>NC_090447.1:399871779-400513342 GCF_031143425.1 Pleurodeles waltl
AATGGTGATAAAGGAAGCACGAGCAAATGAGGACCAGAGGAAGAAGAAGATGGTTTAGGTTAGATAAAGGGGCAATGCCTTGAAAAGATTTCTAAATGCCGAACAAGCTGCATAAAAGGGACCTACTACATGTCAAGCATCTGTCAAAATTAACCACAAAACGTTATGCCAAAAGGAAGATTTGAAGAATAGTGGTCAAGCAGACAGATCAGGCAGTACATGTTCATGTAGTGACAAACAGTGGCAGTCAGTAACTTGTTTCAGAAGATGAAAGGTAAAATTTTAGAAGGAGAAGGTAATTTTGGTTGAGCCAATGTTGAAGTAATATGAGAAACCTATTAAATGAGAGACTGAATATATGTAACCTGCAACATACTTCAGAGTCAGGATTACACCTAGAGTTAATGACACTGTTAACCTGAATTATAAACCTCCAGTAAAGGAATCAGCTGAAACTCTGGCTCTAACTCAACATAATCATACTGGGTAATGGGTCACTGCGACATCATAAAGGTAATTCTGCTGCCAACGCTATCATGTTTTTAGATCAATACCAGCTATATTCTTTTGGGTGGCAAAAGACACATGGAACAGTTATTTGGTGATGCAAAATAACAACGGGAAGCAATTCAATTCATGCAACTTCCCCTAAACAGAAGTGGTTGGGCCCTCCCCAACCTAAAGCTGTATCGGTGGGCCTCACTAGGAGGGTACACTTGCTCTGTTAATGAAATAGAGTGAAACTAGTTGGTGACTTCACGTTGTGCTTCCCTATTTACAGCCACCCTACTATAAAAAAACACAAGGTCTAAGACAATAGCTGTATTTGACCTGTCACTGTGAAGAATCACAAAACACCTACAAAAAAAAAAATAATAATAATCAAACTTTTAGCAAGTGTACTCCATTATGGTACAATTCTATTGTCACAAAGATATTTAGAAACACAGGAACAGGATCGTGGCAGCAAACTAGTGCCCAGTAAATGTGTCACCTGTATAACCACTGGGTTATTCGCTGCTATGAAGAAATTCAGAAAAAGTTTGATATCCCTAGATCTGGTTTCCCTGATTATTTACACCTTTGAGACTATCTGAATTACCTAAAGGTAGAAGAACTATACAAAGCATTCCATTAACAGACTAACTAAAAACCAGTAAAGGGATTATTGACCAACTGTATAAACTCTTTACTGGTAAATGAGAAGACAACAAGTTGCTGTTAGCCAAAAGAGAAGGTCTAGAAGTCATCATGGATGAATCAACGAACAGCATTCTTTAAAGCCAGAAACTGGTTAATATATTGTTTGTTCAACACACAAACTGTACAGGATGTATTCTATACTCCCCTGCAACGTTTCCAGTGGGGTTGAAGAGCAGGCTTTAAATACTGGAGATGCACAGCACCCGAAACTTACCTAACCCATCCTTTAGCTCAATGTGATCAGATTCAGGCGCTCTGGGGTTATGTATTCAATGAATTAATTAAACTCCTAGGGTCAGGTCTAAAACCCGCCCTTAAATTTATTTTGCTTGAATATTCACCCGAAAATCAGAGTGACCACGAAGGTATGGTCTTTCCCTGTAACTCTCATTGCAAGATTGTGGGTTGGCAAGGCCTAGTTTAAAGGGAAACCTCCGAACTAAAGACACAGGTGACACTGGTCCATGGAATATACAGGGATGGAGATATCATGATATCATGGACAATGTCAAGAGGCAGCTTGTGAGAAATGGCTTTCTGTGGTGGAATAATTCATAATTTATATGCTATGAACTCTGGTGAGTAATAAGGTAAACAAATTAACTGGTTATGTGTTAATTCTGTATCTCATGCGTAATTACTGGAGCTTTTTACTGACTTTGGGCATTAAAAAATGAAACATAAAAGGAGAAAGTTGGTAAATATATACGATATTTTACCTATGTTTTAAACACTGCATACAGTCTCCTTACCCTTGTTTGCATACATATCTTATGTCATGGCTATAATTGGTGAACGTTTCATATCACCTGTGTCCTATTATGTCCAGCAAGGACACTTCAAGCCTAACGCTGCTTATCTATTGCGTAAAGCGCTCTGACACCTTTGCGCAGAGTCACGACTACGCTATATAAAACGAAATTAAACTAAAGAAACCTAATCCGGAGATGTCACTTTGTGAGTGGTGTGAAGTGGGTCGTTGGGGAGATTCCTGCGGCGGCCAGCAACCAGGGAGGAATTAGATCCCTCAGGAACCCAGCGGAAGTTGATAGCAGGATGTTGGGGTCAAAGGCATCAGAGAGGTCAAGGACTACAGACATGAAGGATTAAGTGTGTGGAGAGGGCTCAAGAGAGGACTTTAGAGACGACAATGAGCACAGTGAAGTGGATTCTGGGAAAGGTGTTTCGCGGGCGGGTGCAGAAAAACTGCTGTGGGTCAGTACTTTGAATAATAATCTTTCTGGAAGGACAAGAAATGAGACGTGAAGGGGGCTCGAGTAGACTGCGAGGCCTGCCGCAGGGCGTTTTAACGTAGAGGACGGCAATGACAAGGTTAAAGAGTGAACGCTGGGAGATCAGCAGCGAGCGGCTAAACGGAAAACTTAATGGGGTGGGGGGGCGCCGGGAGGAGGTTGAAGAAAGGACAGGAGTTGCTCTTAAGACCCACAAGAGACAGTGGTAGAGAAACCATTCTAAGAACAGTAAATACACCATGGTTTAAAAGAACAAAGATGAAAGCGCCCATAAAAGTAGCCTGCACAATAGCGCTCTGGACGAATTATGTTATCCAGACAAATTTAAATTCATTGCTGTCCAATTGAATAATCTAGCCATTTTTTTTAGCTGATTCTATTTGTACTAAAATGTGTATTTGCGAAAAAAGTTTCTGTTGTGAACAGTAGGTAACAAATATTTTAGAGTGCTAAAGATATACGTTTCTATCAAGATGACAATATGCTTGTTAAAAGCTACATCAAATATACTGCAAAATCGGTTCACTGCGGCGTCTGTCCATTTTACCCAAGTTTCAAGACTGTTAAATGGGACATCAGTGTGCCATGCCAGACTATAACAGTTTAAGAGAACACCTCGTGCCCCTCCCCTAGCCAGGCGTAACGAGATACAGGGCTCTGCTAGCCGGTCTTCAGATCCAGTGACCAATCGCAGCCGTCCACCTCAGACACCTGTAAAGTTCACATCGGAACACTGCGGGGCGGGGTCGCCACAGGGCGACATTGCTGCACAGTGATTCACCAGGGTGGGGTTCGAAACAGTCATACACATTTAGCGAATGCACAGCGACAGAATCAATGGATGCTTCAGAGCTCGTTTGAAAGCACCAGCTGAACAGGTTGTGGCAGAGCGAAATAGCCCGGGAGTACGCCATTCCGGCAGTGCTGAAAACAATACACCCCTGCTCATCTATCTATTAATAATGAGGGCGCTCATTGTTTGCTTGCACATTAAGCCTAGGTAATGTGCTTCACTGGGGTAGTTCATTTCTCATAGTTGCTAAAGAGGTTAACGAGGAATAAGGTCCAATTATTATTTTATTTGTGTAATAACTTATTGCTCCAGGTTATCTTTTAATAACATCTTGAACGCTGGGTAACATGAGCATATACAACATGTGTAATTCATTCCATTCAGCGATCGAGCAGGTGCATGTATTCTAAATCAGCGCTGGCAAAGCCAATAGGTCTCGCCCATCAACTGGTTTTGTCCCGTAGTCAATGCTGGGTGAGCCGCCTTTTTTTTTTTTTTAACTTTCAAAGGTGCTGCAGAGCAGCCACACACCTGTACAACTGTGTGGCTGGTATGCAGCATGGTTGAATGAATAGTAATATTAATAATAATAATGATAATAGTAACAATAGACTGTATGGCACAACTAAAAGGCCTCTATTATAAAAAATAAAAAAAACACCAGTAAAACAGCCACATTAGTGAATGTTTTTAAAATGTCAAATTTGTATCGGAGGTATCTGGTGGTTATATTTGGTAACATTTTTTTTTTTTTGTGGAATGTCTTTAAAAATAAAAAAAATCTCTTGCACCAGTTTTGCCAAGGAAAGACCTTTTGTTTTTGCCAATGTTTGTTAAATCATCTACTCGTGTCCTGCCCTTCCACAGCTTCGCTTGCTTTTTCCCAAGTTTCTGCAGACCCCCGATGAAGTGGGCATTCCAGCCTATTGCATGTGTTTCCTGATACAGCCTCGCGTGCGGGCACGCCCCTAGAAGTCTGGTAACCAATTTGGTGGCGGTGATAATCTACTCGATGATTTATTGTCGCCCATACTTTTGGACTACAAGAACAGCTCGACAGTGCAAGAAAAGGAGAGTAGTTTCTTTGGGAAGCTGCAGTTAGTAATTCTATAGTCACCTGCTCAGCACTCTCGGCGTCTTATGCCTTCAGCTGAGCAGAAAGCCATCCCACGCATAGCGCCTTGGACGAGAGCCTAGATCTTGTGTGTTTTGGTGCTGCGCTAAGGATGCAGAATAGTGTCATTTAAAATAATTTGTCGAAGATGTTGGTAGAAGTCAGGGCACCTGCAGGAAATTGCCGGTTGAGTCCCACTGCAGTGTGTGTGACAGTGGCTATTATTAATAGTGATTTTTTTTTTTTTTTGCTCAGTTGTCCACTTTGAAATGTATTCAATTTTTATCTTAATTGCCATAACGTAGAAATATCCCAAGCATGTTGACTCCGCCGCAAAGCCTATTCACAGGCGATTTCAACTGCGCTGTTCCCGTACAAAAATCCAAAATGTTAGAGTGGTAGATAATTTACTAAACTGAGGAGTACTGTGTGGCTATGGGTTTATAATAGTTCGGCGCAGATCATACGACAGAATCTACAGCTAAGGAGATCCCGGCACTATCATATTATATCTATTATACGCAGTGATAGTCTGACGGCTCACGCTGCACATCCCTGCAAGCTTGGGAAATGATACACAATTTTATACGTCGAGTTGGGCTGAACGCATTTTTAAATTACACAACTGTGATACACTCCGCATATACCAGGCGCCTGAAGATTTAGTGTTGACCCAGGATCACACGATTTTTAGTCAAGTGCCTCAACCGGACAGGAACTCTAGTCTACCGGTTTCAGAATCTACCGAGTCCTTCATCCATGAGCTCAACTAGGTCAAGATCGCTTGGATGCCGTGTAATACTGAAAAAAGCAGGCCATTCTTCTCTTGGCTTCTGTCGCTACCCCTTTCAGTTTGTGTAATGTAAGCACAGTTGAGGGATCTCATATTTTCATCGACCCACAACACGCCTTCATTCACAGCAAATGCTATGAATTTATCCTCCTTGTGCTTAGAAGATGTGATCAGAATACTTTTTCAGATCAGTTGGCTGCGGCAGATTTTATGGCCGCCTTAGATACCAGCTGCATGTCTGGGTCTCCAAAAAGGCAAGCCCCCTAGGACTTTACCGAAGTTGTGAAGTTGAAATTTACAAACTTTTTTTTTTTTTTTTTAATTAAAATCTTGATTAATATTTCCTGTGTGAGGAATTCAAGATTGCAAAAAAGCAGGTAAAAAAAATCATTAAGGAAGTAGTTTTCTTGGGACCAAATTATTTCACAAAACCTACGTTTTTGCAGAAAAGTTTACCTGCATACATGCTTTTACTTCCACTACAGTGCTTATAATGGATGGTGCTATCGTTTGAGGGTTTTTTTTTTTTGGGGGGGGGAGCAGAAGAATAGAGGGTTCTTTTAAGACTGCCTTAAAACTCTCTCGAGGCACTCTGATGAACTGTTAACCTAAAACGACCTGAAACTCTATGAAGAGGTTTTTGCAACAGAATAAGTCACGGTGAGCTGTGCGAAAGACTGGCTATTGTTTTTTTGCGGTCCCAAAATGTTTTATGTAGCGTATGTCACAGTTAATTTTTCCTTACAGTATTAAGAATATTTATACAGCGCCAAGTCAATTCTAAACATCAACAGATCGCTTCCTCTACTTTACTCTACAGAAGTAAACAGCGGGAGAACAACTATCCCAATAATTCGGCTGATGACACTGACAGATTTTGCATTCTCTCTCTTGCGAGGAACAGGTGGGTTTCGAGTAAGATCTGCGCCCATGGTCTCTAAATGCACCGAAATATGGGCCGTCAGCCTCCTTGGTCGGAACGTGGTACCTGGCCTCTGTAGCGCTGACATTTGTAGGTTTAGTATTGATATTTTCTGTAACTACGCTGACTTTAAAGGTCAAAGTGCATACTTTTTCTGATATGCCTTTATTTTTCAAGCCCCACAACTTGGGTGGGAAATATCAGCTGGGTTTCACAGCGCTTTATGATTACAAAAGAGGTTGCTCCCTATCCGAACAGGAAATGTAAAGGATGTTCAAACTCTACCGTTGCTTCATTTAAGTTCCCTTGCGGTCAGTGCATATTAACCTTATCACACTGAGATTAACCAAACAGGTTAAAATCTATCCGTGATTGTCGAACGTCTTTGATTACGTTCTTCTTTTGGCACGGAGAGTTGTGTTTACAATGACACTATTAATGATGGCATGCTTCCAGTCACTCTACCAAAAATGGGAGGTCCTTACAGATGTTTTGCACACTCACAGCTTCTGTGAACCCTTCAGTGTATAAACCCTCGGCTCTACGAGTTGGGAAAGGCATTGAAAAATGTTTAGGAGGAATGAACGAGAGCTTTATAAAAAAATAATAATAAAACACCGAGGCGCAGGTCCATCATTAGATCGATTCGTGTTGTCTGCAGTGTGTTTTACCTATGGGCCTTGCTGCTACTTCAGCACTGTACATGCAACCAATGTAGCTCATTGTGAAAAGTACCTATTGCTATTAAACTGAGAGTTTAAACTTTCTATTTGTAAAAAATAACTTTATTGTAAAAATTAATTTGGTCTAATCTCCCTTAACCTTTCTTTGTAGTGAGTGAACAGCAAAATGTTTTTCTTAAATAAATTAGTATAACTCTTGCTCATATAAAGCATTTCAACACCTTTTGGTGCCGTTCACGCAGTTTAAAAAAGCGTTCCTTCTACTTTTCCTTATGCTGGACGCCAAAATGTTATTCTTAATTTAATTTGTGTAACTGGTGCTTTTGCAAAGCGTTCCAATACAGCCAGTGGAGTTCATACCATCTAAAAATGCAAAATAAATATAGTACCTCAATCACAGCGTGAGCAGTGGATGTACACAAAATAAGCCTAATCAATCTGTACTTGGTCCATGCGTCACAGAAAGACACAGAAGTGTCTCAGGAAGTAATGTCTCAGCAATGCTGCCAAACTGTAAGGCAGTAAAAAGTGACAATGTTGCTAACGAATGGTAAGGAATGGGTGGGCTAAAAGCCCCTTTTTAGATTTTTTTTTTAAAAAAAAGATACAATAGGTCGCTAAACGACATCGCATGCGATCTGCCTGCAGGCTCGACCTAATTAAAGACCCACCAGGTTGGCTTTAAATTGAAACCAAAAATAAAAGCCATGCACGTGGTCTAAATCACCAAATGCCAAACTCGTAGCTTAAAGTTGCAAAAAGGTGCAAGCTTCAATACTTGTGCCCCCTTCACATATAACTTACTACTACGGTCTAAAGCGAGTCAAGCTATAAACTAACCAGAGCAGGGCCTCATACAGAAGTAGAGGAACCTGCCATGTCACATAAGCCCTTGCCACAGACGGCATTAAAGCAAAGTCAAAACATGCAACTTCAAGAAACAACTGCGATTTAGTGCATCCCAAAAAGTCCTAGTTGACACACACTGGCCAAATCTGTGGACCATCAAGGAGCATCACGCCTAATTCTTGAGGTGCAATAAGCCATGCGCTCAAGCTTTGGGATCATTCCAATAAGACCACCCGTATCTAATCTAACACTCCTGGTTCATTGAAGATTTATGCATTCGGCAGCAGAAATTGCTTAAGCAAACTAAATGGAGAAAGCCTGTTATGAAAGTGTATTAATTCAGGTCGGAGTTAGAGATTGAAAGAAAGAAACTGGACTTTCAAGTGCACATCTTTAACTATAGAACACAATCATCTGTGCCATTTGTGTGTTTTGGAACTTGAAGGTCTATGTTAAATCACTGAACGAAGATTAGACGTATTATCTGGAAAGGGACCTCTTTAAACTATACTCTGTTGAAAATTTGTAGAAACTTGGCTGGTAACATACGGACTGCAAGCCTGGACTATTTTTCTTGCATAACATATATCTGCTTTATACCCAGAAATAATTAAGCTTGCTGATGCTTTTCTGTATTACATATTTTCCCAATAAAAAATCTCTTGTGGAAACACGAAAAGACGTAAACATGGAAAGTGTGTTTCACTGGAGGAATAAAAACGATTTAAAAAGAATTCAAGAGAGTCCTCAAGCTAGGGCTTCCAGATCATATCACTGGTGTTCTCGAAGACATTTTGATTCCGATCCGCTTAATAAGCAAGAAGGGAAAACTGAATTTATTCCCTGTCTTAACTGTGATGCTTACTTTCCCTTGTGCTGTCTCCCTTTTCAATGCCTGATGATTGAAACCAAACTGTCAAAACTATAACTTACTTACCACTGATATTCTTTTACTACTATTCTGTATTTCCACCACTGCCCCCAACAGACTTGTGATGTTCCAAAATATAGAATGAGGCAAAGGTAAAGTTTTGGGACACAAACATGTGCTCACCGCAAGTTCACATAAAAAGTTTTCTTCAAGTTGATACTACCTAATGAACAAGTTACTTACCTTCGTTAACGATTTATCTGGTAGAGACATATTCTAGCTTTAGATTCCTTACCTTAGAATATCTCCCAGGCGTCAGACTGGATCTGGAGATTATTCTTCGAGCCGCACCCTTGCACGCTGCTATGTGGTCATCATGACGATGTCAGGGTCGTCCATAGGTGCTGACTCGCCGCACTGACATCGGTTTCTTTTCACAACTTTCCACACCAAAGCAGAGAGCCATGAAGAACACTGAAAATGGTGCACCAGAGCTAAGGCCCTGAATGGGGAATCCCTGTCCCTAGAAATCAGTTTGCAAACGGGGAGGATGGGTGGGTCGGTAAGGAATATACAACTAGAATAAGTCTCTAACAGATAAACCATTACAGAAGGTAAGTAACTTGTCCATCTGATAGATAGTTCTAGTTGCAGATTCCTTGCACCTTAGAATAGATAGCCAAGCAATACCATCCTGTGTGGCGGGCTGCGAACGAAGATCATACTAGTAAGTCCTGCAGGACCGAACGACCAAAGAAGCCGTCTCTGCTGACCTGACTGTCCAGGCAGTAATGCTTTGTGAATGTGTGCAGGGTTGCACATGTTGCTGCCTGGCAGATATCCAGGATAGGAACTCCGCGTGCTAACGCTGTGGTAGCAGCAGTTGCTCTGGTGGACTAAGTGCGCAAGCCCTCAGGATTGCTTCTTTGCTAAAGCGTAGCACATTTTAATGCAAAATAGTACCCATTGTGAGATGATGCGCTTTTGCACCGCTTTCCCTTTCTTCGCACCCACATATCCAACAAAGAGTTGATCGTCCACCAGGAAATCTTTGGAACAATTGAAGTGGAACACCAACACTCTTTTTTGATCCAGACAGTGGAGTCTCTCCTCTTCGTGAGAAGGATGGGGAGGCGCGTAAAAAGTAGGCAAAGTGATGGACTGGACTACATGAAAAGGTGTAACTGCTTTGGGAGGGAAGGAGGCCCTCGTACGTAGCACCACTTTGTCAGGGTGAACAGACAAAAATGGGGGATTTGAAAAAAGAGCCTGAAGCTCACTCTCTCTGCGAGAAGTGGTGATGGCAAAAAGAAATGCAGTTTTGAGAGTAAGGAGCCACAAAGGACATTTGGGTAACGGCTCAAAAGGAGCACACATTAAGTAAGGACAAGATTGAGGTCCTACTGAGGCATGATATACAGAGTGGGAGGAAACAAATGGGCGAGTCCTTCAAGGAATCTACAAACAATGAGACTTAATAAGGAAAGGTTGGTCTGGCAATCTAAGAATGGTTGAGATAGACAATAATTAACCTTTAAAGGTGCCCAAAGCAGAGCCCTGAATAAAAAGAACCTCAGATAGAGGAGCAGATAGGGGATCAGAAGACTTGTCAGTACACCATGCCACAAATTTATGCCAACATGCGTATACCGTCTTGGTGGAGGGACACCTGGCTGCCAAGATAACATCAGTGTCTTTGGGCAGAAGATCAAAAGCTGTCATCTGCCACCGCTCAATCTCCACGCATGAAGGCAAAAACTGGACAGGTTTGGGTAAAGGACCATCCCCTGTTGCTGCGACAGAAGATCCTCCCGCAGGGGCAATTTGACTGGAGGATCTGTGGCCATGCTCAGTAGCTCTGGATACCATACTCTCCGTTCCCAGTCCAGAGCCACAAGGATCACTTGGGCCCGTTCATTCTTGATGATCTTCAGAACTCTGGGAAGAAGTGGTATAGGCGGGAAGACGTAAAGGAGGCCAGAATTCCACTGGAGACAAAAAGCGTCGCAGAGCAAGTGCCATCCTTGAAAACTCCAACGCACAAAACAGCAGACACAGCGTTCTCTGCAGAGGCGAACAGATATAACCAAGGCTCTCACCACTGCTGAAAGAGACCTTGTGCCACCTCCGGATGGAGACACCATTCGTAACAGACTATGCATTGACAGTTGATTTAGTCTCCTTTGGTGCTCAGATGGCCCGCCAGAAGTTTAACCACCAGGGTAATGCCCTGATTTACAGCCATGTCTAAAGGCGCAGAGCCTCTTGACAAAGGGTCCAGGACCCTACTCCTCCTTGTTTATTAAAGTACCACATGGCGGTAGTGTTGTAAGTTAACACCTGCACCACTTTCCCTTGGAGAGACGGAAGGAATGCTTTCAATGCAAGCCTGACCGCAGAGAGCTCCAGAAGACTGTTGCGGAGTCCAGACTCCTCTGATCTCCGCGTCTCCCATGTGGCTGCCCCATCCCAGAAGTGATGCGTCTGTCACTATTGTCAGATCTGGTTGGGGAAGGAAGAGGGATCTGCTGTTGACCCAATCCTGATTCGAAAGCCACCACTGCAGGTCTTTCGCAGTCCCCTCTGAGATCTGGACCAAGTCAGAGAGATTCCCCTGATGGTGCGCCCACTGGAACTTCAAGTTCTACTGCAGAGCCCACATATGCTATCTGGCATGTGTCACCAGCAGGATGCAGGAGGCCATGAGGCCACGAGGCCCAGCAGCCTCAGAGTCATTCTCACCGAATACCTAGGATAGAGGCTGAATCAACAGAATCAGAGCCTGAATATCCTGGACTCGCTTTTTTGGGAGGATAGGACCGAAACTGCACTGAATCAAGAACAGCTCTGATGAAAGGGAGCGTCTGAGAGGGAGTCAGGTGGGACTTCAGCATGTTCATAGTGAACCCCAGCATGTGCAGAAGGTTTGCCATAGTCTGAAGGTGGGAGACGACTTTCTGGGGCATGTCCGCCTTTAACAGCCAGTCATTGAGGTAGGGGGAAGACAAACCGCTAACCTGCGCAGATGAGCTGCAACCACCGCCATCACTTTTGTGAACACCAAAGGAGTAAGGCCGAAAGGGAGTGCGATAAATTGAAAGTGCTCGTGACCTACCACGAATGGCAGGCAGCATCTGTGGCCGGCAAGACCGGGATATGGAAATACGCGTCTGCAAGTCCAAAACTATCATTCAAATTCCTGGATCCAAGGCAAACAGGACTTGAGCCACAGTGAGCATTTTGAACTTCTCCATCTTGAGGAAGCGTTTGAGGCCTGAAGGTCTAGGATAGGACGCAAGCCCTTTTTGGCCACCAGAAAGTAGCGGGAATAACAACCACTACCTACTTCCGGCGCAGGGACCCTCTTTATGGCTCCCTTGGCCAAGAGAGCTGTGACTTCCTTTTGCAGAAGTGCCAGATCACCTGGTAAGCAGCCGTAGGAAGGAGGCATGGCCATTGGGGAAGTCTTGAAGGGGAGGGAATAGCCCCTTCAGATGATCTGCCAAACCTACCTTTCCATAGTGTTCGATTCCCAGTGGGGCAGGTAATGGTGAATCCTGCCGCCAACTGAACTGAGGGTCCGAGTAGCATGGGGTGGCACAGTGGCTGGGAATGGAACGTGATAGGGAGCCCCTTCCATGGCCATGAAAGGGGTGAAAGGCAGACTGCTGGGGACTAGGGGCAGTCAAAAGGCCAAGGGACCAAGCTGTAGCATGTCACTCCTTGACCTCTTCAGTGCAGAGTCCGCCTTGTCGCCAAAGGGACTGGTGCCATCAAAGGGCATGTCCATAAGGGTCTGTTGGACATACCCCGAAAAACCAGATGTTGCTAACCACTTTCAACGCAACCAATCTACCCAGAGAGTTGGTCGTGTCCAGCCCACACTGAATAGTGAACTTCGCTGCGTCTCACCCATAAGCAACATCTTAGGAGACAATAGCCCGGGCCTCCTCCAGGATCTGCGGTAAAACTTGCATGAAGGTATCCCACAAGGAGCAGCACTAGAATGGAGGAAGAAAACATCTTCCCACTTTGGTCCAGGCTCTTTGATTCCCAATCCAGGGGAGCAGAAGGAAATGCACCAGATGTTGAGGATGGCTGTACAACCAGGCTCTCAGGTGTGGGGTGTAGGGACAGGAATTTAGGGTCGTTTGGGGCAGGCCGATAGCAGCGAGCAATTGTCTTATTCACAGGAGCCCCTGTGCTGGGTCTGGACCAAGTACCCAGAAGGACATCAGTGAGGGTTTCATTGAAAGGGCAGTGAGGCTCCTAAGCGGAAGCCCCAGTCTTAAGCACCTCAGTCAGATTAGTCCTGACTGCTACAGTGGGCAGTTCAAGGACAAGGACCTCAGCTGCCCTACTGACCACCACAGAGTAGGAGGCTCCCCCCCTCCGCAACCACAGTAGGAGGAGAAAGCATGCCAGCATCTGGAGAAGTACCCAGACCACTGGTCTCACCCAATTTCTATGCCCAGTCCATGTTAGGGTCATCCAGCTTGTATTCATAAGGGTCCAGCAACGCTTCCAATCCTTTCCAGTATTCAGACCCATAGGAAAAAGGGTCTGAATTCAACATGGGGTGAGTAAAGCACATCGAAGTCGGAAGCAGCATCGGTCGATGCTGTTCTGGCTCTGGGTCATCATGGATCAGGACCGGGTCGACCTTGATTGTGGGCACAACCAATGTTGGGTGTGTCGATTACCTAGCCAGCGCCAGGGAAGGTTGCGATGGTACGACCGGCGTCGGCATGAATCCAATAGCAGATCCGAAGGGAGCCTCGGAGGCCGAGGCCAAAGCTGCTGGCACAGAACCCGAAGGGCCCCCATATGAACCCTCAGGTCCCGACCACACCAGGGGGGGTCCAAATATGAGATGCATGGCCTCATAAAATTCTTTTAATTGGGCAGGAGTCACTCCAGCTCCCGGAAAGTCGGGGAGGTGCAGAGCAGACCAAGAAGTAGGCTCCGCTGATTGAGGCCTGGAGGGTCGACGATCCACCCACATCTCATCAGCTGAGCGACGGGGTGAAATTGAAGAATGCCTAGCCTTCTTCAAATTTTTTTTCTTCTTACCCAAGTTACTCAAAGACTTGGAGGACGACGAGTGGTGGTGACTCCACAAGCGGTCTCAAGACCTTCTTTTTTAATAAGACTGGGACCGATGCGGAGTCATGCGCCGGGCCGCCATGAGCTTTAGGGACCGCTCGATCAAACTCTTTGGGTGCATGGCCCGGCACTGGGAGCACGACTTCAAGTCGTGGTCGCCCTCCAAACACCACAAGGAGACCCGGTGCACATCCGTCACCAACATCATGTGGTGATAGTCCTTGCATGGTATGAAACTGGTCTTCTGGGACATCCTCGATGCACCAAAAAGTTAAAAAAAAAAACTTAACAAAAGTGTTGAATTTGGTAAAAGAAAACGACCAGGGTAGCACTCGCTGGATCAGCACGTGGCACATAAAGAAAATAACTCATGTCACCGCGTCTAGGCGGCTTCTATGTACAACCACGATGTCATCATGGAAACCATAATGCCAACGGCGCACGCAGAGTCGACCAACGTCACCCGAGGGTGCGCAAGGGTACTGCTCGAAGAAAAATCTCTGGATTCAGCCGACTCCGGGGGGGGGGGGGAACACAGGGGGTTCAAAGGTAAGGAATCTGCAACTTGAAGTCTTTATCAGGTGCATGTTTAAGATTTTTAAGATTAATTCTAGGATGCTGCTGGAGCCACCATGTCATAAGGGAGTGAGCCTGAGGCCTAGACAGAGGCAAATACTATCAATGGTGTTGGTGCCTTCATCCTCTTTGGCCCAAAGATGGTGCTACAGATGAGTTGGATTCTATCCAAGGTCTCATCAAGACATTAACAGAATGGAGTGGATCTCAGAAACCTCACACTTGTTGACAGGCTTAGGTCTATGTCCACAGCAAGCACTGAGATTAACGTAAAACTGCAATGGCTAAAGACTCTGAACCAATACAAGTGGAAAGGTCTCCTGTTCTTAATCAATATCCTTCTTGGGTTTTTGTTTCTTTGCTCACAGGCTCACCTTCTCTCACAGGTTCACCTTCTCTTACTGTATGTACACCAAAGAGTTGATAAAGAATGTGCAGGTCAATTATCTCAAGAGCCTGGAGAATTTCTGAAGCAGTAATATCTTCAGAAAGTTTCTTGTTCCATTTGACTGCCAGCTCAGAGCGGTCATCAGTTCTATGCTGGGAAAGCTCCTGGTGTCCAAATGGATAAATGGAAATATGAGTATTTGGTGGAAATTTCCTGCCATATACTAATCGTATCCTTAACAAACAAACCTGACATGTTTAAAATAGTTGGGATCGCTATACCTGTGGAGCGATAACCTATAGCCAAACCCCAATGCCAATTAATATCCAAAAGCTGAGGGGCCTGGTTCGCCTGGAGTTAACAAGTTGCTCAGATGACCTGCAAATGCTGCTCAGAAATAGGCTTTAAAATCAGGAAGCTGCAGCCCACCCTGTCTATAGAGGAGATTAAGACATCTTATAGAGCGCCTAGCATGCCTATATGCTAAAAGAAACTGCTGATGGTGCTTTCTAGGCACTTGAAAAAAATGATTGAGAACCCGGAGAGGGATTGCCCTGAGAATAAATATAGAAACTTAGGCAGAACATTCATTTCTATGATATTGCATCAGCCAATGATACCAATCAGGAGCTTACTCCAGAGACGCAGTTGACCTATAGCAGAGTAGTAGAGATTCGTAGTTTAATTTGATGGCCTTTTTCACCCGGGAGCAGAGTTGTACCCCAAGATATGTCCCAACTGAGCAAGCTCCTGCAATAGGGGTATCTGGTTTGAAATTAAGGATAGCAAGAGTGTTAGAAATATTAAGCATATGCCTTGAGAATGTGCCAAACCAATCAGCCTCCCTAATAATATTCACCAGCGCAGCTGACGGGTTGGCTGAGAAGATAGTAACATCAGAGTAAGCAGTGATTTTAAGCTCGTAGTCTCCTGAGATCAGACCGGATTTGCTTATTCTTATAAAGGGATCGTAAAAATCGTTCCACATGTCAAGCAAATAATAAGGGCCAAGAGGGACATCCCTGCCAGGTACCACAGTAGATCTCCAAAGATGCTGAAGACCTTCTGGCATGAACCAGCTGCGCCTTAGGGTCCAGATAAACCGCATTCACCCACTTGCAAAAGCGATCCCCCTAATCAGCCATAGTAGCCCATACAGCCTCCCAAACAAAGCGGTCAAATGCTTTCTCAGCATCTAATAATATCATTGATAGTCTTAGATACTGCTGTTCCATTACGTCAAATGCAGCATTAGCTGTATTAACCTTACTTGTTGTATCTCTATTGGGGATAAAACCATGTTGTTGTTGCGAAACCAACACAGACATAAGCTGTGTGAATCGAATAGTAAGGATTTGTGCAAAAACCTTTGCATCCGGTTAATGAGGGCTGCAGGGTGATATGAGCCCATTTCCTCTGATGGCTTACCCTTTTTCAAGAAGACTATAATACTGGTCATATTCCAAGATCCAGGCACCTCCCCACCTGTGTCAATATGCTAAATAACATCCAGAAAAAACAGTATGATAATATCTTTAAATACTTCATAGAACTCGAGCGGAATGGCATCTTCGCCAGTCGCCTTGCCTGATGACAGAGCTAGAAAAGCATGTTGGATATCGCTAGTTGTAATATCTTTCTAAAGTGTACTAGTCTGACGCTCCCCCAAGATAGATAGATTGGATTCCTGAAGATAATGTGTGAATCCTGGGGGATTAAACGCAGGAGGCTGACTACAGAGTTCTTGATTGAGGACCAAAAACTGACCCACGATGGCATTGAGGTTTGTGTGGACTACACCATTACTGCCTTTAATAGAGTGAATGATACCCCTAGACTGTCCGCCATTTGGTGCACTAATAAACGCCCCACCCTTCCCCCATAGTGAAGAGCCTAGTTCTTGGCATAACAATCTGCTATTATACCCTTCAGGGCATGCCCTAATGAGGATCATGCTTTAGTTAAGTGGAGATATTATGACTGCTCTTCTGTTCCCCGACTTGCTATTGTCTGAGCATGCAAAAGCTCTAGTTGTGTAATTTGCGGATAGAGAAGCCTAGTGTTTGCTTGGCCATCCTTATTCCTAGAGTAGATGAATTGAGACGCTATCCCCCTAATGAACGCTTTTGTAGCGAACCAAACAACTGGGAGAGAAGCTGTGCCAATTATTCAGCTTAAGAAATTATGAATGATCCAGACATAAGCAAACGAAGCTCAACAATGGATAATAAACGATGGGGAAATGAAAACGACGCCGTACCGGTGCAGTAACCTGACAATTCAAAGTCAATAAAATAGGATTGTAGTCGGAGGTAATCATGGGAGATACTTCCATCCCAGTCTCATGATTCAGTGTTACACTAGTGAAGACCATATCAATGCACGAGTAATGCTAGTGGGAAAAGGTGTAATAAGTATAACCCAGCTGGAATGGATATAATGCCCTCCAGACATCTCTCAGCCTGTGTTATCGGGCCAGTTTGTGTATAGCAGCCCTCGTTTTGACCATGTGTGGTAAAGCAGAGCGATTTGTTGAGTCAATGCAATAATCCATCACACAACTGAAGTCCCCTATTATAACCAGCTCACCAGACCAGTCCAATAGCTCTAAAGACAGCAGATCCAGAACCCCAGTATCATCTGAGTTAGGCCCATAAATTGTGCAAAACAAATTTCATACCAAAAATGTATAGTTCTGCAAAAACCCACCTCACCCGGGCACCTGCTGCAGTTTACAGTGTGTTCTGTGCTCCAGATTCCTATCAACCAACTTAGCTACTCCCCGAATAGAGACTGACTGGTAAATACAGACAACAATATTTTATCCAAGTTGCATTAATAATAAGCGATCCTTGTAAACAAGATAGGTTTCTGTTAGAAACGGAAGCTGGGGCTTATACATTCTAATTTCTTCCTGAACCATCTGGCATTTACTGGAACGATTCATACCAGACACATTCCAACACATGCATTTCAACTTAGCCATACAGAAAAACCCCTACATATAGGCTTCAAGTGAACCATCCCATCAAAAAAAGCTGGTATTACATCATTGGAAACATACAATCGACAGCTAGGCAAGAATTTGTCCCTTCTGTTCTAATTTTCTCTGCCACAAAGCTGCAATTACCATTGCCACCTTCTTTGCAGACTTAACTGCTGTGTCTTGCGGCTTGCCCCCCCTCCATCCCACCCTCACCCCCGCAACCAACAAAGGGAATCACCCCACCCTATGGCTGTCGGTAGTCTTAGATGGCCCTAAGAGAGACACTACACCCCCACCCCACCGAGCCCCCCCACCCATCCACTCGCATCACCCAAAAAACACAGAAACCGATTGAGCGTGAAAAGAAAATAGGCACCGCATAACCAGAGAAAAAAAGAGAAGAGGCCTTGCTTAATACTATACCAAAATATATATATACATTAACAAGACAGTTAGTGAATAAATATAAATAGCAACAACTAAATGTGAAAATTAAATGACCAACGAGGACTATCGTGTCTAGTTCATAAGGAGAACTCCTTTAGTTTACTAAAGGCCAGTGAGGCCTCCTGTTCCATAAGACATATCTGCACCTGGCCATTATAAACAATTTTAAGCCTTGCTGACTCTTGGAGAAATACTTGGGCCCCTGCTGCCTTCAGGGGGTCAATCATCTATCAAAGTTTTCAGCACCTGTCCATTTTGGATTTACAGAAGTCAAAGCGGGCAAAGATAAGCATTGAATCAACCACCATGGGCGATCCAGGACGTGCGTTCATTGGAACTGCCTGCCTTGGTAGAAAGTTGCCAACGTAGATCAAAATGTGGTGGGGCGTGGGCTGAGCGACCATTTGGAGGACCCCTGTTGCGTTTCTCACTTACTGGAAGGCGGTGAGCCTGCTGTATTTGAGAGTCCACGTCCCAATCCATAAGATCGGGAAACATCTTACCAAAAAACTGCACAATAAACTGCCAGGGGTCTGCCCCTTTAAGACCTTTGGGTGTCCCAAACACTTGAAGATTATTCTTCCACTGGTGAGTCCGTAGGTCTTCCAGTTTGATCTGGATCGTGTCCAGTTGATGATCATGTTTTTTTGCCTTTTTTGCCACAGCTGAGCCCACTTCTTCTGCAACCTACACTGTCTGCTGTAGTTCAATGACCTAGGTAGCAAGGGTGGGCATTCTTTCTGTAACCCAGGTTAAAGATTGCTGGATTGACAACTTGTCTGCCTGGACTTGTGCATAGTGTTGTTGGGCCTCCCACTGCTGAGCCTGTACCAGCTGAAGAATTGATGCTAACGTAGGCTCCTGTGTCCCAATAGTTGTGCTAGGATCTTCATGTGTCCCTAGCAATGAGGGAGGAGCCAAGAGTCGGCCCAGGAAGAGAGGTAGCATTTGAGCCAATGGGTGCCGCAATAGGAGGCTGCATTGATTGATGCTTATATGTCAGTGGCTGACCTTAAGTACTGGGAAAGGTCAGCAGAGACGAAAGCGAGTTTCCTTTGCCTTTAGAGGTCACCCAATCCTGCAGTAGACCTTTCACACTGCTGCTAGCTGAACCACAATAGGTCCATGGGCCACGAAGTCCGTGGCACCTTGGTATAAGAACCTTTCTGAGCTTCATTAGATTTTGTACCATTCCCCCGGCCAGTGTGCGAGGGCCGCCTGCCTTTCTTTGATGGGCCTCTTCCAGGTGCCTCCTGGGTGCACTCCAAGGGGTCAACCCTTTTACAGTCTTCCCCCAGATTAACAGGGGTTATGGATAAAGCAGAGGAGCTGGTTTACTGCAGGTTGATGGGCTGAAGGGGCCATCAGAGTGCCCGATATATATCCTGCACCTCCACGCCCATACCACCTGCTACAGTGCAACCCTCACCTGTACTGACCCTGGTCAAGAAGGCCAAAATGCTCAGAGCACACAGTGTCAGAAGCAGTGACTGCAGCCAATCCCAGCTCTGTGGACGCCATTGATGCTGTAGGCAGTGGTTCCCCTGCTCTCTAGGTCTGCTACAATGTTAAATCTGTAGAAATAGTTGACAAGGTTGGAGAAGAGTTGATAAAATGTAGTAGACTTGTGGAATCCATTTCGGAATCCATATCAGGCGATAGATTCTTGCAGACTATCTGTAAGAAGAGAAGCTCAGAGCAACGCTTCACCACCTGGGTTGCCGCCATAAGTACATCCACCAAAGTAGTTTCCACCCCAGAGACAACGCTCTGCTGTGAGGACATCTGCGCCTGAGACTGGAGAATGCTTGACGCTGTGCCAGCCTGCAAAAGCTTCAGGATCAGGCGCAACCGCTTGCTGTGACCCCCCCAACCCTCCCACCTTCCCTTACCATTGCTATGGGCTCTTGCGCCTCAGAGAAGATATAGGCTTTTGCCAACTTGTGGCCTCCGCAGCAGACATGCACAGTAGAAACATGCTATTAATCCTGAAGCTTGAACCGACAGGGCAGCCACCTGGAACCACTCGCTGCCACAGCTATGTCAGAGGCACTAGGCTCCGCAGTCCTGTTCCAAGTAGTAGCCACAAATGCCACATATGCTGCCCCAGGTAATCGGATGGCAGGGGGGTGGATTGCCAGGACAGGCAAAGTCAAAAGGCGCTTCAGCACAGCAAGCAGAACTTTGCATGGGTGAGGCAGCAGTCGGGGATCGGTGCTCATTGAAGCAGTGGGTAGGGGGAGCTCTCTGCTATGGGATCAATTCACCATCTACCCTCGACCTTGGCTTCTGAGATAACTGATGATTCAGTCCATTCTGTCAATTTAAAATTTCAACAATTTAAGACAATCTGTATGTTGTATTATACCCCGGGTAGAATTGCTCGGTGGGGCAAGAACAAGGTGGGTGAAAAAACAGTGTGTCCTAAATGTGGCTTTCATGCAGCAGATTTAACACGTTTGCTACCTATCCAAGGCTGCAAGAATTTTGGGTAAGAATGACAATGCCAACCTTGTCTCTTGGAAGCAATATACAACTGACTATCAAGGAGATTGTTTGGTTACAAGATGGAATATGATATTGGTTTGAGGTGGCTGCTTGCTATAATAATTGTTACTGCGAGTGTTGTGTACTGCAAGAGCAGGGGTCTCCTCTTTGCCTCCAACATTCGTGGAGTGGGGAGTCACAATTAGATAAATATATGAGCTGGAGCTTGCCCTGGCTAAAGCAAAGGGCGCTCGCTCCATTAACAAGCAACAGCATATTTTGGCACATTCTAAATGGGATCAGCAGAGCTATATTGTAGCCTGATCAAGAGCGGACCTTGGTTCATCCGTCTCTAAATTAAACTCAGGTCAGACTAGTGATGTGGCATAATCCTATCATGAGTAGTTCCATCTCCTTTCGCGCTTATTCTTTTTCTATTGTCCTATTGGTATTTTGTTTATTATCACTTTATGTTGACGATCGTACTGTTAGTTTCTTGAAGCACGTACACTAATCAGGTTTCTTATTGTCTACATTGTATTTACACTGTTATGACCCTCTGACCCAAAAATAAAATGTAAAAAATTGTGAAAGTCAATTTCTTCCTCGTGCGCTTCAGCACCAAACACATAAGTAGAGACAAACTCCTAATGAAAATTCTATTAGCCAGATCTGGGTATAGCATTATAGAAGACTAGATGGTGTCTTTATTACACGATTACACTGAAACGTTTCTTCATTCACCAACACTAAAGTAAAACGATTACCTCACGAGACTTCCATACCTTTTTTTATTTTATCCCACAGCAATTTAACATAATTTGCAAGTACGATAATGCAATTAGGTTCCCCTTACGCCACTGATGGTACATACCTGTTTCAATGCCTGTTCTACCCACCTAGCCTCTCTGGCAAATTAAACACATCTAGAGCATATGTAAAGCTAGCGATGCTGGTTTACAATTATTCTAGGACACATGCATGTGAACCCTTTGTATGTTAGATGGGATGTCTTTAGGAGGCTTGCATTCTCTCTACCGGGGAGCACCATTATAGCTGAATCAAAATTAGACCTCAATGAGGGTAGCTAACTTCTAGAAGCGGATAATTCAAACATGTCCTAAACACTAACAGATGGTTGTAGAGGACTGGAGAATAGCCTATTTTAAAGAACTAATACATAACCCGCATTCTTGCTACAAAAACATATTTGCAGCAGCTAATTTAAGAACAGAGTTGGGGGGAGGGCTATGAGAATCTGAAAAACATAACAGAAACTCGAGCCTAAACTTTCTCACAGTTTCGCGTAGCGTGGTAAATTAGAGAGCATTCTTCATACGTTGTAGCCTCAGCCAGGGTAACTGCACTGCCACAAACGGAGAAATCGCACCTAGGAAGCAACTCATTATTTCATTTCCAAGTTGGCACAATGATTCACACATTTCGGGTGGGACAGGTGGCAATGACTTGGGAATGCTTCGGGTAGCTTTTCATACACAGATGAGAGGTGGCGCATGTGATGAAACACGAGCTTACTCACAGTTTCGCAATACACACTGCCAAGAGAGAAAACAACCGCCATCAAGCAGTCATACTACTTTGACGGGTGCAGCCTACATTCAGGCGAACAACATCACCACTTCTTTGCTACACTCATCAGCTCACTATGAAGGATTACATTTAGAGATGGAATGGTTTAATGTGAAATTAAATATGTCTGATGACCAAACTCCAGTTATATTTAGTGACCTGGCAGAGTGCGAGGGAGGCACGTGTATCACTTTGTCCGAGTTCTCTCAGTCACTCTGGCTCCGCACACGCTCCGCCGCTTTCGCCTAGGATCGCACTGCACAAATACCACATACACAAATACAAGAAGACATTATGCCCGATTGATTGTAAATATCTGATCTTCTACTATGGGAACGACGACAGTGCTCGATCCCTCTGGACCTCTTTCATGGCACCATTCAGTGCATCCAAGGAAGTGTAGGGGATCAGCAAATTACATGCGGTCTTAAATGATGGAGTTCAGTTTAACAATTTGTGCAGGGCAGCAAGAGCCAGTGTGTACTTGTTTTCTTCTGGCTTGTCTCGATGCCCTACAGTTACCTTCAGATACTGGGGAACTGGGAGGAGTATATACATTCAACATACTTAAAAAGAGCACCTTACAGCGTGCAGCCCTAAACCGGTGAAATGCAGGTCTGTTACAGGGATTCTAGTTTACAATTGCCTTGGGAAGTGAGAATTGCAAGGCCTAGCATACCAACTAACCTCTCAATGTGAAAATTTATATTCGAAGGCGTAAGACCTCATTCAAATCTCTGGAACTACAAAGCAGACAAGAAGTAAGACCTTAACATGCCTGGTCTTGGCCATGTGGTTGAATACTGCAATTGGACTAAGGCTTGCCTGACTTCAGAGTATACTGTCCAGAAATACTGCTGGCTTAAGAGTGAGGCTCACTATACATTCACTAGTGTGCCTTACTTCTTCTCATTTTGATTACTTCCTTATGCAACTCATATGATAAAAACTTATTATCCGCAAATTCAGAGAAAAGTAAGGGGCACCAGGTAGATCTATATTAATTGAGCACTTATGCAATATTATGAGGACAAAGAGAATAATTTTATTCTTCTTTAAACTATAACAGGTCTGTCTGTTGCACACACTGCAATATTAGCACATGTACGTATTATGAGCACTATTTAGCTACTGACAGATTAAAGCTAACCAAGTATCATTATTTATCTTTCCATAAATTTTGTGATCTGGATGTCACCGAAATCATTTTACAGACGTCTTCCTCCACATCACTACAATGGGCAACATCTTTCAACCTTTTATCTTTCGAAAGGGGGTGAGTATTACAGCCGTGTCATAGGCACCTGACTAAGCACAAGGACTAAGAGCAGATCAAGCAATTTCTCTGATCCTTTTTTGTGTAAAACGCTGTAGAGACAATATCAGGGTTAGCTTCTAAGTGAGCAGTATAGTGGATTGCTTCAACGGAAACCACATGAGCAAGTAACCACAGTTAAGCCTAGTGCACGGCCAGCAACTGTAGAATCACACGTGGGACATACATCCTTAACATTGTTAGAGAGCAAACATTATTAATAAAAATGTGTCACTAAAACGTATTATGAAATAACGTGTGTTTAAAGGCCTAACTGAAAACTGTGCACTTTCAAATGTGCTTATTCTGGTGTCAGCCACAATGTAGTTCTACATGATATTAAATAATGACTATTAAAAATATATATTGTCTCATCATGTTTAAATATACCGACAAGATGAGTATTAATGGTGTACTAAAGGTTACTGATTTAAATTTAAATTAAATATTTTATTCTTCATGTTTAGTACTTGTTTAAAGGCCTCACGTTTCAGTAATTTTCCAGAGGTACCATGTTATAAAAGAATGCTAGCTTTGCAAAAATAATGTTTCTTCAAGCATCCTGTGTAACTTGCACACTGTGGAAAAGTTATGTTCTTTGCTTTTTACAGTTGTCCTTTCTGAGATGAGATAACGTAAAAACTAAACAATAAGCCTCAGTGTTCAATGTCGTGTTTTTCATGTAATATTTTACTCCTGCTTGAGTTTCATTTTTGATAGGAAGCACATTTTATGTTTCTACATAGTTTTAAATGTAATTAATCACAAAAGCGCATGTCCGGAGAGGTGAGAGGCGTGACAGCGTTAATTCAATCTTTGGTGAAGAAAACGTGAAGAGATACATCTGATGCACAGAAGATGATCACTGGCTGAAAAACTAAACCACCCCATAGTCTGTCCAATAGAAGCTTAGTTAGTAACTTTTGGGATTTTAATATAGCAATGTTTTAGGTGATGTAAGTCAGATTCCTTTTAGCTTTAGCTCTGTTTAGTTCCTCATTTTCTGAGTTTCTGTTAAGATGCTGCATAGTTCTTTGCCTATGATTCCAACACTTCAGCTATACCAGGCACAACTTTTTTGAACTGTTTCCCTCCCATGTTCTGATGCTGTTCCCTGAAGACAGGATGTTCCTGAGCTCTGCTGATGAAGTTTTTGCTACTTGCTGATCCATTTAGGAGAGGTAAAACCAATGTGCATCTGTGTTTTCTTTGCAGGTTTTCTCTTTAAAGAATCCAACCGCTTATTTTGGTTAGCGCCACAGATAGATATTTTCGAAATTAAATTGTCTTATTTTTGTTTTTGCATGAAGCACCTGTGTGCTTTTCTAATTAGAGTACTAGTTAGGGAAGCCTGACCTAATGTCTAAATGTAACTGTTTTTTAAATGATGTTGATTCTTTCAACTGCACAAACTAAATGTATGCTGTTTTTATACTTCACTTGATACACTGCATTGTTCTATTGGAGTATCTAATGTTAAATGTCTTAATTATATTGAAATTCTTCAGGCGTTTTGGACAGCCTGTGATGTTTCTGTATTTCTATCATTTGGTCTTGTGTATGAATTACATGAACTTAGCATTGTTAATCTAAAGGGCAATAAATGTTTAAACTTTACTAAACTGGTGTGGTGATTCATGACCACATAGGTGTGTTTAAATTAATGACTCCAATTGATTATTTGATGTTATATTTGATTTTATTGGTCTACAGTATCTAATTGAATGACTTCTTACTCCTGTCCGAGTCAAAAGGTCTGAATCGACTTCTGAGGGTAATAGATGACTTACCCTATACGTGTTACCTTGTCATAATAACATAAAAAGCAAAACAGGTCTGACACGTCCACAACATCTGGATAGAACAGACATAAGCTACATGAGGCAACACGGATTATAAAATGTATCTGCTTACATTTATAACACACTGGAATTTCTGTTATTTGATTAAATGTTCAAGCCCATTATTCATCATTAGTCACCCTTTCTTTCCAGTGCCATCTCTCTGTGGAGCTTTGTGTTTGAGCAGAAATTAAATATTTATCAAAATCCAGTAGAGCATGTCTACCTTTATCATATGGCAGGGTAATGTGTGCCCACTATCGTAAGCTAAGATACATTCTAGATGAGCTTCCACAGCAAGTAAAATATATTGTTTATTTTTAAGTGAGAAGGATAGAAGGTTGAAAATTAATTTAGAAATTTAAGGAGCACAACTGCTTTAACCATCAAGATTTTACATAGCATCAAAGGTAGCATGATCCATGTGGAAACTTTCCAGTCGATCTACTGCAACACCACAATCAGCAGAGAATGACACAGCTAAATTCCTAATAATAATTTCTAAATATTCAAACATGAGCAAGAGCGAAAGCATTGTTCAAATACCTTTCAATAACTTTGTGTGAATTAGAAAACTTCAGCCTTTGTTTAGAGCATAATGTCATCTCTTAATGGTTTCAACTGATAGTGAATGCCCCACACGTCATCCAAGAACTGGATATCAATTACTTTACATGACAACAAAGAAACCCCTCTATGTTTCTCCCGAATCAGGCATTCCAAAGATTCTACTGTAAATATGAGGAAAGAGCAGACACTCCAATTAATTCCTCTTATAAGAGCCATCACGCTCACATAATGCCATTAGTACACACCCATACCATTGGAGCTGTATATAAAAAGATATCGGTGATTTAATATCTGCCAAATGTCATGAACTTCAACATTTTAAAACAGCCACTCAAAGGCATCAAATGTTTTTTTGCACTTACTACTACAGCACACAAATTTACAAGATGCAATACTTAAATAAAAATGCATGGACTGTAAGTGGTAGATATGCCCGTCACAAACCCTGACTGTTTACATAACAAAATGAGATATGGGAAATATTCTTTTACGTTATCGTCACAAGTATTTTATTGTCCATGGTTGACCAATGACTTCAGTCTATACAATGAACAAACAAGTATAGATTTCCCATTATTAGCACTGCCTATGTAATGGGGATAATGTGCAAAGGTCTAAGCTCTCTCTCATAAACTACTAATGAGCAGCATAGATTCTGTAGATTCCACTGTTATAACATTTGTTCTTATGGTCTTGCTTCCCTTCAACTGTTATGCCAACTTATAGCTCCCAAACTGAGACAGATTTAACTAACATTACATCACCTTCTTTACCATCCAAGCAACCACCACCTAATCATAGTAACTCACAATACTGACTCCTTAAATCTGGATGCCTGTAATCAGAGATGGGTGAGCCACTGAAGGCTCAAGCCAAATGTCTGGCTCAAGTCAAGGTTCCATTGGGCCCTCAAGCCAAAAACGAGCCAATATTCAGATGGCTTCTTCCTGCCCTGCTGCCCAAACTCTCAACTCATTGAACAAACTTGCCCTCCCCGCCCAATGTCTTGATGCACAGCATCTGCCTCCACTCACACCCAAGGGTAACTTAAAATGCAGAAAGATTTCAGAGCAAGCTATGTCAAACATCTAATGGCTGAAATGCACAATGTGGATGTGCAAAACCTGTGATCAATACAGACTTCCTCACCTGAACAAGTTGTGTGATCCCAGGCTATTTTATTATGATTCAATTTTCTTTATCAGCACATTTGACAGTACCTTGAACAACATCAGTTCAGGATATGTGCAAAAACTTCTTTGTACATCAGCCATAAATAGGAGGCAGAAGATAACTGATCTGCTTACATGGTTCGCTAATGGAATCACCAGTGAAGCAGGCGGTGGCATAAATGTTTCTACATTCATCTCTAGAAACTATCACTTCTAGCAAATGACTGCCAGTGTAGTTATATAAACTGATGTAAAGTGAAACGCTTCTATGTTACTCAGAAAACCTTTTTGAAATTGTAAAAGTCCTTGTTCTGTGTTTATACAGCGTTTGTTGCATGATTTACTTGTCAAATGCTTTGCTAGCTCAGCTTATATTTCAGACTGACGCCTGGCTCAGTTTTCCCTGTTAATATACTTGTTTGCCCACCTCTATATTTAGTGTACAGCAATATTCATAAAATCTGCAGTAATCAGCTGACCACAACAACAATACTTCCCTTGACATCTTACATTACAACATGAAAGAATATGGCCTCATCGCTCATTGTCCCAGTACCTTCCAATGTCAATAATAATCCAGGGTGGTACATAATCTTTGGCTTTGTCACAAATGAAACTTTTACATTCCTGTGATGCCAGCATAGCTGTCGGACAGTCTAATACATGTGCACGCAGTCTTCAATCATATATTGGTGACAGTGTATTTTTAAGCCTTCGTTTCAGATTTATTTCAGTCAACTGTGAAAAGTCATATCATTTTTAGTATCCCTAAATGTGAGACTTCAACATTAGTGACAGAGTACAATGGCATCTGTGTAGGCAGCAAGCATGACACTGTTCCTACAAAATTACATTCAAGAGAACTGGAAGACCAGTGGTAATACATGGTAGCTGTATGTTTCCATTAGGATGCCCAAAAAGGGTAGACGTTACATTTAACTATTATTGTTTAAAGGAAGAGAAAGGAGAGCTTACCAAAAAGCTTCTCCAAGCCCAACACAACCGTTGTAGAAGTGGTCAAAGAACAAATTGCATTGATGATGTGTACCAGACAATCTAAATTTTAACTGTAGAGGCTATTCCTAAGAAATTACGCAATTAAAGTTATAATCTGCTTCAATATCTCTCGAAGGATATTAGCAAGCATTTTCAGTATACAATTAACTGACATAATGGTCTGTAACTTGCTGGGTCCTGAGGTTCTATCTCGTTTAAGAATTTATCTTATTGAGATCTGTTCATAATCCACTACTGGTGATCTCTTGAAAAAGTGCTTTGAGACGGACACGCAGGGTGGAATTAAAGGTTTTATAGACTGGTGTGAGCCTTTTTTCCAGTGGGGTGCTGACTTTGATCTCATTTCAGTCTATTAATTTCCTATTCAGCTTAAACTTGAGAAAACTTTAAACCATATCTTATGAACTGTTATAGGGCTTTGCAAGCAAAAAGTATAAACTGTTTGTTACCAAAGATAAGCAGAGCAAATAAATCACAAATTCATGATCACAATTTGTTGCAGCTGTATGGCCCCGGCGACATTAAACCTGTGCTGTATCAAGAGCCACCTACCAGTGCAGGGGAGCTATGCAAAGGTTCTGGCTCCAGAGCGATACCTGGGGCTGTTTGCAATGTGAATTAGAACTAACAATCAGAGTAAAACATATTTACACTTAAAATCCGTTTGAATTTAGCTACACACTGAAGATCAGTTCTCAAACTTAAGTTTGAGATTATTTGTTTTAACTAATTTATTAACTGCCCTTCTGATGGTACGAAATCATGCACTAATATTTTTAAGTCTGACAATCTCAAAACATGTGCTTAAGTACTGCCTTTATAGGAGTTAGATGTTCTATTTACTTCAAAGTAAAGTAGGCCTGCAATTGGCTGAGTATTCAATCTTAAGTCTATACTGACAGAGAGCATCTGATTTTGGTAGCCACTAAGTTTAAAGGTGTTTTACCTAATTCCAGCCTTAAAAGAGTGCAGTGGGCTACTACTTAAATTAGTAAATGCCTGAAAACGTTACATTTAATGTAGTATAGACTACTGTCAACTCCAAACAAACACAAATGCAATTGTATACAAAGCTGCTGCACTGAATTTAGAGTTCAGGCAAAGCCAAGGCAGGGATATTTTAACAACCCCAAATTGCTTATTAAGAATCTCTAGACCAGAGATGATCATTTGTACTTCCTTGGTGATGACTGATATGTTGAGGACGAAATTGGAAGGTTGACATTTTAAAACATCCCCAAATAAGTACAGACTCCTGTTCAATTTCGCTACCATATAGATAACCAAAGCAAGGCACACTTCTTCTTACCTTAAAATTTTGGTTTTGGGCAAAATTATCATCAAACGGTTAGTTGCATTATAAAATACCAAATTATTTAATAATTTTGTGAGGTTTAAATGGGTAGGATTGAATAAAAACAGATTATCAGCATGGATTAACAATGCGGGCTGAAAGCTTCCTCAATTATCAGGAAATGATGCAAATCTTTTGAGTTGTGATGCCAAATTAGATAAATACAAATTAAATAAGGTTGGCGCTAATATGCACCCTTATTTCAGACCATGTACTATGGCTAAAAAAATCCATAAAGTGCACCTGATTTACCACGATTAATTCTAACCCAAATATTCTCATTGAATCTCAGGATTAAAGATAGCTGTGGATTCTTTACCATAAATTTCGAAAGTGAGCCTAAAAGCAATTCCAGCTTCCTTTGGTAAGGGAGTTTAGGTAATTCACTAGGCAACAACATACATTTTTACTTAAAAACAAACAAGGCCATGATGTTACCTAGCACGGCAGTTCCCAACCTGTGGTCCAGGGACCGCCAGGGGTCCCTGCTGACACATTCCCTGGGATCTCCAGCCCTAGACCAGCAAAAGGGCACTTCTCCAGCTAAGGCCTCTTGACAGAAACATGGCATGTTTTTATATTTATTTCTTCATTTGTGCAGCAGTTTTAAAAGCACTGCAAAGTTCCTTGCACATCCAGCAGCTTTGGGGGCAAACATAAAAGCGTCAAGATAAGTGGTGATTAACATACCTGCTGGAGAGAGATGGGAGTTTTGTCTAGTGGCAGTTTTGACTCATCTAAGGTATCGCAGATGGTTAACATGCCTGCTGCAAAGGACGTGTATCATAACAGTATTTTATGTGCATAGAACAGTGGGTTACTGCTTTTGTCAGAGATTCTTTTGTTACTGTGCAGTTCATAAGTTACAATTGTAATCTAGCACAGTGAGCTAAGAACTGCCATCAAAAACTGCATGGCACAAATTGCAAAGTTATTTTTCTCCTCAGCCTTTCATTATCCTTTTGCTGCTAAAAGGGTTTGCTTACGTAGAAATACATTGTTATTAATTAAGTTAAGGCTAACCACTGTGTTATGCTGTAAATCCTGAGTCTGTGTTTCTACAGGCCAAGCACTCTTAGAAAATGCCTACCAGCGTGAATGGCAGGTGAATCCTACACATTATAGTCCCCTGTAAAGTTATCAGACACCCTACATTAATATGAGAGGTGCTATAAAACAAATTAAATACACGTGGCAGAGAGACTATGGAGAGATGAGACCCTTATAGATTTATTTCCTTTCCACACCACATTTATGTGCAAAAGCTTTCTCAGGTCTTATGTACCTAAAATACAAAAACAGAAATCACTTAGGAAAAGTAGAATCTGACCAGAGAATTCAGCTTTCCTAAATAAAACCAGAATTTGAAAAGTTAGTTGCCGAGATGCGGCTCCAACCTTCGTATTAAAATCTGTTTTTGCTGATTTTTTTCAATAGAAAATACTTATATCTTTAGTAATTCGAGTATTTGTTTGGTATGCAATGGTTTGAATATTGTGAAGCACTGTTTTAATGTTTGAAATTTAAATCGTACAAATGGCTTGGGGGTCCCCGGCTTCCATTTGTAATTCAGTGGGGGTCCGAAGGAGTCAAAAGGTTGGGAACTACTGATCTAACATACACAACTGTGTGCTAAATCCTGCTGGTACTAATGGTATGATCTTTTCTTCAATTCTTGTCAGCAGTTTATTTAAAATGAATATGGCAAATAGTTAAATTTCACAATCTAAAAGAGATGGATTGTCTTTTTTATATCATGGAACTACTGGTCCACAGTAAGTGGTAGTATTTGGTACAACAAATCATTTTATATAAGTGACAGATGACCCACTGAAAATTCTATATCAACTTTAAACTTGCAATAGGTATCGCACTGGGTCAGGTAATTCAGAACGTTTGGTGCTGGGACAAGGATCTTTGCTGCTAAGTGTTGAGATATACTCAATCCACTGTTTGTTATAATTTAAATTACTTTCTATGCTGCTCGGCAGTGGTATTCAGTTTCACTCTATCTGCACTTGATATGTCTGGGAGAATTATCTTCTCAACATACATATCAACCAACCACTGATATTGAGTGTTCTCAGGAGAGTATCACATAGCCTCACCATTTCAGTATAATAGCTTTGGTATGGAGCCTATTACGGTCCCCTTTTCAGTCTTCGCAACTGAGAGAGCTTAGAAGTAAATAAAGCAGGACCGTTGCCCACCAATCACACACAAAAGGATTCTGCTGCTTATATTCAAATACAGCAGCCTACAATTTTGCTAATACTCTATTTTAATAAAACCCAGTTTTGAAAAAAAATGCTTGCAAATTAGCATTATTGTGTTTATCTTGTTTTTTTCTCCACTGTAACACTTAACTATGACTCACATATTCACTTTTTTAGTTTTGTTTTGTTCCATTCACCAATCAAATTGTGTACATTTCTTTTTACTTTATATGATTAGACGGATTCAACATCCAGTTTCGTAATGGTGTCAATGTATGCTTTAAATGAACCAACTATAGGTGTTATTTTATCAACTGGTGAGTTTGCAAAGGGGATGCTCACGACTTCTATTTACTACACTGCAGCAACCCCATAAGTTTAACTAAAGTAAACGTCTCAAGTCGAAATGCAGGACTGCCCGTAGCCATATGGCAATTGAATGAAGAATATTAGTGTACAGTTCTACAGATCTACTCAGACCAAGCAGTTCAATGGCTTGGCAGCTGATACTGCACGATGGTCAGAAAGTGTTAAAAATTGCACAGGGCCAGTTGGAAATGATGCTGTAGTAACACAGAATTCGGACAAAGTGAGAAAGGTCAAGCAGTTCGCTGTAATATCCTGGATCAAGAGATGCTTCTGCGCTTGCATGCATAAAATGTGCCCTTGAAGATCAAGCATTACAATACTTGATCTTGCATTCAGCTGAAGTAAGAGCACTAGCATGCCAGCAGTGTTGCTAGAGTGTACAAGGTTTAGTAAAAATACTATGATGTTTAGTAATATATTATTAATGGAAAAGACCAGTGTTTGCATTTTCAAGTGTTAGCCGAAGACAGACTGCTAATTAAGATGGAGTATAGCCTCTAGCATGTTTCTATCAGCAGCATTTTAGTGAAACATTTGACACGAGCACATTCAAGAGATATTAAAAACAGGAACTTCAACAATAAAAGGGGTTAGCAAACACATTGTTTTCAATGACCCCAGAAATTACACCATCAGGATATTCCCTGTGCCTCAGAGAAGCACAGATGAAGAACTGATGTGGGAAAATTGTGAAATTATTTTTTCCAAAATGTGCTTTTTATCCATCTTCATGATTAGACAGGCAGTTGTCATCGCTAGCACATTTGACCTCCACAAGGTCCTGCTGAGATTACAAGCAAGTGAAATTAGAAGGAATAAACCAAATTGAAATAGGATTAAAATAAACTCTCAATGGAGAAAGCATCAAGACCATTTAGTATTTTGTAACCGTTGCTTATTTTCCGCAGTAGCTTTACATCGAACAGTAGGATATCTTCCCTACTCTTCACCTACAACATATTAATTTTCTTTATCACTTGGAGGAAAAAGCATGTACGAATAAAGCGTTCAAAACTGGTGAAACTGTGATGAAAAACGTGCTTACCTTTTCTGCTGATATGAACTGAGGCCAATTGTTGTCTCAGTCTGTAAGAGAAAAAGAATAATCAACAATTTGAAGCAGATTATGAGCTAAAAGTAAAAACAAAAAGTGATGTCAGTACTCCTTAAAAGAGAAATCACAGTCTTACACGGTCACCCAAGGTACTGCACTATCCATAGGTTTCTCGGTTATGGCAACATAAATAACTGAAAGGAACACAAACCCAAGCATGTGTGAATGTATTACTAGTCGTTATGAACGAACATAAATCTTTGAGGCTGAAAATGCTCAAAATCTGGGCCACAGTCCACCCGATCCAAAAGAAGGCAAATTATGAGATTAATTTCCAAACAAAGCCAACATACATGATGCATCTTTATGAGGCACATACCCATCAGTGGAGAAGTGAACCAGAAGCATGGTTGATCGAGGGTACACTAATGGTACAACATGTGATGAAATGGCATCAATGATGCTCTGATATCTCGCCAACCACATTAACCCACCTCTCTGAATATCAGCTAGACAACCAAAGGATTTTTGTAGGAACTGAAAGCAAGAGGCTTATGAACGTTTTCTGACCATCACATCTGAAACACTTCTATTAAAACTAGCCTAATTTGAAAGCACTTGCACTGTTTCAAGCTAATGTTTTCGCAGTACTACAACCGTGGGTGTTTGTCATATTACTGCAATGACAGAACCAGAACTAATGAATCAAGCAATTTTAGATAATATTGTCAAGGTGATCTGGGAGGCATCCCTTACCGTTCGAGCCACATATGAACCCTTAGGAAGTGGTACACGGCTCCGGAACGAAAAAAGGTACTTATTTAAAAAGGAAAACATCAATCACGCATCAGTGTGGGTTCAGAATAGTTTTACAATGTATTCCGAGTGGATATCAAGCTAACCGGCATGGAGGGGAACGTAAGTGATAATGAAAAAAACAATACATATATGTATGAAGTTATAAATTTGTAATGAACAAAGATGCATATTGAGCTAAAGTCAATCAACCAGATCAGGGGCACCTCTTACAGCTGAGATTTCCAGGCTGCTGAATTCGAGACAGATCTATCATCCTTTAGGCGGACAGAAGAATGGGTCTAGTCTACCACAAAAATGCAGACATACTACTACTTTCGCTTTATAGCCAGAGCAGAGATGAAGGTATAATGCGGTTAAAAAAAGTTCTTGGGTGCGGTAAATCAATTAAATGTTGTCCCAGTGAAGCTCCGGGTTGTAGACAGCGACACAATCTCCTTCACGACAGGATTTTGTTTGGGCACAAAGCAGGGCAATGTAGTGTCCTTGCAGGAAGATCACGCTTTCACAATTGATAGTCTGCGATACATTTGGGAGAGACACAATTTCTTTGTTGCTGGGCACTCTGATTGAGTCTTTAGCTTAATCCAAGTCAAAACAGATAGCAAAACAGTTTGGTCGTGAACAACAAACATTATCAGACGCTGCTTTATCACCTGCCGGTATCTGACCTGTCCATATGCAAATGTTGTAGGAAATACGCATTCACTGAAAAGCAGCTTTGTCAGTTGATAAAATCTCACACTTTTGATTGGTTGTTATGCTGGGGTACCAAGATTTAGAGTAATAAATGATAAATTCAAGGGGGGGGGGGAGGTGTACGGTGGATGGCCAAAAAACTGGAGGAAATATCAGATGTGGATATTAGCCTTCTTTGGTTCCCATACCGGATGCAGGCTCAGGTTGTCACAAGATAGCGCTCGCGCAAATTCCAGAGTGAGTGCCTGGTCCTTAAGACAGTCGATTGTGGTGCATAGATTTTGGTGTTTTTCTTTAGTTTATGGATTTGATCTTTAGTTTTTGCTTCTATACCTATATTCAGAAAAATAACTGGCAGTGGAGTGCAGGCTAGTTACAGGACCAGATTTGGCACACTGGGAGTTGAATCTTCATGTGGGGCTTGTGCGGTGCTCCAATGGAAGGCACTGCTTCACTTTGCACCAAATTAGATGAAGACACCTATCAGGAGCTGCACGGTGCAGCAATGACATGCTCTGGATCAGATCTGGTGACGCAGCCAATCAGGGGCTGTTCAGTGTTGCGATGTGAGACCCTGCGCTGATCTATGCCACTGGTTGTCAGAGCTGATGCAAACTTAAGTTCAGCAGGGAAAAGTACATTCTGACTCCTGATACGGGTCCAGGACCTTGAGCACAGCACATAGAGGTCAAGACTTACTCCCACAGAGACCAGCATTGGTGGACTAGGTCAGGTCCAGTTGATTCTGGTCAGCTGAAAAGCAGGAAAGGCTTCTGGAAGCTTTTTGTGTCTCTGTAGCTCAAAAGAGGAGGTCAGGCAACTGACCCTTGGAGTCACTTTTTAGGTCTTGGGTTCAAGGCAAGCAGGTCCTACTCTTCCTTCTTCAGACAGCAGGGCAGTCCTTCTGAATCTTCTCAGGTCCAGGAGTGATATGATTTAAGGTTCTGAAGGTGACACTTTTATACCCAATTCCAGCCTGTGGATGGGGGACAATCCACTGTCTACCTTCAAAATTGTATATGGTCAGTTCTCTCCTTGTTAGTGTGTTTGGATTCAGCCTGGCAGGTGAAACACAAGGCAGGTGCAGATCTAGTGTCAGCTTCTTTTGTGTATGATGGGGCAGATCCCTTTGAAGTATAATCAGCAGATCGCTTTAAAATATAATGAGGGAAAGATACACCTATTCCAAGGCCATCCTTTCAGGAAGACCCACTCCCCTCTAGAACCAGGCCCCCTTTGTCCATTATCTGGCCCCAAAAACCTTTCCTAATAGGGAGAGCCATTAGCAGCCGAAGAGCAGCTGACATGATCAAGAAACATCCTAGATAGGACCTAGATCCGAGAAAAATTGCATTTTCAATATAATAATTTAAAATCTGACAACCATTAAAGTGGATTTAAATTTACAACTGAAATGGGTGAAAGAAGTATTTCACTAACTATTCCCAAACTGAACTCAGCACTTATTAAATTAATAAGGTAAAACAGTGTTAGTCTACAGGAGGCCAACCTTGCCACAGTGAAAAACAACTTTTTTTTTTTCTTCTTTTTTTCCATTGCCAGCACATGTAAAAGATTAAATATATGTTCTACTTTTTCAATACTGTACACCTTGCCTTATGAGCCTTTAGAGTCCACCTTAGCGATGAATTAGAAGTATTAAAATTGAAGGTTTAAGCTTGGTGTAGGAGTTATATTGCCAAGTCAAAAGGGCTGTTTAAAACTTCACTGCAATCTGCAATGGCAGGCCTACAAAATGCTTTAGGGAGCGTGTGTCATGATAAGTGTTGCACCCCACTAGCAGCATTTACATTGCATGCCCTTGGAACAGGTAGTACGATGTATTAGGGACTAATAAGTGGATTAAATATAAGAATTAAATATGTGCCAACAGACCTGACTGTCCAAGCAGTAATGTTTTGTCAACGTGTGCAGTGATGCTAACGTCACCACCTAACAGATGTCCAAGAGAGGAGCACAGTGAGCTAATGCAGTGATCGCAGCCTTGGCTCTGGTAGAGTTAGCCCTCAAGCCCGCAGGGGGTTGTTTCTTCACCAGTGGATAGCAGATCTTAATGTATAGGAAGAGCCATATCAAGAAGGTCTGCTTCTGCACAGCCTTCGTTTTTTTGGCTTTGACATAGCCGACGAGGAGTTGATCATCTAACCGGAACCCTTTTGTGCGATCAAGATAGAAAGACAATTCTCTTTTTGGGTCCAGGAAGCGGAGTTCCTCCTCTTCTCTGGAGTGATGAGGCAGAGCAAAGAAGGTCGGCAGAGTAATGCTTTGGCCTACATGGAAGGGAGTGAAAACCTTCGGAATGAAGGAAGCAAGTGTCAGGATGACCACTTTGTCTGGGTAAAAGGAGATGTCAGGAGAGTGCACAGAGAGGGCCTGCAATTCACTGACCCTCCTGGCAAATGTAATAGGTACTAAAAACTCAGTTTTAAAGGTCAGCAGCCGAAGATGGCAACTGTGCTAAGGTTCAAATGGCACACACATCAGGAGAGTGAGAATAAGGATGAGGTTCCACCGAGGCATGATAAATGGTTGGGGGGTGGGGGGGTGGTAAACATGTGCTGCAGACCAATAAGAAACCTGGTTACAACACAGGATTTGAAAAGAGGAGGTTTGTCGAGAACCACAGGAATGCAGGGACTGCAGAAAGGTACCCTTTAACAGTACCAATAGCAGAGCCTTGCTAGGCCAAATATAGGGCAAACAAAAGAACCTTGGATATAACGTCAGGAAGGGGTTCAACATTGTGGGAAGCACACCATGAGACAAACTTGCCCCAATAACATAAAAAACAGACTGGGTGGATAGATGCCAGACTGCTAGAATAAAATCACAGGCTTCGGACGGAAGGTCGAAACCTGTCAACTGTCACCGCTCAATCTCCACACATGCAGGAGGAGGTTGCGGAGCTTAGGGTACAGAACCCTGCCCTGTTGCTGTAACAGAAGATCCTCCAGCTTGACTGGAGGACCGATTGTCATTCTCAGCAGCTCAGGATACCAGACTCTGTGCCCAATTCGGAGCCACAAGAGAGACTCCGGCCCAGTCATTCCTGATCTTCTTGAGAACTCAGAGCAGGAGTGGCATTAGCAAAAAGGCATACTGGAGGCCGGCGCTCCAATCGAGATGAACAGCATCTCCAGTTGAGTCTCTTTGAAAACTCCAAGGCACAAATCTGCTTACATAGATCTGTTCGCCACCCTAAAGAACGCACAAGCAAAGGCTCTCCCCACTGCTGAAAGATCTTGCACGAACTCCATATGGAGACGCCATTCATGATCCACAAGGGAGCTTCGGCTGAGCTCATCTGCTCTGGCAAACAAATTTCCCACCAGATGCTGAACCACCGGGGTAATGCCCTGACGTTCCAGACATGTCCAGAGGAACAGGGCTTCTTGAAACTGGGTTCACGACCTTGAGTCGCTGTGTTTGTTGCAGTACCACTTGGTGGAGGTGTTGTCAGTGAACACCTGCATCAGTCTTCCCTTGATCAAAATTAGAAAGGCTTTTAAAGTAAAAAAATCATCCGAATCTCCAACAGGTTTACGTGGAGCTTGGACTCCGTCGGAATACAGAATACTCTGATCTCCACCTTTCCCAGGTGGCCATCCCAGCCCAAGAGTGACACATCCTTCACTACCATTAAACAGCGATTGGGTCAGTGGCAGACCCCTCTCCCTTCCCCAATCAGATCTGTCAGCCATCACTGCAGGTATTTTGCAGTTCCCTCTGACACCTGGACCTAGTCAAAGTGATTTCCCCTGATGCTGCACACACTGGGCCTTTATGTGCCATTGCAGGGCCCGCATATGCCAGCAGGCATGTGTTACCAGCAGAATACAAGAGGCTATAAGATATAACAGCCTCATGGTCAGTCTCACCAAAATCCAGGATAGAGGCTGAAACATCAGATATCATAGCCTGAATATCCTGGACTCACGGTTCAGGAGGATAGGCCCGAAACTGCAGTGTGTCCAGAACAACTCTGATGAAAGGGGTCTGTGCCGACTACAGCATATTGATAGTGAACCCCTGAGAGTGCAGGGGGGTTCGTCACAGTCTGAAGGTGGATGACAACTGTCTTGGGTGAGCCCGCCTTCAACAGTCAGTCATTGAGGTAGGGGCAAGACTGAAATCACCAACCTCCGCAGATGTGCTGTGACCACCGCCATCACCTTGGTGAACACCCGAGGGCACAGGTAAGGCTGAATGCTAGTACAACAAACTTATACTGTTCTTGGCCCACTGTGAACTGCAGACAGTGTCTGTAGGCCGGTAGGGCGGGAATGTTAACTATGTGCCCTTCAAGTCTAATGCTACGATCCAGTCTCTCGGGTCTATGGCAGACAAATCTTCGGTGAGGGTGACCATTTTGGTTTTCTCCTTTTTCAAGAAGAGGTTGAGAAGGTACAGAGCCAGGAAAGAAAGAAGTCCTCGGTTCCCTCTTTAGCTCCAGAAAGTAGCAGGAATAACAACCACAACGTACTTCAGAGGCAGGTACCCTCTTTAGGGCTCCCTTGGCCAAGAGAACCTGCGCTTCTTGACAAAGCAAGGAGAGATGGTCCTCCCGAAGCAGGCCTTTACTCGGTGGCATGGGTGGTGGATTGTCACAAAGGGGAGGTAGTAGCCCCTTTAGACTATCTGTAGTATCCAACAGTCTGATGTGCCTGACCGCCAGTGGGGAAGGTGATGGCGTATCATGCCTCCCACTGGATGCCCATGATGGTCTGAGGGTGGACTAAAGAAGCTCGGAGGCAGAGGCTGCTGGGGGGGGTGGTAGACTGACCGGACCACTGGCCACCTGCCCCACATGTTCTGTAAGAACAACGGTGGTTTGCGTGGATAAGTAGCCATAGATAAGCCCAAGGACCTGACCGAAGTCCTACTGTCCTTGAAGCCCTCTGGCGCTGAATCCACTTTGTCTCCAAATAGGCAAGAGTCATCAAAGGGCATGTCCATGAGGGAAGCCTGGGCATTCCCTGAAAAGGCAGATGTTCTCAGCCAGGCAGGGCACTGCAAGGCCATTGACGATAAAACTGCTCAGCCCTGCAAGTCGGTCAAGTCAAGTTCTTGTCAGATGGTAAACTTACCCCCCATCCTCACGTCCTCCCCGCTCTGCGAACCGGTTAAGGAGTAGGGGGACACACTTTTCAGGGCCTTAGTCTTTTCCACACCAGTGGTCAATTCTCATCATGGCTTCACGCTCTTGGCATGGAAAGTCACAAAAGTAACTGACGTCAGCACGTCAAGGTGGCGCCTAGATAGGTACTGCACACGACACTTTGCAGGCAACAATGACAACAAGCAGGATCAACATACAGGATGTTGAATGCTTGTATCACTCAGGCTAACCAGTGATCTGAACACGTTTTTGGAGAAAGCACTATCTAGGGAAAAACACCGCTTGGGGGTTCATAAAGAGCTAGAATAAGGGAAAAAACACTAGGAGGCAAAGGCATCACAGAAGATTTCTATGTCAGGTCTGGAAGAATGCATTTTGATTTCTATCTGCTTTATTCGCCAACAGCAGCATCAGTCTAAAGTCAGAAACCACTACAAGCCCCATGCGAACTTGGGACAAAAGTGGACAACCAATCACAAATCACTGCAGCTCATATAGATGCATGTCAAAGGTCCATCCCCCTCTTTCTTTGCTGCTCCTGAAGCAGATAAGGAGCCCTCCCCTTTGGGAAAATTGTTTTCTCTAAAAGGTTTAAAATTGAATTAATTATTTATCTGTGAATTTGTTCTACTCTGACTGCATTAAATTTGCACAAGCGAGCCTCTGAACACACACACACACACACACACATTTCCTTTTCAGGTACGTGGTCAGGTACGGTGGCGGATGACAGAAAGGCACTGTACAGTCTTCTGACTGCATGGGTGTGGAGGTGGGGGGCCAGGAGCATGTCTGCACCGTTGCTCCTTTTTTAATGGACTTCCTTGCAACATGGCAGCAGTTCCAAGTGTTGGCATTGCAGATTCCGAATGAGACTGCTCACGCAGGCGGTACTTACAAGTCTGCGATTCACATACAGCTTCTGATTTCTGTGGACACAGTGAGAGCCTCGTTATTTCCCCCAAAATGAAAGGCATGGGTCCAGAGCCCAGTGTGTCCTAACCTCCTCCAATTGTATTGCAAGGATTGGTAACTAGCCTACACTCTTAATCTACGTGCTAACATCAGCCAATGGGGATATACTTGGCAATCAGGCAGTAAGGAGCAGTACTATTAATAAGGAAGGTGACTAGAGACAACAAGTGAGTAATATGCAGCGATACACTCTGGAATTATATGAGGAGGAGGTGGAAGAAGTAATTCCAAGTAACAATAATCTCTGAAAGATAGTTGATGCTTCAGTTAAAAAGGCGATGACCAGTTTGGGTCTGCCCTGTAAATGAACTGAATATCTACTTATTTCTTTTAGCAACATGAACGTGGATAACCAGGCAGAATGAAGAGAATGACTCATCAGAATGCACAAATACTGTCTAATATAACCACCACCAAATTGCTGCCAAGTTCCTAGAGCCTCCTGTTCAGAAAGTCCTATGTCCTATGTCCAAGACCTCAAGTAGATTACCTTATCTTTAAAAATGAAACTCCCTGCTATGTGAAAACTATCCAGAAAATATATTTTCTTTTCTTCAGGCCCTGGTGGTTCAGGAAACACTTTGTTAACTATCTTGTGTGCAACTCCATGACTGGATACTCTATCACACAAAATGTGTTTAGCAACCCACAACAGGACTAACAAAAACAGGTAAAAATACAGTTTTCCATGTTTTAGAAAGACGGCTTTTTACAAATGTTAGCATCTTAAAAAAAGCAGGCTGACATCCACAATAAGCTTGAGCAATATGAACAGTTAAGGATTTATTACAAGGATATTTCTAGAGATATGCAAAAGGGAAGATAAATGGACGTTCCGTCTCATGTTCATGTCTTATTTAAGTTAAAAAATCTCAAGGAGCATCTCTAATACGTGCTTTTATTTGGGAGGAGATCAAAAAAACAATTCACTTGCCATCTCCGTTAGGATGTCATCATCTCCATCTTTCACCATGTTTATCTGACCCTTGGGGCCACTTCTCAAGCAGCTGAAAGGGGATCACAGCACTGAAACAACTCTCCTACAAACCTTGATGAGTCTAGATTTATCAATTATCATCTCAAATGAAAGAATAAAGTTATTTGTTTCTGTGAAAAATACAACAATCCTTAAACTCTTGACAACGAGGATCTAATACAAAATGGATTAAAAACACAGGTCCACTTAGAAACATAATTCATATCTATTTTTTCAAGAATGATCTAATTCTAGATCCTAGCATTTTTTATGAGAGCCCAGCAAAACAAAGCGTTTCAAAGAATTAAGGTGGAACTCGTCAAGAGAGGCTACAACAGACTAATACCCTGTCATAAGATGTGAGAACAAAACAACTCTAGTGATTTTGGAATGGTAATCTGAAGTGAATTATTTTCATTTAAATTACAGAAAGAGCACTAGCTACTACACATAATAAAGCCATATAAAACAAGATAATCTACAACTATTTATATCTGCCATTAGTATGTGTGTCTTTTATATACTCCCGTCCATAAGAAAAATGCAATATAACATCTGGAAATTATTTTCCAATAATGACAGACTATTAGTGCCCAAAAAAGTAGATATGTTGAGCACAACATACACTGGTGACACCATTGTTTCCTTGCCTTGTTTCTTGGCTTCTAACAAAACACATAAATCATCAATGAGGCACAACGCCAACAAGTCTAGCAGCTATTACAGTATTAATCCCAGTGTTTTTGACATAAAGTCTGCTATTTCACTTCACATAAAGGTCCAGTGCACTGAGAAAGAAAATAATGACAAATCCATGTGCAATTTGTTAACCGTGAATAATTTAGGATTAGATTTTCTTTCAGGTTAACCAGACTCAGACGAAGATTAACCCCTTTGCTGCTGTGGCTCCAACTTCGCCACCTTGATATTTGTGGGACTTTGCACATAGCCTTCATGCCACCAACGGTATTCAAGACAAACACTTGCTTTTTTCTTTTATCCATCCCACAAGCTGGGGACTATAAAGGTACCCACCGGGTATGGATTCACCTGGTTAGACCAGGAGAAAATAGCTCAAATGTAGCACAGATGTACAGACAAGTAATAAAGCATGCGCAGGCACCTACCACCATGCATGCTCGAGCCTATTAAAAGATGCACTGGCAGCAGCCTCATAGCTGCATTTTTTTTCCTTTTGCCGCTGGTGTACTGCATCTCCAGAACTGCACAGTACTGCCACAAGGCGTTGGGTTTGCCAATGCTTGTACTTCGTGACAGTCACTTTTTCCTACTTTTTCATGGTTTCTACATATATGCAGTTTGTGGTGGAAATGGATGAGAAATCCATTAGTAAGTCCAGAGAGTTACACATTTCTGGAAAGTACACAACATTCTGAATTCAGCAATAGGTCATTTCTGTAGACAACTCATGGTTCTTCAAAAGAAACTAACAGTTGATATAAAAAAATGAAAACAAATAAGAAAAAAAAAAAGTGACAACGTTTTCATCTGTAAATTTTGCCCCAATGGCAATTTACTAAAATAATATACTGTTATATCAGTGAGATCCTTTTGGTGGCAGTTTATAATTATATTTTATACAGTATAATATAATGAATGAAAAAGTGGGATGCAGGAAATGCATCCAGGATACTGAGTTTAGGAATAGTGATTATTTGTGCAACTCTGAATTTGGAAATATCCATACTACCATGTGATTCAAACAGCATTTTGCAAAATGTGTTCTTTCTTGACCACTGGCTTACATTTAGAAGCCGAAAATGTAGAAAAATTCAATTAATAATAACAAATGTTTTGCAACCTTGTGTCCTCAAACTTCTCCAGATTAAAAAAGCAACCCACTTGGGTAGCGATGCTCATCACCAGAAACAGGAAAGGTCCCAAAATGCAACATGGAGACATCAAATTTTCACCATGAAAACTGACCCATTTTGGCATTGTAGGTAGCTGTGGTATCTGGGGCCAGGCTCAGACGTCACCCATAAAAATGCACTAATCTTAGACATTTTTGAAAAATAAGCACAGAGGAAAATCAATGCTGAAGTAACTTGCATGGCTCCCATGGCATTCTCTTGCCCAGAATGCCTGTTAAATCTAAAACGTTGGCCAAAACTATGAATTTTCCTAAGGGGAAATTCTAAATCCAAACAATTCCTACCACCAAGTATTCCCATACGTCTCCTGATAAAAACAGTAACTCCGTTGTGTGGTTGGACATATCATTCACAAAAGGAATGGATGAAAACTAACAAAACAACAATTAAGTGGGTTTGACATGGTCCTTGGTTTGATTCGTTCTGGTCCCAGATAGCAGCCCAGTCACACAAGTGGCTCCTGGCCCTGAGCCAGTGCTGAGTTGTCAGCAGATTCAGTATGAGAGAAAGATAATGGTTCGAACTGCTGCTGACTTGGCACAATTTGGTATATAGCCTTTGTTGCAAGATTCCCATTTTTATGAGGCACCGGAGCAAATCAGAGGACTGCACAGTGACATGCAATCTAGCAGAATCTTAACACTTACAGGTGGTGCGTACACTTTGCAATTGTACTGATTTTGCTAATACCAAGTATGTTGCATCACTCTCTGGGCAGATACACTCTGGTGTTTTCCAATTAAAGCAGCACTCCTGGGAATACTTTTGTCATAATTGGCAAGAAAGAGGTCTAGATGGCAGTTCTGCAACATTCACGGTATAAATTTACCACAAACGTGTGGAAAGAGCAGAATGCAAGCGTGTTTGCAATTCCTTTAAGTGTGCGTAATTGTAATGCAACTTCATGTAACTACACAATAGCACATTACATGATTTTGCACACCCTTAGTTTTGAAGTTGCTTGAGCCACTTTTTTGGAGACATTTTAATGTTCACATTTCAGATGCATATAGAGGGGTTTTGATGAGAACAATAGTAACTGCCCAGAACCGAATACAGAGCACATTTTTGTAGTAATTCCTCTGCGATGCTGGCAGATATTGCTGAATTTGTTCCCCACTGGTGTGGCTAAGAAGCAGTCTTGATGGAAGAATGAGGAGCACATATACATTTGTTTATTGGTTTTTTGTCCTGCAATCTTCATTGTATCCTTTGACGTTGCTGATTGGAAGAAGGACAGCAGGTTCCAAACTTCATAAAACGCAGGAGATATCAGTATCCAACTTCTCTTCTGCCACCACAGGTCAGCCTCCTGTAGTAGGATGAGCAGGAAGGTCTTGCTTGAGACAAAGCATGCGCTGTCTCTCCTATGACAAAATATTCTTTCTACTAAAAAAAAAAAAACCCTCTAAAAAGGGCTTTCATCCTACCCATTATTTACCATCTGGTTAGCTTCATTGTCAATCATATTTTTTTCCTTTTCATTGGGGAGCATGTCAACACCTGTCCGCTTCACTTTCTCGCCATGTGTTTGTTTTTCCCTACAGCATGGATCAAATACGGATTGATTTTTTGATTAGTTTTTTTTGCACTTCTTGTGCCCAGATTGTGGCACTTTCTTTTATTTTTTGCTTTTGTTTGCAAGACAGCTTGAAACCATGAGAGCTGAAGCTTGTGTTTCCTAGTATTTCGAAGAGCTGAACTCAAGCAACTAGCAATTACAAAACTTTGTGGCATGTGACCAATTTCCCAAACATACATTTCGGCTGTCCGTCACTTCCACTGAACATGTATCTATGAAGATACTCCCCTCATTCATGTGCTTCTCTTCAGCATGTGGTTTTCTGAATGAAGCTTTGCCATTGTGTCACGTTTAATTATTTGTTGCTAACCTCTTTTTTAATCCCTTGGGTGCTGTGGACGAGCTGGTCTGGTACTCTGCCATGGTGCTTGTGTGCCGAGGACGAGACCAGCTCGTTCTGCACCTGCCCCACGGGGGAGTGGGTCACCCACACCGCCCGTTGAGACATGGCAGGGGAAGTGCTTCCCCTGCCACCCTGACTTCCCCCACCATACCCCCTCTGCCCTTGGCGATCTGACATCAGCGCACTCACAGCACAATAATCGATTTGTGACTCTGTTCTCCGGGGGCTAGATCACCATTTTTTCAGCCAATCTGCTCCCCCCTACCCTCCCGGAGTTGAAAACCACTAGACACCAGGGATTGTTGTGTGTGTTTTTTGTTTGCTGGGCGTACTCCTTGGGCTAGGGTCACCACCCCTCCAAAAGGGGACACATCACTGTTGGCCACTTCTGCCCTTCTTGGGGGCAGGTCAGCCTATTATTTTTAGGCCCATCTGCTCCCAAGTGGGCAGAAGCCCCAAAGACACCAGTTTTTTTTCTTTCCTTTTTGCCTCGGGAGGGGGGGTAGGCGGAGGAGGCCCATTGGGCAAGGGTCATTCCCGAAGGGGCACTTAACTGTTGGCCATTTCTGCCCCTCTTGGGGGCAGATCAGCCTAGTTTTTTAGGCTCATCTGCCCCAAGAGGGGGCAGAAACCACTGGACGCCAGGGGAAATTTCTAAATGTTTGGTGGCGGGGTGTTTGTCACCTGGTGAAGTATTTGCATTTGGGATTATAATGTTTTATTTCTCCTTTTTGTTCTAGTTCAAAGCTTTTGCTTCTGTTCCTGTGACTCCTTGTAGTTTTGGCAATGGCTGACCTGCAGTTTGCCTAGTTGCATGTTTTGGGTAATAAAAAGAATTTACTCCAAATTAGTATTGTTGCCATACATGAATGGCATTTTTGTAAATTGTGTACTAAATGCTGGATTGTGTGTGAAATTGGCCTAAGATTTGTGCACGATATTTGTGTTGTCTTATGTGGAATTGTCTTTTCTTTTTCCTTTCTAGTGGGATATCGTTGGTGATTGCTGTGTCTGTGCAGAGTAGTTGCTTGTGAGTCTAGCTTTTTCAGACACCTGAGTGGTATTGTTTTTGAGTAAATAACTCTTTGTGATAAAGCCACTTTTTATTACTTATTTTACACAGTGCTGGTTGCACACTTGTCAAGGTACTTTTCATAGGAAAAATCATGGCTAGCCACAGGGTGACCGCTCAGCAGATTGTTGGTATGCTTGTTGAGTCATCTTCTGACCATGATTATGAGACTAACTCTGCATATGAGGCAGAGGAGGAAGTGTCAGATTCTGGCAGCAAATTTTCTGAAGAGAGGAATCATCTGATGATGAAGCCACTTTGAGTGCGGATGAAGTGCCTGTTGTAGTGGAGGACACTGATTGCCAATCGTGCAGTACCCTGGGGCTGAAAGGCTTTCCCATTGGAAAACCTGACCTCTGGGTTGCCCCAAACATGGAGCAGCAGGAGTTGCCTGTCTTTACTGGTCTCCCAGGTTGTAGAGTGAATACGGAAAACTTTTTGCTCATCAATTTCTTTCAGTTGTTTATGGATGATGTATTTTTGGAAGAGATTGTTGAGCAGACTAATCTGTATGCTAAGCAGTACTTGAGGGACAACAGTGATAGACTTAGGCCACACGCTAGAGCTACCCAGTGGATTCCCACAAACCTGGAAAAGTAAAAAAAGTTCTTGGGTTTAACTTTTTTGATGGGGTTGATAAGGAAGCCGACCTTGTCTTCGTATTGGTCTACTAGTCCTTTGATGGCAACAGCTATATTTCCTGCAACCATGAGTCATAATCAGTATATGCTTCTTCTTCGGATGCTGCATTTCGTGGATAATGCTTTAGCCTTGCCACGAGATAACCCTCATTCTGACTGTCTTTTTAAGATTAGGCCTGTCCTAAATCTCTGAAAACCGATCTACAAAATGATCAATGTTCCAGGGAAAGAAACAGCTGTGAACGAGTCTTTGGTCCTGTTCAAGGGCCGTTTGGTTTTTAGTCAGTACATTCCTAGCAAGAGGACACGTATTGAATTAAGATGTATATCCTGTCTGAAAGTAGTACAGGATAAGTTTATAATTTCTGGGACTACACTGGTAGGGATTCCAGTATTGAATCCCCATGGTTGTCCTCCCACTTTTGAAGTTAGTGAGAAAATTGTGTGGGAACTTGGTAGACGACTGTTTAACAAAGGTCACCATTTGTACGTAGATAACTTCTACACTGGAGTGCAATTGTTCAGGGAACTGTTCAGAGTGGAGACTGTTGCTTGTGGCACAATCTGCTCTAACCAGAAAGGCTACCCAAGGGAGTTTGTCTGTAAAACACTTGAGAGGACAGTGAAGTGCCTTGCGTAATGACGAGCTGCTAGCTCTGAAATGTGCAGACAAGAGGGATGTGTACATGCTGACTACCTTCCATGATGAGCATACTTCCCCTGTTACTGTTTGGGGTCAGGTGGCCGAAGTGCACGAACCGGTGTGCATTTTAGATTATAATAAGAACCTAGGTGGTGTAGATAGAATTAATCAGAGGTTGGAACCTTACACTGCTGTTTGTAAGGCTTACGTTTGGTATAAAAAGTTGACTGTACATCTCTTCCATTTAGCAACTTTTAATTCTTTTATTGTGTTAAAGGATTGCTCCCCTGAGTCAAAGATGACATTTGTTCAGGAGCCAGTGATAGAGAGCCTTGTTGTGGTGGAACAGGCAGAGTAGCGGCCGTGGAGGATGTGGCTAGACTGAAAGATCACCACTTTCCTGATCAGATTCCTCCCACTCCCAAAAAAAGACTTTCCCACTAAGAAGTGTAGAGTCTTTCCCCAAAGAAGTATCCGGAGGGAGACTCGTATGTACTGCCCCAATTGACCTAAGCCTGGGCTGAGTGTGGACGGTTGTTTCAGAAGTTACCACACCCAAAAGCACTATTTGGAACTACCTTGAGCGTTTTGTTTAGTTTCACAGTTGGCATTACTGTCCTGTATTTAGTTAGAGGTTTTGTGTTTGTAGTTTTGTACTTACTTATCATTAATTAGAGTTTTCTTTTTTGTTAAGATAAAAGTGAGGGCGGTGTGCGCGGAGTTGCGCTTGGCTGACCGTGTGCGTGGAGTGGCGTGTGGCTGGCGGTGTAAATAGTGACTTGCTGTTGGCCACAACAACACACTGCTAGCCAAATGCCAGTCCACAGACTCCGTCAGCTGGTGTGATTGCTGTGTCAGGCATGTGGGCATATGACAGTGATGGGTCCCTGAATGGCGCTTCAGTTGATGCAAGTGTTGTAATGTGTTGGGCCCGCGGCTGTGCATGCCACATATGAAAGGTGTGTGAATGGACTGGTGGCTTGACATGGCTTTATAGCTAGCTTTGGGTCACTGGTTCAGTTTTCTGGCCTTTCAGTTATTAACAGTGCATTTCATTTTTGTGAAATCTCTGGTTAATAAAATGTAATCTATTGAACCATCACTCACCCTCGTGCCAAATCCAACTAGTATGTGTGGTAAAATTAAAAATGAAAAAAACCCTGCTCCGCTGTAATCAGGCATTGAAGCACATCAGTGACGTGCTAGGTGTCTCAGGTGGGACCTCGGTGATGAAGCATGCCACCAACTAGGTTGGTGGGTGAGGGGTCTTTTAAGCACAACCTAAGGGTGTTTCTTTTCACAATTCGAATATTTGGAACATCACAGAAGGACTTGGACACATCAAAATGATCTATTACAGAACTACCTGTTTTTGCTGGGGGGGGGGAGAGAACCTGCGTTTTTGGTCCCAGGTGCAGCAGTCATCTAGGGAAACCTACCAAACCCAGACATTTTTGACCCCCAGTGGAGTCAGGGAGGTGTGTGGCTTGCATGAATCCCCCAACATTTTCTTACCCAAAATCCCGGACCGAGTGATGGACTTAGAAACATCTATTGGGGAACTGCAGCCTAAACAGAAGACACTGTCACACAAGGTGGAGGTCCTGGACAAAAAGGTATGCACCCTAGAGCAGCGAGCTAAAGACGCTGCAACAATATCCAAGTGGTGGGCCTCCCAAAGGTGTGGAAGAGACAGGCATAGTAGCGTATCTGGAACACTGGCTCCAAAGGGTGGTAGCTCCGAACAACCTTAGAGCTTTCTTCGTTCTGCCTAGGCTGGTGGTGGCTTGATTGTTATATAACAGGTATAGAAACATGATTCTTCAGAGGACGAGGGCCCATTTGCTGTGGATAATGGAAAAGTGTTTGTGTTGGCAGACTTTACTGCGAAGGTCCAAAATCAGAGTGCTTCAAACATTAAAGTTTGAAAAGCTCTTAGAAACGAGGGCTTGCAGTACTCCCTGATGTTTCCAGCTACACTCAGAATTATACTTGTTGGCCAGACATATTTTTTTGAAGATCCCATCCTAGAGCATGCATGGACAGACAGAAGAATAGGAAGTGGTCCCCCTTCACCAAGCACAACTACTGACAAAACCCTCCCCTTCCCAGACTGAACAGGAAAGGGCTGCGGCACTGCTTGTGGTGGCTCAGATTGCACTGATGCAGAAGTCAGATGCTGACTTAGGCAGCTACTCAGATAAAAGGTCGATGGCTTCAGAATCTGAAAACTCTTCAGACGCTGGCGAACACTTACCGCGGGTGACCCCGCAAACTGCAGATGACCTGATATGAGATGGAACTGCTGCTTAACACAACATGTGCTTGGACGGTGAGCAGAAAAGGGGACCTGGGCTAAGAGAAGCAGTATGTAGGTGGTAAGGCTGGGCCCTGCGGATGGGTGCCATCCTATGAGGATCAGGAATCACACTGACCCAGAGGCTGGTTGCGCACTCTGGGCCCCACTATTGAAGGGCAGGGGTAGAAGGTAGCCCAAATTCCTACATTTCCTCCACTCGGACCAGCCCCTGCCATTGGGCTGGAGGTGGCTGTCTACTTACAATGGTTTCTTTATACAGATTTGGGTGGTTGGCTGTTGCTGGGCTGGTCTTGGGAATGAGTGTTCAAAGTTAGGAATATCTTTTTTTGTCTGGAGTGGAAGCATGTCTGTCTCAGGGGGGTACTGGGAGGGACATGAAGGACATCAAGTTTGCTGGATATAATGACTGAGTCTGGATCTACCTTGACGTTTGTCTACTAGAATATTAGGGGTATGGGAACAGTTACTATGCGCCATGCTATTCATAGCTCCCGGATAAGGTGTGGGGCACAAATGGCACTGCTACAGAAGACGCACTCGGTGGGAGGAGAGATTGTGTGGCGCAGGTGGTGGGGGTAGCTGTTTGCCACCTCTTATTCAGCATATGCCAGAGGGGCACGGATATGGATCAGTGTGGGGAGGGGCGGGGGGGTCATCTTTGCGCTCACTCACTCTGTAAATGACAAAGAGGGCCTCATGTGCTGCTTAAGGGGAGACTGTTTGGAAGGGAGGTTACGCTGGGGAATGTGTATGCTCTGAACCAAGACCAGGTCACTTTCTTTGGATCTTGTCCTTCTCAATGACCCCTTTGGTGACTGATGATCTTCTACTAGGGGGAGACTTTAACTGTGTGGCAAATGTCATAATGGATCACTCGACACCCCTGCTTCCTGGGACACCAGCCCACAGGATATCAGAGGGCTTCTGAGAGTGGATGAGCCTTTGGGAGGTTGAGCTCCAGTGACTATTAAATTAAAATACCTGGGGATCCAAGTTTTCCACACAGAGGAGGGCTTAAGGAGGATTAACTTGGGGGTAGACACTACGATGTCTTCGATTGTGTGTCCCCTTTTGGAGATCCCTGAGGCTCCCTATTATGGCAAGGATCTCAGTGTCTAAAATGATCATGTAGCCAAGGCTGCTATACTTCTTTATTCATCTGCCGATCACTGTGCCAGGTTCTTGGTTCCAGCAGTTAGACACGCTGCTCAGAAAGCTGGTCTGGGACGGTGGTCAACAAAGGGTATCGCTGGACATCCTTAAGCACCCCCCAAAAGGAGTGAGACTTGGGAGCTCCAGATTTTGAGCTGTACTATTTGGCAGCACAGCTCCAATGGATGACAAAGTAGTTTGATGGAAACCAGGGGGAGGAGCCTGGGCAGGTGGGAATCCAGGCGCACTAGGGAGCACTGTTAGCCAAACTACTCGTGTTCAGCAGTGGAGATACCCCAGCCGCCGTTGTTGCTACGGGTGGCACTTGATTGTTGCAGGCGATTTGTGTGTAGGGCAGTGGGTGTTCCACTCTATGCCGCTGACCTGCCACTGGTGGGCCTCCCACATAGCAATCCCCTTGCCTACTTCACTGAAGCACAACTGACAAGAACATCAGCTGGAATAATTACAGTGGGTGACTGCTTCCAGATGATAACAGTGATACCGCTGGAGGATCCGCTAGCCAATTATGACCTACCCCTGGGCCACTTTTTAACATATGAAGCCTTGGTGCATTCCTTCGGAGATCTGTGGTCGACGAGCAGGGACAAACCACAGACACACAGTGTTGCAATTACTGGTGACCATGGGCAACGCACGGTATTTAGTGAAATGGTTCTATAGGACACTGAGGGTGACGGACGGAAAGGCCATTGATGGTACTCAGGGACAAATGGAGAGAGTGCTCACCAACTCACACTGGAGTAAGATACTGGCATACCCCAAACGTAGCTCCAGAAACACACAGAAACACACACACAGAAACACACACACACACACACACACACACAGAAACACACACACACACACACACACACACACACACACACACACACACACACACACACACTCTCTCCCCCTCTCCCCCTCTCCCCCTCTCTCCCCCTGCCTAATGGAGACTGCTTAAAGGAATAGTCCCCCGAGAATGGCTGATCACTTACTAGCATGTCAGTATTTTTTTTCTAGTACATTATGGTATTTTCGCAACTATTAAGGAGTGCTTTCAAAATGTGGGCCAATTTACTAGTAGAAATATGGTTGTAGAACACATACTCAGTCAATCACAGGCCCACTCAATACACAACTGCGGGTATGTATTAGCGACTTAGAAGATATGCCTGATCTCCTCCCAGCATACTGCATTATCGATAATCTACCATAATGGTTGTTACTTGCAAATAACATTGTTATATATGAAATTGTTGAATAATGAACAAAATGCCAAATAAACATATGTTAAAAAAACAAGGGTTGATCAGTCTTTTTGGTCATTCTTGCCCCCTCCATTTTCGAACTAATACACTACATCATTTTCTCTTTCAATTATCCTCAAGACTTTAGGCTTCTCAGCCTGTTAACTGCTATAGAGCATGATTGAGAAGATGGCTGGTTGACACCAGAACAAAAGACAATACAAACAGAATTCCAGAACCGCAATGACATTTCTACACCACCACCACTCTAGAACATATAAAGACACTGTTAATATGACTCCATTATTCCTATCGCAATCTCAGAAGCTACTTGCACATCAAAGGTACTTAATCAAATAGCTGGGGAACTCCACAGGTTTAAATGGTCCACCTCTGCCATCTTACACTATGAGACTTGCTAGCAGGACACCTCATCTCAAGAGCCAAAGAGATAGAAAACTACCTTGCTTTTAATAAAAAAAAACAAAAAAAAAAAAACATCCTAGATATAACTTTCCCATCCACCCAAAAGAATAAGTTACTTACCTTCGGTAACGCTTTTTCTGGTGGATACAATAACTACCTGTGGATTCCTCACCTAAAGAATTCTCCCTCGCGCCAGCCCTCAACTGAAATTTCTTCTAGCTCTGCACGTCGACGATGACGTCACAATCGCCCGACTCCACGCGACGCCACATGACGTCATCCAGGCAATAAGAAGCCCTCATCGACGTGCAGACATCAGTTATCACCATTTTGTACGTGCCATAGAGGCGAACAGGTTAAACCTAAAGAGTACACATTCATCCAGAATAGATGAAAATAAAACATTTAATATAAAACTCAATAAAAATCACAGTTATGAATGCTCAATCCGAGACAGAAATAAATATAATATATATATATATATATATATATATATATATATATATATATATATATATATGTATGTATGTATGTATAAATCCAGTCCAAAATGTCCCTTTCACTATCTTAATGTGCAAAGTATATACAATGAATACAACGAGGCGGGAGGGACCGTGAGGAATCCACAGGTAGCTAATGTATCCACCAGAAAAAGCGTTACCGAAGGTAAGTAACTTATTCTTCTGATGGATACACCTACCTGTGGATTCCTCACCTAAAGAACAGAGTCCCCAAGCAGTAAAACCTCTGGTGGTGGGTGCCCGAATGGTCAAACCAAGAAATCTTGCAGCACTGAGCGAGCAAAATGGCCATCCCTTATAACCTCAGAGTCCAAACAGTAATGCTTGGCAAAAGTATGGAGGGACGCCCAAGTCGCTGCCCTGCAGATGTCAGCCACAGGAACACCTCTAGCCAAAGCTGATGAAGCTGCTTTGGCTCTGGTGGAATGGGCACGAATCCCCACAGGTGGATCCTTCTTCGCCAAAGAATAGCAGATCTTAATACATAGAATGACCCACCTGGATAGCGTTCTCTTGTGGACCGCTCTACCTTTCCTCTTCCCCACGTATCAAACGAAGAGCTGTTCATCCTGTATGAACTCTTTCGTCCTGGCGACATAGAAGCTCAGAGCTCTTCGCGGATCCAGCCGGTGGAGCCTCTCTTCCTCTTTGGATGGGTGAGGTGGAGGGTAAAAGGAAGAGAGAGTAATCTACTGCCCCGGGTGAAAGGGTGTAACAACCTTCGGTAGGAAAGCCGCCTTGGTCCTCAACACCACTTTGTCCTTAAAGAAAGAAAGGTATGGGGTTTCCACTGAGAGAGCCTGAAGCTCACTAACCCTTCTGACAGATGTTATGGCCACCAGGAAAACCGTTTTTAATACTAGGTACCGTAAAGAACAAGAATGAATTGGTTCGAACGGAGCCCCCATAAGAAAAGTTAGGACTAAGTTAAGGTCCCACTGAGGCATAACGAACGGCGTGGGTGGATACCTATTAATGAGTCCCTTTAGAAACTTTAAAACAATTGGTGATTTAAAGAAGGACGGTTGATCAGGAAGGCACAGAAAAGCAGGTAGTGCAGACAGATAACCTTTAACAATGGCAATTGCAAAACCTTTCTGTGCCAGATGGAGTGCAAATGACAAAATGTCAGACAAACCAGCTTTTAAAGGATCTAAACTATTCTCTCCACACCAGCTTGTAAATTTAGCCCAACGATTAGCATAGATTGACTTGGTGGAGTGTCGCCTGGCCGATAAAATAACTTCCACCACATCTGGAGGGAGAGAAAAGGAACTCAGATTGCCCCGTTCAATCTCCAGGCATGAAGATGCAGGCTCTGGAGGTGGGGGTGTAGAATCTGCCCCTGCTGCTGCGAGAGGAGGTCCACCCTGCAAGGGAGACGGAGCAGAGGGCACTGAGAGAGTTGGAGTAGGTCGGAATACCACACCCTTCTCGGCCAATCCGGAGCTATTAAGATGACTTGAGCTCGGTCTTGGCGGATCTTCCTGAGAACTCGAGGAATCAAGGGTATGGGGGGAAATGCATAAAGACACTGCGCATTCTCTTGAGTTGCAAACAGATCTATTTGTGGATATCCCCACATCCGGAAGATACACAGAACTAGATCTGGATGAAGACGCCACTCGTGATCGACCGAGCTGCGTCGACTGAGAATGTCTGCACGCACGTTCAGGACTCCGGCCAAATGATGCGCAATTAAGCAGATCTTGTGATCCTGAAGCCAGGACCAGAGACGAAGAGCTTCTCTGCAGAGAAGATACGACCCCACTCCTCCCTGTTTGTTTATATACCACATCGCGGTCGTGTTGTCCGTTAGAACTTGGACTGATTGACCGCGAATGGAAGGGATGAAGGCCTTGAGTGCCAGACGTACTGCCCGCAACTCTAACAGATTGATATGCAACTTCTGTTCCCCTGGAGACCAAAGGCCTTTGATCTCCAGGTCCCCCAGATGAGCTCCCCACCCTAGAGTGGAAGCATCCGTTACCACCGTGGCCACTGGAAGAGGCAGCGAGAACGGCATTCCTTGAGACACGTTGTCGACCGCTGCCCACCATCGAAGATCCTCCGCAGATTCTCTGGAGATCTTTATTGAATCTTCGAGATCCCCTTTGTGTTGAAACCACTGTCTGTGGACGCACCACTGGAGAGCCCTCATGTGCCAGCGTGCATGAGTGACCAACAGTATGCAAGAAGCAAACAGACCGAGCAGACGAAGGACCTTGAGGACTGGAACTACCGCTCCATTTCGAAACATTGGAATCAAAGCCTGGATGTCCTGAACCCTCTGGGGCGGAGGAAAGGCCCGATTCAATGTCGTGTCCAATACTGCCCCTATGAACAGGAGGCGTTGAGAGGGCTCCAGGTGAGATTTGGGTACATTGACTGAAAAACCCAGGTCGTACAACAATTGAGTCGTCGACTGGGGATGGCACCGCACGAGCTCTGGAGTTTTGGCCTTGATCAACCAATCGTCCAGATAGGCAAACACAGCTATCCGCCTTCTTTTGAGCTCTGCTGCTACCACCGCCATCACCTTCGTGAAGACTCGAGGTGCTGAAGTAAGACCAAAGGGAAGGACCGCAAACTGATAATGCTGTGATCCCACTACAAACCGGAGATACTTCCTGTGCGATTTGAGGATCGGAATATGAAAATACGCGTCCTGAAAATCAACCGACACCATCCAGTCTCCTTCGTTCAACGCCAAAAGAACCTGTGAGAGGGTCAGCATTTTGATCTTTTCCTGTTTGAGGAACCAATTCAAAATCCTCAAGTCCAAAATCGGTCTTATAGTCGACCATCCTTTTTGGGAATCAGAAAGTATCTTGAATAACACCCCTGACCCCTCTCTTGCTCGGGAACCAACTCTATTGCACCTTTTTGTAATAGGGATAATACCTCCTGCTGTAATAGGAGAAGATTGTCTTCCGAACAGAAGGATGGGCGGGGAGGGAAGGGAGGAGGGAATTCCTGAAAGGGAAGAGCGTACCCCCTCTTCACAATGTCGACAACCCAGGAGTCCGATGTTATGACCTCCCACATTGGAAGAAAAGAGGCAAGTCTCCCCCCTACCGGAGACGAATGGATAGGGAGTGGTGGAGGACTATGGCTGCTTTCCTTTCTGCACCCCTCCTGAGGAAGAGGAAGAGGCAGAGTGCTGCAAGGTGGCTCCTCTCGTACGGACTCTGCCCCTGAAGGATCTGTAAGGCAGGGTAGAAGTAGATTGTTGTGGTCCATGCAATCTTCCCCGAAAGGAACCACGTCCAAATCCCTTAAATCGCCGAAAGCCTCTAAAGGAGGATGAGGCCGACGTCTGGAGTCCCAAAGACCTAGCAGTCGCTCTGCTTTCTTTAAAACGTTCCAGGGCAGAGTCAGCCTTTGTGCCGAAGAGCTTCTCTCCATCAAACGGAAGATCAAGGGGTGTGGCCTGCACGTCCGACGAGAAGCCAGATGACCGAAGCCAAGACTGCCGCCTAGAGACTATGGTCATGCCCATAGCCCTAGCCACTGAGTCCGAAGTGTCCAATCCAGACTGGATCACTTGCGTTGCAGCCGCCTGAGCATCCGCTAATAGTTGCAGCATCTCTTGGGACAAATTAGGGTGGCCCTTCGCCTCTTCCATAAGGGCATGGATGTAATGCCCTAGTATGCATGTGGCATTGGAAGATTTTAGGGCCATACTGCAAGATGAAAATGTTTTTTTAGCAGTATGATCCATCTTTTTTGACTCCCTGTCCGCAGGGGCCCCAGGAAACGAGCCAGGAGAGGATCTAGATGAACATGAAGCTTGCACCACTAGGCTCTCTGGAGTTGGTTGTCTGGAAAGAAACACCGGATCCCCAGGCGCCGTCCTGTACCGCCGAGCCACCGCTCTGTTGACCGCAGCGGTGGACACAGGTTTCAGCCAGATATCCTTAATGGGGTCCAGCAGAGCCTAATTGAATGGTAGAAGAGGCTCAGCAGAAGCAGACGTCGGATGGAGGACTTCTGTTAATAAATTTCTCTTGACCTCCACGGTAGGAAGGGGAAGATCCAAAACGTCTGCAGCCTTACGAATGAGTGCGTGGAAAGAAGCAGCTTCCTCCGTGACCTCTCCAGGGGAAGCCAGACCCCATTCCGGGGTAGTGTCTAGGCCACTAACTGAGTCCAGTCCCTGGAAGTCACCAGAGGGCTCTATAACTTCACCTTCCTCCAGGTGTTGCCTCGCGTACTCCTCTTCCTCCAAGAGACGAAGAGCTAGGCGTCTTGACTTAAGTCTTGACTCCAAGCCTGGAGTCGACAAGGCGTCGGCCGACGCCGAAGATCTTCGTCGGCGCTGAACCTCGGATCCGTCCGAAGCCGGAGGCTCCGGCTCCAAAGGGTTCTTAGACATCGATAGGACCCGAGGCGAATCCGACGGCGCCGTAACAGGTGTAGCCATCCTGGGCGACGTCATAGGCATCGGCGCCGCTTCAGGTGCAGCAGATAAAAACGGGGTGAACGGCGCCGACCTGTAAGACGCCGGAACACCCAAATCGTAGGCCAGAGGGCCAGGCGGACCTGCATGACTTCCACCCGGCGTCATGGAAGTAAAGATGTTATACATAGCGTTTAAAAACGCTGCAGGATCCGATCCCGGAGTCGGGAAAGCCGGGTACTGCTGCTGCTGCACCGGCGCCGGCAAAGCTGCCGAAGAGGGTCCAGGTAACTCCTGGCCAGGAGAACCCTCAGGCCTCTGGGGAGGCTCAACCTCAAAGACCGACCCGGGTGACGTCGGGGTCGTCGGAGGTGGAGGGGTGGCGGTCGGGCTTATCTCCCACATCGGACGACGGAGAAGCCGATCTAGATCTGGACCGTCCCTTGCTCGATCAGCGCCGAGATCCATGACGGCGCCGAGAGTCACTTTGATGGTGACGAGACCTCGAGGATCTCGACGAAGACTCCCTCCTATGACGCCTCTCCTTCTTCTTGGACCGGGCCAAGAACAACTTCGCCTCCCTCTCCTTAATTGCCTTAGGGTTCATGCGTTGACACGAACCGCATGCCTCGACCTCATGGTCGGAACTAAGGCACCAGAGGCAGTGTTCATGGGGGTCGGTAACCGACATCCGACCCCCGCACAGGCTACAAGGTTTAAAGCCGGATTTTCGAGGCTGCGACATCGTAACCTGCCGTTGGAAACAGTAGCTCCCTGTGAGCCTCGAAGAATTAACCATTATTCGGGCACGGAAAAAAGGGAACGGACGTCTGCACGTCGACGAGGGCTTCTTATTGCCTGGATGACGTCATGTGGCGTCGCGTGGAGTCAGGCGATTGTGACGTCATCGTAGACGTGCAGAGCCAGAAGAAATTTCCATTGAGGGCTGGCGTGAGGGAGAATTCTTTAGGTGAGGAATCCACAGGTAGGTGTATCCATCAGAAAGCAAGGATACAAACACCTTTCTTAGATTCAGATATGCAATCTCGGGGAACTGCAGCACAGCAGGCTTCACAAATATCATTCTTAACTTTGCTGCATCCCAGCCATGACCATCCCTGGCATATGATGTGCTTTCGAACAAGTTTAAAACCACCTGCTTCACACCTGTTCTAAAGAAAATGCAAACCTGCAAGCCAACAGACTTTTCCACTTACCATACCATAGCCAGTGGCTCTTTAATAGGAAAACTCACTGAAAGTTCCTCAATTAAATTTCAGCTTGCACCTAGAGCATTTCATACAGACAGTTGCAAGGATGCCTATTTGACTGCCATCGGGGATGACTAAAGTATGGCTGACCCAAATAGATTTGCTACATTTCTGCTACTATACTTAGTTGATAATATGCCTCATCTTGTACTGCTGCAGATACTCAAGAACATCTAGTTTACCTTCTAACTTGCACAGAGATCTCTCATCATCTAACTTCTGACATTCTCTTCAGCATCAATCTTCCTCCACAACTGGTATCCCTCAGGGTTCCTCAACACTGTTTTGCTCTTTAAAGTATCTCAGCCCCCTTCAGTACCTTCCTACCTCCTTCTACCTAATGTGCTATAATTATGTGGCTGACACACAAATTATCATAAAGCTTGAAAAGCCATAAATCATTACCATCTGGCAGTGCCTCAAAGATGTCTACTTCAAGTTAATAGTTGGCAGCACCAAGCACAATTCATCAAAAACTGATATCCTCACATGTGGAAGTAAACCTAGTATTACCCTTTGACCATACAGCCATAAGTAATTGGCCCATCCCAGTCCCTTTTCAACCTAAGTAACAGCAAAAGTAATTGTGGACACCAAACCCTTGCTTCCATGTTAACTAAATCCAGTTAACCGAGAAGCATTATACAGCACACATTGCCTATGCTGCTAAATGACTTTCAAAGAGCACAAGCTACCATCCCCATGTCCTTTTGAGTCTCAACTATATCAATGGTATCTATGCTAAATCTACTATTTTGCAGGCCCTGGAATGCAGCTACTAGACAACACCTTAAACTCAGTGAACTCTCCTACAAAAAAAAATCCTCAATGATTGCCGGTGGCTAGAAAATTACCTTTAAAGATATGTGCATGATACATTACTATTGATTCCATTAAATTAATCTTCTTTTAAAATACACCTTACCTTCCAACATAGTAGGCCACTCCATTCGAAATAGACCCCCCATTACAGATCTCCCTACTTTAGGGAAATCAAAATGTGTCAGGCGAGCTTTTCCAGTCCAATCAGCCAATATTGATAACTCTATTAATGCATGATAAATTAATGATTGGGAATCAAGTAAAATTCTGGTGAACACTAAAAAAAAAAAAGGAAAAAAAAAAAAATAATAATAATAAAGGATCAGCTATTAAAAATGTGGGATGTAGCCGAAGCAGTGGAGCTCCTGAACCTACAGGAGGGATGTGACCGCAGGGGCCATGACTGCATTTGCCACAAACTGGAATTGTCATTACCTTCAAATGAAATAGCACACCGAACCTTTAACTTGTAAAGAGTGGACATGAATGACTATAACTGAATAAGGGGAAATCAGTGGTGAACAGAAGTAAGGAATGGGGCAACTGAGAATCGGCCTAGGTTTATGTTCTACAAAAGAAGAATAGAGACTAGGACAACAGTTCTTAACATCTGGTCCAAAGATCCCTCGGCGTCCGCAAAACCTATAGAGGGTCCGCAACAGCTTAGAAACTTAAATATTAAAAGATTAACAAAATGTATATACATTAAAACCAAATGTAAACTTGAAAAAGTTAAAATGCCTTGTAAATGTGAAAGATTTTGACATTGGAAGTTAAACATTAAGTTAGTATCCTCAGATTGGTTTGTGAGGCAGTGCAAACGAAATAATTTATGGACAGTGAGGGGCCTCAACTGACTTTAGAAAAGTGCCAACTTTCCCATTAAAATGTAAATATTTTTATATTTGTTTGGGAATTTAATAAATATATCATCATTTGTGTATTTGTTTGATGAATACTTGTTTCCGCTAGACCGTGCATCTTTCAGTTCAAACCATCTACATTGCTTAGGCCGGCATCCCGGGATTCCACTAATGACTCAGTGAGGGTAATGATTAAGTGAGGGTCCACAGAAGTCAAAAGGTTAGGAGCCACTGCACTAGGATATGTTGTCCTTCTAAAACCTGCTCCTGTACTAGTAGAAACCTTTGCTTCATGCTACATGGAAATACCATACCTCGGTTTCTAGCCTAAACGCCAAGAATAAGAACTAGACCAGCCTAATGCTTGGTGGAACAGGATAGGTTGTATGGATAGCCTGAGATTTCTTACCACAATGAGAATCGTAATCGGATAAGAAATTAGTCAATTGCCCAATGCCTGCAACCAAGGAAAGACATCAGTAAGCAATAGCAGCCATTCCACCCCAACTATCCAGACTTTTCCCTTTCTCTTCTTCACCCGAGGTCAATGGTTTAGATTTAGATTTTCAGCACTCCATATCTCAGTACTTCATTAAATAAAGAATCAGGCAATATTGTCACAAGTTTACAGCCAAACAGCAATCAACAGTAACAGCACTAAACAATTTGAGTCCTCTGTAAGATGATTAAGCCTAATTTGTAGTTATTTTAGGCTGTTAACAAGGACACTCAAAACAAAAAACTCTATGTACCAAATTCATCATCCTACAAGAAAACCCAACAAAATATCAGATTACAGTGAATCCATGACAGAAGAGATGTCAATGCCAAATCTCTTGCTACATTTTTGTTGAGGATTACATGTCAAACTCAAACCTTTGGGTTCAAGTATCAATCTTCTAAGATTCAGTAGTTTTCAAACAAACAATTCACAGGTAAAGTATAATAGCTTATACAAGCAATCTCATAAATAAAAATGCACATCTATGATCAGCTTACTGGGTGAAGCTTGTACCAATAAAGAACACTGGGCTCAGATTGTCACTGCTAAAACGGTGCATAAAAATGATTTACATTTGTACAAAAATGTTAATGTTCATATGATCCATTACTTCACATGCAGTCTTTAGAGCTACGGACAGAACACAGTTCAGATATCAGTTGGCAATTGGTTTAGTATCCTTCCAGATTGACTTGACAAGATGGTGAGACTCACAGTGTAAATAAAAAGCTACACAGATTGCCTCTGGTATGCATGAACAGGAGGTGGGTGTAATCATGAGTCTGTCCTCAAGCTCAAAGGATTCATACATCCAATTATGAAAGCACCCACTGTCAAGCAAAGGGAATCCATCATTACTCTGGCCACGGAGATTCATAACCACCCCAAAGGTGTACTATGTTCTAATTGAGGGCTTTAAAGCAGATTTAATTTTGGCTATAATGATTGCAATTGAGTTACAATATTCATGTCTCAGTTCTCGTGGTTTTACCTTGACAATGTAATGTAAAGCTTGGTCAACTGCACAGCTCTTTGCTCAAGTCAAGACAATGGATGTGCGAAATAGTGTACTTTTCTGTAAAATTGTGTGCAAACTATAAAACAAATTAAGAAAATGGTACGAATTGTGGTTCGCTAGTGTCTTGCATGAGATGTTCACACAAGGACATACATCAAAAGATTGTGTGCGTTGATGGCAGGAGACCGGTGTAACTCCATGAACTTTAGTAAAGGTTGTTGAATACAATTTCTAAGCAACTTGCTAATAGAACCTTATAAAATATTATTAAGCACAATGTACAATACAAATATTGCAATACAAAAAACTGGCATAAATATTTGTAAACGTAGGGAATCAGGTACACACTCAACTACACTACTTCTTTTGTAATACTGATTGCTGGCCTCTCATACACAGTTCTGAATACCTGGACAGGACCCTTTCAGACCACAACTCACTCTGTATTACATTTCAGTGGGGGATGAATAAGGTCTCCCACTCGGCGGCTCCACATGGAAGCCTTGCAGGATGCAACTTACAAGGACATGCTGGCTAGGCACATTTCCACATATTTTGCACAGAATGAGGGATCATTAGAACGGAACACTATGAAAGTAGTTATGAGGGGGCACTGTATTGCCACAATGTGGGGAACTACATCAACTCTCACTCGCAGTGTACTAGAACTTGAGGCTCGCCTGCAGACCCTAGAGCTTGAGGCCGTGTCGGTTCCCGCAGCACACCTGCGTCAGGTGAACTTGCGTCGCCAATACCAGAAAGAAGTTAATCTATTTGGGCCTTGGACTATAAGTCCTTCATAACCTGCCGGCGTGTTGATGGGGACAGACCTGGGCAACGCTGGCATAGATACTGCAATGTGAGTTTGCGCTGCTGGCCCTTTATGCCCCACTTGATTGCTTTAGGGAATTAGCAGTCCTCAAGGTCAACTGGGTAGTTATGCTTATTCCCTCAGTGTTGGATCGCATACACTGAGTAACTGTGCATATTCCCTCTGTGTTGGATCGAACAGGAGCACCGAGATGCACCAGGTGGGAGCGTCTCCCATGGACTTTTGAGTCATTTCGATATGTAGGTGTGAATGTTTATCATACGGACAAGGATTTACTTGATAGCAATCACGCCAAAGCCATCGCCTCAATTCATCAATCCATGCATTTCTTGACGTGATTGCCCATCTCACCTATGAGCAGAGCATCAGTGGCTAAAATGCTGGTCCTCCAGTGACGCTTGTATTTCTTTGCATACCTGCCAGTCCTACCAGCCAGATCCTTTTTCAAGACTCTGAAAAGTCTGGAATCTGCACTTTTGTGGGGACATGCTCGGAAGCGGGTCTCGTAGCCTGGACTTCAACGCCCTCCCGTTGAATGGGAGCTTGGGGTCCCAGATCTAGAGCTGTACTTCGCCGTCGGCTCAGTTGCAATGGCAAACTGAAGATAAAACGATGGAGGGTGGCCTGGTTTGGGAGGACCTGGGAGATATGGATATCTTGGAATGGCTTTTTTACTCAGACTGGCTAACTAGAGGGACGGGCAAACTCATGCGTACATCCAAGCTACAGAGGGTCCATGATCCCTCCCTGTGGTGTGATGCAGGACCCACCCAAATGGGTCACTTATACAGCAACGGGCCCTGCTGTCCTTCAAAGGTCGACAGGAGCTTTATGACTTTGGGGCGGGTCTCTTCCTTGCACACACTGCATTCGAAGTGACGATCGCGGACACATGGGCCCGGGGACTGGCGGAACCTCCCCTGCACTTGGGTCTGCAATGCTTCTTGATGCACGGGCTTGGCTGTCGGGCAGTATCAGTTTTACATAAGACACTGCAGAGGGGAAACAGCAACTTCTTGACCTAGAGCAAGCCCAAATGGGATGATTGCTTGGGCGCAGAACTGACTTCCAAACAATGGACCATGGCCTTAGAACAAGTAAAGCGAGTTTTGCGTAATGCTTGGCCTAAAGTATATGCAATTTAATTATATACATCAAACTTACCTTACACCGCACCGCTTACACAAAATGTTTCCAGGGGCGTCCCCAGCATACACAAGATGTGGTCATGTGGATGCCACATTTGTTCACATGCTTTGGGAGTGGCCCCCAATACTTAGTACCTGGACCCAGGTGTTGGAACAGGTGGCAGCAGTCATTGATGTTCAGCTGCTACTCTAGATCCGCTTCTATGTCTTCTGGGGATCACAAAGCATACTAGACATAGCACACATTACCTGAAGCTAGTAGACCTGGGAATGGTCCTCTACAAGAGACTAATTGCTATGAATTGGAAAGACTACCACCCACCCACGGTTGAGTGTTGGCTTTGAGTGACTCATGAATGGGGCCTGGCAGAGGCACACACCATGATGCTTGAACCTATGTCACAAGACAGTGGAGGTGTAGCTACAATGTGGGATGCAAATGTTAACAAATTGTTTGATACCCACCCTTGAAGGATAAGGCACCCAACTGGATTAAACCAATATGCGGTCTGTCTCTTCCTCACGCACTGGACCACAAAGCTCCAGTGGAAAACCATGCCTCCTCCTAGATAGTATTTGATGAGAGGTGCTTTCCCCAAACAAAGGCTGCCCTGCATATCTAAGAGAGTCCTTGAGTCCCTCAGGTCCACATAGTCCCAAATCATCATAAACGATAATACCAGCCAGACAGTTTTTGTTTCACTTGGAAAAACACTGAATAAAGTTGAAATGTTGATTTGTTATGTTAAAAAATGCACACATTGGCTTATCATCAAGATATGCGAGTGCAGCATGTTCCTTTAGAGATTACCCCGAGCCCATCCCACTCAACGCTTCTTGACACTATACATGTTAGTATACAACTTACTAGTAGAACATTATTATTGTCGAACTAATGCAAAGAATCTGATATTTCTAAAAGGACGAGTCTACTGGCAGGAACTAAGACATGGGAAAGTCTTTTTTGGACACAGTATGTGAGACCAGGAGTGGTTCGTAGAAGCAGATATATATGAGATAACAGTAAACATCCCCACCCACCAGCCCACCTCCAAAATATAAACCCACTTAGAGAGAAAACTGTTGACACAAGGAGCATTTGAGAAATAAGTGGTCGGTGAAGCTACACAAATGGTTGAGCACATCAATTATGTTTTTTTGAAGAACTACTAATTCTAAATGCAAGGCAACTAGTCCACTATCACAACCCACATTCCAAGGTATGTATGTGTGCAAATCGTGAGGACACTGGGCATATGAGGCTGGTGGGAACAACCTAGCCTGAGGCATGTTTGCTGCCGACTAAGCATTATGCAGTTAGGGTGTTTGATGAAGTGACCAAGCCCAGTCATTAACTGCCAAAACATAATTCAAATGACAGCCTCGCAAGTGCATAGCCAAATAGGTCACAGTTTAAAGTGGATCTTGCAGACCTTTATAGAAATGAAGTGTCTAATACCGCTAAAACGTACGCCATTGAGAAGTAAAAAGCAACAGCCAATGAAAAAATATAATATGTTCTTCATAAGTCTGAGTCCAAGTTTGTTTCTCTATTTCAGCTGTATTTACTACTGGTAGATCCGCACAAAACTGCTAACGAATATAAAGCGCCAAAGAGGAGGCCATGAGGCTCAAAATATCTTGCTGCTATTCATTCAGCCATAGCATATTTCCTAGCAGTTACTGCTAATTCTTATTTCAGGACAGGATTCTCTAGGTTTTACCATTTCCAACTATTAAACACATGGAAAAACGTCGACACCGATTCTCACATTTCAAAAAGATGAACTACAACTTAGTTTAGGCTGCATTTCTGTACAGACGTTAAACTCACATTAGGTAGGATTTTTTATAGTACTACAGCAATGGAAGTTGTCTTACAATTAAGTAACTTTGCACACTGCTAAAAGAACGTTGTTTATTTGAACAACAACAAAAATGCAGTTTTAGTTTTAACAATGGTTGTTCGCTTGAATGCGAAAGTGTAAATTACCTGTAACAGGCCTCCTTTGTCGAAGCGCAGCACTTCTATCACATTATCAGACTGGACAAAGGCTAGAAATAATAAAAACAAGGACATGTATTAGCTACACATTATGCGCATTTAAAGCTGACCTTAAGCACCCTCCAACATACTCGATAATCCTCTCATATTAAGGGCATTCATACATTAAAAAAAAAAACAGCCCCTTTGCCTTCCCAACAGTCTACGGTCACTACTTCGGCAGTAAAATAGGAAAGACAATGGATTACAAAAAGACACATTTGATTAAGACTGTGTACAAAACGTCACGGCCATTTCGGTGAAAGTTTGCAACTGAATTAAAACTGCTATTCGCACACCATGTTAGACGGTACTTGGTCGTTTTAAACCAATCTATAGGAAAACGAGAATGCTTATTTTTACCAAGGTGGCTGTAGAAGTGCAACTTCGCCTGAACTAGGAGTAGATTTGCGACCGGATTCTGTATTCAAGGAAGACATACACAACTGTTTTAACGATCTCTATTAGAGTTTTATTTTCCGTATTTAATATATAAGACGGTAGTCTTATCCTGCTTGAAATGGAAAAATAAAAGTGCAGGTACTCTATACACCAGAGTACCTGCTTGTTTCTGAGAAGTGCCGGTACTCTCCAATTAAAAGAATTACGTTTTTCTTAAGTGCAGGTACTCTCCCTCTCCAAATAAAAAAGTGCCGGTACTCAGTACCGGACAGTACCGGCCCATTTAAAGCACTGGTTCTTATCCATTCCTGTCTTTAATTTTCTTTCAAGCGGTCATCTCTGATGTCCTTTTTGTTTCTTTTCTCTTCTCTTAAGTCTGTTGTCTCTTCTTATGTCTACCTCCGACGTTCGCGGGACCATGTGAAAGAAAACATAATCAGGAAAAACAGGTAAGTGTAGCCTGTCTCCTCCTTTCCTCATAGATGCACATAAAGTGCTGGGAAGGGAGGTACGGGTGAGTAAGGTGAGTAGTGATTCCGGGTGAGATTTATTATTTGTGTGGTACAGTGCACTGCGTGGCGCGTATGCGCATCATATTCTCACACAATGTAATAATCCTGTCGTGAACACCCATGTGAATAGGCATTTACTCCCTCTTATCAGTGTCCGTTACGGTTTGCCCGAGGGCCCTTCACACTTCCCCAGTCCCACCAGTGAACTGTGGGGTTCTGGAAACGTGCACACACCTGCATGAGCCACGTTCCTCCAGGGACGTGGCTGGAGTTCTCGTCCTGTCCTGCATCTCTGTAAAAACTTCGTACTTGTATAGCGCACCACTAACCCGTTAGGGTCTCAAGGTACTGTACGCATACCGCTGTGGAACCCCTCCTGGCTTTTCCCTGTGAGGTGCCCACTCCTGGGCAACCTCCAAGGTGTAGCCAGGCATCCCAGCGCTGTTGGGGCCGTTGTGGAGATTAAGCAAGCTATTGCCCAGAGTTAAAGAGTGGGACCCATGAATTAGATTAGGCACCGATGCGAGAATTATCAGGTCCGAGGAAATTGAGCCCAAGACCCTCCAAGGCGGGAATTGAACCCTGGTCCCGGGCCAGATTTCTGCATCAGGGTCTGCCGCTCTAACCATTGAGCCACACTTTTCCACGTTCTCTTGTCTCTTTTGGCTCCGCAGTGCCCTCCGGCTCCGTCTCTGGCCTTAATCCTCCGATGTCCTTCTCCTGGCACGTCTCACTGGCATTCTCCTTCCTCCTCACACTCCTCACTGGCGTTCTCCTCCTCGCGCTCCTCACTGGCGTTCTCCTCCTCGCGCTCCTCACTGGCGTTCTCCTCCTCGCGCTCCTCACTGGCGTTCTCCTCCTCGCGCTCCTCACTGGCGTTCTCCTCCTCGCACTGCTCTCTGGCGTTCTCCTCCCCGCGCTGGATATCCGGGTCATGGGCGGAAGTCCAGCCCTCTCTTCTTTCGTTGGGACCCCCGGGGTACCGCAACAGCAGCCCAGTTCTCTTATTTTGTAACTGGGTTACCGCAACCCTGTTACAAGACTCTACAAAAAAAAATGATCAACTAATTGGGCATATATGTGGCCGGACTGGGAGATTGATAAGGAACATCTACAGTTCATTTCCAAAGAAGGGAAAAGCTCATAGAAATGTGTGCATGCCACAAGACCTCACTTCCCAGCAACTTTCGTAAAAAGCAATTTACCCAGTGCTCAGCTCTTGTGAAAGAGTACATTCCCATGAAGAACTTAAACGTTTAAGTATTTCCCCTCTGTGCAGCTCATAAGGGACTGTCACGCAATTATTTTTTAAGTGTCCATACATCAAAGACAAGTAGCTATTTCAGTTCACTGGGCAGACGGCTGCTGACCGATTCCACGAAGCTCTAAAATCAGTAGCACTAAGATGCCAGGGCTGGCAGGACCGTAAATCAGGAAGGGAGTGTTGAGCTAACAGGGATCCCTGAGTTTTGTAGATAGTCCTCTTGCAAACCACACACTGTCAGACTACAAGTATCACTTTTCGAAAATATTACAGCGCAAAGTAAAATTGGATGGTCAAAGTAATTTGCCACCAATGTGAAATTATTCAGGGATGTTAAGAGAGAGTCGGATGATAGAAGTACCTTGGAAACAACGTGTCAAGGGTTAAAGCAATGACATACTGCAACCTACCAGAAACAGTCAAAAACTTGCGAGTTCGGCGTCTCTGGGATTACCAAACTGTCAGCAAGCACAGTTATAGAGCACTCTACCTGCCCACATATTTGCCATGCCACTGCGCTCTTCTCTGGCCTTTTCATTGCTGGGGTATGTGTGCCCTTGCAAATGTCACAATGGTATTGAGCTCTTCTGGGAACACAAGACAGCTTCTTCTCCTAGAATCTCCGCCAGATATTAATCAGATCATCAATAAGGATGTGAAAGTTTATGGCGATTAAGTAGTGCATTGGTCTCCAGAACACACACACACAAACACACCCTCTTCCTGAAACTTTCACTAAATACTGAACAAACAAGATCGGTTCGGTTTGCACAGCTCATCCACTAGAGCAAAGATACAATAGCTCCTGCAGAAGGTCCTGTTTCGTGCAGTGATAAACAAAATGAGAAAACAAGCACTGGTAAAGCCAATATGTCTGCACTGGATGCCAACCTTTTCACTTTGCTAATGCTTGTTTTTTCAACCGTCATGGTTTTTGTAAAATTACACTGATGGGGAGCTACAGGCCCTTGCTCATTTAAACAATCATTACAAAAGCCTATAGGTTTGGTACTGGCAGCCAGGTTTTTGGCTTTGTCAATGCGTGTTCGCTTTTGTCATTGTTTTTGCAAAACTTTATACCTGGTGAATCTTGCAGACTATCCTCAATCAGCAGTGGCAAAAAGCACACATTTTTTGTCTCTTAAAGCACATAATGACACTGTAGTTCCTGGCACTGAAGGGAGCTACTTATGTGAATGTGCTCTTTATGCAAGGGCAGAATGCAGTCACTCCCAGTGAAGTTAGCAAATGACTAAATTGGGCTGATCTACTGCCCTCATGCTGAATGATGTGATGGGTAGGAAAATGTGAATGACAGAATAACAGACCAATCGCTGAAGACTGCTTGCTGAAATCCAATGTAAGTATGTGTATTATACATATAATTTTAGTAAAATCAAAAGGCCTTAATTTGTTATCAGAAAGCACACATTGCCATCCATAGTACTCCTGGCACTGAAATAATTGCTTTGTGTACATATGTGCTCAGTGTGAAGGAGCAGAATGTTGTGAAAGATTGGTGGATCACAGTGAAGTTAGTCAATGGCTGAAGTGGGTCGATGGCATGTGTGGCTGTAGTTACACATGCTGTGCAAAGCTGAAAAGCAGTCCCTCAAAAATGCGGTGGAAAACCTGTAAGAGTTGGCGGGGTTTGAAAAAGTGTTCTTAAGAAAACTCGGCCCACACAGGCTTGTTGACGAATCTGTACATCTACACGGTAGTGTTTTGTAAATGTATGTGGTGTAGACCAGGTAGCTGATTTGCAAATGTCAGCTAAAGGAATATTTCCTAAAAATGCCATTGTGGCACCCATTTTCCTTATGGAATGCGCTTTAGGAGAAAGTGGTATTTGTCTTTTTGCTTTAGCATAACATATTTGAATACATTTTAGAATCCATTTTGCGATGCTGTTTTTAGGTCAAGCATAGCAGCACACATGTGCTGGTTTTCCAACGTTTTGGTATTTATCAAGGCTTTTAACAACACCCACCTCACGCCCATCATTTTCACTCGTTCTTGGGCTTGCCCTTCAAAAATTCTTTGAGGACACTGGTAAATGGTTTACGTTTGTCCCTCCTTGGGTAGGGTTTGTTACCGCCTTGGCTATCGCTCCTGTTACATGGCTAATTGCACTTTTGCCGATAAGTTAGACTGCAAGTGAACTTTTCCTTTGTATCTCTCCTTATCACTGATGCTCATGGCGGCCATGGCGCTGTGAATTGGCTCACTTATGTGAAACTGTTTTAGTTTTGATTTTCATGTTACATGGCAAGAAGAGTCCGGTTAGGAGTTTACAACGCTAATAGCTCTAACTCGAGCAAATGCGAGGCCCACTGGATTGCAAACGCTTGTTTGTAACAGGATTTCCCTTATGTGGAAGTGAAAAAGCTACAAAAGCCGTTTTGTTTTCCTAAATTCTTTTGTCCCGTCAATGTAATACATGAGAGCTCTTTTTACATCTAATATGTGTAGGGCCCTTTCTGCTACAGAGTCTGGTTGTGGGGAAAAAACAGCAATTCAATTGTTTGATTAATGTGAAACTGTGAGGCAACTTTTGGTATAAACATAGGGTTTGAACGAAGGCCTATTTTGTCCTTGTTTATTTGAAAGAAAGGCTCTTCTAACATTAAGGCTTGTAGCTTACTAATACGTCTGAATGATGTAAAGCTACTGAAAAAGTTACTTTGTAAAAAAGGAATTGGAACTGACATGAGTGAAAGGGCTCAAAAGGAGGTCCCATGAGCCTAGTGAGTAAAATATTGAGATTCCAGATAGGCACTGGTGGTAGTGTTAGAATTGATTTTGAATTGCTTCGTTTCTTTTACACGTGTAAGTTTGAGCTTTTGTTGTCTCTGAACGCACTGTCTATCACATATGTTATCTTATGTATATTTGCTTAGGTAAAATAAGCCTGGTTCCACGCCATAGGCTTGCAGCTGGTTTCTTTCCCTAACTGGGGCACTGTACTCATTATAATTGTGTGTTCAAATAACTAACTGACCTCGGCTGTGGTATTTTGGGGAGGGAAAGGCTGTTATCTATACCTTTGAACCACGTAATCCTTTGAAGGGTCTCAAGAATGTGGGGAGTCAGGCAGCTGCAGAAGGGAGGCAAGGACAAAGCTGGGAATGGAACCAGTGTGTGGAAACTGATTAACTCCTTAAAATATCTGTATGACGTATATCATTATTTACACATTTTATGTATCCTTTGATGTATGAGTATAAATATCACTGTTAAACTCTTTATGCTAGCACACTTTACTTCGGGCCTGGGATGCCAGTGGTAAACCTGTCCTCTTTGCTGCAGCAAAAATAAACAGACCTTTGGTCATTGATTTTTCACTCCGGCTCTCCGTGTCAAAAACTCCTTTGTAAATGCATTTGTAAGTATCTGCAAATATGTGCATTTGACAATTTGGCGCCCGAACAGGGACCTTCCAGTGGATATCTTCAGTGGCTCTGTCAAGAGACGTGCTGCCAGTGGGGGGACGCCGTTCCGGAGGTGTAGATTCCAGGGGCCCCTGCACAAAGACTTAGTTTCAAAAGCAGCTGCATCTTATCCACCGGGCAGGCCTCTCCCCGCTTTCTCATGATGTCCCAGCGAAGTCCCTGAAAACATCGGTGTTTATCTTGACTGATTAGTCTGACACGGGCGGCCGGAGAGAAATCCAGGAAAAGCAGATAGTCAGGTAAGACTGTTCCTCGCTGGCTACTTGTCTGCTTTAACTTGCATTTGAGAGAATAATTGTTTTTGGATAACTTATCATTTTTGGGAATGATTAGTTCTTGGTAAATTTGCATTTGTACAAGGTACCATTTGACAATTTGTATTACACGTGTTTTTCTTGTTTGAGTAATTTGCCCAGGCCTGGAGCAATTTGTAAGTTAGTAAACATTTGAAAAAGGTTTTTTTTCTTTTTTGGTGCACATTTGAAAAAGGTTTTTTTTCTTCTTTGGTGCACATTTGAAAAAGGTTTTTTTTTTCTTCTTTGGTGCACATTTGAAAAAGGGTTTCTTTGGTGCATGTTACATTTTAAAATTTGGTGTGTGTTGTCTTTTGAAAATTTAAAAGGTTAGATATGGGAAATAAGAAATGTTGGCAAGGGTTATGTCTTTGTTTTCGCCGAAATCATGTGCCACGTTTAGATAAAAAGCAACCGATCCCAAAAGAGGGAACACCAGGGTGGGACATGTTAAAGGATTATGGTTTAGAGAATAATTTGTATAATAGTATATGGCGCAGATATACTAGACATTGTCCTGACCTCCAGTGGCCAGAGGATGGGTCTTTTGATTTAAAGAAACTAACCTACCTACAGGAATGTTTGTTTCATAAAAAGGCTAGACAACATATGTTTGAGGTATACAGAAAATGGGAAATGGAGGCCAATAAAAGAAAAATTAAATCAGATAAACTGATAGAGAGGGAAAATAGGAGAACCATCATGCAAAAGGCCGCCCTTTATCACCAGTCCCAAACCCAGAAAGGGATTGAATCTGAAGATAGAGTCCATAGGGCTCAGGTGGAGGGAAGTTATGTATCTAAGCCAACAGAAACCAAACATGCATTAGAGGAAGATGAGGTAATGCTACAGCTATTAGATAATAGCCCTACTGCACCTCCACCTTACACACCCCCTGTAGTAGCCCAACCTATCATGGGGGCACAGCAACAGCAGCAAGGGCAAGGACACAATTTGGGAAATCCAGGTGCACCACTACAGCAGCATGTGCCACAACCACCACAGCCTCTAGCCCAAGCTACCCCAATAGCCCAAGTCCTAATCCCTCCACCACCTGCCCCACCACTACCAGCCAGCACTGCAAGGCTACAAATAATGTTCCCTGCCCCTAATACCCCAAATGGACAACGCCGACAGTGCACAGCCATCCACTCACTTTCACCCATATGGAGCACACCTATTAAGTCGATTTTGCCCCCTAGTACCCGCTCCACTATTGGGGATGGGGAAAAACGGGTTATCAAGAATCAGTCAGAGAACTGGATGTCACATCCTATTTACACCCACACCGATATTATGGACACAATACAACAGATGTCACATTTTGGACAGCAATTAGCACTACTGTATATGATTGAAAAATTGGAGAGGGATTGGAAGTCTTGTATTACAGATTCTACCCCTCTCCCTTATGAACAAGAATTATACCAATTATGGCGGGACAGTGTGGCTTGTAGTCTTGATAGTAACAGCATAAATGAGGGAGTACGCATTTGTGTCATAGCCAGGGAAGATGTTCTAAATAGATATGGCAAGGGGTACCCAATGAGGGAAGTGCACCCTGATATGCCCACTGCAGCTGCAGTTGCAGCAGCAGCTGCCGCCGGACAACCAGCTCCCGGGCCGGTGGCCCAATTTGTCCATATACCATGGAAAAGGGAGGAGGTAATGGCTATAAAGAAAGACTTGCCAGACCCTCGAAAGAATCCAGCTGGATTCTATCGGGACCTTAGAATTGCCATTTCCACCACAACCATGACACTCAAAGACATTGACTATTTTTTTGGTGTTTTATTGGGTCCTGAAGTTTGGCATAAAATTAGAAGAGTAGATGATGCACCTACTTTGGGAAATACATGGGGGGGTTTAGAAGCACGGGAAGCACAAAGGGCACCAGGAACCCTGCCGCATCAGGATATTTTAGATTTACCTAACCGGATATTGACTAAGTTAGAAACTGTTATACCTCTTCAGACTGTGGATTGGGGAAAACTTGCCACTTATAAACAGAAAATAGGTGAAGATGTCCCAGATTATTTTACTAGAATTGAACAAGCTTTCATAGATTTTAGCGGTCAAGACCTCGCCACCGTAACAGGTGTCACACTATTTGTAGAACGCTTTGTTAATGGTCTTCTACCTGAAATATCACAAAAATTAAAAGCAACAGAGAGTTCGTGGATGACGAAGGGACAGGCAGAGATTTTACAGATGGCACAATACTATGAGAGCAGGTACAAGGAAGAATTAGAAAAGAATGAGAAGTCAGTAAAAGAATTGAAGAAAAAGGTATTATTACAGCAGGCATACCCCCAGCGGGATACAACCCCTCAGCAAAGGGGTGGCCCACCAAGGGGACGGGGAAGGGGTCGAGGCCGAGGTGCATCTGCACCACCCCAAGACCGCCGATTAAATATCAACCAATGTGCCTACTGTAAGCAGGATGGACATTGGCGTCATACTTGCCCATTATTGGAAGGAAGACAAAGTATGTCACTTCATAGAGGGAACGCGGCAGGTAATGCACGAGGACGAGGAAGAGGTAGAACTGATCAGAATTCACAGAATGAGAATCAGGTCCCGCGTAACACTAATATTTTTGACAATGCATTTGAACGACAATATTATGCTGATGATTTCTTTTCTGAATCCTACAATTATTAGGACAGCCACAGACAGGGCCAGGGGCGAGTAAGTATTCCTGTAGATCAGAATGGTCCCTACATTGATGTAAAAATCGAAGGGGAGGGCCATAAGTTTCTTCTAGATACTGGTGCCACCAGAACATCTATTGCACATTCTGCAGTCCCCGGGGCTCCCCTGTCTGGGCTTCATACCACATCAATTGGGATTTCTGGAATCCCCGTGGTGAGCCCCATTTACAGTACACACGCCACTCTCTTTAACATCAGGTTGCAATGAAAACTTGTTTGCATTAGATTTGTTAAAGAAATTAAATGCAGTTATTCACTGTTCAATGGATGGTGTCTATGTAACTATGGATAGTGTTTCCCCAACTCGGTGCATGTTCTCACAGGAATACGACTTACCCCCAGAGCTAAAGGAAATAGACCCTCGCTTATGGGCCAAAGGCAAGAATGATGTAGGCATTATGGATATCGACCCTATTGTAATAAAAATCAAACCAGGTGCCCGGTTACCTCGTGTTCCTCAATACAAATTACCTAAATCAAGCGAAAAAGGGCTCAAGGCAGTCATATCTGATCTTGTGCATGCAGGTGTCATAAAGGAAATAGTGAGCAGCCCATGTAACAGTCCAATCCTTCCTGTTGTAAAGAAACGAAATGATGCTAATAGATTAGATAGTGAGCAATCATTTACTGATAACACAGTATATCGATTAGTTATTGATCTCCGAGAAATTAATAAAATAGTAATTCCCCAGTTTCCCGTGGTCCCAGACATGAATAGTCTTTTCACCATGATTCCACCCTCTGCGTGTTTTTTCACCGTAATCGATTTGAAGAATGCGTTCTTCAGCATTCCAATTGCCGAAGAATCTCAATATTTGTTTAGCTTCGCGATTTTTGGTAGATCATTCGCGATGACAAGAATTCCTCAGGGATTTGTTGAGTCCCTGAGCATATATAGTCAATGTCTTAAACGTCAATTAGACCAATTTAATCCACCTTCAGGCTCTGCATTGTTGCAGTACATTGATGATATTTTAATTGCCTCAGATTCCATGACACAATGTAAGACTGATACTGTTGCATTATTACATCATTTAGCACCTCTGGGCCATAAGGTGTCCCTTCCAAAATTGCAGTATTGTAGAGAGGAGGTCACCTATCTAGGACACCTCCTCTCTAAGGAGGGAAGGAGATTACATCCAGACAGAATTAAACTGGTTCATACAATGACTGCACCACGCACCCCTTCTGAAGTCCGAGCATTTTTGGGATTTACATCCTTTTGCAGACAGTGGATTCCAAATTTTTCACTTATAGCAAAACCATTGACTGCTTTGACACTTTCAGATGTGCCCTCTCCTGTACCTTGGACTGACAAATGTGAGGAGGCTTTTCAAGATTTAAAAAAGGCGATGTGCTCTGCTCCTGTATTGGGTAATCCGGATTACAGCAAACCATTTGTTTTATTTGTGCATGAAAAGCATGGCTGTACATTGTCTGTTTTGACACAGGATCAAGGTGGGAGACAACGCCCTTGTGCATACTTCTCTTCCACATTGGACACTGTGGCGCAAGCTTTGCCTACTTGTCTTAGAGGAGTGGCTTCTGCAGCAGCTGCGGTGAAACAAAGTGAAGGGTTTGTTGGTGGCAATCCGCTCACTGTGATGGTTCCTCATGCCGTTGATATTTTGTTAAACAAGACACAGACGCAGCACCTCACCAGTGCTCGTCTAACGGGTTACGAATTAACATTGTTCAGTCCAAATATTACTTTGAAGCGGTGCAATGTCTTGAACCCAGCTACGTTACTACCCCTCCCTCAGGACAATGTGGAATTTGATCATAATTGCATTTTTGCCACTGAGGAAGAAACCAAGGGACGGGTAGACTTAACAGACACTCCCCTATCTGACCCACAGGGAGAGCTGTTTGTAGATGGGTCTTGCTTCAAGTTACCAGATGGTACGACCACTGCAGCCTATGCCGTCACCACAGTCAAAACAGTGGTTGAATCTCATAGAATCCCGCAAAATTCGGCACAGGCTGCAGAATTAATTGCCCTCACCAGAGCTTGTGAAATAAGTGAACATCTTAGTGTTAACATCTACACTGATAGCCAATATGCGTTTGGAGTAGCTCATAATTTTGGGCGACTCTGGGCGAATAGAGGCTTTATCACGTCACATGGCACTATCATTCAGCATGGCAACTTGATTGTGACACTTTTGACTGCTCTCAGCCTGCCCAGTCAGGTCGCAATCATTAAGTGTAGTGCCCACAAAAAAATTACTGATGATATAGGACGAGGAAATGCTTTTGCAGATGCTACAGCGAAAGCAACAGCACGAGCACCATTTGACAATGCATATGTTGAGAGTAGCATCAAGGGAGAGCCCCAGTACGAAGTATTAGAAAATACCATGCAGTGTGTGAGAGATATTCAAGCAGAAGCAACAGCAGAGGAAAGGGAACAGTGGGAGAAGAACGGTAGACTAGACAGTGAGGGTTGTTACACAGATGACACAGACAGAAGAAGATGGATGTTACCTAATTGTTATGTACACGCTATGGTTACTATGGCCCACAGTCCTGCACACATCAGTGCCCAAGGCATCAAGACAACTTTGGACCATGTTTGGAGTAATCCTCTGATATCCAAAGCTGCTAATAACCTGGTTAAAAGTTGTATGGTGTGTGCAGTGCACAATGCAGGAAAAGGGACCCCTACGCCCCCTGGCCACTTTGCCCCTCCTGATCTCCCCTTTGAAGCTATACAGATGGATTTTATCCACATGGAACCGTGTAACAAACTGAAATACGTGTTAGTGGTAGTATGCATGTTTTCAAAATGGATAGAGGCCTACCCATTAAAAGACAATGGTGCCCTCTCTACCGCCAAAATATTACTAAAAGAATATTTTCCTAGATACGCCTTGCCACGATTAGTCTGGAGTGACAATGGCAGTCATTTTTCTAATGAGGTAATGGAGAAGGTCTGTACCGCCCTTAATATCAAACATCGATTTCATGCTGCAAATCACCCACAATCAGCGGGCCTTGTAGAAAGGTATAATTACACCTTGAAGAGCAAAATAGCTAAGATTTGTGCTGAGACCAACTTAAAATGGCCAGATGCTTTGCCCCTAGCATTAATGTCCATCAGGATGACTGCCAGTAGCAAGTCACGATTATCCCCCTATGAAGTTGTCATGGGGAGGCCAGCCAATATCTGGGGGGTACCACGACCAAAGAAGCTTTCTGAAGTGCAATATCCTTTGTTTGTAGATTACTGTAAACAAATGACTAAAGATTTGCGTTTGATCCACCAACAGGTCAAGGCCAGCCTACCGACTCCTCTTGAAGGCCCTGGTCACCCTTTTAAGCCAGGGGATTGGCTTATGACAAAGAATTTTCAAAGAACCAACAGTCTTCAGCCCAGGTGGCGGGGGCCAGCCCAGGTACTGCTTGCAACACAGACAGCGGTGAAAGTGGAAGGAAGGAAAAACTGGATACATGCTAGCCACTGTAAGCGTGCACCAATTCCACTACAAAGTACTCTAACAGCAGAATTACCATTGTCTCCTGATTACAGAGAAGTAGGGAGACAGGAAACACCTCCACAGGTTTCAAGTGCTACCTCTGCTCCTGAGGTGACACAGCAGCCCAGTGACGAAGAGTTGCTGTTTGAAGATCAACAAACTCATCGATACAACCTGCGTCCTCGCCCATCCAAATGAACAGAATTTTGAAGGTGCGTAAGGTGGTGACCCCTACGAAAAGCTACATTTACATCACCCTGATAGCTCCTAGCTTGGAATTGCAAACTGAGGTCTCTTCTGAATGGCCAAGGAATCCTTTGCTCAGCAGAATACGGCACGCCTGCCTTCGTGAAATACAGTTCCCCGCTTTCACCACCACCGGCATTTCCGATGCCATTGATGTACCAGCATTAAAACGAGCTATCCTCACTGTTGTTACGCACACTTTGGGCGACGAGGTTGTAAATGACTGTGATGACTAAATTTCCAGCATGAACAGGAACACGGGTGACTAGCCTGTGCAACGACACCAGAACATTGGTCAGAACAATTGTCTCAACGAGAACACAAGCATAGTGGGATGCAGCTTGTGCAACGCTATTCAAGCAGTGGGTAAATGGAGTTAACAGTTCTGTGACTGGCGAGAAAAAAACCAAGTACCAGTTCTACGGAAGCGGCCAGCCATTAGGGTTGGTGCGGTTTGTAGTCCCAGCGGTGCCCTTTTTCTGTTTAATACCCAAGCACATCACTGATCTGGTTGAAAATTGCTGGCCTCCGCCCTCATTTTGCTGAGACACTGAACGAAACTGACAAACTATACTGAAGACGAACTTTGAAGTATCGCGACTTACTCACTGGGAGTTGAGACTCACCAGGAGTTAAAACTCGAAAAGGAGAAGATAAGGGACCTAGGATCAAGCCAACATCTATTGTCCTGTATTTGAAAAAAAAAAACTTGTTCATGGACCAACCAGTGCATCCTAACTGCTAGAGTGGAAAGCACGGCGGTGCTGAACCCTAGTGGGTGTGAACATTGAAGGAAAATTTACTTATCTGTATCTATACGTATATGATTATTAGTATAGTGATATCAATATTTTGCATTTACATATTTGGTAATTGTGTGGGTATATTTTTGAACACGCGTAGGCGGTTGAGACGAGTAAAACGGTATCATAGAAAGGTTGTAGGACCAAGGAGGAGAGCACAATAAAATTATGAAAATATATCCATTTGGCAGGACAAATATCCCTCTAGAGAATAGGGAAAAGTGGCCTTATAACTATTTCTACAAAACAACAATGAAGTACCTAGTGACCCTTATGTTAATATGTATAATGTCCAGTGGTGTTGCATCATTGTTGCAAAATCCTACCTTACATCCATTGATAAAGGTTCATGGAAAATTAGCGGAGACATTAAGTCTCACTGACTGCTGGATTTGCCGGCACTTGTCTAGACACCCCGAGGATCCTATAGGCCTTTATGAAGTACCAGTATCACCAAGCGAATATGAAAGAGGGGAAGTGTGTCTTGTACCAAATACCACTTGGAGATGTGACCAACAAGAATATCAATGGTACCCTAGGTGTGCGGTGCTCCCTAATACCCAGGCAGAATACAAGCTCTCCCCGATGCCTGGAGAGAATGCCACACTTAAAAAGTTTCCCATATGTTTTGGTACCTATTTTTATGGGCAAAACCCAGAGGCAAAATACATGGGAAAGATCCCTCCTGAACAGTGTGTTTACACTTTGTTATTTGATATAAAAACAGGGAATTGGGATCTTGAAGGAGAGGAGAAAATAGACAGAAATTGGACAGCGTTAATTAATGGGACTCATCAAAATTACACTGTAAATTATTGGAACCTGACTGTGGGAGAAAATGAGATTCTAGTAGATCCAGAAGGATTGTTATATGATCCCTCCAGAGAACAAGATAGAAATGGGAAAAATTCACCTGTAATATTGTCCCGGGTTTTCCTTGGCCCCCTCTGGACGGCTAGATGTTCATATGTTGCACCCTGGGCAAATGTATCATTGCTAAATACAATCTGGGAGGATTACAAGTATTGCAATAATTCTGAGCATGACACCCCAGAGGGTGTAGGATTGCCCCGAATAAAATATAGCATTATAAATTCACAAATCCAGGGAGGCATGTACTTCGTATGTGGTAGAACTGCATATAAAGTACTACCTCTAAACTGGGAAGGGATATGTTCACTGGCATATTTGGCACCCAACATTACTGTGATATCAAATATATCATCTTCCCAGCCCCTTAACATGGGGAGTTTTGCACATAGGTACAAACGAGGGACACCCATACTGGAGGAGCGAAAGAACTGGGTATTTCAAGTGCTACACGTTCTTATTCCAGGATTTGGAATTTTCGATTTACAACTGGCAATGATGAATATGTCAGCTGAATTAGCCATTGCATTTAATGCCACCAGGGAGGCCATAGGAAGTATACAGATAGAGATAAACTCTGCAGCCCAATTGGCGATACAAAATCGGCTTGCCCTAGACTTGATTACAGTACAACAAGGAGGAGTATGTGTTTTAATCCAACATCAGTACCAGCAAAAGTGCTGTTATTTTGTCAACAAGTCATCAGAGATAGAATTGGATATTGGGAAAATAAAAGAAGCAGTACAGGTATTTGAAAAGGGGGGCCAATATGAAGGAGGCGATTGGAGTTTATCATGGTTATGGTCTTGGTTTGGGGGGTGGGGCTGGTTGTTTAAAGACATACTTTTTATAATAATAGCTATTGTATTAAGTTGTTTATTAGTACAGTGCTTACCTGCTCTCTGTTCCTGTTTAAAATTGTGTAAACTTCCGCCAGTGAAAATACTAGAAACCAATCGAGCTATGATGCAGAGAGAAGAGATAAATTCCCTAATGGCTATTGACCCCACTATCCTCACTACAGATACTGGTTGCTCATACCCATCGGTTGTTTATGTCCCCATGAATGCAAATTTCAATGAAGTAGGAGTAAAATTCAACATATATGAGGAAATTTAGAACTATTCAAAACGTTTATTATGTTCAGAAGAAAAAAAACTCAAAAAGGGTCGATTGTTAGAATTCATTTTGAATTGCTTCGTTTCTTTTACACGTGTAAGTTTGAGCTTTTGTTGTCTCTGAACGCACTGTCTATCACATATGTTATCTTATGTATATTTGCTTAGGTAAAATAAGCCTGGTTCCACGCCATAGGCTTGCAGCTGGTTTCTTTCCCTATCTGGGGCACTGTACTCATTATAATTGTGTGTTCAAATAACTAACTGACCTCGGCTGTGGTATTTTGGGGAGGGAAAGGCTGATATCTATACCTTTGAACCACGTAATCCTTTGAAGGGTCTCAAGAATGTGGGGAGTCAGGCAGCTGCAGAAGGGAGGCAAGGACAAAGCTGGGAATGGAACCAGTGTGTGGAAACTGATTAACTCCTTAAAATATCTGTATGACGTATATCATTATTTACACATTTTATGTATCCTTTGATGTATGAGTATAAATATCACTGTTAAACTCTTTATGCTAGCACACTTTACTTCGGGCCTGGGATGCCAGTGGTAAACCTGTCCTCTTTGCTGCAGCAAAAATAAACAGACCTTTGGTCATTGATTTTTCACTCCGGCTCTCCGTGTCAAAAACTCCTTTGTAAATGCATTTGTAAGTATCTGCAAATATGTGCATTTGACAGTAGCCTAGGTGGGATTACCCTTTTAAGACCTTTCATGAAACCGTTAATGACTGGTATTTAAAATAATGAAGTACGTTGTCTATTTTGTCAGTAGGCTGCAATCGCCTCTAAGTGCAACCGAATTGATGTGTAAGCCAGATTAGCTTTTTGCAGGTGAAACAAATAGCAAAGAATATCTTACACTGATGGTGTTAATGGTTCAATTTGTTTAGAATGAGAGTAACATACAAAATGTTTTCATTTTGCTGCATAACATACTCTAGTTGTTGGTCTATGTGCCTGTTTTAGAATGTCCATACATTTTGCAGGTAACTGAAGGTAACCAAATTCTATGACTTCAGGGGCCATATCGCAAGGTTGAGTGATTTGGGATTCAGATGTCTTATCTGTTATGAATTTTGTGTGAGAAGGTCCAGTCTGTTGGGGAGTCTCTTGTGAGGTACTAGGGAGAGGTCGAGTAAAGTTGTAAACCGAGGCTGGCAAGCCTATGTGGGTGCTACCAGGATCAGTTTGAGAGAAGTTCGTTTGAGTTTGTGCACCAGAAGTGGGATGAGCTGAATAAGTGTAAGCAAGTATCCCTGACCAGTTGATCCATAGGTCTTTGCCCTTGGACCATGGGTGTGGGTAACTGGATGCAAAGTTTTTGCATTTTGAGTTTTCTACTGTGGAAAATAGGTCTATGTGAGATATTCCCCAATTCAGAAAGACTATTCGGTGGAGTTCCCATTGGTGGACTTGTTGCTGCATCCGGTTTAGCAGGTCTGCTGAATCGTTGTCTGTCCCACTGAGATATTCTGCCACTAGATGAATGTGGTGATGAGCCCACCTCCAGATTGTTTGTGCTAACTGAGACAACTGGAGAGAGCATGGCCCCCTGTTTTTGTAGATAATACATTGCAGTGATGTTGTCTGTGCAAATCAAACAGATTTGTGCATTAAGTGAGCCAGAAATGCCTTTAGGGCTAGAAAGACTGCTTGAAGTTCTAAAACACTGATGTGTAATGTCTGGTGACTGGAGTCCCATGATCCTTCCACTGTGCGGTTGTTGAGATGAGCCCCCCCCCACCCCCATCCTGTAAGGAAGGCATCCGAAGTTAGAACTATTTGGAGGAACAGGGTCTTGAAACAGTTGTTCTATGAGTAGATTGTTCGAATTCCACCACAGGAGAAAGTTGTAAGCTATGCGATCTACCAACACTAGGTCCTGAAGATGACCCTGAGTTTGTGAGCATTGCCGAGAGAGGCACTGTTATAGGGACCGCATATGAAGTCTGGCATGAGGGACTATGGCAATGCAGGATGCCATCATGCTTAGGAGTGACATTAGTGTTTTGACTGTGTACATTTGATTGATTTGTATTTGAGAAACTGTTTTTCGAAAACTGCATACACATGCTGGATTGGGGTAAGCATGCCCTAATAGTGTGTTGAGAAAAGGTCCTAGATACGGTTGAATCTGGAGAGGCTGTAGGTGTGATTTATGGATGTTTATGGTGAACCCTAATTTGTGAAGAAGGTTTACTGTTGTTTGAGTGTGCGGCTGGCATAGACTTAAAGTGCTGGCTTTGATCAATCAATCGTCCAAATACAGAAATACTTATATGTGTTGCCTTCTGAGATGTGCTGAGACTACTACGAGACACTTGGTGAATACCCTGGGAGCAGCTGTGACTCCAAAAATGTAGAACTTTTAACTGATAATGTTGTCCTGCCACTACAAACCTTAGATACTTGCAGTGTGCAGGATGAATTGAAATGAGAAAGTAGGCATCCTTTAGATCTAGAAAGGTCATGAAGTCGGCTTTTTGAAATAATGGAATTACATCTTGAAGGGTTACCATAGGGAAATGTTCTGAGAGAATATATCAGTTTAGTGCTCTGAGATCCAAAATGGGTTTTAGAGTGTTGTTTTTTTGGGGAATGGGAGAGTAGAGGGAGTACACTCCTGTTCCTTGATATTTCTACAAGTTCTATTGCTTCCTTCAATAGTAGAGATTGTACCTCTTCTTTTAAAAGAGTGAGATGTCCTGTTGACATTTTGTGCCTGCAAGGTGGAATATTCAGGGGTGTTGACGCAAGTTTTAGGCAATGACCATGTTGGATAACGGATAGGACCCATTGGTCCAATGTTCTCTGTCCATTGCTGATGGTAAAAATGAAGACCCCCTCCCCCCCACCACTAGAGCGGAATGAGGAGGGGGAATGTGGAGGTAGTCAATGTTTAAGTGCGGAGGGTGAACCACGAGTGTTGGTGGTTTTTCCCCTGCCCTTAGAACTGTTTCCTCTATATGTTCCTCTGAAAAACCCTTTAGAGTAGGAGGACGAGGCTTGAGAGTTGGTGTGATCAGAGGATGTAGTCCCTCTTTAGACACTCCTATACACTGAGCGGCGAAGAAAACCCTCATTTGGCTGATTTTTTAAAGCACCCATGGCTTTAACTGTGTAGTCGTCTTTTATTTATTTTTCTGAGCTTTTCAAGGGTGGAGTCAACCTGGGACCCAAACAGGTGCTCTCCATCAAAAGGCATATTGTTGGACAGGGCTGAGGGCAGCTTGTTGGACTTCTGCTGTGAAACCAGAATATCTTAACCAGGCAAGTCTTCTAAGGAGGATACTGGTATTGACCTCTTGTTCTGCTGTGTCTGCTGCATAGAGTGCACATCTAATTGAGTTATTTGCAACTGTCTGACCTTCAGAGACAATATGCTCTGCACGTTTATGGTGTTCTTCAGGGAGGTGTTGAAGAATGTCTTCCATTTCATCCCAGTGTGCCCCATCATATCCTGGCAGCAGTGCCTGGGAAATGGCAATTTGCCAATGACTGGTCACTTGTGCAGCAACCCCTTTCCTCGCTGCATCAATCTTTGTACTTTCTTTCTCTGGTGGAGGGGAATCTCCAGTTGCCTGGCTATTTACTCTTTTGCTGGCTGTCGTGGCAACAATAATCTGGAGGGACTTGTGAACGAATATTCATTGCATCAGATAGAGCAGCTTTATACTTTTTATCTACCTGTGGCGTAATTACATGGGAACGTACAGGCTCTTTAAATATGTCTTGCACATGGCAAAGCATTCCTCGTAACATAGGGAGGAATTGCATGTCTCTGTGTGTTGTGGTGAGGGTATCAAATAGAAGATCTTCCATGGGATTCTTTTGTAATTGCACATTGTGATATGCAGCAGCCCTAGCTATTACTTGTTGATACACAATGGTGTCTTCTGGAGGGGAGGGGCGGGCAGGATATTGATCTGGGTCTGTATCTATAATAGGATCCGGCTCATAAATATCCCAGGATTCAGGGTCTTGTGGAGCCTCCGCTATGTCTTCACTACCATATACAGGTGAACCCTGTGTTGTGTACTGTTCCTCTATTTGAGAACAAGGGAAATGAGGTGGAGGAAAAAGGAGGTGGAGATGAAAGCGATGTAGGCAGAGCTGGGAGAGGACCCCCTGCTGCAGATTTAAAAGCATTCACTTTATGTTGCTTTTTAGGAGGAGGTAAGGTGTCAAAGATGGGAATTAACATGATAGATTAATCACAATTTGAACAACCCACACTTAGATGTGAGAGCATTGCAGATGATCCATATGTCTTCTATGGTCATGGTGAAACCCCAAGTTCTTTGTTTGGTATAACAACCTGCAAACGTTAGCCTACAACACTTTAGAAATAGCTAATAAAATCTTGCATTGACCAGTCTGTTGAGCTTGGAGATACTCACAGTTGAAGATTAGAAAACCTTTTTAAGCAGAGTAATGTCACCCAATTTTGTTGTTTTGCTTAGAAATACCTTCAATATGTAGTGTTTTTTTCCTGTGATAAAGACTAGAAAAGCCTTTGTATTTTCCATTCAGATGTTTTTTGTTTTTTTTAGGAAAGTTTGTATGTAGGTGAGTTCTAAAGTACTATCCTAGATTAAATAAATGGAGGTGTGGTGTATAGCGTGATATGGTCAGATGTCAGAGGAGAAAACAGCCTTGGACTATTTACTCACTACTCTTTCACTTGTTAGTATTTCAACATATACTATTCTCAAATATTTCCATGGAGAGCATGTGCTTTATGTATACGCTCAATTGTAGAAGAAAAAGACAAAAACGAAGATTTTTAGAGGGCTCTGTGACCTTGTAATCCTTCTTTGTAAGGCCCTGGACAATGAGGAATATCATTGGCAACAGAAGAAATTTCTTTCCAAAGTACTGTTAGTTGGTATTTATCTTAGCCAAGAGTCTAAGCCTCTTGGTACTTCCCCTCAGAAAAAGAAACATGCGCTGGTGATTTTTGCTGCATACAGCTAGATATACTGCAGGACTGCCCCCCTCTTATATCTGCAAAGTATTTTCTGGTGTAGACAGGCCCTTCTAGGAAGTGTCAGTCCAGGTGCAATTAGGTAAACACTACCCCCTGCACTAATATTTCACCCCTAAATGTGGAGTTGATGTGAAGCACATATTAGCAAAAACAGAGGTGAACTGAAAACTCTAGCTATGAGAACAATTAACGCCTGTAGTCTGAGCGGGCAAAGATCATTTGCTGGTTATGAAGGACACACTATTCTGATGTATAAGAGGATACCTACAATCCCTGGTAGTAAGCTTTCTAGGTTTAAGTATCATTTTCACGCACAAAGGGGCACAAATGGAAAAAGGCTTAAACTATGCCATGTAGCTACATTTCCTACAGGCGAAAGTAAAAGCGAAGTGTCGAGGAAAAGGGTGTTCCTTAAGAATACCATTGGAAGCCTTTACTCTCAGGCAAGGGGCAACCAGTGGTTACTCAGAAATAGTTGTGGTCGACACCACTGATGTACCAAGGCATCAGGTAGTACTGTAGTACAACTGGACCCAGTTACCCCATTTGTATACTTGGTGTTTCGAGGGTAGCCAGACCGAGCAGTCAATGCCTATGCCAGGAGTTGGAGGTAACTGAAAATCCAATGACAGAGTAATTGCATACAAAACAAACGAACAGTCAGAGTAGTATCTATTTAACAAATGAACATGTAATATATATTTTTATATGAACTGTACAGCAATGATGGTGAACTGAACAAACGAGAAGGTTCTAACACCCTCTGTGGTTTATATACAATCACTAAGTTTCACTGCATTTGAGCTTATTGTCTCAGGGGCCAATGATTTAAGGAGAACAAGCTCATTGCTCCACTCTGCTGAGAACCAAAAAGACAGAAATTGTGTAAATGCTCTAGATTATCAGTGCCCCAAAGTGAAATGTGATACTAACTGGTTTCTAAATCTTAATGTGTAGTCCAAGAATCCACCAGGGCTTAGGCGCTCAGTGGCAGGAGCAATGATCACACTTCAGGAGAAGACCAATGATAATCCATTGGTCTCCAAATCTACTGTTTCAACAAACTCTCTGTCTTTGGGAATTAACATTGTAGATATTGTTTTAGCAAACTGCACTGAAATTTGATAGAGCATTGCAGATGTACGTGTGTCTTCTATGTTCATAGTGAATAGAGAAGGTATTACTGGTACTCAAACTGAACTAGCACACAAAATTGGTTGTTCAAGGATGGCAAAGTTAAGGGGCCCATAATGATGTAAGTGTTGCTCACGGTTAACGCTTAAATGTTGGCAAAGGCACCTATGGCAACTGAGATTTGGGAGTCGGGTGTGGTCATATTCTGAAAATGCAATTCCTATGAACTAGAGAATGTGGCTCAACCTGTTCAAAACACAAGTAACTAGCATAAGTGATAGGGTTAAACAGTATTCACCTTCCATTTAGGCAACAAAGAGGGCCACAAAAAGCAGACTTGCTACACTTGTAATCCTGGGATGTCCCCTGCAGGTGCTTTGACCATCTTAGAAACCAGTTACCTTCGTTTTGGTTCTGGCTAGGAAAGTGAGTGGCTAGTGGTCTAAAGGCCACCCGTGTCCTTAAAGCATCATTCAGGTCTGGCTGAATTTATTGAACCTTGCTTACAGGCTTGTTCAATACTTCTACACACCAGACTTTAGAGCTTCCTTTTCTTCGTGGAAAGGAAGCAGCAGGGTTTCCTCTAGAGTATAAACTTAATTCTAGCTTTTCAAGTTATTGGATGGGGAAGAGCGGCGTCAAGCCGGTAATGCTCGGCAGACTTGAGAAAACTCATGTTCCACCCCTTATAATATTTGTGGGGGGACTCAAATAAATTGTACTTAATAAAATGTTAAACACGTTTAGAACTAAAAAAATAAAATGTGCATCTGTCCACTAATAGTAACCCAAGAAGTACAGACTGCCTGCTCTGCGACCACTATTGCTAGTGTTAAGGTTAAACCTGACCAGCATACACCTGGAAAAACTTCAAATGGTGGAGGTAATTTTGAAAATAAAATCATGAGCATGTACTGGGCTTCAGTGGAGGAGTAGCTGTACAAAATCACAAAAATACATCTTTGCAGCAACCACAGAAAAACGCTTAATGTCTGAAGCTTCAAATGTCATATTTTTAATATTCTTTCTGGACTCAAAATCCGGTTTAAAAAAAAAAAAACACATGACTAAATAAGCCATTTGACTTAAATAGCCAATAGCTAAATGTACGCTTTGAGATGAACCATTCCCTAAAAATGTTATAAAAAGCACAGAAAAAGAACGGAAAATAGTTGGTCCTGGAATACAGGCCAGACTACACCACAGAATGGTTTAATTTCTTATCAAATAAGTGCGTACAAAGAAGTAACCTAATTTCTGACCTTGGCTTTACTACAATGACGAGATAAATCTCCAATAATGATGTACAAGGGGATGGTTTAGAAGATACATGACGTGGTCATTTATTTCCTCAACCATATTTCACTTTCTAAGTGAATCCCAGGTTTGGACCACTGAAGACGTGTGCACCTAACACTTAAAGATGCAAGTATCAATAATTCTCCCTGTGCCTACAATGGCAGTGGGTTAAAATAAAGCACACTTACCTGAGCAAACTGACTGTACTTCGAGAGCAAGCACAGAAAGCAAGAAAGAGGGTTATTTCGCCACGTTCTACAAGTACAGCTAACAAAAACAAAAAGTCACCCAAGTATCTGAGCTGTGGGCCACTGAATGCCTACTGAGCTGCAAGTTTAATTTATAGTTTCATAAAAGGTCTGTGTGGGACTGCAAACATAAGCACATAGTGATAACTACATAGGACACATATAGAAATGAGATGTTAGGATTAACCCGAAGTTGAATTCCGAAATATTTCCTCCTAAATTCTTAATTGCACTTTAAGGCAGTCGCAGGTCTTGATGAATAAACCTAATCAAGCTTTTCCCAATACTTACCAGAAGCAGTTAATGCCAACCTGAACTACACAGAGAAGGGCGTTTTTAATTATACATTGAATCTGCTATTATACATCTCCGTACGATTTACAAGGATTACCTAATTCGAATTATTCAGAATTAGTGCGGTGGGTGGACAGAAAGAAGAGTCATTCGTATTACAATTTTCAGCTCCCTCACTTTATAAAATACATGATGCACCAAGTCCTACTGTTTGTTATCTCTCCACCTGGATAATCAGGTCACCGCAACACTGGATGGCTCAATAGCCTGGCATATGGTTCGACATCATTTCACCACTGGGTTTTCTATTAACAGTACAATCTAAACACTGAAAAGTGGCGAGTGCGTCAAAGAGACAAATGTGACCTTTAACTCAAAAAGACTTTCATAACCCAACCACTACCAGTGTCGCAAAACAAGTACAATGTCAACGCCTAGCTTCAATGACAGATGACGCAGAAAACGCATATGCACGGGCAGTGCAAGGTTCTGTTACACTAACACACAACACAAACTCAAAATACATTGTTTAATATTTTGCTTAATAAAAGTGCTCCATAAAATATGCACCAGCAGCAAAATCATCCCCTCACACAGAATAAGTACGGGGGGGAGGAAAAGAGAGAGAGAGAGGTGCGTGTATGATGTGTGTATATGGCTACAGCACCTCCATCTTGTAACCTTCTACTGTCCATGGTATCCCCTGTTGCTCCCACACACATAGTCTGTCCCATGCACCCCCATCACAGGACTTTACAAGGAGGACTAGTAAAACTGGTCTCACGCACACCATAAAACAGAAATGACAAGGAAAGGAGTGGTTGAGAGGAGGTGAAAGACAATAGTGGGTGAGGGCTAAAGGGGAATCAGGGTAGAATGTAACAGGAGGCAAAGGGGTTTGGCATCATGCAACACCAGAGGGAAGAAGGCTGGCATTAACTAAAGCAGAGCTGTGTAAAGCTTCTATCTTCAAAGAAGCATTTGCAGGTTAGTCAACTATGTGGCATGTACAATTTTAATTTCTCTAACTAAAGCAGACTTTCAGAAAGGGAAAGGAATGTCACCCTAAGATTTGACCTTAATGAATATCTCTTTTGGGGACCTTAAAAATGCATCGGACAAATGAAAAGAATCACGTTCTAGGAAGTAGGATTTTGGTGTCCCTATCAATCACTTCAGGGTGTTTTAGTCAATGTAAGGACATCCTAGACTTTTGGGCTACGACTGGCGGGTGTACTGACCAATTTCTGTTCTCTATGGGGTCAGTTAAACCCTTCCCCGCCACAGACGTAGTGGTTACGTCTGGTGGCGCCACGCTGAGGCACCACGGACGTAACCACCACTATGTCCTGGTATAGGCCCTCGGGGGAAGCACTGGTGCACCCCAAGAAGGCCTCTCCCACCCCACCCCCACCACCCCAAGGGCAGGGCTGGAAGGAGAATCGCTTCCCCTTCCACCCCCTCCTACCCCCCCAAGTGACGTCTGATGACGTCAGCGCACCAATGGTCGCTGACCTCATCAGAGGTCAACTCCTGTCGCGACCAGAGGAGAAACTAACTGATTAGTTTCTCCTCAGTACAAGGGGCAAACATTTCCTTCCCTTTTCATGCCTCTCTGTGCATTCCTGCAGCACGATAGCAGATCAGCCTATATTAATTAGGCTGATCTGCCTTCAAGGGTTGCTCCAAGGGGGGTAATTTTTAATTAGGCCTTTTCTGCCCCTTCCTGGGAGCAGATCGTCCTATATTAATTAGGCAGATCTGCCCCCGGTGGGGGTGGGGGGTGATTAGGGGGGGGGGGGGGTCAGAAGCCACTAGACACCAAGGATTTTGTTTTCATTTATATTGATAAGAAGGGCGACCCCTTAGGCAAGGGTTGCTTCCCAGGGAGGGAGGGGCAAATTGTTTTTAGGCCTATTTCTATTAGGCCGATCTGCCCCCGGGGAAGCAGAAACCACTTAGGCTCCAGGGATTGGTGTGTGTGTGTATGTGTATGTGTGTGTTTTGTTTGCGGGGGCAGCCCCTTGGGCAAGGGTCGCTCCCCATGAGGACAAATTACTGCTGCCCATATCTGATCTGCCTATTTTCGGAAGGCCACCAAAGACCAGGGAATATAAGAGGGTGGGGGGTATGGCCGTACCCCCAACCCCCCAAAAATTGACCCAAAGTTATTCTGCAGGGAAGGGGGGGGGGGGGGGGCAGAAAGTCTACAAGATGCCAGGGAATTAAAAACAAAATAGTGTGGTGGTGGCTACCAACCAGTATGGGCATGGGTTATGCCCCCACCCCAACTGAAGGGGGTAACAGCCTTTCAGCTCTCCCCCGCACACTAAAACATCTTAACCCACGGTAAGCAAGAGGACATTTGATTATTTTGGGTTTTGGTTTTACGCTTGGGTCATGAGAGCTTGGCTAACTCTCATAAGTCCCACTTGGAATGGTGAGGGCTGCACTTTCTGGACTTTGGGACGCTGCCATGTAGATAAATCCACAAAACCTGGACACATCTAAAAACTAAACATCTGGGTGAGTCCAGGGTGGTGTGCTTCACATGCACCCGCACCATTTTCTTACCCACAATGCCCTGCAAACCTCCAACTTTGCTGGAAATCACACTTTTTTTCACATTTTTGGGATGCAACCTTCCAGAATCTGCAGGAATCCACACAATTTCTACCACCAAACATTGTCTCATCTATATCGATAAAACGTCTGCCCCACTTGTCAGCCTAAAAGTTTTTTTTTTTGTTTTTTTTCCAAACTGCCCTTTCGGACCCGCTTTGGTTCACCCTCAAGTCACACCTCCCTGGATTCCCTCGGGTGTCTAGTTTTCAGAAATGTTTGGGAGGTTTCTCTATACTGCTGCTGAGCACAGGATCAAAAATGCAGATCTCCCCACCCCCGCAAAAACGTGTAGTTTAGTATTTGATGAGTCCATGTTGTGTTTTGGGGCATTTAATTTTGCGGGCACTAGGCCTACCCACATAAGTGAGGTACCATTTTTATCGGGAGACTTGGGGGGGGGGGGGGGGGGGGCGGGTGATGCTGGGTGGACGGAAATTTGTGGCTCCTCTAAATTTCCAGAACTTTCTATCACCGGAATGTGAGGAAAAGTGTTTATTTGGCCAAATTTTTAGGTTTGCAAAGGATTCTGGGTAACAGAACCTGGTGAGAACCCCATAAGTCACCCAATCTTGGATTCCACTAGGTGTCTATTTTTCATAAATGCACAGGTTTAGTAGGTTTCCCTAGTTGCCGGCTGAGCTTGAGGCCATCATCTACAGCTAGGCACTTTGCAAAAAACACGTCAGATTTCAATGTAAAAATGTGATGTGTCCAAGTTGTGTTTCCTGTCGCAAGCATTAGGTCTACCCACAGGAGACTTGGGGGAACACAGAATAGCAAAACAAGTGTTACTGCCTCTTGTCTTTCTCTACATTTTTTCATTCCAAATGTAAGACAGTGTGTAAAAAAGACGTCTATTTGAGAAATGCCCTGTAATTCACATGGTAGTATGGGCACGCCGGAATTCAGAGATGTGCAAATAACCACTGCTTTTCAATACCTTATTGTGTGCCCATTCTGGACATACAAAGGTTTTCTTGATACCTATTTTTACTCTTTATATTTCAGCAAACTAATTGCTGTATACCCGGTATAGAATGAAAACCCACTGCAAGGTGCAGCTCATTTATTGGCTCTGGGTACCTAGGGTTCTTGATGAACTACAAACCCTATATATCTCCGCAACCAGAAGAGTCCAGCAGACGTAACAGTATATTACTTTCAAAAATCTGACATCGCAGAAAAAGGTTAGAGTAAACCGTTGAGAATAATGGCTGGTTTTTTTCACCTCAATTTCAATACTTTATTTCAGCTGTTATCTTCTGTAGTAAAACCTTGTATGATCTACACAAATTACCCCTTGCCGACTTCAGAATTTTGTCTACTTTTCAGAAACGTGTTTTGTCTACTTTTCAGAAACGTTTAGCTTTCTGTGATCCAGCATGGGTATCACGCCCATTTCTGACACTAACTGGATGAGGCTGAAAGCACAAAAAATTGTAAAAATGGAGTATGTCCCAGTAAAATGCCGAAATTGTGTTTAAAAATTTGGTTTTCTGATTCAAGTCTGCCTGTTCCTGGAAGCTGGTGATTTTAGCACCGTAAATCCTTTGTCGATGCCATTTTCAGAGGGGAGGGGGGGGGGGGGGTGGTGGGGGGGGCAGGGGTACGCTGACACAAGCCTTCTTCTGCAGCCCTTTTTTCTCATTTGTTTGAAAAAAAACGAAAGGTTCACTGTATTTTGGCTACTTTCTTGGTCTCCTTCAGAGGAACCCATAAAGTCTGTGTACCTCTAGAATCCCTAGAATGTTGGAAAAATAGGACGCACATTTGGCGTGGGTAGCTTATATGTACAAAAAGTTGTGAGGCCCCAAATAAACAAAAATGCTTGGCACCTGAAAGGGGGGGGGGGGGGGTAGGCCTGGCAGCGAAGAGGTTAATGTTCTGCCTTTAACTCCCTTCCACTCTTTGAAAAGTATGCAGTCTTCCTGTCTAAAACCCCAAAGAGCCACGACACCTTTTAGCAATGTTTGCCTTTTTAGAGGACCAGGGTCAAACTAAGTACATAGGCCCTCATAATGACTTCGGCAGTCTTTTCCTAAGAAGCCACGGGTGTCAGAAGACCACCAAATTACGAGTTCTGAAGGATTTCCACCACAATTTGGGTGGAAATCCTCCAGTAATCATGCTAGCGGTTAGAGACGTAGAGGCGGTTCCACCACTGGCCCCCACCCCACCAAAAGGACCCCGCCAGTCGTATTACGACCTGTAATACAGTGTTGGTGCCCTGATGGTGGGGCGCTGGAAGTGCCTGTTCCCGTTCCCTGGTGGACAACCTCCTTGCTGGACAATTTAAGTCTCTAGTCCGACTGGGGAAGGGGGTGGGAGGGTGAGGGGTGTGGTGTGTGCATGTGTGAGTGGGTGTTTTCTGCGTGTGTGAATGTAAGGGTATGTGTGTGTGTGTGTTTGAATGAGTGTGTGCATGACTGAGTGAGTTCTCTCCCTGCCGCTCCGCACCCCTCGCGCCCCCATTCGCCGCTCCCTCCCGCCTCCCAGCTGCTCCTCCCTCCCCCCTCCCTTCTTAATGGCTGGCGCTGCGCGTCCGCACAGCGGACGCGCCGCTGGCGCGCCAGAGGCAAGCCCGTCCGCGCCTGGAGCGCACCCAGCGCCACTCCCCCTGGCCCTCGCGCCCCATGCCTTCGTTACTCGGCCAGCGAACTCCTCGCCCTCAAGCCTGGCCCCTCCACAGAGTGCTTCCAGGCCAGCCCGAAGCACACCAAAGGACCTTTTTCCTGCCGTACCTGCAACTTCACCTGCAACAGAACAACGAAGCCAGCAACAACCAACACTAACCATCTGCACTGCATCCTCCTCAACACACGCTCCGCACGAAAGCACGCCATAGAACTCTGGGACCTGCTCGACAGCAACGCCCCAGACGTAGCCTTCCTGACCGAAACCTGGTGGAACGACTCCTCGGCCCCTGACATCGCCATCGCCATCCCTGACGGCTACAAGATCACCAGAAGAGATCGCACCAACGGAATCGGCGGAGGAATAGCCATCGCCCACAAAGCTACCCTCAAGATAAACACCCACACGGACGACACCCTCAAAACAGCCAAACACCTCCACTTCCAGATTCACACAGACCCCAACACTACCCTCAGAGGAACCCTCATATACCGTCCTCCGGGACCAAGAGCCCTCTTCAGCGACACCGTCTCCGACCTCGCAAGCACCCACGCCCTCGCCTCTTCAGACTACATCCTCCTAGGAGACCTAAACTTCCACCTGGAGAACAACAATGACATCAACACCGCATCACTGACCACCAACCTCTCCAACCTCGGACTCCGTCAACCGGTCAACACTCCCACCTACATCGCCGGCCACACCCTTGACCCACTCTTCACTTCAAGCAACCACATCTCTTTCAGCCACACCTCCGAACTCCACTGGACCAACCATCACTGCGTCCATTTCTCCTTCAAGAAAAACACCGAACACCACTGCACCCCTCTTCCGCCTCACCGCCGCTGGGGAAAAGGCACCGAAGACCAACTCACCAACAACCTCGCCAAAAACCCTCCACCCGACCCCACCGACCCGGACTCCACCGCCATCAACCTCCAACAATGGATCCTCAACTGCGCCAACATCCTAGCCCCACTCAAGAGACCCACCGCCAACCAAGAAAAGAAAAAACCAGCCTGGTTCACAGACGAACTAACCACCTCCAAACGCACCTGCCAGAAACTCAAGAAAAAATGGATCCTCGAGCGTACACCCGAGAACCTTGCTACCCTCAAGGAAGCCAACCGGAAACACCACCAACTGATCCGACTCGCCAAGCGCTCCCACTTCACAGAACGCCTTAACAACAACGCTCACGACTGCATGGAACTCTTCAGCATTGTGAAGGAACTCTCCAACCCCAACGCCAACGACATCCCTCCATCCCAGAAACTCTGCGACGATCTCTCCACCTTCTTCTACCAGAAAATCACAGCCATCCACGACAGCTTCAACACCTCACCTCCGCCAGACCCCACCCCCAACAACTCCTCCCACGCCGACCACATCACCACCTGGACCCAAGTAGACGACGCCGAAACCCTTAAAACCATGAACTCCATCCACTCAGGATCTCCATCTGACCCCTGCCCACATCACGTTTTCAACAAAGCCGATGTCGCCATCGCCCCCATACTCCGCAAGATCATCAACCTTTCCTTCAACACAGCTACCTTCCCGGACAGCTGGAAGCACGCAGAAATCCAACCTCTCCTCAAGAAACCTAAGGCTGACCTCAACGATCTCAAAAACTTCCGTCCAATCTCCCTCCTCCCTTTTCCAGCAAAAGTCATCGAGAAGATCGTCAACACACAGCTCGCCCACTACCTAGAAGACAACCCCATCCTAGACCCCTCCCAATCCGGGTTCAGATGAAACCACAGCACAGAGACTGCACTCCTCGCCGCCACAGATGACATCAGACTACAAATGGACAACGGCGAAACCTCAGCCCTGATCCTCTTAGACCTATCAGCCGCCTTCGATACAGTCTGCCACTGCACCCTACTAACCCATCTACACGAAGCCGGCATCCAAGACAAAGCCCTCGACTGGATCTCCTCCTTTCTCTCCGACAGAACCCAGAGAGTCCGACTCTCACCTTTCCACTCCAAAGCCACCAACCTCATCTGCGGCGTCCCCCAAGGATCCTCACTAAGCCCAACGCTATTCAACGTCTACATGGCCCCCCTCGCACAACTGGCCCGCCAGCACCACCTCAGCATCATCTCCTACGCCGACAACACCCAGCTCGTCCTCTCCCTGACCAAAGATCCTCCCACCGCCAAAGCTAACCTTCACGGGGGACTGAAATCCATCGCCGAATGGATGAGCAGCCCCCTAAAACTTAACTCCGACAAGACGGAAGTCCTCATCCTCGGACGCACCCCCTCGGCCTGGAACGACTCGTGGTGGCCCTCCGCCCTAGGCCCTCCTCCCACCCCAGCCAACCATGCACAAAATCTCGGCTTCATCCTCGACTCCACCCTCACCATGTCCAAACAGGTCAACGCAGTCTCATCCTCCTGTTTTAACACCCTCCGCATGCTCCGCAGGATCTTCAAGTGGATTCCAACAGGAACCAGAAAGACGGTAACCCAAGCCCTCGTCAGTAGCAGACTCGACTACGGCAACGCACTCTACACAGGCATCCCAACAAAAGACATCAAACGACTCCAATGCACCCAAAACGCATCCGCCCGCCTGATCCTCGACATACCCCGCCGATGTCACATCTCCCCTCATCTGAGGGACCTCCACTGGCTCCCCGTGGACAAGAGGATCACCTTTAAACTCCTCACGCATGCACACAAGGCTCTACACGACACCGGACCCACCTACCTGAACACCAGACTCAACTTCTACGTTCCCTCACGTCAACTACGCTCTGCCAACCTTGCCCTCGCCATCGTCCCCCGAATCCAGCGCAAGACCTCTAGCAGCAGATCCTTCTCCTACCTCGCCGCCAAGACCTGGAACGCACTCCCTACCTCACTACGCCAGACCCAGGACCTCCTCTCACCTTCAGGAGACTCCTCAAGACATGGCTCTTCGAACGATAGCAGCACACCCCCCCCCAACCCCCCCGCCCCCGACCGCCTCGAAACCCTAACGGGTACATAGCGCGCTTTATAAATTATTGATTGATTGATTGAATGTGTGTATGTATGCGTGTGAGTGAATGAGTATGTATGCGTGTGAGTGAATGAGTATGTATGCGTGTGAGTGCGTGTATGGAAGTGTTTGTGAATGAGTGTATGGGGGTGCGGGTCAGAGTGTGTGTGTGTGTGTGTGTATGCGGGGAGGGTGGGGGTGCTGTTATGGAAGGGGTGTGGGGGAGTAGTGAAATTGCAGGGGGGTTGGGAGAGTCGTCTGCCGGTGACAGGAAAGAAATTTATACACTGAAAATGTATACGCCATGGATTCTGTAAATTGTCAAAATATTAAATTTTTGAAAAACTATGAAGGATAGCTTTCCACATTTCTTTGAGAAGTAGATACCCTAAAGATCCTGTCATGTACCTAGCCCATCTTCACAACAATGGAACATGCACATTAAAAAGCACCAACAACCTACCATACAGAACCTAAAATCCTAGACTACGTCCAAAGGTTTCTCTGCCTAAAACACCATGTCTTTATATTTAGCAATATTCAGATTTAGCAGGCAAAGCTATAGGTTTCTGAAATCCCTCTTATTTGTCTCCACACTTTTGCGTAATGAGGCATGCTTTTTCAGTTTTTATGCAACATGACAAAGGCACAGAAAACAATGGTGCAAAGTAAAACATCTTTTTAGTTCAGCACGCTGATCTTCATTTTCCTCTGTACTTTCTCTCTCGTTGCTTAGCCAGCACGTAGACGTTCGCCACTCTGATCTGATATTACACATCCTGCCTGAGCCCGCGGTGCAAAATAAAGAGGATAAAGTACCTGCTGCAAGTGACTTGCAGTATCTTTTTAAAGTACAAGGGGTAATTGATTCCATATAATACATGGTCACATCATAAGCCTTCCCACAAACCCCTTACACACTTGGTGTATTGCTCTTTTATGTTAAATGCAGATAGGAAAAATCTGTACTGCGATATTCAGAACAAAATGCATTAAGTATTTTTAAAAGAGGGTTAAAGAACAGTTCAATCTAAGTCTGGTTAAAAAAATATGTAGCCCCGTTAGTGTACAAACATGCCTACATTCTTTCTTGCATTGACCTACAGAATAGAAAAAATATAAAATATTGCCATAAATATTTCCTTTCTGCTGATCACATTTTCGTTGTAAAAAAGATATCACAAGAAAGAGCCAGTTCCCCCTTTTGGCTGTTTATACCACAGCTGTAATTAAGCGCAGTGACCTATTTTTCACCTTGTCTGATCTCAGAACTTAACTGTAACAACTAATTAGATTTGAGCGGCTATGCCGTTTCTTTATTAGCGGTTACTTAAGAGAGGGCACAACAACTGTAATACATACAATTGTAGGCTAGCTTTTATGCAGGGGTTGCACACTCCCACGTTGTTATAATTTCATACATTTGTCAGTAATCCTAGGAACACATTTTAGCTCCTCGCTATCAAGCACAAAGTGATCTATGGTGGTGCTCTACGATATGAACAAGCACTGTACTCAATATGTCATCATATATTTAATAAGTCGTCATACACGCACTGTCACTCATCTTTGAATACAAGTATCAAATGTCTATAAACTCATGCTTACATTCACCTTCTGACACAACCACATTAAAACACACACAACCACATCAAGATATGCAAGATAAATAAAAATACAAGTAGAAACAAAGAAAAGCTGCTGCTGTCTAAATACAGTGGCATATGCTTGCAATAACAAAACGAATCATTGCACTGGATGTCAGTCTTGCAGAGATAATGTAAACAGTCTGCGGTTTTGAATTTCGAGCATGGCTGCCACATTTAGATCCATTTTAGCTACCTCGGAAAAGTAAAGCAATAAGAGATCATTAGCAGTATTCCATAATGATCTACTGGTTTAGAGGAAGCTGCCACGTGGTATGTTGCGCAGTGCAGATAAAGAGTAGCACGAAAGTGACCCCTTAGAACTGCCTAAAGATCTGCATTACCCTGCAATGTAACATTTAAATAAAAAGAGAAGGAAAGAATGAAACGGAGATCTGCAAAAGGAGAAAATTGAAAATGAAAGGACTGGCCAACAAGCCCAGACACTGTGGCGCACTCATTTCAGGTGGATGAACATACGTGATCAGAAAATGTAATTTTCAGGGCAAGAGAACCAATGACAGATTTGAACTGAACCATTACCCGATGCAGTACGATGTCTGGATGGAAGCAAGGGTAAATGACACTGGGACAAACCAACGGGAGAAAAGAGCTAACCCAAAGAACCCACCTCTATGTGTTCATATGGATATATATTTATATATTTATGTATTTAATGATTTTTTTAGGCACAAGAGTCTGCACAATGTTCTACCCCCTAAGGTTTTTCAGAAGCAGTAATCAACATCAAAATTCTTCCCTACAAAGGTAATCTGTAAGCTTTGATACAGAGAATTAACACCCCATCCTTAAATAGCTACTGAATTTAACATACACTTTTCACAATCAATATATCAGACCTACTGCGTTAATCATAGTTTTTAAAAATAAACAGGTCAGACCTATGACATCGTAAATATGTTTTTCCTAGCGAATCTATCAGGCCTCTATCAGTTACCACTGACTTGCAACTATAGCCAATGGAGGCCTCCTGTACTGAGCTTAAGGTTTCCCTCAAGGCAACCATCTGCTATATAGTCATACAAGTACATAGTATTTTTGCTTTGCAACTATAATTTTTATACCATCTCTCCTAAGATGCCCCAAAAATGATTGACAGTGCAAAGCTATACCCACGGTTTGTAAGGGGGGGTTATTAGCACCAAAACATTTGCCTACCACAGTAATCTGTGAGCTTCCATGTAATAAAAAACCTATCTGTAGGAGTTAACCTACAATAATAACAATCCACCCTTTAATGTACATTGACTTGAACATATCCATTTCACAATAAATGTCTGACCTAGTGCCTTTATCGTAACATTTCATAGTAAACAGATCATGCCTACAACTATGATTGCTGACTTGTCACCATAACCAACTCACTCCTGGTGTATAAAGTATAGGCGTTGCCACAATCCAAAAAGTGCAATACAATCACAAATTCTGCTCAATCAAATCCTGCACTTCGGGGTACCAACATGTGGGTGGAGCATAAGCCCTTCCTTCAGTAGTACTCTGAAAGCTCTTTTGTTGATCACATAAACTTAGTCGACAGTTGCATGGTCAAGCCAGACCTAAAAATCCACACAGACTAGTTTAGCCCTGGGCAGTCAACACAGTTCGCTATTACAAAACGGCACTCTGAAGTCTACTCAACGATGGAGGGGGAGGATGCTAGGACTTCTCATGACTGCCCTCCTCCCATCTGTGCTGCAGCCAGATAAAAAAAAAAAGCTACATATCTAGTTATCTAACACACTAATAGCACGTCAATGCCATGGGTGCCCCGAATGTCCAAGCTCAGGCAGCCATACTGCTGGTGGCTCAGGCGGCTGGATAAAAAAAAAATTAAAAAAATTAGGAGGTTCACTTTTTTCTGTGGAAACACAACTTCTGCCCAATCAAAACAAGTACTTCAGACTACACTCCTGAATGCTCTTAGGGTGATCAAATTAAGTTGGTGACAGCTGCTCTGTCGAGCCCGATTTAAAAATGACAGAATATCCCACCACAACCCAATGAACAACCTATGAAGAAACAATTTCTAGACTTCAAATACTGTGAGTGAACAAGTGGTCTGCCGCAGATTAACATTCTAGTCGGCAACCTAGTAGGAGACTCGTTGACGAGTCAATGGTAGAATCAGCCATAATGTTTCTACAGAAAAACAAGTAGAATACATCCACCACTCTTCTTTGAACAATGTCCCTCATCAGAAATGAAATTAGTACAGTGATTAAGCATGATCTCCCTCTGGTGAAAGCATGCAACTATCAATTCTGCAATGTCCGATTTAAACTATGTAATTATTCTTACAAAAACATAAAGTGGAAAATGAACTACAAAAACAGAAGCAAACAAAATACAGGTACTCTTATTCAGTGACAACAAACAGTACATGCAGTTCTAAAAACTAGTAATATGCAGAATTGATGGGGGAGACAGACAGATGGACAGATAGATTGATAGATATACATAGGTGTATACACACACACACACACACACACACACACACACATACTGATGATCTGATGGCACATTATTAAAGAATATTTGACGCAATAGTTCTGTGTCTGGTTGATATGTAAGAAAGTAAAAGTAAGCAGAAGGACAAAGGCAGAATAAAACAAATTAGCACAGAGCTTAATACTAAACTTTACATGTAAAAGAGCCCCATGTTGGTGACCTCTCTCAGGTATCAATGTTTGAATGACTCCACTACAAAAAGCTTAGACCTCCAGTGATAAGCCACTTTTTTTCTCTGTTTTCATTGCACAGGTCTCAAACTGACCTATTAGAGGCCAAAATATAGAGTAGGATTTGAATCTGTTCCTTTTCACAACTGGCTTTCTTTAGCCCACAACTTTTAGCCACTGGCTTGAGACCATCATTCACGTCTTAGCTCGCCCCTGTGTAGTACTTCTCTCTCATTTAATACTACTAACTGTTTGGATGTATCCTTCCACCGCTGCTCGGTTATCTCCACTGAACTGCATGTTGGGCTACTTTAACAATAACCAACTGCCCTCTCTGCTGGCTCAATCCCACGTCCTTTGCTCTAATGTGTTAAAAGCAAAAACATGCTAATTTTCACTCACTTCCAAGCATTTTCAGACACACTAAGCATGGAGAACTACAAACAAATTGTTAATTTAAGAATCCACTGATCTAACATAAGAAAAGGGCACATAAATGTACAAGAGGGACTGTGAGATGAGTGTGATCACGCAAGATACATGCTGATGCACTGAAGACACTTGGAGATTGCTAGGTATGTTTAGAAAGGCCGCTGGGCCCAGGTAACTTGGTGGCCATATTAGCATGTGTCACAGCATTTGGGGATCCACCTTAGTCTCCATAAATACCCCAACTGAGTCAACATTGGAGCACCTTTGAGGATGGAAGGTTTTGGCATTTCCATTTTTTACATGCATTTATTGTCTGTTTCTTCTGTGTTGACAACATGTACCTCCATTGTGGCCACATAATTATCACTTCCAATGAGAAATACATGGCGACCTTGAAGTAGACAGCGCAACGAAATAATCAACGGACAGCATGTCAATGAACGTCTACTTCACTAGAGATTGAACCATGACTCCATGTTTGTCAGTTTACATTGCCTATGTACAATGTGAGTTAACTACAATAACAAACTTGCTTTCAATTCTACCTACAACAAAACTTGACAAAAAGAAACCTCTGAGGCAACTGTTTAAACTGGCCAAAAATTAGATATTCTAAGACAAGCACATTTATTTTCTACTCCAATGTGTTTTTTGCCACTAAGGCACCCTTCATTATCTTAACTTATGTCATACTGGTTTAGGCTGATCTATGTAGTGAACTCACAGCTTAAAATTGTGTAAACAAATTAAGACATTGTAAGAGTTTAACTAGGTTAAAACAGACAGATTTACTTTGGAAGGAAGATCCATTAAAAATCAAGAGGCGGAGGCTGTTAGTCACTTTCATGTCCAGTTGTACAGTTGGGGAACTCAAGACAGCCATTTTTTATTTTACTTCTGATAAACTGACACCTCTCTTATGAATTTGCCATGACAATTTCCACTAACATGGTTCATAATTTGTAAGAAAATTGAAAGGGGTAACAAAACCACCACAGGGCATTAAAGCACCTTTGGTCACCAATAATCCAAACAAAGAAAAAAAAAAGATTTCCACAGCAGGAAAATGGATTAGTAGACTTCTCAAAATAATACAAAGAAAGGCAAAGAATCTGTTTTGCCATCTGTAAAAGACTTGCATAGACTCTGAACTTACAGAAAACTGCTTTCTAAAAGCTACTGATCAGTCTTTAGTAGGCAGTTCACTGCTGTTATGTATGAAATAAACAGGTACAGGACTAAGTCACTGATGCCAGAAACAGAAATCACAGACCAAACATACTCCTTGTAGATGTTTCAGAGACCGTTTTGGATTTTCAAATGTAAAAATGTGATAAAGTAACAATTTAAACCAGCCTGAAAACTGTTCTTTGTGGTTCCAGTCCGAGCTTGTTTATTGACAGTCCCAAAAATAATTTAAAACATTTTTGCTCAAATCTAACATTAATTTACAAAACGGATACACTATATCTAAAAGGGTCCAAAAAGAGATGTACAAAACCTTAATTGTTACTAAATTTCTATGAGACAACTGAAAGGTTAAGATGTTTTGGTTTGAACCCAATTCTCATTTTAACAACGCTGTGTGATCAAGATGGAGGAATAGTTTGCTTTCCACAACAGTGCCAAAACCCTTACAAACATATCTCCACCAATACTGATCACCACCACTACTAATGTAAGTACCTTCATCAAATAAACTTCTAGAGCTCCTTTAGCATTAAGTACCACAAACTCTTGATTTAGGTAAGTAAAACATGTTCATACACATGCACTGCAACATCCAGGTAACAGGAGAGGTGTTGGAACTGGCATTGAAAGCTTGGATCTTACATTGGATTGGTATATGTGAGGGTCTGAAGAAAGCCTACATGTAAGCGTGATGTTTTCAAGGATGTGAGAGTGCACAAACATGTGAAGGAAACACTGGCTAAGTAGCACTGTGTCTCGTAACGGATGATGGGACTGAAGGCAACAAAGAAACTGGACTTTTCTAAAAATAAATAAATGTGTAATGCCAGATGTCTTGTCGCCTGCATATCATTAAAACTAGTGTAGTCTGTCCAAAATGTGATGGAGATGGCGAGGGTCCTGTTAAAATATGCATTAAGGCACACGCCATAACATACATATGAAACATTAATTTATCTTTGTGTATTCCATATACAAGTTCAATGTTTATTTCTTGTTATGTAACAGTCTTCTTTGTCCTGTAACAGCCTAACTTCAACTCAAACTTGAGCCAACACACGTTTAGTCTGTTGGGATGTAGCCCATTGATTTCATCAGGGCTGTAAATAGTGTATACACAACCTTGTAGTATCCACATTGAATACATAATCATATATATATATATATGTACCAACCCAATCACCAAATCAAATGCAAGTGGAAACCAAACATAGTTCATGAGATACTCAGATGTTTAAGAATGTTCATGCAACGTATACATTGATATGCATTATGTTCACATAACCATAGTAAGTTATCAGTGGGAACAACATTGTGACAACAACAGATATATACATAGACATATACACAAGACAAACTGTGTAGCCATAAAAAATCTCGTACATCAGAAAAAAAATTGTTAAAAAAAATCATAAGTACCAAGTGTAATTAGAATAACTCATGCACACACATGTGAAACCTAATATCCCACAAAGCCTTGAGTGTTGGCGTTAATCATATGTGCTGCCCGAAAACATGCTCATATCCAATGACATTACCTGTTTATTGAGAAATTCCAAAGAGCACAAATGCCTAGTATCTCTCACTCCTTAGTTCCTCATAACTCCGAATTATTCCTTTAATACTGTCAAACCTAGTTAAAGAATTGTGAATAAACCTCTAAAACATTTGTTAATTAGGGCTTGAATGCATAAGGGTTGACCAAAGGATATAATAGTGTACCCCAGATTTAACTACTACTATATTCCACAATTTCAGTTTCTATGATATATTCCTTGCCCCTTGTTTCAGGGATCTGTGTCTGTAAATAAAACCATATTGGATCCCAATTATCGTGGGAACATATCCAACATTACTTCACAGTTTAACAATACTAAGCAAGGCTTACCCATCTCTAATTTAGATTACATCTACTTGTCATTGTTAATTCGTAACCATTTCGTAGCACATCTGAATACTATTAAATATCTGCATAATAATTCCATCAAACTCAGTTCACTACTGGAAAAAACTAAATTAATAAATAATACCCTCAAGCTCAAACAAACAATCAATCAATCAATTCGAACCATGATAATCACACTGTGAATGTTGCTTCCTCATATTACTCTGTGGAAGTGTCACTAACTAAATATTACTCAATGGCACATCACCCAACTACAATGCACCTCCATCAGATATCCATCTAACTCAGCATTAGTAAGCGCAAGGAATGCCCTCAAAATCATTTACTAATGCAGAATCTTCGGAGATGTCACTAACTGAATATTTAAAAAAAAAAAAAAAAAAAAAAAAATCCCCATACCATGTGCATTTAGCTCAGAATGACACCACCAAAGACCAAAAAACAATATCCTCATGATACGTAAACCTACCAGAAAATGTGTAACCATAATGAAACATGCCGCGAGTACGCTCCGTGATGCAGTTATAAGGAAGTCTGTTTCGACTCAACCTATCGACAAAAATAGTACAAATAGAAATGGGACTAACGTATCCATCAAAATGAAATATTACCACCATTTTACCTTAGTCACGCCAGAACTCAGATTTACCCTATTTAGTTATTCTATCAAGCCAATTGAGGGCCAAAGCAATCACCTAACTCTGAAATCCTCCCAAAGCTCATCTGCGCGAGTGCGATTACAAATATTGTTTACTTGTACAGCCCATTAATTTTGGACAAATCAGAACAGAAAGTAAGGATAAACAAAGAACTATTCAAATCATGATACCGACTATTAGGGAAGATCCATCGCTATTACATAATAGTGGAAGCCAAACTAAAATATCAGAATCCTACAGTATGAAGATGTTAATGACCCCAAAATTTATAACAGAATATAGCCACCCCCATCTCCACAATATGCCATAGATGTAATGACTTCAAGATCACCAAACTGACTATAGACTTAGCATACCCACTGTATCAACTTACAATAGCTGAATATTTCATCATGACCCTCAATACAGAAATGAACATAAAATAAATATTTGACTTAGTATATCCCAAAATAATTAAATAATTCACCCAAAAAAAAAAGGTCACCATCCCCCCCCCCCTTTGCAACCGTACTGGATATAGAGCATGTCATCAGTTACACCTTAGGAATTAAATTACCAAGTACCATTGTTATTTGTCTCAATGGGTGTGCTTTCCATTTTGTAGACGTGAGCTCAAATTCCTAGTCCATGTTGGTACTTTCGTCAAAAGCTCAGACGTTCAAAAATATCATTGACATTAAGTATTTAATTAACTATACATTATTTCTCCAGACTAAACAATTCTAAATGAGCAATATTATTTTGCCAAAAAATATTCCAATTCATGATCAATATTCAATCCATCCTCAACTGCCCTAAGATGCATGATCCATAGCAATTCTCTCCTTCTAAGATGCAGTTCTTCGTTACCACCCAGAGGATCTTTAGGTACATGCTCAGTCCCAAAACAAAATCTGAAAACCTTACTTATTCCTTGTTTATCACATATCCGCTTATGTTGTGCAATCAGATAACGTTCATTGTCCTGTCTCTGTGCCCTCAAGTGTTCACTGATCCTTACTCTAAGGGGCGGATTGTGCTTCCAATACACATATGTTCAAAATTACATTGTATAATAATGTACACCACAAAGGTCGTATTATTACAATTAATATTGGATTCGATTTGGAAACTCCAGTTTCCGACTATTCCCAAGTCTTTCTTTCCAAGACATGCCCACCTACAGACCCCACATTGGCCACATTTGAAAAAAACTTTTTTTTAAAGTTTGGATAGCCAATGATCTTCTGTACGATATACTGGGTAGCTGGGGATGAGGAGGCTCCTCAAAGATTTACCCCTCTGTTAAAATAAGCTAGGCCACAGCCCATATGGGGCTAGGTTACACTGACAGAAAAAAGTGGAGACGTGGAGAGGGTTCAGATTTATGTCAGGACCAGAGCCTAGGATTATGCTTTCACTTCCCATCGCTTTGATTACAGCAGCCATTTCATTATTTCCAACATTAAAAGAAGTGAAAAAACTACCAGAACCAAGAGCCTCTGGGAGTGGTTCAAACAACAACAGTCAATCATATAATATCAGTCCCAGACAATAATATGCAATCAGGCATGCCCAGGTTCCATATAATCCATCCTTTATGTCTTGACCTCTCTTTCTTCGCTGCTCGCAGGCCAAATAAGTCACATTTTTAACCAGACTTCTAACTTGGGCGAGCATTGTGTTCCGGAGTCAAAACTGCTTAAGAGTGTTTGCAGGGTGTGAGCCATTATATTTGGCTTACGGCCATGGGAACGTGTTTCGTTCTCCTCCACGGCTGCTGTCTTGGTGCGGCTCCACGCCACGGTCCTTCACCTGCTAGGTGGTGCGCTGTTCAAAGTGGGGCTCTGTACGTGATTCCATCAATTTCTCCTCAGTCGGAGCTGGAGTTGCCTGCAGTGTAGCAGTCTGCCTCTAAGCCCTGCCTGAAGAGCGACACCCCATTACGAATGGAGTCTGAGCTGCCTTCATATATAATTGCAAATCATTTCTGGTGCCTGTTACAGGCTCAGTATTTGGTGCATACTGAGGACGCCCCTCTGGGTCTGGATTTGTAAGCATGTCCAAGAAGGACCCAGCAAGGGAACACACTCCTAGGCCTTTGTTCCCCATCTACATCCTGGCACAGGGGGAGTGTTCTCAGGCCCAGTAATAGTGTGGCTCTACCCACAAAAAAAAACCTTATCTGGAAACCCAGTTCCTAATTTGCAGCTCCCACACTGGTCCTGCGAGTGCTGTACAGCATTCCTTACACTTTTTCAAGCGGGGTACAGTTCCCCTTAAACGGTCCTTCTCCTGTCTATACAGCTGTGCTGCGCCCTACAACTTCCCTCATGGAAGCATCAGTTAATGGCCACAGGGATGCCGACCCCTTAGCTTGCCTGCCCTAGCATGACAAACTCTACGAGGCCATAGATGCCCTCCATGATGCCCCCAGCTCCGCTGGACTAACGCCACTCCACCAAAGCAACCTCCCCCCGCGAGGATGGCATAGACCATGATGCCTTTACTCACCTGGCCGAGAACCCCCTTTTGCCTTGCCCCCTTTCTGACCCAGCGGGCCTGCTGGATTCCCAATCTTCCCCTCTCCTGTAGCCACAGGATGATAACTAGTACTCCGATAATGAAGCTGAGGCTTCCAGGCCAAAGAGACCACACCCACCCCTCTCCCAGCAAACCCTGCGCTACGGGGTCTGACATGCTGGAACCAGATGATATTCTCCACCCTTCCTCATCGAAATGGGTCCCAGGGGAAATAGTGGCACACTATGTGGCAAACCGCCTCCGCAAGACACTTGAAAATGAGGCGTGTAGTCGCCTGCATGCGGAATGCCAACAGCTGACTTTGGACAGCAAAGTCACCTTGACACTGTACATTTACCCCAGGATGGCCTCATTACTGGCCAAATTCATTAAGGATCCTGAAAAGGGCATAGATCAGTCCTGATGGCTTGCCAGGAGAAGCTGTTAGATGCCACTGGCCCATTAACCAAAATCCTGGACATGGATGAGGATGCCAAGTCTTCTGGTGCCCTGATCTCTACTGAGGTGCTCTCGGGATGGGAGCAGCGGACTATTATCTTTTTAGATAATGCCAACTGTGCGCTATCCACTGAGCGATGGGTTTTATTCACTCGTCTTTCAAGGGGCTGACTATGGTAGGGGGTGCTCAGCAGTGCTGCTTTCCAAACTCCCTCCAGAGGGTAAGGCTCCTGGAGAGGCTATTACCAGGACCAGTCACACTTTGCCAACTTCTACCCAACGAGGGGTCAACGGTTCCGAGGCAGAAGCTTAAAAGGGCAACTCAATCCCTCCAATTGCGGTGAGCGTTCTTCTTTCTTCCCTGGTACAGGTGGGGGACAGACTTGCACTTTTTCTCCATAAGCATAGGACTATCACATCAGAAGCATGGAGGCTACAAACGGTGCAGGGTTTCCAGATAGAGTTTTATGGTACCCCGGCCAATACAATTTTCTTCCCAGAAGGCTGCGCTTATGGGTGCAGAGGTCCAATCACTTTTGGAAAAAATGTGATACTCAGCCAACGATCATCCATCCCCATGGGTTTGTCAGCAACCTTTTTCTGGTAGACAAGAGCGACGCGGACTGACACCCCATCATTAACCTATGGGAGTTCAACAAATGCCTGGTGAGCCACTATTTCAAAATGGAGGGCATCCGCCTTCTGTGGGACTTGCTGCAGCCAGCCGATTAGATGGTCTGCTTGGATCTCAAGGAGGCTTGTAAGTCAATCCCAATCTTCTGCCCTCACCGAAGCTTCCTCCAGTTCCATTAGCACTGTTGAGCGTTGAAGTTTTCCAGTCTACCATTCAGGCTCTGCCGCTTGATGCTTTTCCAAGGTTCTCAAGCTAATGGTGGAGCACCTTCGGGCACAGGGGATGCACCTGGATGACATGGTTATCATGGCTCAGTGCACTCTCCAGCTGTCGCTCCAACTGCAGTCAATCTTCTAGAAGGCTTCGGTTTCTGGTCAACGAGTCCAAGTCCCTTGTGGTTCCTTCCCAGAAGGTGAATTTCTTGTGGTTCGTGATAGACAGGATGTGGTTGAGTCAAAGTCTTCTGTCTCGGAAAATCAGACACAAACTAAGGAGAACGCTGGCAATAACACATACTTCGTGGCAGCATTAACCAATCTCGTGGGGCTTCTTTCATCCTCCATCCAAGCCATCTTCCCAGGTCCTCTTTACTACAGGGCCCTTCAACGACTCAAAGCCTCTCATCTGCAGATTAGGCTCACGCACTCCCACATGGTATCCCTCTTAGACAAGGTAAGGGAGGAAATATCCTGGTGGCTTTCTCACATGGAAGTATGGAATGAGAGAGACATTTTTGGTTCAGCCCCGGATCTTGTCAGAGTCTGACGTCAGCAGATAAGGCTGGGGTGTGCAGTGTGATGATTTTTCCACTGGGGTTCTTGATCTTCTTAAGAGCAGAGATTGCATATCAACTGCGTGGAGCTCCTTCGTGGTCCAATGTTGGATGAGGGACAGGATTCAATCATGTGTTCTTCTGAAGAGAGACAACATCTCGGCAGTCTGGTACATTTGGAGGGGTGGAGGGGTGGTGGGAACGAAATCCAAGGTCCTGTCCGACATGGCAACCAATTTTTGACAATACTGTCTAAAACATCAGATCTCTGCGACAGTGGAGCATCTTCCAGGCTAGGCAAATCAGGTGGTGGATAGGCGCTCATGTCATTTACAGGACTTCAGTCTGTGGAAGCTCCATCCAGAGGTGCTTGCCGATCTCTAGGACCGGTGGGGTCTATTTTTAGTTGATCTGTTTGTATCTCGGCTGGATCACTAACTACACAGGTTCTTCAGCTGGAGACCAGATTCACAAGCAGTGGCAATGCATGCCTTTCTACAGGACTGGCCTTCGGAGCAGGGTTACGCATTTCCCCCATTTGCAATGATCCCTCTGGTCTCGGCCCAGATCTTGCGACAGCAAGCAGAAGTGGTGCTTATCACTTGAAATTTGGCGATATCAAGTATGGTTTCCGGTTCTTCAGAAAAATTTTAGGATGCTCCAATCCAAGTCCCCGTTTCCACACCTTCTTCTCAGTCTGGATCAAGTTCCGCACCAGTTGGTGCTAGAGGGATCCCTAAGCCTTTTGGCTTGGCAGATTACTGGGAAGTTGGTCAGTACCAGGCCTTTCGAGACGGGCTCAGGATCTCTTATCCACAACATGTTCAGATACTACCATCAAGCTGTACAAGTCGGCTTGGACTCGAAAGACACTTTGGTGTCTGCAACAATGTGGATCTTGTGGTCGCATATGTAGTTCAGCTCCTCAATGTCGTGGCGAGTCTGGCAGCTAAGGGTATGGCCTCTCGCTCCATCAACACTTTCCATTCCACTATCTCCGCAGGCTATATCCCGGTGGAGGCATCCCCAGTGGGGAAACATCCTTTTGTGTGTGGTCTTCTTTGGCTGCATTTTCGACCGGCTCTGCGCTATTCGGTGGTCTGGAACATCAAACAAGTGTTGAATCTTTTTTTGCCCTGGTAACCAAACAGGTTTCTATCCCTTAAGGAGCATTGAGACAAAATTGGTAGTGCTGTTATGCCCGTTATCATGCAGGCACATTTCTGATGCTCCTGCCCTGGATATAACGGGCAGAATTACGCCCCCCACACAGCTCCCCTCCACAACTGGGTGTGGTACAATGTCTTAAGGTATATGAGGAAATGTCCACAGAGTTTAGACCTCCCAGAGAGAGACAACTCTTTATTGCATTATGTAAACCACATAGGGCAGTGTCTGGAATTGATCTGGCAGCCCTCGGAGTTCCCTCTGCTAGAGGGGATATGGCTTCTAAGGCTTTTACTCTTGGAGCACGCTTGGAGGACATCATAAATGCGGCAGATTGGTCATCAGATTCTGCCTTCCAGAGGATTAAATTTAAGTCTGTGCTGGATATGGCCTATTTGGAGATGAGTAAGCTTTGAACCACCATAATCCTCGCCTCCAGTCCTGACATGGAATGAAAATGTTGTTTTTCTCTGAGGGACCCACCCTATAATTAGTAAGTACCGATTTTCCGATATTATACTGGATGTAATTTTATGCAGTTGTTATAAGATACCCTGTTCATGGTGTTCTTTAAAAGGACGATGGTGGTACAGTTTCTTATAATGTGGAGAGATCGATACGGATAACTCTTTGTTTATAGAAAGAGAGGTCTCTAAACAGGATCTGTGAGGACAGTGCAGAGGTTTGACTTGCACGATGAAAGAGTAGGTCCACAAAGGATAGACTACATGGAATCTGGGCATGCCTGATTGGCTACTGTTGTTTGTACTGCTCCCAGAGAAGTTGCAGCTCACAGGGATTATTGCAGTTTGGGGGGAGAGGGGGATTAATAACATTAACAAAAAAAAAACACAGAAAAACAGAAGTAAAAAAGAAAAAAAACCTTACCTCCGCTCCTGTGCCGCACCTCTGCTGCACTCAGGCACAGGCTTCAACCCTGCCCTTCGGCCAATCCTGATGCTGCTCAAAGCAGCATCAGGATTGGCTGGGAGCACCCAGCCGGGTGCTCCCAGGCAGACTGGGAGCCTGTGCTGGACTGGAGAGAGCCTACTGCACGTGTGTTTGGATGGCCCAAGACTGCCGGCCAAACAAACATGTGCTCTGAAGGGAGTGCACAGTGCACTCCCCTCTGCTCGTCACCCCTAATGCCCCGTCCCTATCACAAGGAAAGGATAATAAACAGTTTATTATCTTTCCTTGTGAAAGGATTTGCAGTAGTTGCTGCTGGCGGGGGGAGGGGTTACTGCTGCTCCTCTGCCATAACGGAGGAGCCGCCACCGTCCCAGAGACTCTTGGGACTGGTATTTTTTAATGTTGGAAATAATGAAATGGCTAATGTAATAAAAGTGAAGAGGTTAAAGCATAATCATCGCCTTTGTGTCCTTAATATAACTGAAAGCTTCCTACATGATAGGAACAATTTCCATTCTCTCCCTAAAACACTGTTCTAGAGGGAATGCGCATGCTTCCCCAAACACTACTTCAGAGGGAACATTTATTTCCTCTGTGAGACAACAGAGGGCACTGGTAAACAACCTTGGTTACCCACTATTCAGCAATTATAGTAGAAAACTTAACCCATGCCATAATCAAACCCTGCTGGCTTTCTTCCCCTCGATGTTTCAAAGCTCACCTCAGCACATGTTAGAACACTTCTACAATTCAATATCAATAGAAACCATAAATTCCACATGACAGAGGGCGCAGCTAGTTCGGAGTATCTTACGGGTTGATATAGTTTCACGTTTTGGGTGGAAAACTAGTGGCAGAAAAAACTATTTTTTCATTATTATTTTTTTTTTTTTAAAGAAAACATTTTTTTAAAACCTAGTATAAAACCGCAACAGTATATGCAAGAATGAAAACCGTGTCTTTATATAGATTACTGTTTTGTGAACAGCCGTTTGATTTGCACCCGTGGCAAACAAGATTCTATTACAACCACCACAGAATTATTTGACCATAATAATCCAATATATATTACAGTATATATAAAAATATTATATTAAAACTTTGCAACAAAAGCCTGACATCAGAATGTCTGTAGGGTTAGAACTAGAACGATAACTTATTCAGTTCCAAAATCTTGTTGAGAAATGCTTAGCTTAATTTTGTGTTAAATACTTTAACGTAAAGTTTGTTAAAGTCATTTCCTCACACAAAAAACATCACCCTAGCCCTTTAAGACAGATGTAAATCAAACATATTTAAAGGGAGGCTCACAGCTTTTAAAGATAATCAGTTTGTAATTACACTGCTAAAACAGAACCATTGGTTCACTAATATAATCTAAGGGAATATATTTGCATATTAACATCTTCAAAAGCATCAGGAAGAATTACTAACGTCCATAGTGAAAAACTCCTCGAAGGCAATATTAATTCAAACACCACAGCCTTCAACAAAGCATTTAGGTTTTGAAACCTAGCTTCAAACTACTTATGAGAAAAGTGGGGAAAATACAAAATGATGAAAAGGGTACAACCCATCCTCCTAGCGACGTATAAAGATCATACAGCAAATAAAGGAAAATAAACAAGCGCCCTACTATATGGAGCACGTTTCTTCTACAAGCAGCAGTGTTGACATGCAGGCGTCATGTGTGGGAGAGTGTGAGTAGGCCAGCAAGTGCGGTGAGTGAAAGTTTACGGGTGCGAATGTAAGTGCGTGCAAGTGCAAGACTGAGCGTGTGAGAGAGCCTGAATGAATGAGCGCATGTCCATGTGAAAGACTACATTGTGTGAGACTGAGTGGGAAACACGGGGGAGGTGGAAGTGGCAGATGTGTGTGTCAGAGACAGGGCGAGAGAGAATACGATGTGAGAGGCAATGTCTGTGAGACCAAGACTTCCGAGGTGCGGTGACCGAGGCTGACTATTAAATGGACACAGTGGGATTGCCAGGGCTCACCATGTAAACCACATCTATTTTTGGAAGTTAACGTTTTAACATCCGTTTGATCGAGTTCTGAAATGAATAAGTACGGGTACTCTGTATAAATTGTCTATGTGTATTAATTAAATGAAAATCAAGACATTATTAGCCAAATCTGTGACAAACCGCAAATCTCAATTCAAAGATGCCCAGTTTCCTAAACGGATAACTGAGTAAACTCGGGAAAGTGATTTTTAGTAGCATCTATTTTCCCCGTTTGCAAACAAAACCTATGATGCTTTACACACCGAAATCAGTTTAACGGCTAGTAGGCGCCGGTAATTGCAATCACTTCACTCAGGCTATAGCGGTGAGAGAAATAAAAGACCAACCGCCGCACGGGGCTCACTTTTGTTTGACAATGCATACAAGAGCTAGCAAACAGCAGCACACGCTTAGCGAAACAATGACAAGGCAGCTGCTTCGATTCGGCCAGTTTAGTATCACCGCAACCTTATCGGTCACACCCAATGACCCGCTGCAAAGGCTTGTTAGGAATGTGAAACGTACGTCACACCTTAACCGTTCAACAAACAATCAACAACATAAACAAACAGCAGCTACTTGGCACATGAAAAAAAAATATCTGCCGCACTTCCAATACACGTGGAGACGTTTTTTCCTTGCTCAAGTACAAATGCGGCAACGCCCAGATGACACAAGGACAAGTGCAAAAACTAGTTACAATTATAATGTGTGCACCTCGAGTCTTATGCTATCTTTGTAAATAAATCAAAACAAGTTCGGATTGAATATAGTGAGAAACTTGTGTTCATCGTCATTCAAAATCTTGCTTGTTGCCACGTGAAAACATAATGGCCGAGACAAGAGGGCTTGCAGAACGTACGATAACAAAAGGGAGGTTCTGTTCGTAAAGAAAATCTTTACAGACTCTGGCAAAACTTGAATTTCAAGTCATCCATCGCCAGAAAACCGCGTAGGGAATGGACCCACTACAAAAATGTGTGAATTCAATTCTAGGCATGTAAGTTAAGTGATTATCTGCCCAGCTTAGTTAGCTTCAAATACGCTGAGCACTATGAGATAGCTCAGAATGAAGTGTGTCGCAATACAAACTAAGGAGGACACAACAGGGTTTAACATACTGGTCACCACAAATCAACACTCCCTCCATCACTTATCTCAAACGTTAATGTGCATACCAGCAGCCCCATTAAAAACAAATAAAGGGTCCTTACTTAGCACACGTGGATGCAGACCATACCCATCTAACAATTCATATAATACGGGGTAACCAATTTCTTTATCTGACCCTGAAGACGGTCATTTAGAACAGTTTGAAGTTCTGCAACATCAGTGCACAGCGTTCTTCAGTAATTAACATAATCTGCAAATATACTGTGCTTGAATTATTAGACAAGACCAACGATATGCAAGGGAATAATTCGAATCAAAACGGCTTTCATAAGGTTTCTTTTTAAAGGACCTATTATGAGCTGTTAGACAAAATCAGCATAATAACCCATGCTTTGGGATTTAAAAAAGTGCACAAATGCTCGATGCATTCTATTTTAAACTATGCACAGACGGCTTATGCATGCATACACACTTTAACAGGAATTGGGGATAGTTTCAATTTTATTTCTCTTTATTGGATAAGGGTTTTCCCTCCATCCCTTTGAAAATCGAAATCATTGCAACCCTGGAGTATGCATCACTAGCCACTGCGGGGAATATGTTACGTACTTACTTATTCAAATATTTATATTAGATGGATAATCTCAACGTGATACACTGACAATTAAATTGATGGAAATTATATCTATTTTTCAATCGGTACTTTCTATAAAAAAAAACAAAAATACAAAGTTCAAACAAGCATTGTCCGACCTAACACGTCTCGCCTATGGACCATTGTCAATGCCTTTTAGTCATGCTGCAGGGCACTGTAGCTGCTGTGCAGCATGGCTAATAATAAAACAAAATATATATCCCACCCAAAAAAGTGATGAACTGGCTGCTACTTCATTTTGTAGGCCTGCACACGCAATCAACACACATGCGCATTTCTACAAACACAAGTTTTAAAATAAAAATCAAACTGATGAATGGGTTGCAGGAGTGGACTAGGGATGAGGGCAGTTATTCATCATCCAAATTGGCAACGCTGGTCCTGCGCTGGTGGAAGTTGGTTCTGGGGCGGTGGAGTTTTCAGAGAGGGAGAGGATGAGTTGCACGGGTAGGACAGAATATTGAGTCCATGGGATCTGACTATGTTGGCAAGGGGGAGGGGACGTGTAGATGTTGAAGAGGGTGGGGCTGAGTGACGTGCATTGAGGGACTCCGCAGATGATTGGTTTGGGTTCTGAGGTGAAAGATGGAAGGTGGGCTTGTTGTGTTCTGTCTCTGAGGAAGGAGGTGATCCATTTGAGGAAGCATCCTAGGAGGCCTATGTCTTGCGATGAGCATATGGTGGGTGATGGTGTTGAAGGCTGCTGATAGACCGAGAAGGATAAGGGCGGCTGCCTCTCCTTTGACGGGGAGGGCCGGGATGTCGTATGTGGCCGCAATCAATGCTGTCTCAGTGCTGTGGTTGTTGCATAATCTGGACTGAGAGTCTTACAGGAGGTGATTGTGTTCCAGGTAAATGGTGGGTTGTTGGTTGATGGCTTTTTCGATGAATTTGGTCGGGAAATGAAGCAGGGAAATGGGTCTGTAGTTGCCGAGTTCACTGGGGTCCACTGAAGGGTCTTTCAGCAGGAGTTTGATTTCTGCGTGCTTCCAGTTTTCTGGGAAGGTGGCAGAATCCAGTGAGGTGTTTAGTAGGGTGGAAAGTTTGAAGCTTATCCTGGATGCACTTAGGTTGAAGAAGTGGTGGGGGAATGGGTCCGATGGGGACTGTGAGTGGATGGATTTCACAATGGTGATGGTGTTCCGAGTGGTGAGGTGGTTCCAGGTGGGTAAGCTTGGGATGGTCATCTGGCAGTAGGACCATTGAAAGAGTCTTCAGGCTTGAGTTGGGGGGTTTGAAGTTTTTGTAGATTATGTTGACTTTTTCATGGAAGAAATCTGCAAGGCTGTCTCATAGGTCTTGAGAGGGAGAGATGGTGGTTATTGTGGCATTGGTGAGTTCCTTTACTATGCAGAAGAGCTCATTACTGTTAATGGGGTTAGCTTTGATGCACAATGCCACAGTTCTTTTTTTTAGGTGGTTCTCTCGACTGGGTGTTCGTTGGTGTGCCACTTTCTCTTCAAGTGCTTGCAGGGGCCCTTGGCTGTCCTGTGGTCCTCAGCGTATCACCTGGCTTGCTTGGTGGATCTTCTCTGTTCCGTGTTCTTGATGATGGTGATAATGTCAGCACAGTCAGTTGTCCAGGTGCCCAAGCTTCTAAAATCTTGGTTCACGTTGCTGTGGTGTTTGGGCGGGTTGATGGCCAATTCAGTCTCTGAAGCCTTGTTCCAGCTGCAACAGGCAGCACTGGGTTGTGTGGTGGCAGGGGGAGGGCATGATGAAGTGGACGATTGCATGGTCAGTCCATGTAAGATCCGTGGTGTGGCTGTATTTGATTTGGAAGCTGTAGGTGAATATGGGGATAAGCATGTGTCCTGTGATGTGTGTGATGTTGTGTACAAGTTGAGTGAGGCCATGGATGTTCAGGGTGCAGATTACGTTGGCGGTATTAGGGTCTGTTATGTCGTAGAGGTGGAAGTTAAACTCGCTCAGAAACATGTAGTCCTTTGAGACGTTGGCAGGGGTGATGAAATTGGTGGTAAGATTTCAGAAGGTGATTCGAGGTCCCACAATCTACCAAACAACTATTTCCAGTGCTCTAAATCTATAGATGAAATGACAATACAATTCTCCTGATTCACTTGATGTAGCAACCTACAATTTCTTGACATCAAAATAAGTGTGCCAGTACCTCTTTATAAGAGCAAGAAAAAGAAGGAAGAAAGTGCTCAGATCAGGGTGGAGTACAGAGATAGACTGGCTGAAAGTTAGCAATACTGTCTCTAAGCATGATCATTTCCTGATAGCAGTATTTGGTGCAGCCGCAGAATGATTTTCACTAACCCTTGCAGAAGGTGTTATGACTAAAAAATTATATCACCTGTGCGGACATCAGAAGCTTTCTACTCCATAAATGAAAGGGTTTTTATCCGCCACTTTAGTATGCGAGAAATACTGTGTAAGCCAATGAAGCGACCATTTAAAGCGCACGTAATAAATTACAATTATCAAGAGGTATAAATGTATATTTCAAATTAGTGTTTTTAAATGAACTGACCTCATCAGCCTCAGCCTAAATCAAATTTACCTAAAAACATGACCGGCATTACTGATCAATGATTGTATCGAGGTTGTACAAAGTACATGTAGCTTCCTAAAACGTCAGCTTCTTGTCTGTACATTTACACAGAGTTACTGTATGTTGTGTGTGTAATACCTGTAGTATGAGATCTAGGTTGTTTGATCATTTTGAATGCAGTGAGATAGAGCCCATATGAACACTAGTAATAATGTGCTGGTTCTCCAACAGGCTTGCCAGAAACCACCCATTGGCACTTATGTGGAAATTACATCCACTTTCATCTACAAAACAGAGTAAATGAAAATAATCTGTGTTAATTCAAGATTAGTTAAATTACTTGTTTTGATTGGAGACTTATTCCCACAGTACTCCTAGACAGTTAGGACGTTGAAATAATTTACACAAACAAAACCATTAGGCTTAAATGAAAACGAACAGATAATTTAAAGATGAATGCACAAGCTTGACTGTAAAACTGTGATGACAATCAACCAAATATTTTCCATGTTCTCCGGATAGACATATTTTTTAAAGAAAATGAAGCAGTGAGACACTGTGCTGCAGTCCTTCAAGTTCTGAAGTTGGTTATGCTAAATGGTAAGAAAATATAATTTGTTAATGAACGAATGTAACTCACATTAAATAGTGTAGGACATACTGCTCAATATCTGTAGGAAATTCATATGGGATATAGATGAGTCAGTGTGCACAAGACAACCAATGACACGGGCACATCTCCAAAATGAGGAAGAACGGTCTGAAAACTGACTGCATTCTGCACCAATGAATTACCCACCACCTCAAATCTAGATCACAAGTTAAACGTCACTTATAAAAGGCAAATCATTAAGACCCTTTGCAAATACACCCTTTCACACTTCTGGAAACTAAGGGGCAAGTGGCGCCTTGATTTATGATTAAATCATAGCTCTCTGCTCAGGGCTCTCAAATCAGTAATAATATAGAAAATTAAACATACTGATAGATTAGCCTTAGTTGTGGTATACAACGTTGATTTTTTAAACCTTGTTTTGTAACTGCTGGTTGAAATATCGTTTCAATTAAAAAGTCAAAAAAACCAGCAATACATACACTGCAGGTATTCCAGTTCATGAAAGATGTCAAACAGAAGAGACATAAGATCAAATCACTGTTAACCTGCTTGCATTGTCAACAAAAGTTCCACCAACTCCCACCAGAGCAATGGCTAGGTCAAATTGTTGTGAGCAATCAAGATACTACCACTTTGCAACTGTGTTCTGCCTACCAAAGTGTTAACCTACCCAAACACTTGCCTGGTAAAATTACTAATAGAACCGAAAAAGCTGCCTGAGAACTCGAAATCAGTCTCCTCCACACTGCACAGCCTTTCTATTAGATGCTAACCAACTAACTTTCCCAACAGCATCAGGACACAACTGTTTAGTTTCACACTGGGTGCTAAAAGCTCGCCCTTCAGACAACCCCTGTAGCAACGTCTAAGTAGGCGTGGATCCGTACCCACAATTACTCCCTTCCCCCCACCTCACCAGTAAAAGTGGAGAAATTGGTGGGTGTACATTCTTTATGTAGCATAAGGAGGATACAGAACTCAGTTGTTTCGGATTATCTAGAACGGTATTCTATGTTGGGTGCAGTACAAATAGTTTTGCCAGACGACACGACCACACCACTAACGACGAGTTCCCGAAGACTTTGCTAGAAAGCATTTCGGTGCGTGTGCTGTGAAGTACCCAAGAAATGACAATTTAAAGATTCATGTTTTTAAATAAAGTTTTTTAGTGCATAACCGGGGTGGGATATTTAAAGTGTGTGGGCACAATACAGTCAGGGGGGCGAAACGAAAACAGAACGTATCCAGGCAAGTCAGAAAAACACCTGAAACGGAGAGGCCTATCTTAAAAAAACTACAGGTAGATTAATGTTACAGTTACTACTTCTTTCCTCAATGCTTAAACTAAACTACTGTTGAGATGCCAGTTTTACGGCGAAATTAAAACTGCTCATTTTCCTATTCATTTGAAATGCACTAACCTTCTAAGCTCTTTAAGCAATGCTCGATTATTCGTTAAAATCTATACCCTGGCTAGTGTCACTATACGTTTTTGTCATGTTCATTAGAAGACACATTTGATAAAATATATTATACAAATATAATTCTCAGACCCAACAGATTGCAAATATTACCACCGCCCTGTACAAACGCAACTAACAGCAGCCAACCGGCAGTGGAAAATATATTTTATAAAGCTCAACACTGACAAGCCTCGCCTTTTTCAAACACAAAAGGGTTAATAGAGATGTGGGGCTCTGGCGAGCACACACACACACACACACACACACACACACACGAGAGCACCATTTCCTTTTGACATTTCTGTTCAGCTCAGATTGTTCCCTAACTCTCTCGCCTGCTGCAACGCGGTCTTTTTTTTTTAATTTTTTTAAACCGCAAAATATTTTTCAGCTACAAAATTTTGAAGTTTGAGGTTAGCTCCGATATCCTACGGTGAAATAAGTATTGTGGACATTTCATTCTAACTCAACTACATATAAATAAATATTTTTTTTAAGTTATCAAACTGCGCTGGGAGTCCATCTATTTGCTAGTAAATGACTTTTCTTGCAACTGAAGCAAACTGCAATGAAGTCGATTGGCCCTGTAACACAACGCCAGCAAATTCACGACAATCTGTGAAAGACGCCTTAAAATGAGGGCTGAGCCACTTTTCACAACAATAAACCCAAAACTGCATACATTCCCTCAAACCCTGGTCAAACTGCAATGTCCTAGCTGAAACCCAATATACTTAACACAAAACTGTATGTAAACTTTCAACCAAAAAAAGAAGCCATATGAAAATAGATGCATCTTAAGTTTTGAACAAAACCAAAACGTAACGTATTACAGGTCAAGCCAAATTCAGAGTGGAGTTTATGCACCAAGTAGTGGCTGTACTGGACTGTTCATCATTGCCAGAACCCATCACAGTACTAATGAACTATCGGCAGGAGTGACCGCGGTCTGACTGGATACATCTATACAATACATACGACATAAAGAATCTGTAACAATTTACATCAGGTTGCCTTACGCTAAAAAGGAGCTGGATACCACAGATGAAGAGGCTGCACACAGAGGGCCATGAGGAGTAATGGAACACAGGTAGCTTGAATCATATTTGTATGGTACAGCTACAGCTGGGTCAACTGACGTCATGAAGTAAGTGGACAAACAAACGTACAGGCAGGTTTTTCATTGGTTTTAGACGTTTCTAGAAAACTGCTTCAATTAAGTTGTTCTTGGAAAGTCAGTTTCACAGAATATTCCCATTTCGCACTGCCTTTTAAGATTTATTTTGGTCCACTATAAAACCCTTTTATTCCAGTTCTATGCGTGATAATACAGTGATCTGCCAGTTAGGTCGTTGTGTTATTTTAAGGAACTGCCTTTCCTTTATCGAAAGGAGGATGAAAGGCAGATGGTTTAGGTTCAAAATCTAAAAGATGGAAAAAGAAGCTTACTACCGATACAAACACTTCAAACATCACTTAACGCCTTCAATAAACACAGCCTTATATCAAAGAGAAGGTTCAAGATTTCAAGGGATAGGCAAGTACTGGACTCTTAAGTGAGTACCATCAAATACGTTAATTCAATTTAGGTTCTTAAGATGTCCAGTCCCGCTTCCTTTTTATCTTCAATGCCACCAGGCCTTTCCATAATGTGTACTGAAAATAGCCTAAGAATGGATGGCTAAAATAACCCGGTGCTGGCTTTCTCCATAAATTACTCAGGTACCTATAGGTAGCTCAAAATGCAGCAGCAAGGTTGGCTGTGGAGTTAAGGACGAGAGCCCACGTGTCACAAGATAGATGTACAACCTAATGGCTCCCATTGAAGGAAGGCCTGAATAAGTCAAGATATGCTTTATGCTGCAACTATCCATATCATCCATTCAACAAAACTGTTGAGTACAGACCTAAGAGTTGGATTACTCATGGAAATAATAAAATATAAAATGGACTGCAACAGAAAAAGAGGAAAAAGATTCGGGTTTAAGAAATACTTATCTATAGCAAACAGCAGCTTCACTTAAAACAAAAAGTCAGACATTTAGCTTTTGTATATAAAAATCTGGAAGAACAACTTTAATTATGTTTTCATGCCTATCGTTCCCCCCCTTCCAACACCAAGTGTCACGGGGAAAAATGCACAATGATTAAAATCTTATGTACATTAGATCATGCTTCAAAATAAAACACACAAAATACAAGCACATTCAGCTTGAGATAATTAAATATTTATTAGAGCCAGTACATCTACAAACGGCATGCATGAGGCAGTAAAGAAACGATCCTATGTTTAGTGTGATAAAGCTTGTTTAATAGGAGAACAACCATTGCCTAACACAAAAAAGGCATGTATGGTTGAAGAACGAAAGTAGAGTTGGTGTTTTATCAAGAAATGCCTGATAGATATCAGAAACCCTACACCATCTGACTACTGGTATTAGGACAGCATCGTGGACTAACCTTTAAAATAGCAAGTAGTCTTACAATTAATCGGTTAAACTCCTGTAAATCAAGCAAATGCCCCTCGGTTCTATGCTAGCACTTCTGATTAAAGTTTAGCAGTTCTTTCCAAATGTCTAACAAGCATCAATATGCAAATGCATTTTTTATTCTGTAAATTAAACAGAACATATTTAGATGGTCTCGCAATGACAAACACTACACTACAGTGAACGACAAAAAATGTGAAGGAATTTCTATGCTGCTGAGGAGCAGTAAGTCACAACTTAACTAATCATATTCTGACCCAAAAGTCAGACAAGGACTTCTATGTAAGATACCAGCAAATAATTCAATGACACTGACAAAGCCATTCTTGATTTAATGTGGTAACAACTTTATATACATGCATGCAGAATAGTGTCTGAATGATTGTACCACTTTAGAGATAGATCTATTAACTTTGCCAAAGAGTGATTTTTACTATTAGCACATAATCTCCTTCACACATACACCCACTTCTCATATCTTACATAGACAAAGAACCCCACGAAGCACACATTGTTTGTACACCTACAACACTGCTGTTGTAGTGGTGGGGGTAATAGTTTTCACAATGGTGGTGAAAATGGTAGGGTTCGTAATGGTGGTTGGAGCAAAGGCAGCAGTACATGTAACTGTTGCAGTTGTGACGGTAGAAGTGAGACACTATTTTGGAACAGTCTGAAAAGGTTATGCACTGGCAGTGTAGAAACTTTTGATATACGTGTCCATGCAGGGTGGCTAATGAGCGCTCCAAACAAGCAACTTGAAAGTGCATTAAAGGGACTGCCGGGGTATTCAGCTTTGAAAAGAAAGGATGGGCCAGGCAAGCATACCAATACCTAGCGAGTGGAGGTAAGGCAGACCTAAAGTAGAACCTAATATCAGCCACAATGCATCGCACACAAGACGAGTGGAAACAATATAAGCCACACAATCATGAGCCACGGTAACCAGGGGAGGCTAGAGTAGGAACGGTTATTCCTGAGCCCCAATGAAGATGTGACAAGGAGGGAAGAGCAGAAGCCAAATCACCATGAACCATTATAACAGGAGTGAGGTAGAGCAGGAGCAGGGGTTTTGTGAGACATCAGGACATCCAAAGAGTGAGTTTGGGATCAGGCTATCCTGAAGTGTAAATACAAAACGCAATCAGATCAATACCTGAAGGGGGCGGTCATCCCAGAGTCCTGGCAACAGCACAGCAAGGCTGCTGCAGTGAAAGGTGATCTAAAAAGGATTTTCTATACAACTTGTATGTGATACAGAATTAAATGTGTGACGACAGAGCACTTTTCACATGTAAAATATTACCTCGTGTATTGCAAAGAAATCACTTGCTAGGAAGTAGAATTATACAGCAAACAGCCAACACTGTTATATAAGATTTAAGTATGTTCCTCTAGGCTGACACCAGATGTGCTTAAAGTCTCACAGCAATTGCTGAAGGGAGCAGACCACAAGCTGACTCTTTGAATGTTTGCCGTTGGTAAGTCAAACGGCACTGTTAAGTCAGAACTAAAAAGGCATGTTCCCGCCTTAGCTGTTCATTGAGTAAATTACTTAAAATTGACACAGACTGAACTATCATAAGTAAGCAGTTAAACTCAAATTCATGGATCACAGAATTAGTTCTATAAGTCTGGTTTGACTCTAAGTACGTTTTACAAAAAACGTAATAGAAAGTAATATTGGTGATAGGAGGGTTAATTTGGAGAGGACAAAGGCTATTCATGCAGAATCTAACTTCGTGTTGGTGCTGGAAGGAAAACATTTGCTGCTGAAGAGAAGGGTACAAGGAACTATTACACACTAGTGTTTGAGGACCTTTAGCAGCATACATCTAGTTACTTCTGACACCTATAAACAGAGATGGGAATTCTAAAGAACTAGAAGATATTGGTGAAAACAAAACAAAAGTTAGGATTGATTTAAAATATTTAAGAATGTTAGTACTCTGTGATGACGCAGAAATGAAGGTTTTACATTTATTAGCGCATAAACGTAGTACTGCAATAATCAAGTGTGACTTTAACCGAAGTAATAAAGATTGTACGGGGACAAAATGTGCCCTCAGAGTAGTTTGCCAACATTTATAAGCGTGCTTTATATAACGTGATGTATTAGAATTGTACTAGTTTGACATAATCGTAAACGTGTGCTACGATTTGCTTGTTTGAAATGTTTAGCTTAGCATAACTTTAGTGGAGGCTTTTGGCCTAGCTGCCTTGTCTCACGGTTTAGATGCTCGTGTTTTTCCAATGTGCGAATAAACGTGTATTCTTGCTTGAAGCTGTACTTTTCCAGTGAGATCGTTCACATGCTTATCTTTAAGGTTTCGTGCCAGCCTGGCATTTTCTTCTTTGCTCCAAGGTCAATCTGCAGGTGCGGACAATGGAAGCTCTGAAAGTGAGTTAATTGGTAAAATATGTTGCAACTTACGTTCCCGACTCCAAGGATAATGTATGCCTAGGTAGAAGCTTGTGAACTGTAGTTTTTGATTGGACAATTTGAAGCCAACCTATGAACCCTCCAATGGAAGACCCTTCGGGATTTGAACTGCTGTCTATTTAAACCAGGTGCACAAGGAGAAAGGAGCCATTACGAACTTTACCAGCCATTTGCCAGCCATTACGAGACTTTACAGCCCATATCCGCCATTTTGCAGGACATTGCAGTTATTATGGCCCACCTTGCTGCGACGCCATTTTGAAAGAAACTTTGATGCTTTCTCTAATCGAGAGAAAGAGACTTTAATTAGTTCTCGCCCTAGAGACTTTAACTTTGAATTGTCCCTTTGCATGAAGAAGTAGCTGTCCTTTTACCTTGCCGCTGTGAGGCAATTGCCCCGTCCACCCTGCCCCTTTGCCCCCGTCCCGATGCTGATCGAAATCGGTACCTGTGAGACGAAGACTTCCTTGAATGCTGATTGAACTTGGTAAATATGAAAGGAAATATGTACAATTGCATTGTGTTTTCTTTTTAGGTAACCAACTGCTGATTTTTGATAAGAGCCCTATTTAGGAGTTTTTCCAAATTAATGTTGCTAAATTGTTTTGCATGAAGTCCCACATGCTGATGCTAATTTGAGGATAGATGAGGATTCATTTGTTGCACGATGCAATTTGAGACCTTGTTCTGCTGACTAATGTATGCAATCAGTTCATTACAGATTATAGTTTTAGTGATTTGCATTGCTATTATCGAAGGTATTGTTATTCAAATGCTGCATAGATTGCATCTGTTTCGCCGTTATGGACAGCTATTAATGTTCATTTACATATATCATTTGGTGCTGAGACACATTTATATTGTGCTAGCTTTGTTAATATAGGGAAATAAATTCATTAACTTTGAATAAACTGGTGTGGTTATTCATGACCGAAAGGTCATGGTTCGCCGAAATGTATTCTGGATTAATTGTGAAGTGTTATGTTGATCAAGGTATTGCTTATGTTCGTTATTGATTATTGATTTGATTAAATTGATTACTCTCGGGTGAAGAGAGCCCCACTTGGTCAAAAGATTCATCGACCTAAGAGCGTCCAAATACAGGTAAATTATCAGGTCGGAACGCTCTATCATCTGCAGCAACATCAAACTGGGAAAATGTGCCTATTCTGAGTGAGACGGTTTGCACAGCCTCCTAAAAAGTGAACATAAAAGAACTTTAGTGCCAAGAACTCATTAAAATGTACAAGTATGAAAAGACAGATCTACTGCAGACGACGGAAAGACTGGGGAAAACACCTCCCAGGAGGCAGCATTTCAAGACTCAACGTGGCAACCTGTAGAGATAAGAGGTCAATTCAGATGAAATGTAACTGCTATGGCAGAGGACCAAGGACTTCATTTAGAATGTGTTCTTCCAATGTCAATTTGAATTCTTATATATCGGCTAACGCAACTCAAAGTGCTCCAGTTATATTTTCAGCTGTTTAGTTCTTAAAACTAATCCTCTTTGGCCTGGTTCCTGTAATTTGGTTCTTAAAAGGTAGAAAAATAGCACATACCGAGTTGAGCCCAATGATTTGTTCATACTTACTTGGTATCTCCATTTCTGTACCTTGGATATATATTTGAGTAACATAATAATTTTGACTTGATAGAAGGTCAGTATAAAAGTCCAAATGCGGACAATATATTAATTAACACATGTTGATTTTTATTGAAGTAAATACAGTAAGATTGAAAAAAGGCAGGTACAGGCAACAACCCTAAGAAGAAGCAGAGGTACTTATCCAGTCGCCTAAAGTGCAGGTCAGCGAATGCACAAACCTTATATTCAGTCTACAAATAATCTTATGGTTCTTGACCTCCACCAGATCGGGCATACACAAGCACAAATAATTGCAAGCAAAGAGCTTTTACAATAAAGGCACAATGAGAGGTGAGTTGTGGCTAAGCGAGGAGCCTTTATAACCCCATCTGCCTGCCTTCAAATCAGTTAGTAGTGGGCTGCGGATCAGTGGCTCCTCTTAGCATTGTGACTTGTACTGTTTTTTGGAACAGTGGGGAGGCCTTTGGGAAGCCTATATACTCCCTAGGCCGCCGCAGACCACACAGCTGTAACCCGCTAACCAAGACTCGCACTGAGTACAGCCCTGGAAGTGCACAGTGAAGTGGCAAGAAGTTCCTATACTCACCTTCATTTGACTTGTTAACCAACCCATGGAGCTGTGCAACGAGTTGGGCCTGCAACAGAAAGGGGACCAAACCACAAATTGGCAGCAAATCTCAATTTCTTGGCTTGCACCACCTCAGGTACAACAGAGGGTCCCTTCAAAGGACTGCAGGCTCCCTCTACTACTTCGAGCCACATGACCTCATGAACAGTGCCCTTCAAAGTCCAACTAGTATGGCCCGACCTATGGTGTAATGGCATACTCTGGGCACATGCCCACCCCTCCTGACTTGCACCGGATTACTTGAAGGAGCTGCCCCATGACAAAGCCAAGCGATAGGCTAGGGACCACTAGAAAAACGGCAGCAGTCTTTCGCTACCTCTAGATTACCTTGTCTCACACAGAAATCATGTGAGACAAGTATCCCAAATCCAGACCCTGAACCTCGCGGGAACTGCCCTTGCTTATGACCGAGAATCACTATATGCGGCTACAAATTGCCGCCTCGCTCCCCCGAGGCCGCTCTAGACTACCCATCTGAGATGGTCACCTCTCTTTTGCCCCAACACCTTTCTAGAATCCTAGCAACATCCTGTCATGCCACATGGCAAACCCTCAAAGGACACATTCAGTGGCCCATCCAGGGACTGCCGGTTACTTCCTTGTGGCACAAAGCACCCTTCGCCCATCTATTGATTTTTCCAATACTTCCTCGGGGCCCACTCCTGAGGATGCCCACCCTGTGTCAATCACTCAAGACTAAATGAACAATTTTCTACAGGAACTGATCTGAAATCACCTCTCTTAAACTGGAATTCAAGTCCTTCATTCATGGTCTTAAACGTGATGTCGATGAACTGGGTGAGTGAGTGGATGATCTGGAACAGATTGTGCTGCTCGATAAGGGGACCAAGAGGCTCTATGGCGTAAGGTCATGGACTTAGAAGAACAAATGGAATTGCAAATTAAGCAGGAGGACCTAAAAAATAAAATAAAAATAAAAACCAGGAGTCGGAGGAACATCATCTACATAAGGGGGATCCCCAGAGGAATGGGGGACACTGATAGAATGCCCCTCACTGCCAAACTCCACCATGCAATTAGTGGGATGACTCCTTTCCTCCTGCGCTGGACAGAGGTCATCGAGAGGCACCTGCACAGTGCACCCTGATTCTACTCCAGGCATCCTAACTCAGGGCTGTTTCTTCATCGAAAAGGAGGCAATCCTGCAGTCATCACAAAAAAGGTGGATTTGGAATTTTAGGGCCACACTGTTCAACTCTTTCAGGACCTCACACCTGTCACCCTGCAAAACCGCAGTGACTTCAGATCTGTCACGACAAATTGCAGAAACTCAACATCCAATATCAGAGGGGCCACCCCTTTGCTATCATCTTAATGTGGGAAGGCAAGCACCGGGTTATCCGTTCGTTGAGGAGGCCAAACAGTTTGAGGTAGGGGGCAGCCTGCAAGCCAAGATGAGCGATGCATGAGCTTGTTGCTCCGCACCAGCCTGTTTAATTAGGACGCAGCCAGACTCCTCCTTGGCCTTCTCTGACCAACAAACCCACCTCACACATCGCCTCAGGCAACTCCACTGGCTCCCCATGCAGAAGAGATGCCAATTCAAACTGCTGACTCATACACACAAGGCTCTAACACAATGAAGGACCCGCATACATTAAGCACCGCCTGCGCTTCCACCAACCGTCGAGAAGTCTATGCTTTGCCTCCCTTTCACTTGCCCATATTTCCCGCATCTACCAGAGAAGAAGTGGAGGACACTCCTTCTCTCACATCACAGCAAAAACCTTTAACAATCTTCCCATGCACCTCCGGACAATCACCTCACCTCCAGAATTCCACATGACCCTCAACACCTGGCTGTTCGAATAAACCTCCAGGACCTGTAGCCCCTGGATACCCTATTGGGTGATTAGCTGCCCTTTATAAACCTCGATTGATTAATTCATTCATCACCCTAGCCCTGGTGTGCGGCCCAGTTGACGGAGGGGACAGCGAAGGCACCCTGATGCCTCAGGCGAGGTTTTGAGGGGTTGTTGGCACACCTGCATCAAGCTTTGGCACAAGAGGCGGGTGCAGCTTGGTGTTTTACAAGATGACGGAGAAAGACGGTGAGGCGGCGAGCGAGTCCGATTGCTAAATACCAGAAGGAGCCCTAGATTGATCCCCGCCAGGCCCTGAGGGCAGGATGGACAGCAGAGGCCACTCACACTAGGAGTAAGAATAACGCGGAGAGACCCGGCCCGGGGTGCTGCGAACTGAATGGATTTGGGGCCAATATCAGGGCCCGCTGCCAGTCAGGAGTGCAGCAGAAGTGAGTGGCACCTGCAACACCCGCACCTTGGGATCCTGACTTACGGATGCAGTAGGCAGAGGGGGCTGGCAGCATACGTGACCAGGAGGTCCACCCTGGGGATGAGGTGGGTGAGGCTTGAGCTGGAGGTGCGACGCTGGTGCAGATGGCCTCTCCCTCGATTGAAGTACAATAGTGGTGAGTGCCTTGAGGTCTTGGAAGGCGGGTCCTTGGAGGGACTCTGTCGAGGGTGTGGACTAGCGGTGGTACATCGGGGCAGAACTGTTGCACATCCTGAACACAAGGTGACTGGGGCCCCTGCTCCCCCCGGCGTAGGATTTGAGAAGTTTGATGGAGGAGCACCTTCCTGAGTGCTGGGTGAACAGGGCCTAGGGAGGCTGTAGAGACCTGACCACTGATAAGCCTGAGTCTGAATGCTTGGGGAAATGGCTGACAGTGGTGGCAGTGTAGGAGGAGGGTGGACATTGGATCTCAGCGTTGCAATTTACTGGAGAACTTGGCCTCTCAAGAAAGGGCCTTCACATGGTGCAGAGTGGTGGGGCCTCCTACCTCGGGCAAGCCTGCTGAACAGCAAGACTTTGTGCAGCAGGGGGGGGTGCAGTGGTGAAGAGTTTTTTGAGCTCTGGCCCAGAGTGGGTTGTGGAGTCGAACACAGGCCTACTAACTTTGGCGGACGTGTGTGGGGGTGTGGTGGCAGCCAACGCTGCACTACATTGATGACTCCCGGCCTGGCAGTGGGGTCTCTGCCTTAGTGACCTCTTTCCTCCCTCCTCGGAACAACTCGGCCACTACTGAGATACTAATCCTGTCCATTGCTTTGAGGCCTCCACTCACTTCTGCAACATGGAGAAGCCCAGGTCCAAATCAACCAGTTTGCCGCTGAGTTACCAGGAGAAACTGAGTCACCGTCCTCCTACATCTTGATAAAGTGCTGGCAGACAAAGAGGATCCTAAAGCCACTCTCCAACAAGATATCAGCGCAATATTATGGAGCTGGGTCTCCTGAGGGCTGAGCACCGTAAATTAACAGACTGAGCAAAGGATGTTGAAATGTCCATTGGGGACCTGAAGCCTGAACAGAAGACACTGTCGCATAAAGTAGAAGTCCTGACCGAAAAGGTGTGCATCTTAGAGCAGCGAGCTGAAGACGCTGAGGGGCGGAACCGCTACAACAATACTGGCATGGTGGGCCTCCCCGAAGGTGTGGAATGGAGGGATATGGCAGCATATCTGGAAGACTGGCTCCAGAGGGTGGGGGCCTGAACTGCCTTACCCCATTCTATGCTTTGGTAAGCCCTCACAGGGGGCCTGCCCGCTGGCACAGAGCCACCTACCTAGGCCAGTGGTGGCTAGATAGTTACATTAGAGGCATAGTGACAAGATCCTCCAGAGGGCGGAAGGCCCAATTGTTGTGGACAAAGGGAAAAGTGTTCATGTTCCCTGACTTTACTGCACTGGTCCAAACTTGGCGTGCTTCATACCTGGAAGCTAAAAAAGCTCTTCCAGAAGAGGGCTTGCAGTACTCCTTGATGTTTCTGACTTGACTCAGAAATACACTTGATGGTGAGACTCATTTTTGTTAGGACCCGGCGGCAGCTTGGACTTGGTTGGAGGTCTACGGGATGGGAAGGGAACTGCCTAGGGCCGGGCCTACACCACAAATGAACAAATAAGTACAGAAAGCTATCCTGAGGTACCACCCCCGAACACTCCAGCTGAAGAAACCCTCCCAGACTGAACATGAGAGTGCTGCGGCACTGCTTGCAGTGGAAGAGATTGTGCTGATGCAGAAGTCGGATGATGAATTAGGTAGTCCTTCAGATCATATTTTTTTGGATAACTCATAACACTGGGGAAAACTTACCGCAATTGACCCTGCAGTGATTCTGATATTTGGGGTGGGGGGGGGGGGGGGGGGTAGAAAGATGAAACTGCTGCTTCACACACCATGTGCTTGGAGGGTGAGAAGAAAAGGAGACCCATGCTGGGAAAAGCAGTATTTAAGTGGTGAGGCTGACCCTGCAGATAGGTGCTATTTTATTTAGATCATGAGTCATGCAGACGCAGCTGGTAGCCCGAAATACTACACTTACCCCACTGAGATTAGCCTGAAATACTACACTTAGCCACCTCCAGTCCGACGGCAGAGGCTAATCTGAGTGGGGTGTCTAGTAACAATAGTTTCTTTATACAGGTTTGGGAGGCTGGCTGTTGCTCGGCTGCTCTTGGGATGGGGAGTTCATCGTTGGGGACATGTTTTCTTGTCTCTGGAAGCATCAGGACTGCTGTCAGGGGGGTGGGTGCATCAGGGGCAGAAATAAAGTACATTGAAATTGCAAGGTCCTACGGCCGAGTCTAGATTTACCTTGGCATTTATGTCCTGGAACACTATGGGGGTGGGATCAGCTGCTAAGCGCCATATTATTCATAGCTATCTGAGAAGGTGTGGAGTAGAAGTGGCACTGCTACAGGACATACAGAGATTGACCAGTTGTGGCGCAGGTAATGGGGGCAGCAGTTTGCCACCTCCTATGCAGCATATGCCAGAGGTGCACTGTCTTGATCAAGGCGAGGGTCCCCCTTATGCTCTCCTACACTGTAATTGACAAAGAGGGCAGTTATGTGCTGCTTAAGGGGAGACTGTTTGGAAGGGAGGTTATACTGGGGAGTGTGTATGCCCCGAACCAAGACCAGGTCACTTTCCTTTGGAGCTTGTCCTCCTCAATGGCTCCTTTGGTGACTGATAATCTACTAGGAGGAGAATTTAACTGTGTGGCAGATGTCATAAAGGATGGCACAATCCCACACCCTCCACCCCTAACCAACTGCCCCTGTGGTCTGGGGCACCAGTCCACAAGATATCCGAGGGCTTTCAAGAGTTGATTGGCCATCATTGGGAGGTTTCAGATATATTGAGGGTGCAACATAGGCACCTGCATTATTACTCGTATTACTCCCACATTTATCACCTGCGTATGAGACTAGATATGTTTTTTGTGCCCTCATAGTGTTGGCAAGAATGTGACATATACAGAGTACCTAGGGTGGACAGCGTTCAACCATAGTCCACTACTCCTAAAATTCAGACCAGTGAAGGGTCGTCCAACTTTCCCCACATGGCGGATTAACCCCCCTCAGTTTAGAGAACGTCTGCTTCCTGGAGGGGTTGGGAGAAGCCATCACTGACCTTTTCACTTGCAACCAGGGCACAGCCTCAACAAGCCTACTCCAATGGGATGCATTCAAGGTGGTAGTGTGTGGTCACTGCTTGGGGCAGACTGTGGAAGTGCGGAGGAAGCTTCACCAGGAGATATGCCAACTGGAGAGTAAGGTACATGTCTTAGACATTACACGTCTTAGACATTACACAGTAGACAGATGAGGATAACTGGTGGGAGCTTTGAAACACCAGGGAACTCTAAATGCCACACTGGAGCGTTTGTGTTGTCATGGCTACTAAGATTATGTAGCTAGGGAACATGAGGAAGAAGACAGGCCAGGTAGGCTTTTGGCGTTGCTCACTTGGGTCTATCAAGTAGATTAGCGCTGGGACACTGCTCTATGCGCTCACTGCAATCAATTCCTTCTTTTGGGAATATTATGAACATCTATACAGGCAGCAGGTTCCCCTTCGCCTGGAAGTGGTGACCACCTTTCTGGCTGGCACCCCGCTGCAAGAGTCGGACTCTTAGGTTCAGGAGGCATTGGGTGGCCATATTACAGTGAAGGAAATCAAAGCAGCTATTAAGACAATGGCTTCTGGGAAGACTCCAGGACTAGACGGCCTGCCGAGTTCTACAACACGTTCTCTGGTACTCAAGCCCCCAAGCTTGGAGGCCTTATATGCCAAATCCTTCAGGTTGGGCTGCCTGTCTGCGTCTACCAGGGCTGCTATGGTGGTACCACTTCCCAAAGGCATGGATAAAGATGCTAAAGCGTCGGAATTCTGCCCCTTATCCATTTTAAATATGGATTTTAAGATTCTTAGTAAGATCCTGGCACTTCGACTGCTCCAACATATGGCGACCTTTATCCACAGGGATCAAAACTGGTTTATCCCGGAACAGAACACATCTCTTACTTTATGTAAACTTTACCATGTCCTCGATCACCCTGAAGTCGTGCAGTTTCCGAACGCTCTTTTTATGCTTGTTGACCTGGAGAAGATTTTTGATTCAGTGAGGTGGGTCTTTCTGATAGAGGCTATGTGTCGGATGCGACTGGATGACCTCTGGTGAGATGGGTTAGATTGCTGTACTCTGCCTCTAATGCTCAAGTTAAGACAGGCCGCTCAATTTTCGCAAAATCTAGTGTATACATGTGCACAAGGCAGGGATGCCCGTTTCCCCCTCTAATTCGCTCTGGCGGAATCCTTTCTTCATTAAAGAGTTGGCATGGGACGGACTGTGGGAGGAAAGGAACATATCTTCATGCATGTGAACAAGATACTGCTGTTTCAGGAAGGCCTGGTGGGTGTGCGGACGGCAATGACCTTAATGGGGGAATTTTCCAAGATCTTGGCCCTTTGGGTCAACAGCCCGAAGACTTACCTTTTTCCCATGTCGTCAAAGTGCAGAGGCCGGAGGATGTACAAATGTATCTGAATTGGACTCTGCTGAACTTTAAGTACTTGGCAATCAAGGTATTCTATACAGAAGAGGACTTGAGGCAGGGTAACCTGGGGAAGGCTCTACGATCTCTTAGGTTGTGTGTTCCCTTGTGGAGATCCCTGAAGCTCCCTATTATGGTGAGGAGCTCATTGTGTAAAATAATCATGCTGTAGAGGTTGCTATACTTCTGTATTAATCTGCTGATTACTGTGACATGCTCTTGGTTCCGGCAATTAAACATGCTGCTCAGAAACGGTGGTCGAAAGTCTTGCTGGGCAGCTTCTGGCAGCCCTGGAAAAGGGAGGCTTAGGAGCCCTGGATTTTGAGCTTCCCTTTATGGTGACACAGCTCCAGTGGGTGACAAAGTGGCTTGATGGGGCACAGGGGGAGGAGCCCTGGCATTGGGGGCTGCAGGCACACTCTTAGCCAAATTACTCTGTTCGGCAGTGGAGATACCCCAGACGTCTTTGTTGCTGTGGGTGGCACTTGACTGCTGGAGTCGATTTGTGCAGAGGAAAGCAGGGATGCCACATTATGCCCCAAACCTGCCACTGGTGGGCCTCCCACATGGCAATCCCCTTGCCTACTTCACTGAAGTGCAATTAACAAGATGGGCGTCAGTCAGAATAATTACAGTGGGTGACTTCTTCCAGATGGGAATACTGATTCCGCTAGAGGACCTGCTGGCCCCACTATGACCTAGCCCCAGGCCAACGTTTAACATATGAAGCCATGGTGGGCTCCTTCGAAGACCTGTGGTTGACGGGCAGGGATGAACCACCAACTCAAGCTGTGTTACAATTGCTGGTGACAATGGGCAAGACACAACATTTAGTGAAGTGATTCTATAACGGCCTGACAGGTTTGGTGCAGAGGCTGTTGATAGCACTCAAGAGAAAGTGGGAGGTCCTGCTGGGAAGAGATTTTCACTGACAGACTGGGGTAAGGTACTGGCATATCCCAAAACGTATCTCCAGGGACATGAGACTAAAATGCGTCCAATTTAATTATGTTCACATGAGGTATTTGACATCACACAGGATACAAGTCATATGTGGGGGAAAAACCAAGGCCATGCCCCAGATGAGTGGAGCTAGATCCTGATTTTGGCCAGATGACCTGGAGCTGCCAGTGACTACAGCGCTTTTGAGAGGGAGTTGTGCAGACACTAAACGCTACCTTGGGGTGCTCGCTTGCCTGTTTCATGGAGACCTTCTTGTTGGGGTTATACCCCAGGCCCCTGAAAGGGAAGTGGGAACTAGCTTTTTAGACCTGGTGCTGGCACTGGCACAAAGGTGCATAGCAATGATGTGGAAGTCTGGGACTGGGCCTGCGAAAGAAACTTGGGTGCAGGACGTCACAGTGTCAGCAAGGGCTGAGGAGAGGGCATGTGCAGGGAAGAGGCTCGGGGAGTCTGTAGACGGCCTATCGCAGGACTGTGGGCTGAGGTTCTAGAAACCTGGAAGCATCGGGTGGGAGAGAGGGGGCGCAGGGGAGAAGATCAGGATGCATCGGATGGTCCAGATACACTCGCTTACCCCCCTCTCCCAGGCTGGCCAGCACGTAGCCACACCAGCGCTATTGAAGAATCATGAGTAATAAGCGTAGAAGTGGGGTCCCTACTCGCCTTTTCTATTAGTGGGCATCCTTCCCCTCTCCACCCGATGCGGATGTCCCCCCCACCACTGCTGTGTGCAAATTGGAGCCTTATAGGGTGATCCTCCCCACACCTAATGGTTTTAGACAATAGGATTAGAGACACGTCGAATGGCCGATTAGTTACTAGCATACCAGTTATGTGCACATATGCAGAATGTTAACAAGCCTCTCATTGTTCTTGTTATCCACTGACTTGTGATATATTTGCAAATAAGTGCGAGTGCTTTCAGACCCTGGGCCTGTTTACTAGTAGAAATAATGTTGTGAGACACATAGGCAGTTGCATGCCCAGACAGTACAAAGCTGCAGGTACTGACTGAGGGCCTGGAAGAAATGCCTGACCTCCTCCCCGTATACTGAATAATCCATAATCTACCAGAATGGTTGTTACCTGCGGATAAGTGCTTGCATAATATAGTGTTCTACATTAAACAAAATGGCAATAAACATTTGTTTAAAAAAAGAAAAGAGGGGAGGCAGCCAAACAACTCTTACGCTTCAAGACAGACTTGTTGTCGGACAGCAGTCCATCCCCACCTCCAACACACATAGCAAAGAACTTGCATTCCCTGAAACCAAAAAGAACATCCTACAACACCTCTGCAACATGGAGAGGGTCCCTTTCCCCACCCATTCGGTCTCTGGACCCGTGTAGGGCAGGCCCTCACCACTACGATCTGCAAAAGAATAAGGAGTGCCTCAACTCTCTTGATCACTATACTTAGGCAATCCGAGGAGAATGTTAGTCCTGTTGTAATTGCTCAATCAGCCCGAAAATGGGGTTGCCAAAGTCACTTCTGTTGCTGACAAAACATCATCCCCAGTTGCCCTGTCACTTGGTGACACAGCTGACACAGGTCATTTTGGGCCCCAGATCTTCTCATGAACACTTTTTGACTGATCTCCACCTTGGCTTTCACTGGCCGCAGGGGTTTGAGACATATGGAATTTATTACCAATAATGTGTTTCCCCCTGGATTCAACTCTTAGAAGAGTGACGTCTCCAATATGGCTGGTGAGTGGTGCACTGGCCATTCCAGGACTTAAATGGAGTAATTAGGCCCTGTTGGCCTCCTACTGTTTGTGTTTCTAACTTATTTCTTCTCCTCTTTAGGTCGACCAGAGCCCCAGGGAAAATCCCTATCCATTATCCCCCCAAGCGCTAAGTTGCCACCTCACTACACTTTGACACTTAGACTGGGCCAGCTTCTTCCTCCATTCAACTTCACCTGGCTATGTCCCCACCCTCACCTTAGTCACAGTTTTGTATCCAGACCGCAGCTACCCCCTTAGCATATATTACAGGCTTCACCTCCCAAAGCTCCTCTGCATACTGCATGCCTCTCTGGTCATTTCACACTGGCTCCACCCATTCTCTTCTGCTATGGCTAATGCTCCACACACTAAACTGTTAGCCCTCAATGTGCAGTAATTGAATGCACCTAACCAAAGACGGCAGGTGTGGGACTACCTCCTTCTGCAGGACCCGGATGATATATTTTTTCAGGAAACCCATCTTTTGCATCAAGTTACCTGTCGGATGTTCCATCCAAAATGCCCAATTTCACACTGGCATAGACTACAACAAAGACAGCAGGGGTCGCGACCATGTGTAAAGCCAACTTCTGCAACAGGGTGCTGAGGATGGTACGAGACGACAATGGCCGCTTCTTGAATATCACAGGTCAATGGGGAACTCGACCCCTTACCCTCCTGAACATCTATGCCCCCAACCAAGCAAAAGACATGTATCTCAGGAACTTACTGCAGGACCAGGTGGCACATGAAGAGGGCAATACGAAGGTGGTGCTTCTCCCAACATTAGCTTAGAGACCCTGCTGATGTTGCTGAGATTCAAAAAAAGATTATAGCTTATTTTGACTCAAACACCCAACCAGATATTTGAGGGCATACACTTTGGGATAGCTTCAAAGCTACTATACTCTCTATAGCTATTGCTCATGCATGAGAAGCCAAGCTGGTCGAGATGGGCCTAGTGACTGAAATAACACCATGGAAAGTCTTGATCAGTCTGCTCCATCCAGACGCAACAAAAGACAATTGGCTCTGCTGATGGGCCAACTACAGGCACACCGAACCAACAAGGCTGAGCGGCCTAGCTTGCCCTAAAACAGATATTTTGAGGGAGGGGACAAAGTGTGGGGTGTCTCCTTGCTCGTAAACTTCAACATCAATATGCATGCACCCATATATCCAAGATCAAGGTTGAAGAAGGGGCCTGGGCCACCAATGAACATGCAAAACAACAAGCTTTCTACAACTATTATCAAACTCAATACAAAGGTGAAGATACCTCCCAGGACATTAAAGGAGGCTACCTTAGTGACTGCCCTTGGGAACCTCTTGATCCCCAACAATCTGAACTCTTGGAGGCTGCCATTACCTTAGCCAAGCGCCACCGATCCCTGATGGAGCTACCTTTGGGCAAAACTCCTGGCCCAGATGGTCTCCCTGTGGCTTTTTACCGAAAATTCCTCCCCCAACTTCAGGAACATATGTTGTCACTTCACAGCAGACAAGGGCCTCACCCCTACCGTGGCAGCGGCGGAAATAGCACTTACCCCTAAATCTGGAAAGGACCCCTGTCCATGTGCCTCCTATCATCCAATTGCACTTTTAGACACAGGCTCCACGATTTTCAGTAAAATTCTGCGAAAACAACTGGAGCAATATCTCTCTGGTCCCACTGAACCAGACCACATTGACTTCATATGCCACAGATAGGAAGCAGATAACATTCACCACGTTGCATATCTGGTGGACAAATCTCACTACCAAACATTCCCTCCTGCCTTCTCTCACTTGACACTTAGAAGGCATTCAATGGGGTCAGCTTGCCCTTTTTAAAAGCGGTCCTCCTCAAGATTGGTCCTGGCCCAGGCATGTTATCTAAGATAACGGCCTCCTATGCCTTATCCACTGCTACAATTTGTGCTATTGGTCATCCCTCATAGTCTTTTCATCTGGAAAGAGGCACTAGGCAGGGCTGCCCATTTTCACCTTTACTCTAGCTGTAGAGTCATTGGCAATCACCATTTGCCAAAGGGAAGCTATTGCGGGCATCCCCTAGCCCTATTTACAGGTGACCTCCTGCTCACCCTCACCCATCCTGCAAATTCAACCCAGGCCATTGTGCAAGTCTTAACCTTTGAAAGAGTCTCCGGTTTCAAAATTAACATGACTAAACCTCAGATCCTGAACCTTACAATATCCAAAGTGGACTCGCCAGCTTTGCTGTCCCTTACCCCCTTCCAGTAGATTCAGCAATCTAAAATATCTAGGGTTAAACTTACCCCCTCCTTAGCATCTTGGACACATACTAACAGGCCGGCGGATATCCCCAAGATTAATAGAAGAATACACCAGCGCGAGTCGGCATACAAATTGATGATGATATGGTACTATACGCTGATGCGTCTTTTCTCTATCTACCTTACCACCTCACCCCTGTGTTTTTATAGCTGCACTTCGGCACCTGGAGACGTGCTCCACATATGGTTCTCCTGCTCTCTCATTGTGACATTCTGGAAGGCAATCCTTAGTCACATTAAAGGGTTTTGGGGATTTCCTCTTCTGAACTCCTACAATGCACTGATTCTAGGCATCCGCCCCCTGGCATTGGAAGCAAGGACACTGATTGGCGCTAATAATAATCCATATATGAGGCACCACCAAAAAAACTTTTCACTGGAAGAAACCCACCACCCTCTGTTTGTCCAATGGTTTACACGCCTCTGGCATGTCCTGCACATGGAACTCCTGTCCCATAAGGTAGCACACACAGACGCAAAATTCACCCACATCTGGCAACCCCTGATAAACTATGTTACCTGGCTGGAACACTCCTGTACTGTTTCACTCCGCCCAGACTTATAATACACTCCCTCGCTACAGTGATTACACCTTTAGGGGTTGTTACTCTGTACTTACTCCATTCCGTCCCCCTACACCTCCACACTTAAATTTCCTGGCTTTCCCTTCTGGTCTTCCTACGAACATATTCCTCCCCAGAGCAGTATTGTCATCCAGAGGCTTCCTTTAGACCTTTGATGCCTTATTGTTTCCTTTATTTCTATTGTTGCATATGTTTTGTTTGAATGGTACTTGCAAAGTTGTGTGCTGATCCTTCACTTGCTCGGCCCCTTTGCTAAGCTTTACTATCAATCCTGCTGTGTTCACTATGTGCTTACAATTTACGATTGTTTAGCCCATACTGATAGATACAATAGATATGCTATCAAATGCTGTATTTCATGCAACTTTTGTTTTGGAACACTTACCAGTAAAAAGATTTCTAGAAAAAAAAGCTTTGTTGAAAGAATACGTAACACAGGCAAACACACTAAACTACAGCAGATAATGCATCCGCTGGGCCCATACAGTCACGATTATTAAATTATTTTCCTTTTTTGGCACTTTTGGGGAATTTAGATCACAATAATTTGAACGTTACTGCTAACTAGTTGTCAAAGAGACAAAAAAGTTGTATCCTAAAGCATAACCCAACGACTGTGTGAGGGATTAATAAAAAAACTAACTTTAAAAGTAAACATGGAATAATGAACAGCTATAAATACCTCTGGAAATAAACGTAAACAGACAAAATATTATTTAGAAGGCGTTAGCATACAATTCTAGATGCACACAGTGAATCAATGCTGATTTTACTGGTGATTTAAATAAACCTTTCCTTGCCTCCCCACCTCATTAAATCGAAAATCACCATCCTGCCTTGATTTTCAGTAATTTCTGATAAAGTTCTAGGCACCCAGTGACAAACGTTTGAAGGTTCCAAACATACATTTAGATGGCAAAAAAAAAACAAACAAAAAAAAACACCAAACCACAGAAATATTCTGGTTTGGTTGTATGTGCCTTTCAATGCCTGCATGCCTCTGAAATAACACTTTGTTCAGTGGCATACACTTAATTTTCTGCATGCTCAACAGCTGGCAGTGGAGGCGGGGCGACCACTTCTGACACCTTTCGAGGCAGTTGGGTTAACAGGTGTCAGTGGAGATTCCTTGTGAGGGGAGAACATGGTGCTTTTTGAAGAAGAGAGGGAAGAGACAGATCTTTGAGCAGAAGCAAAAAACATATGGTTTCTGAGAAGAGACAACATGTAACAAATTAAAAATTAACTCCACGGTTTCTTTTTGACAGCCCAAAGGCTTTCTTACACAAAGCTTCAGGACAGTCTTTATTTAGTGAAGTGAGACCATATGGCTTTTAAAATTGAAGGTTGCATGAAATGCATGTCGCTCTGACGCATCTCTTGATTGAACCTAAAGAGCTATTAGGTTCAAAAACCCTGTAAATGGGTCTTCCAAAGAGGAGGACTGGTCTTATATGAATCTCAGCTATCAGTATAAGGTAGTGGACATACAAAGATAAAAGTGAAGCAGGATGCAAGTAATCAGGCAAGAGGCACCACTCTGACTGTCTGCCCTTCCCACCACTATCTTCCCCTCAGATTGACTAACAGAAACAACGATTTGGTATCCTTAAATTGTTTTGTCCAAGAAATGCTATGTCAGCATTAAGTATAGTCTACTAGATTGAGCCTCGGATCAGGAGGGAATGAAATGTGCTCTTAACAAAATGAATGCCAATACACCTGAAGGTGATCATTGATCATCTCAGGGCTAAGACTGTGACACCTGATAGGATATTCTACACAGCCCAAGATGATTTGAACAACCAAAAATGTACAAATTGCTACTTCGCCTAATGGCAATCCCCAGCAGGAAGGTGAGACTAATGACATGATGCTCAAAGCAGAAACCTGTTTTACTTGGCACAATTAATGTCAAAACAGACTCTGTTCTAGAGATGGTATTTTGATGTTCTCCAGAATTCAACGACCACTGGGCATATCCAAAGAAAGTGCATAACCCCCACCATCATGTCCCTGCATCTAGGGCATGACTCAGTGTTTGTCAGACATATCTTTTTTAAAGTATCACAGGCACAAAGCATACCTAAATGCAGGAGCATAAAAGTGTTTAAGCAGAAATTTGCCCTTTTGTGTTCCTTCATGCTGATGTGGAAGAGGAAATCCTTTCAGCTACACAATAAGGCACAGAGAAATCTATCTATTACCAGGTATGGTGTGAGAAGAATATACAGAAATCTAAAGGTGAAGTGGGGGAGTGATGTGCAACAATAAAAGCATATAATACCTGTGGTACTGGAAGGAGATTACGAGTGCTGAGGGTGTGCTACTGAGGCACTGATATTGGGGAGTCAGCAGGTAGTGGGTAGGTAGGGGAAAAGAAGATGTTTATTAGCAGCAAGAAAGCTAGCAGCTTAATTTCCATCCCAGTCAGAGCATGAAGTGAAAATGTTCACCTTCCTGCTGTTAACAATATACCCATTTGCGACAAACAACCATGTTGGGACTGTTCTAGCTAAGTGTTACAATTAACATAGCTAACAACCTCTGTATCCAAATTCACAATCAAGTGAATTAATTACAGCTATTCGCGTTGCTTTCGGAGGTGTCTATTTGGGGTTTCTCTGAGATTCTGATCTGTAAGATCGAGGAAATGTTTGGAAACATTAGGTGTTCTAGAGATCTGCTCTGGATGTCTTATTGGAAGTCTATCACAGAAAAGAGCAAAATCTTACTTTTGAAGTAAATAGGTGCATTATCCTAAAAATATACCCAAATGGGTATACCAGAAATGAAAACAGTACTAAAAGTTATAATTATTTTTTCACCAGAGGAATTAAGCAAACGACCAGTTTAGGGAGTGATGTTAAGCCGTGTTAGTTGTTGTGTTGGAAATCAAAGAACAAGAGAACCCCAAATTGATGCTCCAAATGTATAACTTCAGATGAGTTAGGAGGAAGGTTTCAAACATGGCTTGCTGAAGCAGTTATTTCCTGAGCAGGTGCAGACGTTCCTAAGCATGACACAGCCAAAAGGCTACTAAGCTGGGTTCTTTAATTAAGCTGTACTTTGCTCAACTACCATAACCAGAAAGCATTCAAGTTAACTAACTCAACCAATAACGTCTCTGCCCTTATCTGTCCCCCTCTTAGAGTTTATGACTCCTCCACCACTGTCAAATTCCTTGTCGACCCAGAGTTTCATGATCTCAAACTGTAGGTACCAGGGCAAGGGGCAAATTACCCTTCAATGGCTCAGTCATTCCTTTGCAATAAAGACAAAGGGAGGCAATTTCTCTACCTCACTCTGAGGTTAATATATTCAGGACTGATTAGGACTCAAAGAAATCTAAGGTGAGTAGCAGTCAGCAACTGGCATACTCCCCACATCTCTGCTGCACTTATATCCTGGGTGTATTTCTTACTGCGAACAGGTATAAAGGACTACTGCCCAAGGTAAACATTTGCACTTTTAGTGACCTCTTTAGAGGCAAGTCTGTAAGCCTCAATCAGTTTAAAGGAAATCAAATACTGAACATAATAAACATGTTACTTACCTTTAGTAACACCGTACGTAGTAGACACCATCTAGCCGCAGACTACTTATCTTAAAATATACCCGGGGCGTAACACTGGACTAGGAGAATCTTCAGCAGCACCTCTGCATGACAGCAGATGGCATCATTGGGCTTTTTGTTAGCATCACACACGCCAGAAGTGACGTGCACCGTGCCTATATAGGCACCACCCCAGTGTGCTGACATCAGTTTCTTTCCATGACATTTCCACACCATAAATACAGAGCCATGATAGAATGCTGATGGCCCAGAGTGAAGACACTAAAGACCTAGAAGGGTCCCCTTATATGGAAAAAAACATTTCACAGAACAGGGAGAATGGATGGTTTGGTAGGGAATCTGCAGCTAGATACAGTCTCTACCAGAAAATGTGTTACCAAAGGTAAGCAACTTAGTCATCTGATAAAGACTTCTAGTGACCGATTCCTTAACTTAGAACAGATAACCAACCAGTACCTCTCTGGAGGTGGGTCTGCAAACAGAATGAGACTAGTAAGTCCTGGAGGACCGAAAAGGCAAAGTGCTAGCGCCTTGAGACCCATACGGGTGAGTAGTTGCACTTTATAAACCTTGATTTGATAGTCACGAATTACCTCAATGTGCAGGCATTAGTGCTTTGTAAACATGTGCAGAGATGTCCATGTCATAGCCTGATCGATGTCCAGGACAGTCACTGCCTTAACTCTGGTGGAGTGAGCACGCAAACCCTCCTGAGGTTGCTTTTTGTCCAGTGCATAGAAGATTTGAATGTACAGCACAATCCATCTTGAGATGGTCCTTTTCTGAAAAGCTTTTCTTTTCTCTGGCGAACCCAAATGAAGAGTTGATCATCAACCCAGAATTCCCTAGTACAATCAATGTAGAATGATAATGCTCTTTTTGGAGCCAGACAATGTAGTCTCTACTCTTCAGAAGGGTGAGATGGAGCAAAGAAGGTCGGCAGTGTGATGGTCTGGCCAACATAGAAGGGTGTTACCACTTTCAACAAGAAAAGGGCATGTGTTCTCAGAACCAGTTTGTCTGGAAAAATGTAGTATATTGAGGGTGCACAGATAGTGCCTGTAGTTCCCCTAACACTCCCGACCGATATAATGGCCACTAGGAAAGGTAGTTTTAATAGTCAGAAGACTAAGAAGTCAGTTGTGCATAAGCTTGAATGGTGAGCACATCAAGAAAGTCAAAACTAGTCGCTTCTAGTCCCTGGGGCATGATAAAGGGTTTTTGAGGAAACATGATCTAGTCCTTTTAGAAAATGAGTCATAACAGGTGACTAACAGGGGGGCTGGTCTGGCAACTGCAAGGAGGCCAAATGGCTGAAAGGAAAAATAACACATTGGACAAGAGGGCGCAAAGAATATCAACATTTTTGGAAGCACAACTCCTAAGCCACAAAGTTGTCCCAACGGAAGGCATATACTGCCTTGGTTGAGGGAAGTCTGGCTGCCAGAATGATATCACAGACTTCTGAACAAAAGACCAAAACCTGGTAACGGCCACCGCTCAATCTCCATGCAGGAAGGCGGAGAGTGTGCAGGTTTGGCTGCAGACAGTAGATGCTCCCAAAGAGGCAGCCTGATTAAAGGGCTGATGCTCATGCTCATAAATCCAGGATACCATACTCTCCGTGCCCAATTTGGAGTCACAAAAATGACTTGGGGCATAGTGGTTCCTGATCTTCTTGAGACCTTTGTGCAGGAGTGGTGTTGGCAGAAAGGAGTATGGGAGGCCAGAGTTCCACTCAAGACGAAAAGCATCTCCTAGCAAGCTGCTTTGGAAACTCCAGCGCATAGAACTGCTGACATTCTCAGCTTTGGGAAACAGATCTAACCAGGGATTTCCCCAATCTCTGAAGAGACCTTGCACCACCTTTGGATGGAGAAGCCCTTCAGGATCCACTAGCCACTAACAGCCGAGTTTGTCCACTGTGACGTTTAAAGAGCCTGCCAGATGTTGAACCACCAGGAAAATGTCCTGACATTCCAGCCATGTCCAGACGTACACGGTCTCTTGATACAGGATCCACGACCCCACCCTGCCCTGTTTGTTGCAATACCACATGGTCAGTGGTGTTGTCCATGAAACCCTGAACCAGTCTTCCCTTGATGGAAGGAAGAAAGGCTTTCAATGCCAGCTGCATCACTTTCAACTCCAGGAGGTTGATGTGGAGCCGAGACTCTGCCACAGACCAGAGTCTTCTGATCTCCACCTCTTTCTCAGGAGTTAAGCATCTTTCAGTACAACCAGTCCTGGGTAGGGAAGGGAGAGGAGTCTGCTGCTGACCCAATCACAGGTTGTTAGCCACCACTGCAGATCTCCTTGAGATCCCTCTGATATGTGGACTAGATCACAGCGATTCCCCTAACGCTGCGCCCACTGGGACTTCAGGTCCCACTGCAGAGCATGCATATTTCCAGCAGGAGGCCATGAGGCACATCAGGCTCAGAATCAGTCTCACTGAAATCCAGGATAGAGGATTAAACATACAAAACATAGCCTGAATATTTTGGACTCATCGCTCTGGAGGATAGGCCCAAAACTGCATGATGTCTAGAATAGCTCAGATTAAGGGGAATATCTGCAACGGAGTCAGGTGTGACTTAGACATGTTGATTGTGAACCACAGTAAAATGCAGGAGGTCTGCTGTAGTCTGAAGTTGGGAGACTGCTTCCTGAGGTGAATCTGCATTCAGCAGCCAGTTGTGGAGGTAGAGGGATGACTGGGACCCCTAACTTCCACTAATGTGCTGCAAACATAGCCATCACCTATGGTGAACATCCAAGAGGCACTGGAGAGCCCAAAAGGGTGCACAGCTAACTGAAAGTACTTGTGGGCCATTGTTAACCAGAGGTACTGCCTATGGGCAGTTAAGACAGGGATATGAAAGTAGGCATCGTGCAAATCGAGAGCTATCATCCAGTCTCCAAGGTCTAGGGCAGAAAGAACCTGAACCAATATAAGTAATTCACGTTTCTCCTTCTTCAGGAAGAAGTTGAGAAGGCTAAGGTCTAAATTAGGGAGAAGGCCTCTGTCCTTCTTGGGAACCAAAAAGGTAGCAGGAATAGCAACCACACCACCTACTTCTGAAGCCGGCTCCCTCTCAATGGGACATTTGGCCAAAAGAGCCTCAACTTGCTGACTGAGAAGGGAGATATGGTCTGGCCTGAGGATAGTGGCATATGCAGCAGGGTTTCTAAGAAAGGGATGGAGTAACACTGCTGAATAATTTGAATGACCTACTTGTCTTATGTTATGGACTACCTATGGGGCAGGTGGTGTTGGATCCTGTCACCAACTGGTTGCCGGTGTTGGTAATTGGGCAAACTAAAGGGGTTTGAAGGCTGTAGCTGCTAACAGCAGATCACACAGCCATGAACAAACTGGGAAGTCTGCTGGCCTTGGTGCTAGCCCCTACTGTAGCCAAAGATGGGTCAAAAAGCAGAATGGGTTTGGGCCATGGAGAGACTCAGCAGTGGCCCTAGCTGTCCTAAAGAGCTCCAGTGCAGAATCTGCCTTACTGCTGAAGAGGGGGGTGTTATTCAGGGGCATGTCCATAAGGGATGCATGGACAACCCCCAAAAAGCCAGTGAATCTCAGTCAGGCATGGCATTTGAGTGCCACTGATGATGCAATTGCTCTGCTTAGTGAGTCAGTCGTATCCAGTCCACGGTGAATGGTGAACTTTGCAATGTATCTGCTACAGCCTCCTCCAAGGCCACAGGCAGCACTTGCGTAACTGTACCCCAAACTGTGTGGGCATATCAGGTCAAGAGATATGCGGCGTTTACGGACCACAGTGCAAGGCTAGCAGAAGAGAACATAATCTTGCCAAAGGTATCCAGCCTCTTTGATTCCCTATCCGGTGGTGTAGCAGGGAATGCTCCAGGGTTAACTTTGGACACGGAGGTCTGGACAACCAGGCTCTCCGAGGTGGGGTGCTGGATGAGGAAATCTGGGTCCCCAGGAGCAGGGCAGTGGCAGCGGGCAATTGTTCCCTGCACAGGAGCCCCTACACAGGGCTTGGCCCATGACCTGAGCTAGACATCTGTGAGGGCTTCAATAAGAGGGAGGAGAGGTTCTGTGGAGGTGACTCCCAGCTGAAGCACCTCTGTTAAGATATTCGTTTTGACTGACACTGAAGGCAGTATAAGATCCAGGAACTCGGCCACCCTCCTCATCACCATCGCAATGGAAGCCCTTTTTTCCATGGCCACAGTTGGCAGAGTGTCTGTGGAGGTGTCCTGACCACTAACATTTGTCAGTCCATACAGGCCTTGAAGTCATGGCCCAACTCCAGGCACCTGAAACAAACCATATAGGGGTCTGTCACAGACACCTGTCTGTGACAGAAACCACAGGGTTTAAACCCAAACATTTTCTTAGGGGGCATCCTTAGCACACCGGAAGGCAAAGCTCAAACTAATCTGGCAAAATGTTGATAAAGTTATCCAAAAGTGGACAGAGGCATCTCTCTCCGGGTCTGCGCTGATGGCACAGAAAGAAAAGAACTGATATCAGTGCGCTGCTGTTGTGCCCGTTTAGGCAATGTGCATTGCACTTCCGATGGGAACTACGCTGACGAAGCAGAGCCGAACTATGCCAACTACCTGTGTACAGAATTACTGCTCAAGATTTTCTGGTTCCAGTCTGAAACCTGGGGAATATTCTAAGGTAATGAATCTGCAGCTAGAAGTCTTTATCAGATAAAATTAGTTTTTGTACTACAAGATCAGTCTCACTTTGGCTAGCTTGTTTACTGCATTCTCTGCCAAACCCACCACCTTCAAACTGTTATGGCAGTGCTATACACCTGTAGGGTGCAGTTAGAGTACTTTCCAAGCTGTGTAAGGCTGTTTTGGGGGGCCCGTAAAAGATGGGATAGTTAGAGTTATTTTAGCAGACTTCGCAAAGACTGATATCACTTACATCGATTGACAATCTATTTAGTCAGGGCAGACATTCTTATCTATAAAGAGAAACTGCTACAATTCAGATTTCTACACCAAGTTTACAATACCCATAAGGTTATGAAGAACATTTTCCAGACACACTGATGGGATGTGTAGAAAATACGGCCAAGTTTAGGTTGACTTACATCTAGCATGGGATAAGTGGTATGCAATATAAGAATAATACAATGGCTGACATTAAGATGCCACAGGATCCACTGGCTACAGCAAGAACGCACAGAAATGTTGTGAAAAATCACAAGTGGTTTGCTGGGTAAGCACCAAATTGATATTGATAATATTTATTAAGCGCACAAATGCAAGCAGGCATCTTGACGCCATCTTATGAGTGGTCAGAAGCAACGGAAAATTTGTGGAAAAAGCCAAGACGTGAGTTGTTTTCTGAAACTGGTCAAATTCTGTTGATTTTTCAGAGGTCCAGGAAGTTGGTTTGAGTGTTTGCAGGTGGACCAAACAAAGTTTCTGCAGCCCCAAGACATCGTTAGACTTGTGAACTATGACTGTTCTGGTGGCCGCTGAGTATAGAGATCTACTTGGTGTATACCACCTACATTTCTTTCTTAGGCAGTTTGGTCCTAATCCATGAAGGGATCTGCAAGCCAAACAGAGCGACTTAAAGGCTACCTGTTTCTTGACGGGGAACCAATGGAGCTCCACTAGAGCTTGTGATATTGATTGAAATTTAGGTATTTTCTTTAGACGGCAAGCAGCCGCATTCCGCAGTAGTTGGAGTTTGTATAAAAACTGGTGGTGAATGCACTGGCATAGGGCATGACAATAATCCAGTCTGGACAGTACCACTGCAATAATAACAGACTTCTGAAGATCAACAGGAATACATGGAAGATTTTTCCTCAAGATCCTTAATAAGAAAAAAAAAAAAAAAAAAAAAAAAAAGTGGAGGAAATTAGTTTGTTCATTTAATCTCAAAAAGTTAGATTAGCTAAAATCATTCCCGGATTTCGGACTATTTTATACTAGAGTTGGGAGGGGGCTCAAGGACTGGGCCCACTATGATGAGTTCCAAAATGATGTATCCACGCCAAAGAGGAGAGCCTCCATTGTGTCCAGAATTTAATTTGAGACGTTTGTGTTTCATCCAGCAGACGATCTTGCATATGCAACTATTGAAGCGATAAAACGTATCTTCAACGTTGCTGGGAATAGACACTATGATTTGAGTGTTGTCTGCATAAGCAATAGTGGAAAAACCAAAAGTCTGGATCCGTTTAGCCAGAGGGGCTACAACAAATGTTAAAAAGCGTAGGGCTCAAGAATGACCCTCTGAGGAACACCGCTTGGTAATGTAAACGATTTAGATCTAAAATTTACAAAGGAAACTGGCTGTTCTCTGTAAATAAGGCATGAGCGGAGTAAATCCAATGCTGTTCCACGAATCCCAATCTTTATTAGGTGATCATTAAGGATAGAGTGGCTCACAGTGTCAAAGGCTGCAGACAGGTCTAAAAGGATCAAAGTGACCTTTCCTCCTTTGTCTATGATTGATCTGATCTACTCGGTGGTCACTATCAGGGCTGATTCTGTACTGTGAATTTTCCTGAATCCATATTCAGCCTCATCAAGGACCTCATTCTCACTTAAATATTTCAATAGTGTTGTTAAGAGTTTTTTCTAACATTTTGGCCGTCATTGGTAGATGTGCGATAGGGCGGTAGTTTTTTTCCCCCTTGTTAGGGGTTGAGAGATGGTTTCTTTAACAAGGGAGGAATGGACACCTTTTTTGTTTCAGAGGGAAAATTGCCATAAGGGAACGCAGTATTCAGCTGAGAGAAGGGCCATCACTGCTGTTGCTATATCATGGAAAATTCCTACAAGACAGGAATCTACAGGGAGCCCTTATTTGGTGAAAGCAATTAGCTCAAACATTCCTTCTTATGTAAGAAGAGGGGACTTTTACAATTTTGTCTTGCCATGAACTAACAATACATTTACTGATGCACTAATATTTGAACTGATGGTGGTGTCCAATTCTCCATACACCACCTCTGCATTATTCTTGAAATAGCTGGCTAACATATTGCATCGAAGTTGAATGAGTGTCGTTGAGTTACAAGAATTGAGACTAGAAAGCATTTTGACTGTTCTGAAAAGCTTCTTAGGGGAGTTTTTACTTGGTAATTTTTTTTTCCAGTAAAATATTGAACGTTATTTTTTAGGAGATAACTGCATTGCTATGAACTGGCTTGTGAAAGACTTGCTGCTGAACTTGTCAAAATGTCAGCGCATTGGAAAGACCTACCTGAAGAGTGTTCCTTTGTCCACTAGGCAAAGGTATATTGGGATCCCTTATGACTATCTCAACACTGTTGTGAAAAAGATGTTTCCAAAACTTGAGTGAGTGTACTGATCTGCACTGGTAATCTAAGACACTAGGTGTAAGTGGGTGTGGAAGGATTAGGTTTTGTTATGGTTAATTTCTGATTCCTTAGTAGAATAATTCAAAGTCAATGTATCTGCCAGGTGGAGGGGACTCCGCGCACTATGTATATGTTAAGTAAAATTCTAACACACCTGGCAGAATACAATACATTTTTAATTTAAATACCACACAAAAGGCCATTTTGGAACCCCATACTGAGAAGGACATTGTTCATACTGTTTGAAAAGGAAGTACTGTTGTCTCAAACAGACAAAAGAAGACAAACAGAAAAAAACAACTGACCTGAAAATGGTGGTGGTGGGGGTGGGGGGGGACATGAAGACAACAATTTGACAGCATGATTTAATATGTGCTGCAGTGAATCAGTACACATTTTTGAACCTCAAGAGTTATTGGTATCGGAGTCAGCCCTACAACCTATGTGGTGCTGAAGCACAACCAGTCAGATGGGAGTGCTGTGCTGTTCTCCAAGTCAACCTAGCAACACTTAGGTTTTTTCATCAACAGTCCCTCACTTCAGCACAGCATGTACTGTTATTATGGTCAAATGGACAGGACAACACCAAAGTAAAGCTTGGTACCACCAACTGAAATGCTCAGAAAAGGGAGTGTGTGCTACCTGGTCACAATTGAGCCACAATAGTGTGCTGCACAGGAGGTAAGTGCTGCTGCACTCAGAACAGATCACTTTCAGCGATGTGTTCTCTGCTAAGCAATGGAGTCAACAGGTCTCAATGACGTGTCACCCTGGTGTTTGTACTGAATCCTTTATTGAACTGACAATAATGTGGTCTGTGCTGGTCCTACTTTAATCCCAACCCCCAGCTCCCAGGTCCTTCAGCAAGGCAGAAGGGAATGCTATGGGGGTGTGGACTTTCTATCGTCCTATGCCCAGGAGATACTATTTAAGGTCAATGACAAGAGTTGATATTTTGCCCCACAGGCAAGCAAGCTTCTATCCTCCGTCAGTACATCACATGTACTGTTAGTTTAGTGCCAAGGTATGGTTATGTGAAAGAGGAACTCTGCTAACCAAAGCACATACCAGTATGCAAAAACTATGCAAAATACCAGATACGATGCATTAATGCACAATGTTTACTGTTAAAAGACAGCTCTATGGCAATACAGGGAGCAACAAGTTCAGCTTGAATCACTAACGGCAATTTAAAAATAAGAACGCACACATTTGCAGAACCTAAAAAATTGTGGCCATTTCTAATGTTCACAGAACACCATAATTACGTTTAGTAATTATGGAGAAACATTGGTAACCTCTGCCTTCTAAATCAGGACTACAGTCAAACTGATCTGCCTCTCAGTCAGTGCTACTGTTGTCATGTGAGCAGAAATCAACAAACGTCAACAAAGCCATTAGATCGCACCATTAAAAGGCGGGTGCCCAGCTATTTGCTTCGTTCATTTGCTTTGCTTTTTGGTCAATAAGAAAAAAAAATCGAAATGCTTCCAGTGCATCACATCAAAAGTGCATGCAAACGCGACCACCTTGGAGTTATGTTTTTTTAATTAACAGAAAGCAAACTACAGGGTATAAATAATTAGTGCGGTCACTCACAGGAGCTGACACCTGAATGCAGACTGATTGCGGTGGCAGGCCTCGGGAACAAGTGAATCCTCTGAAGAGAATATCCGACCCTAGCACTTACTATTATTTTACAAGTTATGCACCGGTTGCCAGGGTGGTGCAGTGTTCTTAGGGCAGAACACATCAGATCAAACACAGAACTTAAAGTGTGATTGCGAGTGATAAAGAGTCTGGAAATAAAAAATACCCTCTCGGCCGTTTTTTAGCTATCCTGATGCCAAATGCTGCGGCCGGCACAGGGCAGTTCCATACAACCTAACTGAGCTGGAAGTTTCTAATCACTGAACAAACTTGCTGAGCAGAGTTTAACTTTTCAACCCTGAACATCACACCAATTTAGTTTCTGCCCCTCTACGCAGTTTCTTATTGATGCATTGTATTAGTTATTTTCTAAAAAGCAAGGGTTTCACATTGTTTTTTTAGATTTTGCATTGTAATCATAGCGCATCCCTTTAACAATGGTTTTCAGGGAATTTGAAAATAAAGATTTGCTTGTTTGTGGAGAGCTCATGCCAGACGAAATTATACACTCACTCCACTTCAACAGTAAACCCGTTGCTTTAATCTGCGCTTTCTAAATTTATTTTGAGTTTCTCTTCGGTTTTATAAATATCCCTCTTTAACGTTTTTCTTGTTGCTTTCATCTCACAAAAGTTTAGGATCACAATGTATAAAAAGGTAAGTTAGGCCACAAATGACTAACTATTGGACTCGGGGCACTTTTCTGCAGAAGTATGCTTGGCTTCCAGCACACAGTCCACCACCTCAGTAACCCATTTACAACTCTCCCTCTGAATTGCAAACCCCACCATTTGCTGCGCATACTACAACCCTTATCCCCGCCCAAAAGTATTCACGCTCCGGACGCTTCGTTGGCCCTTTATTACTTGCATTCAGAGTCTACTTATCACTTTCGACTCCGGTTCTAGCGGGATAAGATTCGCACTGCTAGTTCCATCTCGATCACGTGTCTCAGTTTCACTTCCTTTCCTCTTAATCACCAACATCATTTACCATTCCTCTATACATGTCCTTCCGCAACTTCTGCATCACAGTTCCCATACTTCACTTATGCTACTGCTGAACTGTCTCAAACCATTCCTGCCCGCATTTATTTTGGAAGACATGTGCTAGCACAGGTGTTTTAATAAAAATGTATTAATGAGTGATCATGTATTATGAGTAATGGATTTGTGTAGAAAATGTAATAGCATAGATAAAAAAAAATGCACACATTAAAAATGTGATCATGATGAGTGGCCGCCAATGTTCACAAACTATACTTATTAATGGCTTATTAACATGAAATATGGAGTTTGTTTCATTAATGTAGTTCTACATCATATTAAGGGTTATGCATTATATCTTAGCTTTATTAACTTAAAGCCTTAACTTAGCGGAGGTCTTGGCCTAGTTGCACGGTCTCATGTCAAGCTGTTTTTCTAAACAGATTAATAAAATGTCTGCTTACAGAATTAAACTGTGATTTTTCCACTGTACTGTCTACATGTGCTCGTAGCTAAAAGTCTTTCTCATGAGAACCGATAGCTAGAAGATGCTGTTTTTGCTAAATGTAACATTATAAGTGTAATGTGCGTAAGACTGACTTTCTCAAGAGGAGAACAATACACTGACTGGAGTATAAGCTGCAACAATATTGTTACTTGACGAGTCGGACGATGAGGACATTACAGGAGAAGCAAATCAGTGACATGTGACCCGAGTACTAGTAGAAAGTATAGATTTGATGTGTTAGTTTTATTGGACAAAGTGTGAACATGCGATCCCTTGAGCAATAGGGACTTGGAAAATAGTTTTAGGAAATTTAACTTAACAGGACTGCACCAAGAGAAAACAAGCTATTCTCTCTAGTCTTCGAGGGTTTTGCTCTATTCTTTCGAGTCGCTTAAGACTTTGCCTTTTCTGAACTTTGATGCTGAATCCTTGCTGACTGAACTGATGTCCTGATGACAAAGACTATCTTAGCTTGCCAATCCAATTGAGGAGAGGTATATGAATTACTAAATGCGATTTGCAAGGTATGTTTGCTTTTTCTTTCTAGGTACCAACCGCTCTGTTTTGATAGAGGCATAGGTAGATCTTTTCAAAATTTGTGTTTGCTAAATTGTTTTGCATGAAGTCCAACATGCTGATGCTAATCTAATGTTAGACAAGGATCTTCATTAATGAGAATTTGCTATAGGGAGTAACGTTTGATGTATTTCTTTGCTGAATCTAAATGTATGTGATATCGTTTGCGCAATTATTCTTGTTACTGATTTGCACTGTAACTTCAGAATGTGCAGTAGTTCAAGCTTTAATTAGATTGAGTTTCCTTCACAGATTTGGACAGCCAGTGATGTTTCTGTATGTGTATCATTTGATTATGAGATTATCAGACGTGACATTAGCATTGTTAACTTAGGGAAATAAACATTCTAACTTTTACTAAAAGGTGTGGTTATTCACGACTGAAAGGTCATGGTGTGTGACAAATACTGACTACATTTATTATTGATCAGCCTGTACCAGTGTTATGGTGGGAACATCTTAATTGAGAGTCAAAAGGTTCAGCGACCTATTAGCGCCCCCTTGTAAATTTACTTATTAAGGTCTGCCGCGTGAACACATGCAAACCTCAGAGATAAATTTACACATGCGTGACTGCGGGATTGCAGTCATTACTAATTGGCAGACCGTAGTGCGCTCGGACAGCCTGGAGACCTAAATACACATTAGTAAAACCAATAGTTATGATTTGCTTTTCCAGCTAGAAGCCAGACTTACCAGTTTTCCCAATGCAGGCTTTTAGAGGGATCCACACATGTCTGTATGTAGTATGCACTGACCTTGGTTCATTTTGTAAGCTGGATCAGTACTGACCAATACAAATGGCCCTCTTCCACACAAGATTAAAATCCTACAAACTCCGTGGTTCCAAACATGGAATGTTTAATTAAAGATACTAGAAGAAAACAGCCAACCATACCCAATAATTAGAAGGTTAATTGATCTGCACCTATCAAATGGGGGTCACCTAGTCCACTAACAGAAGCACATTACTTCTCACCATGTCCAGCCCAACCTACACTAAAGCAATGAGCACCAGAACACAACAGTATGAATGGCAGCAATAATGAACCAGCAAACATAGCTAGGTCCACAAGCTCCAACAATAAACAAGCATTTGCAATGCAACGGATCTCGCATTTCTCAGAGTTTGAGCTATTAGCAGTGGTAAACTCCCAACCAGACTTTTCTTGCCTCATTAAATGGTAAAAAAAAAAAAAAAAGAAACGAGGGCTATCGCGCTGCTAAAGAAGCGAGATCCCACGACAAAAAAAAAGAGAAAAAGTAGTCCACAAACGGGACGGAAAACAGCAAGCCTCGTATGTTTTCAGTACTTGGTCGCTGTACTTGAGGAGGGCTAACCACCAGAAAAGGCATGACGTATGCATGCCTTCCACTAACTGAAGCAAGCGAATTTAAAAGACAAGCCCACGAACCAACGAAAGACACCACCACGACATGGACGGGGTGCCGAGCCCTTTTCTACTACAGCATCTCGAAAGCGATACACATGCACAAGCGCATGCTGTGCAGGCTCGACAAGCACCATCACAAAAACATTAACACACAGGCACACTCTCAGCACTTTCAATAATAGTGTAGTGCCTCATGGAAACATTCCACAATGAAGAACATAAACATCTATTTAACCTCTAATAAAAGTGGCGAGAAAAAAAATGCACTCAAATTAGCAAAGTTTCTGAATAAATATATCAGCAAATGTACACAGAAAATATAAACAGTGCTGTAAAACAGCACTTTTCAGTCATTTGCACAAAATACATTATTATTGAATAGAATGGAGCAGCACAAACAGCCAGGCATGATCTCTGCAAATTTCCCTCACAAATTACAGTTACGTTGTATAATTCTACACTATAAACTAAACACATTCATGTGCACATAGATAACAAGAGAACTAAATTAAATAAAATACCCAAACCTGTAGTTTCAAATATTCCCTGACAAGAACAGTAGGAACACTACCTTTGTCCCCAGAAACAGTAATTAAAAAGTTGATCCATGCAAAGGCTATCTATTGGGACACAGGAGAGGAGGGAATACCCCAATTAAAGCATGGCTATCATGACAGAGACCGAGAAGTGAAGCACAGGACGAGCAAAACAGATTTACTTCTTTTAGTAAAGAACCATGAACAGCCATTGGTGTGGTTTGCGAGACAAGGCACAGCTCACAGCGGGTTGATTACCATCAGTTGACTGTGCTCCTTTTGCTGCAGTAGAGCCTGCGTGTTAGTGTAAAACATGAATCTCCCCTCATTTACATCTTCATCGTCTTCCATGCCCTGCTCTGTTCTGCCTGCAGTAGGCCCGCACCATCCGAAGTAGAAGTCTGCAGTTGGGGTGTATTTTTATTACTGCTACAGCTTCACAAACTTGGAAGCCATTAAGTATATAGGAAATAGATTGAGCAGCAACAGAAGAGCAGTCGTGCACTCTGCACATTTAATAAAGGTACGACCACAAAATGAGTCAGATGAACTGACAACCTGAATAGGCTATAGCAGTGCTTCCCAAACTGTGGTCCAGGACCCCTGGGGGTCCGTGAAGCCTTCAGGGGTTCCACGAGAGCCTAGAAAATTAAAAAATGTTAACAAATATTGACAAATTAGATCCCCAGCTTCCAGTAATGACTCAGGCGGGGGTCCCCGGATTCCCATGATGATTCAGTGGGGGTCCCTGGGTTCCATTAATGTTAAAGTGGGGGTCCACAGAAATCAAAAGGTTGGGAACCACTTGGCGATAGCACTGACTGGGGAAAAGAGGATATGTATGCTTAATGAATGGCCCAGCGAATGGGGACTCGAAAGTTGCAGCTGCAGAGGGAGGGCAGTAGTAAAGCACAGCAAGGCATTAACTGGGGATAAAAAACAGAGGCGGGAGCAACAGGATACACCTGGTGATCCAGCACTGCACAGCGGCATTTACAGTGAGGAGCTCCGTTATGCCCCATTTCCAACCCTTAATTGTAAAGAAAACATCACAATTTACACAACTGTGAAATTCAATGGCTTAAAACTGACAGGCCCCCAATGCAATGCCTAAAATGAAAAAAAACAGCACTGATAACACCCATAACTTTTACCTTTGTTACCCACTGACTTTGCCAATAGTGTTTCACCACACTTAACAGCACCATTGATGTTGCCCAGCATGGCCAAAATTAAGGACACAAATCTACAAAATGATGTGGGCAAAGCAACAAGGGCGTCGGTGGGGTAAACAGCGAAAAAAAACGGGAGAGGAGAATGCCAAGGCGGTCTAGAAAGCTCGAACTAAAAAGCAAGAAAGCTAATGGCTGTACTTTGTCTTCTCTAGTGTGCAAAGAACGAGACAACAAAGTGGAGTGTTTAACAATGGCCATTAACCGGTTGCGACTTCATTGCCCCCCAATATTATTAGCAATAAAATGAGAAAAATAAAAGGACACAAACCAGCACATAATGGCAACAGAACACAACGGCAACTGAAACCGGAAGCCTTAAGTCACGCTTTTGCTTCTTCTCAGAGTGCTCATGTGAGGTGTGTGTTCGAATCATAGCACAGCATGTGGGCAACTCCTAACTCCAATCTAAACAAATCTGCTCAACCATGACAATCGAAATTGATAAGCGATAAACCAAATACCAGGAAAATAGCAATTTGACCAAGATTACTGCATGTAAGTAAACGAAAATATTCTTCCAAGAGCAATATCACACTTGAAGCATTAGCCCACTTCCAAATTTTATGGCATGATCAAACAAGTCAACCCACACAGGCTTAAAAGTGTGAAGATGGAAAGATTTCATCCGCAGGTGTCTCAATATTGAGCAACATGGGTACACAAAGCAACAATAAAGACAGACCTTTGACCAGCCAAGGGTGAAACAACAGCAGCTGAGATCTTCATATATACAAGCAAAACACAAATACTGCGTCCGTTAACAACCTGGTTCATATAACAAATCAATACATTTTGCAATCCCGTAGCCATTCATGAAACGTAGTAGCTGCTGTTTCCACAGTGTGGCATCAACTACGACAGCAACCACGTCATTTTTAATAATTAACAGCCACTTAAAAAACAAGCATTGGTAAAGCCCGTAAACCTAGTGCTGGCTTCCAGCCATTTGTCAATGTCGTTTTTGTTTTGTCAGTTTATTCTTCCTTCACAAAACTCTGTTGTTGGGGAAGCTGCTGGGCCCTAATCAATCTAAAAAAGGAAAAAAGGTAAAAGCAAACATATGTTTGTATTCTCAAAAATACCCATTAACATAGTAGGCCCAAGTTATAAGAGTAACTACTTTGTGTGCAGATGTGCTCCTTTTGCACCACCTACAGTTAATTCAGCCAATAGCTGAAGTGAGTTGATCCAGAGTCCTATGCTGTAGCGGCCAAAAAACAAAACGTGGATCACAACAGGCCAATGGCTGAAGAGTCGGGGTGAAAAAGTATAACTGTTGAATTACACACATCAGCCATAAGCCTCCCTCCCTTGAGAACACGTGTTGTAGTAAACCCCTTTCTGTTGATAATTTGCTTTCACGTCAAATATCCTGCTTAACGAACTAATATCTTTCTGATATAAACAGTCATTTTCAATACGATTTGGGTTGCTCATTATTTTCAATGCAGATGCGCCTGCTTTTTATTAAAAACTCATACAATTTCTACAACCCAATTTAGATTAGGTAATGGTGATTAAAACTGCACTCCCTCATAACTGAATGACTTTGGAAAACATTACCCCCTATTTTGTGTCTCAGCACTCGAATGTCTGAAATGCGCTGCTGCAAAGTTTAGTCCATCATTATAACACCCATAGCAGTGGGTGCCTCTACTACGCAATGCTTGGTGTCTAAAATCAAGTAAACCAGGCTCTAAGTCTGCTGTGTCTATACATCATTCATTACAAAAACAATCAAGACACTTAAATCCTACACATGGCTGGTTTTGCAATATGCCACTCTAACAATAAATTCAATAAAAGCTTTATTACACGACATCAAGATGTCACGGACTCAGTCAGGCAGAGTGAAGTGTGCTGCTAGGTACAAATAGTTGCGTGCACCTATGTCAGAAAAGTTCTGACATCAGTAGATGTGTAGATGGAATTAAGCTCATCATAGTAACTGACCTCGAGTTGGCCAAGAAGGCGGGGGTCCGAAGTATTTGTTGATCAGCTGAGTAAATACATTTGTTGAAACAAACCCACTCTTATCAACGTCTGACTCCAATCTGAATGGGAGTGGGTAAAAACTGATGAGGAAAACTCAGAAGAATTATATTCATAGAGAAAGTGGTGCATGCACAGTACTGCCTGCCACAAGTAGTAGTTGGGATTACATCATAAACATTGACACATCAAAAACCACTGGTATATACACAATCAGTAATATTATTGTAGAAGACACAACAGACGCCTGAAGACAGTAGCCCAGTGCACAAAAGCATGTATAGATGTAGACTTATGTCTAAAGATTGCACAAAAAAAGAAATGGACCACATGGAAAGCTATGTGAATCGCAGATGTACGCTACTGAACACTAGGCATACTTCAGTGGAGCACCTGCAAGTGTGGAGCATTTGTGTGGAAAATGAAGGAAGGAGTGTGTGAATGTGCGAGTGTGTGTGTTTTTTGGAGCCTAGCATAGGAAGCAGGTTTGTGCAGTTAGCGTAAGGTGCACCTGTTTGTGTGGGTCCCTTTTTAAGGAGACGTTCAGTCTCCTCCGACATACTGGACCTGGTGCAAGTATAAGGTTTTATAGAGGAAACCACCACTCAATAAAAAAATAAAAAGCAAGCACAAAGAGTAACAAAGCCAGTTATTTGCAAATAGCTTGAAGTTACATTAATTGATTTCGAGCATATTTTTTCCTGAACAGCCCAAGTCTGTTCATAAAGACAAACAATGCTTTTATCCTTCTGCGCATAATTTTTGCTCATCTAGAGCACCTTCAATGCCCACATCTGTGATCAGCTTTTGAAACTGCTTTCATCTAACTATTCCATTCAGGAGTCTTGGGAGCACATGTGCTTCATAGACCAGTACTCTGTGCCAAATAGTTTAGGTTGTAGCTCTAAGAAATGTCAGCTTCTGCTGAGAGGTCAATCCCGTAAGGCCTGGCATAAGCAAGCGGATTCAAAGCGCCAAGGCCGCAATGAGAGTGAGGGCGAAGGAGAGACACGAAAGGAAAAAGAAGTTAGCTCACAGTCAAACATATCGGCAAATGTGCAATTATCCATGTAACAGGGTCGGTGGCCAAGACAGAAACAAAACTGCCCCAAGGAGGGGCAAACATAAAGCATTTACCAATGATAAGGGATTTTTTTAAAAGCAAGCCCATGAACGAGTGATAGTGACTGGCGTGTGGTGGGTGTGGTTAAAATCCCACAGAGATTACAACATGTCAGAGCGTTTGCACGTTTGACCTAAAAAGGGTTGCTCATTTCAAGGATATGGACATTTTTTGTACAATATCTTCTTACAGGAACGGGATGCATCAGAAATCTGCCTGTCCTATAAAAAAAAATCTACTTATCTCTTCTGGTGCCATGTAGTAAGGTGGCAAACCTTGGTGGTGTGATTATGTTAGCATGCTTATAAGGGTTAGTATTTTCGCTAGCCTCTGATTTTACCACCTTCACGAATATACATGCAGTGGTCTGAAGTAGGGGGGATGCCATAGTATTCAGGTTGCAATAATCTGCGAGTCTGTGGAAACCTACAAACTAACATGGTTAATGGTATAAACCAACTCCTCTCCATTCATGCCCCACACTGAAAAAGTAGGAAATTTACTTCTGACAAGAGCAGAAGTAAAACGTTTTGAACAGTTGAAACAACTGGAAGTAGTATATTTTCGATCAGCAAACGTTCCCCTTGTGTTTTTTGCTCATTCAAAAACCTGCTTTTGCAAACTCTTGTGAATTCTTGAAAGTTGAAAATCTGCACCAACGTAAGGACGTGTCCCTACAGGTACACTTTTTTGCCTTTATTATTCAAGGGTTGGGCCCTAATTTATTTTCATGGTGCCCATAATGGTGCCTATTATGGTTTTATACTGATTCTTCATTATCCATCATTTTTATATTGATATGCATTAAACATGTTTTACTAAACAGCTCCTCAAAGAAACATTTAAAGTTCTACAAACGTATACAAGTAAAAAAAAAAAAAAAAAAAAAAAACAAATTCTTCTGAAAGCAATCTTCAATCTTGCTTTCATGCTTACATATATATGTATCTCACATAAAATTAGGGAACACATTTATATATAGCCTTAACTGTTACATTTTGCAAAGAGTTGTACACATTGGTATACTAGAAATTCTGTCAGTAATGCAAGCTAAGTTTATAGCTTGATGCATACCCTTATAGCACTCACATTAATAGCAAAGGCTTTAGTATTAAAAAATAATATATACAAGTTTGAAAAACATATATAATTAAAATCTTTCCTTTAGTGACAATTCTTTCACAGATTTATACTGTGGTATCATAAACTGTCAGCTGAAGGGTTTGTGCTACAGAGGCTCGGCATATTTATCCAGTGGACAAAAACAAGAAAATTGGTCCTTCACCCCAAACAATAGGTACTGGACATCAGGCAGTAGGAATTCCACACCTTTGCTATTAACAAACTCTTCAAATTTAGGGAACATTTAGAAACCATAGAGGGAAAGGCTATGATAACCAGTCTTGGCAAGGTAGAGCTGAGAAACTGAAAATATGACTATTACGAGTACATCTCCCTTTCCTACTGACCGCCCACAAGATAATGCGGATTCCTTTAGCAGTCACATCCTTCATGGACTACTGCAACAACAAACAAACCAGCCATCAAGACAAAGTAGAATGGGTGCAGAACCAAGCTGACTTCCTATATGTGGCTTAAAATGATCAGTTCATATGTTTTCTGCAATTAAACAATGCATCAAATATAACTCTCTGTACATGGCTCACAATGGCCTAAATCTGTCACTGAACGAATGCTCTACACTACACATGGCCTCACCTCTGACCTACGGTTTAGGAGCAACCTCCCAAACATTGCTGCCACTCTACCACCTTAAATACAAATATTTTGAAGGAAGATCACTCCACCCTGAAGACACCACGTCCTGGACTTTCCTTTTGTTCACTGTCTGCCTTTAAGCTAGAAGTATGAAGTTTACTAAAGACCTGTTCTGATACACATAAGGATTTAATTACTGCACTTCCAATGATTAAAATTATTGGTAGCTTCTAATCACTGTCATAGACTCAGCCACACACATAATCCTCCATCTACATACACTTCACACTATAAGGCAATGCCCCAGTGCTGCGAGCGCTCTTCGCATCTCCATTACAGTTGTGGGCAGCTAACAAACCGAATTTGCAGAGGTTTCTGACTCAAAAAGAAACAAGGGTCAGAAAGACAACTAGGGTAAACAGCATTTGCAATGAAATGGGTCAAGCATTTGCAATGCAATGGGTCAAGCATTTGCAATGCAATGGGTCAAGCATTTGTTCGACTTAGAGCTATTAGCGTTGCAAAGTCCTAACCAAACTTTTCTTGCCACAGAAACTGAAAATGAAAAGTAATACAGTTTTACACAAGCGAGCTGATTTAAAGTGCCACGCCATAAGCACAAGTGTGAAGGAGCACACAAAAGGTAACAGAAGTTCGCTCGCAGTCAAACGTATCGGCAGTTATGCAATTATCTATGTAAGAGGGTCAATGTCATGCAAAGTGCTCAACTTCTGCCCAGTAGGATCACGCTGTGTAGGGAACAAAAAGGTAAAGTAGTCCAGAAGCCATGGAGAAAACATGAAGCCTCGTATGTTTTCAGTAGGTTACCGGTGCTGCAGATGAAGGCTAAAGAACAGAAATGGCATGACCAGTGCACGCCGTTCAAGCCCACAAACTAACGAAACTGATGGGCGTGACATGGGCATGGTTAAAAGCCCACAGAGAGATTACATCAGGGGCCAGAGAGCTTGCACGCTAGACCCTAAAAAGATGCATTGGGCCTTCATATGCTACAAAAGGAAAAATTCTCAACATACCTCATGATTTACCGGTCATTACTTTGTAGGCTGTCAAAATACATGTAAACCTAAACATAATTTGCAGCCTTATATTCGCACATAACTGCAATTCCGAATCCCTCAGAACACAGTAAGTGACAACAGTCGCAGGTCTGCTGTGGAATGTTACAGGTTTCAAATGTTCGGCAAAAAGCAGAAGAGGGGAGAGGGGGAAAGGCACATAGAAGGTTGTGAGTAGGATCCATATTACTGACTTTAGAGCTATTTGATACCTTTTATTGGTGTGTGTGTGTTTGTGTGTAAGAAATTGAAGAATTATTATTTGTTGTGAGTGACTGCCCATCTCAAGGAATATTGCAACTCTTGTCAAGATAAACCCTTGAAGTCACTAAATGATCCTGAGCTCCACCCCTTGGTAGCTATGGCACACAGCCAATAGGCTTAACTTAGGGCAATGTCCAAAGTATTTTTGCAGTAGCAAAACATAAATAGAGCCAAAACACCAAGCAATAAAATCCCCAAACTGAAATAGAAAAAGCGTAAAATGGAATGCACAAATGACCCAAAAATGACGCAAGTCCAGTAAGGTATGATTTTTAAAACATATTAAGTAGAAAGAACGCCAGAACAAGCATTGGCATAGCCAATAGGCCTCACCTTTGGGACCTTATAAGTATGCCATGCAGCACATAAAACATTTATCAAAAATAAAATGTGGCTGTGCATTCTTTCATACATTTGGCATTAGACTGTAATGGTCAGAACATCCCCAAGAGGCCACCACAATAAAAATAGCTTTTGGAAGAAACATGGCCATGTAACCATATAATCAGCCCCTAGAAGGCATAGCCACATGAAAAGAAAAGAGCAGACATCAATGCAGTGTAACCATATATTCAGCAATAGAAAGCACAGAGCATTACACATTTGTAGGCCTAGCAGGCCTGCTAGAATGTCATTACAAACAAGGCCCTTAGAACACAAACTATTTCCAGCTGTGAAGCAGAAGCTCCAGCCATGGGAGGAGCTTAAAAATACATTAAATAGTGGGAGAGGTTATTATTTTGGGGTCCTCCCGACCTAGTGTGGGGACCCAGAAGATGAGATGGACTGAAAGACCACATCGCGCTGAACAATATGGTGGTGGTCTCATTGTCCTAGGACCACCACAGTTTGAGTTCTGGGCAAAAATGTGTTGTAAAAGGAATGCCCCGCAAAGCATTATGAGGCGAGGTTCCTGAATGCAGTGAATATTGTAGTATTGGCTCTCCTGCTGTGCCAGGGAGAGCGCCTCCTCGAGGGCTCCCCTGGTGTATTTTCTATTCAAAGGCATCAGTTTAGATATTTTTCAACTGCTAAACTTGGGAAGAATTTAGGAATGGGTCTGCAAATTTAACCGGTGCTCATGTAAAGCGCCCCAATCTTCCAGTCGAGTTTGCACAATATGAATAAATAAAAAAAAGAATCCCCCTCCAGCTTCCAGCCTTTGTCTGGTGCAGACAAGCAAAGACACAGCGAGATACCAGCAGAAGAAACAACATACCACCACGAGCGCTAGGCCTAGAGGCAAAAGAAAAAAGTAGTGTGTCAATACTAAGGTACGTGGCTGATCTTGCAATAATCCATGTAACAGGTTTAGTCTCCAAGGCAGTAACAAAACAGTCTCAAGGCGGGACAAACCTAAAGCCTTTACCTAAAAAACTGAAGGAATTTTGAAAGGCAGGCCAAGGAACAAATTAAAGTGATGGACGTGGTAAAAGCTCACAGAAGTAGATTACAGCATGCCGAGAGACAGCGCATGCGCTCCGCCTAGGCTCGAAGTAACACAGAGCTAAGCACCAATGATAGGCTATGGTCTCAGTAGACGAGGACCTAGGCACGCTTTCTGGATGACACCAATGGAGGGCTGTTGGATACACCAACCAGGTTCGTCTTAGGCTAATTTTGTGCCTTCGGACGTAGTCTTTTAGGTCCCCACTTTTCAGGGTTTTTGGAGCAGCTGTACTGGGTCACTTCTAAGGGTCCCCGGACCTCAGGGAGGATGCACGTAGGGGCCAGAACTCACTCCAACAGAAGCCACCAGCAAAGTCCAATCTGGTCCAAGTCCAATTGCTCCTGGTCAACCGGGCACTCCGGGGAAAATGCCTCTAGCATCTTGTTGTGTCCTTGTAGCCACACAGGAGGTAAGTCCAGTCTTCTGTTCGTCCGCAAGTTCAGAAATTGTTCTGATGAAGTGTCTGTGGGTGCCACATTTATGCCTGGCAACAGCTTGTGGGTGGGGTTGACCCCGGGCACTCCTTAAATAATGGGGTAAAAGATCCCAAGGGCAACTCTATCCACTTTTGCAGCAGTTCCTGCTTTCCTTATTACAAACATGCCCATAAAGGCATGTGTTAGGGCATTTTCAAGATGGTCTAAGTCTTCTGCCACACTAAATCTGGGTTTGTAGGGCTGTGGGTGTGTAGGGAGTGCACTATAGTAATCACTAGTATCCTCTCACATATAATACTAAAATTCAGTTTGAAGCAGGCACTGTATCCTCAACAAGCCCAGAGACAGGAGTGTGGCAAGAAAAAAGTAGGGTCCTTCAGCCACCAGATAGAGGATACACAAGATCTGTCCTGGCATCCTGTTCTCTCCCTTTATAATGTGCCACAGTGGTACATGTGGCTCTAAAGACCTGTAACTGGACTGGACACTGCTGTCAACAGGATGCCCATAGCCTCACCCTGCATATTTGACTGAGCTCATAGGATTCTTCTCTGCCCATTTAGGACAGGCTACTCTGTGCTCCTGAGAGGAATTTCACAACCTTCGTAGGATGAGCACACTATGGACGAAAAAGGAGATGAGTTAATCTAAATAAGTCTCACGAAACTTCAGGCTAGAACAAAGTAAACATTTCAAAGTTACTTTTACTTGCTATATATTAAATATCATACTTCCCCATTGAAGTGTTTTAATAACTTAAAAATACTTTTAAATTATTTTTCTAGTTATTCTCATTTCTGAGATACAGTATACACGTTTTAAGCTGTACTCTGCTCTTCTGCATATGACAGCTAGGCCTGCTGCAGCAAAATTAGATTTTAGAGTCTTGGTAATATTCATTTTCCACCTGTGCCACTTTTAAAGAAAATGAATCATGCTTTCAGGGCCACAAGGGCTTCATGCATTTAGTTACTAACATTTAAAACGGAGATATTTACCTGTCAAATAGGTTGCACTGCAGGTTTTACACTACAGTAAACAGGCTACACAGGATAGGCCTGTAACCACGTATATACGGCCAATATAGTTGGTGGACGGCACAATAGGTGCTGCAGTTCACAAGAGGTATTTAACTTCCAGGACCTGGGTGCACTTTCTACACAATCAACTAGGAACCTAACACCAAGTTAACTGTGTCTATCATGAATAACCCAATTTAACTATGTTTAGATTGGAGGGGGGTGGGGGGTAGGGGGGGGCACAGGCACTTTCCTTGTGGTTAGCAGGGGTAAAATGCAGTTTTAAAGCAGGCCAAACTGGGTCCAGAAAAAGGTTTACAATATGGGGTAATCATACAGAAAAGGTGGATTAACGGCATGTTTATCGTCCTGGTGTGGCATTGTCTGCTACTGTAATCCTTCCAGCAGGCAGAGGCAAATAATTATTGTTCTCGGCCATCTTCAAGGACAAAGCTGTTGAATGCATCTTCCAGGTACCTGGGTCAAAAACAGTCATGTAGTATGAAAAGGGTGCCAGGAGCTAGTGAGCAAGATACTTCAATGAATTGAAGATGCAGGATTCCTGCTGAAAAGATCTAAAGATAAAACAATGTCAACGTGGACAAGAGAACTAAGAAAGAAGAATAACTTATAATCCAGTTGCTCTCTCAGTAACAAGGAGTTCTTTTTTACATCATGGTTTCTTTTAGGTTTCGTCCCATGTAAATTGCACTGTATTGTAATTGCATGTATGTAGCACTTACTATTCCTGCAAAGCTCAGAGGTGCCTTTGACTTTTTAACTGCCATAACAAACACCCTACTTGTAAGCTACAAAGGATGGATACATACATGAATGATATCTTCTGCAATGTTGCCTCAACACACCACATAAAACACATCAGTCTTCTGCTAGAGGGCAGTGTGAACGTTTGGTGTTAGTTTAAACTGGGAACTAACTTCCAATAAGACCACGCATTTTTTGTACTTTACTACCACATATTGTAAAAACATTTTTTTAAATGTGCATGTTATAAACTGAAAAAATGCATCCTCTTAAGCACAATAAACTTCAAATGTGGAAAAAGCGTCGAGCATCTCAGGCCACTGTTCCAGGAAAGATGCTCAGCTAGCCCAGACGGTTGCACTCATCAAGATTTATTTTCTGGCACATGGTCGCCCAACTGTGACACAGACTATTCTAGGAAACTGATTTACATAATGTTTTTAAGGGAACAGACCGCCCCCTTAAAAGAACTGCAGTTCTACTAATTTGTGCTGAAGCGTTTCAATGAAGTTTTTTGTTTTTTTAACCTTTTTAAAAATCTTTACTAAAATACCACGCCTATCAGGAGGGAAGGCGGTGAATCTGCAGGCTAACAGGTGGAAAAGCTATCTTTAGAAGTTACAATAACACCATTACTATAGGTGCTACTAATCAGATCATTGACAAACTCTCATTTTATTCAGAAGTAAACACAAAGTCAATAGAATAGTGCAAAATAAAGTACTCATAGAAGTAACATCATGTATATATCACAGAACAACAGAAACAAGTCTGGTCTCACTTTTGTTTTAAACATTTGCTGTGTTCTAAAAAGAATTATGTAGCATAAGTACGATAGCAGCACCTCCACCCACCCTTCCTTCTAGCCTTTTTCTCGTGCCTCAAACTATATTCCTATCGCTCTCTTGCCCTGCATCCACCCTGAGGCACTGCATTTTCATTATCACTATTTGCAAAATCAATATAATAAAACTGGTACGAGTTACACTTTTGGCAATTAATTATTTATGTTATGAATTAGGAACCGTGATTGAACTTTTGTTTGCTTCCCCACCCCCTCACTCAACAACAGCAGTCAATGTTTTAACCTGCTAATAATTGGTCCAGAATAGGTCAATTAGTTTAGTTAATTTAAATTGTGTTGCCGTTTTAACACCATAAATAAAATATGGAAAATACAGAAAGTGAGATTTATAAATAGAGTTAACAAGTGTGCTTTGTAGATCTCTTCTATTGGTTACCTGCCTATTGGTGTTTTTAGGGGCACTCTTGTGCATAACGACAAGGTTTCTCAAAGCATTATATATGGGTCCGCAGAATACAATCACTGAGTGGCAAGATGAACTGATGTGTGGTTTTATGTCAGCTGTTGGAACTGGTTGTGTTTATAAGGATTAAAACAATCTCAGCTTCTCTTCGAAATGAGCACATTATTAACATAACAAGAAACAAAGCAACCAGTTGATAAAGCAGCACTTGAAAATATTTTGTGTTTGCTAGGCATTGTAATTGTCAGGAAACAGAGTAGAAAACAAAGCAAACCAAAGGCAAACATTAGGTTTCATGAGGAAGATCTGTGTGAGAATATTCAGAGAAGTAACATGGAGAATTTAGAGACATTTGGATCAAATTCCTACCTAGCGGGGGAGGTGGGTAGAGAACTAAGAACCAAAGATTTTACTGGAATTACTACTGCAGTGATAACCAAGAGCACCCTTGTCAACATATAAGGACCATATCCACCCTACCCACCTATGTTTTATGCTTCATTAATGGGTCCTGCTCAACCCTACGTGGGCGGTGCAATGTCCAGCGGGCTTTTCCAATGGGTGTTCTTTGGTGGAGAGGTTTCCTCTGTCCTTTTGAGTGGTAACCAATTTGTGATGATTGTGGGTGGCAGGTGCAGTGAAATCTAAAATCGCCCATAGATCATCAGGAAAGTTTATTTTATTAAGTATTGTGACCTATAGCAAGATAAAACACTAAGGCCAACTGAACCTTAGTCATTCTTCAGTCTAGGTATCTGATGGTCTCTACGTTTCATAAATGATTGACTAAGTAAGTTGAGTGGCATTTCTTCAGCACCAACATAGGAATATCCTACTATTTTAGGTGGGCTAGTCTATTCTTTATCCTTTGTGTTTTATGTATGCGTGGGTGCAATAATACCCATAGGTCTCCCACACTTCTAGGAATTGACTTGATACAGTGAGCGTGAACCTTAGTAATAACAACTGAGGGCCCTAGTGGCACACAGAGCACACACGCACCAGTGTAGTATATTTACTTTTCCGCTCCCAGCAAGAAGAAAATTAGTTAACTTCACAAAGAATTTTAGATGAAAACCATTTTTAATTACTAATTATCGGAATTATTTTTCATGTGAATTTCATTACAGGCACAATGTTACTAAAATCGAATATTTCTGATGGTGCACACATTCTAATTTGTATCCAGTGGTATCCAACAAAATTTTTGTAAACGGAAAACAAAATTCCTTTGCTTGGGTACACACCTGCAAGAGTCCTTTTTTCAGAAAAATACAGTATAGATTTCTGTGCGTCTGTTTTACAGTTCCTAAAATGTTCTTTTGATTGAAGGCAATCATTAATACTGCACGAACTGTTAAAGGTATGCGACAAACCGTTACAATGTGCAAGGTAAGGCATACTTCAGAATAAAACTTAGTGACTTCAAGTGAATGAACTTCACTTTAAACACTGAATTGAAATTACACACACGCTAATAAAGGAATCAGCCTAATAGTTTCCAGCATTCCGTAAGTATCCTCAGTATAAATCATGCTGATGTGTATGCCACGCCCAAAAGTCAAATACCACAAAATGTAATGGCATTCACGTGCCAGTGACATTAAAGGGATCCTACACGTGTTTGCCAAAAAGACTGATTGCTAAATATAGCGGACGGGAGTACAGCAATGTAGCAACGTCTACTCAATACACAGGATATGAGGAGCTTGTGGAGGGGCATCTCTGCTTCATGGATGTTAAAAAAATGTAAGAACAAAAAGGATACAAGTCTGCAATAGGTAGAGGTTACAATTTGCTTCAATAGACATTACGTGAAAAAAAAAAATACTAAAGCGCTGTAATTTCTATGACGACACAAGTAAACCAAATATTATTGCTTAACAAACAGACCAAAAAACTCCTGTATTCATATTTCAATGTTTATAAGATGGCGCAATGATTAACTGTTCCAACAGGCTTCAATTTTGATTCTCTGAAAGTAACTTATCTTCAGTGTGTTCCCCGATGAAGCTTTACAAAGAATTGCCCAATACCAGTAAGAAGGTACACCAGTAGAAAACGGATTTGATACAATTTGCACCAGAGATATAAGCATATAGCTACCACGAATTAAGCCAGATGTGTTTTTCTCCTTATACACATTCTAACCTGTATTAACAGCTTGACACTTCTATGAGCACTTAACTGCACCAGCATTTCTCAGCATTTCCACCTCTAATGAAAAATATGAGACACCTTGCACTCAACCTATTTCAGCCTATCACCTCAAAAAAGAAGCGTGATCTTCACAGCTTATCATCACCATCTCTTAACCCCACCTGACTTCACTAAAGTATTCTCAAAGCAATACCACTCTTACATACTTCCACTGAATATCATCCATGCCATCCGGACAGCTACATACAGATTGGACACATTAAAAATAACAAAAACTCGAAAAAGTAGCACTTCAAGGCCTGCTAGATATTTCTCAAGCATTTCTCACGTTTTTCTAAAAGACCCATTTCCAGAGAGTGGAAAAACCTTAAAGAATAAAATCAAATAATTTCTTGATGATTGTTTCTCCAGAAATGAACTTAACTATAAAAGAATAGTCAAAAACAATAATCGAAACCGCCCTATTTAGGATGAAAATTCCTTGCATATTCACTAAATAATAATATACATGGTGTTTTCTTGTTTAGAGCTCCGGGCTTTCAATATTCACAAAAGGCTTCAGACTGGTATATTCTCTGCAAACGATCAGACTCATCTATGTGCAATTACATTACCACCTATAATAACACATGAACTCTCAATTTCATGACCTTTGTTTAGTTGTAGGGGCTCGTTTTACAATAGGATATGCACAGTGCTAAGAATAGAACATTGTTTAGCTTGGGCTGGCACATTGTTGCTAACGTCACTGACCAGCAAGTAGCTAGGTGTTCAAGTGATCAACAGCTTTTCTGCTCCTGTTTGGATGGCACCACAATTCACATGATTAGAGAGGTTTAAATTATCAACATAAAGGTTAGTCACTGATTTGTTCTGGAGTAAGAATTGCAGTCGGAGGGAAGAGAATCGTGGGGGGTGGAGGGTAGTTATCAATCTACACTCTTTTGGGCTGGCAGTCCTTTGGGCTAGCTTTGGATAAACTGAATGCACTGAAGTCATGCATTCAGGTTGGCACAATAGAACGGTAGGTAATCTGGATCCAAGTCACCACAAATACCCATCAAGTAAAACATCATCAAATGACAATCTCAGCCCTGCCCAGGAACTGAGAGTCTAATGTGGGCACAGATAAACAAGAAGGCAAACATCCCACTGTCTTCTAAAGAGACAGTCACTTTTACAAAAGATGGTGTTTGGATCTTCTTCCTAAACCAAGAGCCGGAATAAGAGCTTCTATTATGCACAGACAGACCATGCACTTAAGCTTAAGGTTTTGGTATCCAGGATGAATAGCCCTTCTTCTCTAGTGGTAGTTGAGGAAGAGCGCTATTCAATTGTCAAAAATATATGAAACTACCCATTTGAGAGAGGTACTTTGTTGTCAGTCAATTATTCAGTGGGAGATGAACAGGAGAGGACAATCACAAACAACTTTGGGCAGGATCGCGTGGGGAAGGGGGGTCTTCAGGTCAATAACAATCTTTAGACTCATCATCCCCTGCCAAGACATATCAAAGAATTTGTGTTGAAGATTAAGATACAATTTCAACCTAACAGTGTCACTGGAATAAACAGCACCCGCTCTTGCAAGCACGCAGACAGCACCATTTCGTTTTAGTTAAGATTTGAAACAGACTAATCAGGATTTGTAGGTTTATAAGCTACCGGACAAGTAGTTTTATTAAATCTGTGATACAGAATTAGAATTATTTCTGCTGCCAACCGATTAAAATGTTAAGCCTATGATGCAGTTAAGCATGTCGTGGTTGATTACATTTTTAAACTGCATACAAAACACCGTTGACACTTATGGCTAGGTGTTTTAGCTCAGAATCAAATTTAAAAAAAAAAAAAAACTTCAGCAATTTATCAATATTTTGGTATAACAGCAGATGGCTGGCGGGATCATTTGAAAACTACACACCCTTTATTTGAATGTGACGATTCTGGTTTGGCTACTAGTTCCAAAAGTAAAGCACTTTACCTAAAATGTCTCATTTAAAAAGAAAGAGGATTGTTCGGATGATTTTCATTGATAATGCATGCCAACAAATAAAACGGTACAGAAAGCCTCAAATTCACCTGAATTCAACCAAGCATCTGAGGTCAGAGATATAATGGGATTCGCCGGCTTACACTGTTGTTCAGAAAACAATACTCCGGTTCCCAAATATTACATCGGTGTTTCTTCTGGCTACTGTGTCAACGAATACTGTTAAATATCGTGCTGAATGTTGTCAATGCCAGTTATCAAATGGCAACCTGGAGATGATACATTCAAACTTATAAGCTGTTGACAAAAATAACACGACAAATTATTGAAAGTTGAAATATAGCCGGAAACAAACTGTGTTTCCAGTGCTTAAAGTAGAAGAACAAGTGACAGGGCCCAAAGTTTTGCTTAGAAGGCTGCACAGTTTTGATTTCAGCACCAGACACTCCCTGCCTCTTTATCTCACTCTCGCAGGTTCCTACTTTCTCCCCTTGACAGTTTTTCTGAGTTTCCCTTCCTACTCCATTTTTACCCATTGAGTGTTTTTCAATCTTTTCCTCTAGATCAAGGTCTTGTGAAAGAAAGTAAGTGTCGGCCTCTAAAAAGGAGTGCAAGTGGGTCCCCATCTGCAACCACCAGGTCAAATTAAGCCTATGTGTGTCATTCATCAGTCTTGCACCCTGTCCCACCCACTCTTCAACTTATAAACACTTTCCAACTCTAAAGCAAACTCAGAGACTGATAAGGCATTTTCTGTATCAGCCATACGTTTTTCAAATATGTGTTGTATGATATTTCAACTATGTGACCTACAGAGAAAAACACCGGTCAGATTTGAGACAAGACTACTTGTTAGGCAGTGATAAGAACAAATGAACCAACACATGATTTTACTCAGTTTAGCATGTCCTACAAATAGCAAAAGAGGACCATGATTAGCAGAAAACAAATGCAATTATTTTGTGTGGGAAACAGCCCAAAAACATGTAACGCAACTAAACGACTAAAAGGACTGGTGAATAGAACAAATGAAATATGGCTTGAAAGGTCAAGAAGTGCAATGCTGGCCACTAAAATATTTAGTGACATGAAAATCATAGCTATAGAAGCTGGCAAGGACAACTCAACCTTTTGTGGTAAATACATTGAGAATAGTTACATTTGGTAATAGCAACGCCTGCTTTTTACAGTGGAGAAAAACGGCTAAAATGATTAGGCATCCAGTGTGATTGCCCAGTCCAAAATTTCCAAAGATTTTCTACAAGACAGCTTTGATAAACACTAGAATTGTCATCACCAGATTACAGGGCAATCAGATGGATTCTCAAATGTTATACTTGGTGGGACAATTTAGACTAGAGCATGCTGCAGAGAATGAAGAAATGATTGAAAGAATGAGAAGATTGCCTATGTCTGTACGCGCTGCTCCTGGAGGTCTGCCAAAAATAGAGGTCAGTGGAATGACTAATGTGTCTTAATTCATCTTAAAATGACTTGAGGTATAAGTAATGTCTCTTATCAGCATTCAACAGAGATAAAAAATATAATACCGGGGGGGGGGGGGAGGGGGGGGGGGAGGCGTGGTCAAGATGGCTCCAGTGTAGCTGCACTATGACGGACCTCCACCGCACAAGTGCTGAATTACAGCTTGGGAGGCGTTGCTGGGCACATTGAATCCTCCCCCGTCCTCGAAAGTACCACAAGGATGAGGCGGCATAGACTGTGGCGATCTACGGCGCTGCCCCTACAACCCGGTTTCAATTGATATTGCTGGGACCTGGGCGCCAAGATTGTAAAATGGCGACTGATGCCAGATCGGACCCAGTCTGACTAATAGACGGCACGGAGTCTGTGCCAGCCCTGCGATCCAACAGCAAAAGGTTTGCGGCTGATGGCTGTATGCGGAGTGACGACACCTGGGGAAAGAAGCAGAGATTATAACGCCTGGCACGGGTCCTCCTCTACGCGGACAACAGGTGCGCAGCAGCACCGTGCAGAGAGACTGCCATACTCCTTGGGCCTCCTGGGGTGAGGAGTGGGCCTGACGCCCTTTCAGCAGTGCTCACTACTGTGATTCACATATGCAAAACCCTCTGCCAACATGCTGACATCCCAACCTGGGGCACTAGAGCTGATGTTGCACACCGTCAGCAGCCTAGGAATCAAGCAGTGCTGCCTGGTGAGGCCTATAAGGGCAGATACAGCAAGCACCCTTATTAGGCAACATAAGTAGCTGAGAGGACTAGGCACCAGGAGAGCGAAATTCTGATGTTGACCAGGCTCTTTGCTGCTGACAATACATTTGCAGTATTTGCTACCGGTGCTCGACGGAGTCCCCCCACCGCATTGGAGCGGAGTTGCCGAGCGCTCATCTACTTAACCCCCGCCGGTTGGCTGACTAGCCCTGGGTATGGGATAAACTGGTTAGAGATTATGATACCAGGGAACAGATGGTGCAATATAGGTTTGGGCCTCTTGGAGGTTCCAGACCACCCCTGTGTCATGCAGCACCATGACGGCGCACTGCTCTAAAAAAAAAAGAAACCACCCTTAAAGGGATGCTCAGTAAACAGTCCACCAAAAAAGAAAGAAAAAAAAAAATCAGAGCAGCGCCCAGAGTCTCCACGCAACGCATCCTCTCAGTCCATCACAGCAGACCTTGACTCCGTGGTGGAGGAACCAGAGACCTGTGTCTTCCAGGAACGCTTGTTGCTAACATTGCATGATGATATTGCTGCTCTTAAACAAGTTGTGGGTGCAGACCTTAAGGGCCTACAGAATGACACGACTGAACTGGGACAGAGAATGGATACACCGGAACAAATGGGTGATCTCCAGGAGGAAGAACTCCATGAACACGGGCGAGAAATGTTGGAAAACGAAGGACAAAAGACGACCTATATTGCTGCCAGGAAGACCTCAAACATACGTCCCTCCGCATCAAAGGACATCCCATTGCAGGCAGACTCAGGGAAGCTAGAGGACTATGTAATAAGACTGTTCGGACATGTAGCACCAGACCTACTATGGAAAGACATTGTTTTGGATCCCACCCAGAGCGCAGGTCGTCCCACGAAGAATCCTGGCATGCCTCAGGACATCCTTACGTGACTCCACTCCTACAAACAGAAAAGAAGCCATCATGGCAGCTGTGAGAGACAAAACCACTGTGACCTTTGAGGCCGCTTCAGTGGTGGAAAATACTACTCCCAGCCACGGCGTTCCTGCAGGAAAAGGGAGTGTGTTATAGATGGGGCCACCTCTTTCAGCTCCTCTTCATCTGGAACAGAGAGACTCCCGGTGTCCACACCCTGGAGGAGGCACTCTCTGTCGTGGGCTTTAATGACACTCCAGGGAGCGATGTACTCTATGGCAAAATAGGAATGCCCCGTCGTCCGAGGCTAAACCCAGGAGAAATGCGCAAGCAGCGATAAAATCTACGGGCACACCCACCGGACAGAAAGACAGCAGGAACGATCAGCCCTTCTTCGACAACTCCGACAGCAGGGAAGTGCATCAGATCCTAACACTGAGTGATCCCCACTACACCGAGACAGGCAATCCTGACCACAAATGAAGTATACCTTCTCGCATTGGCAGCCCTGGTGGCACGGCCCTTATACTGACACTACCTTTGGATCATGTGGTGGAGTTCCCCCGTCCATACCACGGATTGATGTAATGCACACTTGCCATGGATACGGACCCCCATCGTTTGGTCAAGTTCCCTCCCAGGATGTGGAGCTTTGTTGTTCTAGTGTTATTTGTTTTCCCTTATCGTCTCCCTCGACAACACATTCTCATTTTCACCTTTTCTGGCCAATGCTGACCCCCCTGGCTCAGCAGGAGGCCTAGTGTCTTGCTGGGTCCTCAGTTTGATTGTCCCCTTTGAGAAGTCATGCATAATACCTATCCCTTGTCATGATAAAGGCCCTTAATCTCAACGTTAGAGGCCTGAATTCTCAAGTGAAACACTTAGCCCTCTTATCTATGCTCAGAGACTCTAAATTTGACATGAGCTTGATCCATGAGGCTCACACCCCTCAAGAAAGACTGGCATCACCTTTGCTCTCGCTGGTCTGACAGGCAGTTCTTTTCATCTGGCCCCCAAAAACGGGCTGGCGTTGCTATTGTCTCAGCTACCCACTTCCCTGGTAGAGTACTCCAAACACACACAGACATAACAGGCAGACTGCACTCCCTAAGTGTATCCCTACACACTTACACCTTCACAGTGGCCAAAATGTATGCTTCCAATACCGGGCAGGAAGCTCTCCTCTTAGACGCACTGGGTCAATTGATGACATCCTGATTGGGGAAAACTTAAATTTAGCACCAGACACCATTACAGACAGATCAGTCCAAAGGATAGGGGCATTTACTGCAGCTGGTCTACAATGGCTAAAAGACATGGTGTACTGGATACAAGGCATAAGTCCCACCCCTTAGATCACGAATACACATTTTATTTGGCTGTTCATCACACTAATGCCAGGATAGACCTCTTTCTCACCTCCCTACGTCAGACTGTAGTGGTTACGGACGTGGACATTGGTACTGCTGCCCTCTTTGACCACTCACTCATCACTACAACTGTGCGCACTCCATGCCCACCACCTCACTCTGGTCATTGGCGTCTTAACCCCAAGCTACTTCAATATGAATCCACCATCACTGAAGTCACCTCAGTGATTCGCACATTTCTAGAATTCAATGATACCTAGACACACAAATTGATATCTTGTGGGATACCTTGAAAGCAGTGCTTAGAGGCACTTTCACAGCTATCTCGGCTAGATACCGTAGTAAAGAAGAGCGCAAAAGGCTTCAGCTTACAGGCCGTGTGACAGAGTTGGAGGAGGGGCATAAACAGTCAGGCCCTCAAAGTGCGGCGTCACCTTACTTTGGCTCTCAAACAACTTAAAGCACTGGATGTGAATAGAGCGGAATATGCTCTACTGAGCCTCAGACATTTTACTGGGGGAATAAGTCAGGTCACCTGTTAGCACACCCACTGTGAGCCCAGGCGCTCAGACATAGAATCCTAGAAAATGAAGGGCCAAATGGCAATAGGGTGCACACTGATTCACAAATTGCACAAGCATTTGAACACTTTGATACAACATTATGAACCGCAGAGCCATTCGATCATACAGCAGCACAGTGCTACTCAGACTCTTTATACATTGTCCATATTCCATATATGGATACTACACATTTAGATAGGGAAATACAGGCAGATGACGTGCTTACCGCAATATCCCAGTTACAGCCGGGGAAGGCACCCTGCCAAGACTGATTCACCTCCGACTTCTATAAGACTTTCGTTCCCACGTTGGCCCCACTTCTGGCCCACCTCTAAAACTCCTTTAGCACCTCAGGTACACTCACAGACACCATGAGAAACACCATCATTACAGTAATCCCTAAACCAGGGAAGAAACTAGTGTTCTGTGCACCCTACTGCTATATTTCCCTCCTAAACGTACATACCAAGGTGTTCACCAGTGTGCTAGGTGCCCAGCTACCCCATACATGCAGGGCCCGATTGATTCGGACCAGGCTGGCTTTATTCCCGAAAGGGACTGCAGTGACAATACTAAGCGTATTTGTCACATAATAGACAAAGTGCACTGGTACCACACGCTGGCACTTCTACTTTCGGTTGATGCAGAAAAGGCATTTGACTGGGTGCAATGGGGATACCTCAAGTTGGTTCTGGATAAAATTGGCCTTGGCCCCCACTTTTGACAATGGGTGTGGTGTAGTTACACTCACCGTGGGACACAGGTCAGGCTGAATGGTGTGTTGTTGTGACCTTTTGACATCACACGAGGCACCAAACAGGGTTGCCCCCTTTTCCCTCTCCTTGGTGCTATGTATAAGAAGCCGCTGGTGGAGCAGATTTGGGGGGCCACTCGCAAACAGTGGGTGTGGCTATGGGAGTCACAGAACACAAATTGGCTATGTACCCAGATGATGTAATGGTTATGGTCACTCGCCCACAAGGGTTCCTTCAACACTTAATGCCAGAAATGGAAACTTTTGGAAAAATGTCAGCCTTCAAGGTGAATTGGGCCTCACTATCCCAGACAGAACACCTCACGCTTGAGAGCTATTTTCCTTTTATATGGGCTACCCCGAGTGCCCCCTACCTGGGCTTGAACATTTACCCTACGTTTGGGGGTACGTCAAAACAAAACAATGCTACTCTGGTCTGTAGTTAGAACAGATTTACAGTCCTGAACAGGTAGGACCTCACCTAGATAAGAAAATTGGCAGCTGTAAAAAATGGCTACTACCCCAAATTGTCTAGGTAATGCAAAGCTTGCCACTCCAGCTCCCCCCCCCTCACACTCCCCTAATCATACCTGAGAAGTTACAGCACCTCACTGAACATTACATCTGGGAAGGGAATAAAAGCCCATATGGCAAAGAGCCAGGCTTCCTGGCCCTTGAGGGCAGGTGGTTCGAAACTCCCCCCTTTCACACACTACTTTCAGGTAGCACAACACATATATATGGCTGAGTGGTCTTAGCCCATGATGGAGAAACACTCGTGTTTTTTTGACCAGGTGGTAGCTGAATACATATTTGGAAAATACATTGGCTCCCCAATGCCCAAAGGCTAATGGGGGTTTACATCTCCCCAGTGCTTTCGGCGACAGCAGGAGTATGGGCTAGGGTACAGCTAACGAAGAAACTCTCCTCCCGCTTCTTCCCCCAAACACCGTTAATTAGCAATCCAGATTTCCCGCCTACCATACAGGGCATGTTGTTCTTGCAATGGCAGATTGGGGGTTGTAAGAGGTTGGGAGACTTTTTGACCAAAATAGCCTTCTTGATTTCACACAGATTCAAGTAGATTATGGCATTCCCTCTAGGGCCCACTCCCAATACTTCATCATTAAACACTGGATCACACAACCCCACATCAAAACACATCCCCCTCGCCCACTCAATGTTCGCAAAATGGCTTCTTACGCGCAACACATAAACATCTTATCAGATTTTTTCGCATTTCTTAATTCACCAACACAAGTAACTAAATCCTCTGTGGAGCAGAGGTGGGAGCTGGAGTGTGAACGTTTCTTTACCTCCAAAGAATGGACAGACAGCCTAACTCAGTCAGGTATATCCGCTGGTTATGCCAGTGGAAAGGAAATGTTGTTAAAGATAGTACCAGTAATGAACTATACACCCACAAAGCTAGTTAAGTGGAATCTGGTGGGTCGGGGGACTGCTAGAGACACCATGGCCACACTGGGACACTGACTAACAGTCTTTGGCACTGCCCAAAGATAAAACATTTTCGGGCTGAGGTTCTGACAGACATCAATGAAATGTACGACACAAAAGGTACCTAGTTTTCCTAGTTACATCTTACTGGGACTTCCCAATGCATTACTGTTAGAAATGGGGTCTATAGTTGGCAGAGGTATACACCCTTTTCCAAGTAGGGACCACAAACCTAGTCAGGGTAAGTCACACAATCAAAATTATACTGTGCCCACCCTCTGGGAGTTTGACACTGAGTAGTCAGGCTTAACTTAGAAGGCAATGTGTAAAGTATTTGTGCAATAAATCCTGCAACAACACAGTGAGAACACCACAAAAAGACACCACACAGGTTTAGAAAAATATAGGATATTTATCTGATTAAAGTAAGGTCACAACGATTAAGATTTGATAATCACAAGTTGAAGTATCCCTTTTGTATTAATAAAGGATAGAGTATTTAGTTCTTAAACGCAACAATTGTCTCTTGCAAGCACAAAGTACCTGGTTTGCGTCAAAATTACATGCACGAGGACCGCAGAGGAAGGGATGCATGGAAAAGGGTAGGTGTGCGTCGGTTTTCCCAGGCGCACACAAAAAGATGCGTTGATTCTTTTCCACGCAGCAATGGCTTTGCGTTGAATTCCGGCATGCAGGCTTGAATCCTCTTTGTGGTGCGGGGTCTTTTGACACCCAGGGACGCTGCAGGGAAATCCTGAGTGTGTGGGGCGAAGTCACAGCTGTTGTGTCGATCCGGTGGGTGATGCGGCGGAATTTCTGCCGCACGGCTGTCGCTGTGTCAATTCCTCTCGCAGGAAGTCAGACTGCGTCGTTCCGGCTCGGCAATCCATCGATCCGGTGGGCTGTGTGTCGAAATTCTGGTCGGAACATTGGCGCTGCGTCGATATCCTCTCGGGGAGCCGGGATGCATCGTTCCGGCAAGTTTCTCACCACTGGACAGGCTGTGCGTCGATTCTGGCATGCTGTGCATCGATTTTCACCACACAAGGAGTTTCTTTGCAGAAATGAAGTCTTTTTGGCCCTGAGACTTCTGGAAACAGGAGGCAAGCTCAAATCCAAGCCCTTGGAGAGCACTTCTCAGCAGAGCCAGAGGCCAGCAAGGCAGCAGTCCTTTACAGCAAAGCAGTCCAGGTGAGTCCTCTGGGCAGCTAGGCAGCTTCTCTTGACAGGTTGCAGGTTCTGGTGCAGAATGTCTGTCCCAAGAACTGCCTAATTTGGTAGGGTCAGGGACCCAGTTTAAATACCCAAAAGTGCCTTTGAAGTGTGGGAGACTTCAAAGAGTGGTTTTGAAGTGCACAAGGTCCCCTTTCAGTACAACCCTGTCTGCCAGGGTCCCAGTAGGGGGTTTGGCAGTCCTTTGTGTGAGGAAAGGCCATTGTCCTTTGAAAGTGTCAGGCCCTCCAGCCTTCCAGCCCAGGAAGAGACATTCAGTATGCAGATGTGTGTAGGTGTGACTGAGCATCCTGTGTTTGTGGTTGTCTTGGTGAAATGCACAAGGGAGCTTTGAAACAGCACAGCCCACATGGACTGGCGACAGGCTGCAAGGCACAGAAAGATTTAAGTGCAGAGAAATACTCACTTTCTAAAAGTAGCATTTCTAAAATAGGAATATTAAATCCAACCTCACCAGTCAGCAGGATTTTGTATTACCATTCTGGCCGTACTACATGTGACCGGTTTACCCCTTTCAAATCATAATTTACCACTCAAACAGTATATGAGGGTAGCCCTAATGTTGGCCTATGAAAGGAGCAGGCCTTACATCAGTAGAAAACGAATTTAGGTGTTTTTCACTACCAGGACATATGAAACACACAGATATATGTCCTGCCTTTTACCTACACAGCACTCTGCCTTCTGGATAACATAGGACCTACCTTAGGGGTGCCTTATATGTAGAAGAATGGGAGCTTAAGGCTTGACAAGTACTTTTAAATGCCAAGACGAAGTAGCAGTGAAACTGCACACACAGGCCTTGCAATGGCAGGCCTGAGACAGGGTTAAGGGGCTACTTATGTGGGTGGCACAACCAGTGCTGCAGGCCCACTAGTAGCATTCAATCTACAGGCCCTGGGCATATGTAGTGCACTATACTAGGGACCTACCAGTCAATCAAATATGCCAACTGGGTATGAACCAATGTTACCATGTTTTAAGGGAGAAAGCATGTGCACTTTAGCACTGGTTAGCAGAGGTAAAGTGTGCAGAGTTCTAAAACCAGCAACAACAGTGTCAAAAAGTGGAGGGAGACAGGGGAAAATTTGGGGGTGACCATCCAATGGCTGGCAGGTCTAACAATTACCATATCTGCTGCGCTCAGCACGAGGCTAGGCCATCGCTTTAGCACTCTGCTCCACCAAATAGGTTATTTTGGCCAAATGGGGGTCACCCATTAACCCAATGAATCTGGATTGGTGGCATAAGCTTTGGGAATGGGTATGGAGAAACTTACGGCAGTGGCTGAGTTCAGACTAAACCTATTCGATAAAACGTAGAGGCCATGTATACACTTCTTATCCCAGGAATTCTGAGAACTGTCCTGCCCGCTGTAAAGTTATGAATCCAATATCTTACACAGACAGAACCCAATTGAACTGTGCCCTCTGTGGCGGACTCCTGAACTGAGCACCGCTTTCGAACACTTGACTATGCCCAGTATCTTGAACCAATCCAAATAGGATTGTTTACTCCCTTATACAATCACAACCTAACGTGATGCTCGTGTGAGAACATTTTCAGCTCTTGCTGTAAACTGTTCCTACAGAGAAGCTCTCTCTTTAGTTGCCACTATCTTACTTATACTTATGGAGAATACAAGGATTTGAACAAGGTGGGCTTACTCATGTAATGCGACATGCTTCATCATGGACCACCTAATCCCACCATGGTAATATAGTACTATCAGGGTGGACTCAACCAAGGGAGGGGGCTATCTCGAGGGAGTTCTTATAAATTAGAATTTGACTAATTTTTGGGATCTAGTAACTGAGGTTTAAAAATCTCAGAGTAAACCACAAAGTATCCTTTATTTGGTGGTACTCCAGGGAAATCTAAAATTACTAAAAAGTATACTTAGCAGGTGTTCTGAGGTATAATGAATCTTACGTCCATCTAGAGACCTGCCAACATGTTTCTGCCCCTTCTCAGCCTTTATAGGCCTTGGGCACTCGTCAGGGCTTAAAGTATGGGTCCCTGGATTTGTAGTAGGGTGAGCTCAAACTATGCAAACAAATAAGAGAGGCCCTACCTCTTGTTGACCGCCTCCCTTTTTTGATCCGATCCCCCAACTCCCTCCCCATTTATATAAACATGACTTGCTTTGTATTGTTGTTTCTCTACAAATCTCAATAAAACAGGCTTAAACCTAAAAATATAATGCTCGATTTCCCATCAAAATCATCATCAAACCTCTCACAGTATCAATTAGTTAAAGTAAGATTGATAACGAGAAGGCAGATTATCTAGGGTCACAGTGTCATGTAACCAAGTGCATGATTATGGTAGCAGATTTGTAGGGTACACCACTGTGAAGTGACACCTCCAGGAAAACGGAGGAGTTAATAAATCTATGTTGTCACCCACCTCCGCTGTGGGTGGGGTAGTGCGTGCAGGTAGAAGGAAGGGAGGTGTTGATGGTTGTATCAGTTTGTGATGCTGGTTTGCGAAATCAATAAAAAAACATTTAAAAAAAAATACTTGTTCAAAAGCTTTCAATCAGGTCTTCCTTGATCAACAGTACCGAAAACTATGTTGAACTTAAAAGCTGTACACCCAAGTTGGCCCAAATTACCATAGCAGTTCGAATGACTCAATGGAGGCTGCAGCGCTTTATCACCTCACTCCTTTTTTCATGTATTTCTATCTCCGTGAAATTAGGTTTGTTGACAAGTTGGTAAGACTTTCTTAGCTTTCTGATCATGAGCACTTTCTTCTGGTGTGGGGCATGACACTACACACTTAATCTAAGTGTGCACAAGTGCACTGCCTCCACTTCTATGGCTGCAGGTTGAAGACTAGACCCTGAAGTGAGAAAGAATGGAAACAAGGCTTCCCTTAGAAATTAAATAAGGGCCTTGTTCAAAAAGGGCTGCTGATTACTTGTGTGTCCCAATCCCCCCAAACTTCCCCCAATCTTTCACCCACCCGCCCCTACAACTGCAAGTTTTGGTAGTTTGGTAGATAGTAGGTGTGAAGAGTGGGACTGCACTTTGTACTGCTCAGGTGAAAACGTTTCTAAACAGGATCATGCCTTTTGAGTCTAATTCTGCCACTGACTGACAGATGAACACCAAAGCTCACCAGTATAGTGATTATGCTGTGGGTGCTCAGTAATGCTTGCTCAGGACCATAACCTTTAAACAAGTTTTCTCAGAATGGACAACCCAGGACAGTAACCAGCTAAATGGGCTACAAGCATAAAGGATCCTGCAGAGCTGGTCAACGCTGCCAAGTAAATGAAACCCTAAAACTGCACAACTATCCCTCACACTCCTTCAACAATCACAGTGCTAACCGCCGAGTGTCATGAAAATGGAAACCATACCTTTATGGTCTTTATGCATGACACGGAAACATTTCCCGCATAGGATCCAAGTAAAGACAAAACGCTTCCAACCACACGCCCTAAATGGTGTAGAGTACTACTTATGCACCACACATATGGGTAGTAAGCGCTATATAAATATGACAATACAGTAAGATGTTATCATCATTGTTATTATATTAGCTCCTCTAGCCTCTCATATTATGACACATTCTATTTACTATAACTTCTCCTGTAAAAATGCTCCTGTTAGATGACAAATGGTTGGTTAGATGACAAATGGTTGGTTAATTGGAGAGAATATCTCTTTGCATTGCAACATGCATGGCGAGTCAGTTCTGTGCATCATGCAGTGGCTTAGGAAAGGCTTTTGCAATTCGGCACCACCTCGAAGCATTGTCCTGCAAGGACACAAATGTACCATTTCATGAACCATGGTGCAAGGCCAATGACACGCAATTACAGTCTCATATTTGATGAACGGATGTCAGCTACCCCTGCTCTGGAACCGCAAAGTCAGCACAAACAAAATTAGACTAAATTTGATAAAGGCAAAACTGAAAACGCAATGCATACACTCAGGACATCCTGTGTGGTTTCACTCTCTCTCAGCACGAGAGGCTGCAAGTGGTCATGTATGGCGCAAACAAGCCTACACTTTCAATGTGCTGCAATTTGACACAATTAGAACACAGAATTATGAAACCAACTGCAGCCGTTAGGAAATCCATGGGAATCCCTCCAAAAATGATGCTACCAAAAAACAAGAAGAGAAAAGAAAATTATCGAAATAATTCATCTGATGCATTAAGGTTCCAGAGTGCAGTATGGGAAAGTAGCATGATAACAACACCACTTTCATTTGAAAAGCTTTACATACCAAAGAGAAATAAACACAAAAAGGGCCTGGCCTGCAGCTAGCTAAATTTTACACAAGCACAAGAATCTTGGAGTACAAACAACAAGAATTAGGCATTGTTCCAACCGCACAACCTAGCGAAGGTACACATCAGATCTCAGAAGGAGGCATGCAAATATCATGCACAGAATAGAGGGCAGAAACAACAAGGGAACACTTTGTTTGGACACGTCAGATATGGATTTGCCTGATAAACAGCACACACAACAGAATATGATAAATTACAAACGTACTGTAGGGAATATACAATGCCACACTGCTTAGAGATTATACTTTTGGTCAGGCCACTCCCTTTGCTAGTTTCATGACATTTACAGCAATAAACTGAGAAAAAGATGGTGGTGTTTTGGCATAAACACTTTTAGAAAAGATAAATTCAGCCAAGGCCCTAGGTTAGATGGGTGCAATGCTTTTACATATAAAGCAAAGAAAACACAGCTGGCAAATAACACCTCCTTTTGAGGGATGCAAGACCAGGCAAAATATATATACATACACACACACACACATAAAACGTGTTTTAGGAAAAACACCCCAGAACTTCCTAGAAACTTCTGCCTCCTTATCTATGGAAAAGTGGATGGTCCTTTCTTGCCCCTGTGAAATTTTAAGTTTCCTAGTAACTTTTTTTACAATGTAATGAATTATTAGCGGTTGATCTGACCCCGTACGACCTAGAAAAAAAATAAAAAATGTAGCAAACAAGGGTCGAATGACCAAACGTTAAAAAGGCACTGTGAGGCAGATGAAGTAAGACAAGGGTTTCAAAGAGTACTGAAGCACTTGGCGGTAGCAGGAAAAGAAAACACCAATGTCAAACAGAGGCCTCAAGTTCTTTCCCCAAGTCTACAACAAATCAAAGCTCTCCCACTTGTGGAACCGTGTAAGACCTCACAACAGAAGAATTTGCATGAAGAAAAAAATAAAATTCATAGCCGGTTCTGTAACGCCAGTACTGTTACATGTGAAAGCAACTCCACTAACACGAACTGTGAGGATATACTGTTTCACACAGGGAGCCATACCTCCACCAAGGAGAAGCAGTTATGGCAATCTGAGGTATGCAAGAAAAACTGCTGCAAATGTGTTCCCAAGAAAGAAGAATGGATCATGCACTACTAGAACCAGAGTGCCAATAATGAGACAAACTAGCTAAAATGCTTAGCTAGAACTATGATCCAATCTATTTTGTGATTACTTTCAACAGCAGTAGAAAATACGAGGGTTTTAATCATTAGCATTATTTTGAAGTGGTGTTCTTCCGGTTGAGTCGTCTGCATTGCTACTAAACTCTTAAATTTTGGATTGAGAAGATGCAGTCTCGCTTCACTCGAAAGTATATGCAGCACAGATGGTTGAGCCACCATGATGCACAGAGGGGAATGTGCAGCTAGCTAATCACTGGCTATTAGCAAATTATTATCTTTATAAATGTCGGCTACCTGTACCAACTGCAGCAGAATGCCATTGTGTAGCGTCCTCGTCTGCCATGGGGCCACTGGGACAAGCCTGTACATGCCTATATGCCCGGTTCCTTTGACTTTGAATGTCAGAGCACTGCTCCGATTCCCCAGTGTACCAGTGCCTTGGGCCTCAGAAGATAAATATGACAGAAAGAGGACTTGGTTCAGAATTAGATTGTGGCATAGGAGACTGGAAGCACTAACATTCTTAACCACTTTATAAAGGCAAAGGGTTAAATAATGAGAGTTACACATGAATTCGGTATGCAACACCCTTTACTAAAAATGTGCCAAACAAACTGTCTAAACACTTTAACGCAGGCTCCTCTAACATTTTCCAGGCTGAACTAAGACTGCGATGATGTGCATTAGACAACGGAAGCAATACTGGTATAAACATTTTATAAACAAGGCCAGGAGGAGAAAAAATGACATGAACCCGTTATCTATTTAAATCATAAAAAGCCATGGGATACAATCAATGAATAAGAGCATGGCAACAATTAGGACAGAATATGTGACATTTTGTAGCTCAACCAACTCCAGTAAAATAACCACATTGCAGCTTTCTGAAAGAGGAGAATTTATTCTTCCCCATACAACTTACAAGTAAATGTTTTCTGGTTTTTATTACGTTATGGTAGAACCTTAGCTTGTCCGTCATTTAAACAGATATTGTCTTGAGACAGAAGGTGGGCCGTGCTGCAACCACACCAGTTTCTTTCTCATATCTATATTCCGCACAGCACACACAATAGGGCAGCACGGGGTTTTAAACGCGCAGTCTTCATCTGTGGGGTAAGCTCATTTCACACAATTGACTTGTAACGTTGCCACTGCATGGTGTCTGGCAAGCACTTCTATGGAACCAAGGGAACAAAGTGTATATGCTGACTTCACAGAACTGCCTACTCCATCACCACCGCCCCAAGATAGCCACAGCTCATTTAAAGGAAGACCCAGATATCATATCTCAACGAGCAAACGCGAAAGAGATTAGAGGATACATCAAGTGTAAGAGGGAGCTTGCACGGTTCTACAACAAGCAACTTTAGTTCACTAAGGCGACAGTCCCTTGTTGAGCCTCAGTGCATACACAGGACCCCTCCCAAGGTGCCGCTAAGCACAGAACTGGATTGTGTGCTTCGAGGATGTCTGCGTGGATTAGTTTCCACTACTTCCTGCTGAAACGGTTTATTAATTATTAATTAATTAATCCAGCGCGAAATGCTGCGGGAGAGTAAACATTGCCTTACAGGGCTGCCGGATGCTAGGTTTAGTCATTTGCCCACTCGCAAAGGAAAGGAAATTGCTGGTGGCGTTTTAGATCAAATGACAGCAGGTTTGTGTAACGGTGTCTCGTAATACTATTCTGAGATAACACAAGTGAAGTGCTAGTTGCACTCATAACCCTTTTAAGTTTAAGTGAAAAAGCTTTCCATATACAACAGGTGCCGGTCACACATGCACGGTACACCTGTCTTCTGAGGGAGGAGGCCAGCCCAGTGAAGTCACCATCTTGGGAAGCAAGTCGCAAATTCCATTCCGATCCCACAACTTGAGTAAGCGTGATGTTGCAAATCAACACATCCTTCTTCTTTCTTTACCTTCAGTCCGGAGTGCTCCATGTCATCAGGACACGGTGCCCCAGACCTGAGCATTGTAAGAACCAATGCACTGTGTGGCTACTGTCCTCACGTATCCCCAAATCCACCAGTTGGAATAAAAGTCAATATTCTATTACTCGGTTTCAGGAAAAAGTCAGATGGAATATGATGTCCCCGATTACATGGAGTCACCTGGTAGCCTTTCTGGAACCTGTGTTTACTAGTAAGCAAAAGTATATTCACATCAGAATTTAAATGCCATACTGATTTATAAGAAACCGTTTACAGCACAGAGGTCACATGATTAATGGATAGATTCAACACGTAGCCCTAAACAAAGTGTCATGAACAAAGACAGTAAAATACTAGTTGAGGAAACGGAGCTAGAGTAATTAAAGATGAACCAATGGCTTCATTCACAAATTGACACGAAGCATCAAAACATCAAATTAAGAAATCCGCATGTGAACTAAGATAGGGATAGAATTTCCCCATTCATTACATAGTTATACTCCAATAACACTCAAAAGCTATAACAGTAATGAGCTCTCAAAAACATGTAGACTCACTGCCATCAGCATCCCACTAAATGAATCTAAATTTAACCTTAAAAAAAAAAAAAAAAAAAACTCTAGCAGCTTGAAACCCTCACAGGTGAGTAGCCGTGAGTTACAAATACTGATTGATTTACATTTTTTTTTAAACTTGCATGGAAAATTTAACAGGTTTCGCACATTTGACATATTGAAACCATTGAAAAAAATACGGGTTTGCCACTTTAAAATGTTTTACACTGTTGGAAACAGCCCTTCTGCAAGGTCATTCCTAGACTTTTTGCCTACCTCCTCCTATTTGTCTGACCTATTTTTGCTGGCCTTTAGGAATCAGTGCACTTTACCACTGCTGACCAGTGCTAAACTGCAGGTGGTTTGTCCTCTAAAATATGATAGCATTGGCTTCTCCACAATTGGCATGTTTAATTTACTTGTAAGTCCCTAGTAAAGCGCACTACATGTGCCCAGGGCCTGTAAATTATATGCTACTAGTGGGCCTGTAGCACCGGTTGTGCCACCCATTACAGTAGCATGTCTCAGGCCTGCCACTGCAGAGCCTCGGTGGGCAGTTTTAAACTGCAATTTCGACCTGGCAAATGCCCCCACTTGCCAAGCCCAAACCTTCCTTTACATGCAAGTCACCCCTAAGGTAGGCCCTAGTTGCCCAATAACATGCTGCAGTGTACATAAAAGGGTGGGCATGTACTTTTTAAGCTTCACATGCCCAGATAGTGAAAAACTGCTAAATTCCTTTTTTCACTATTGCAAGTCCTATCTTTCCCATAGAATAACATTGGGGTTACCCTAAAGCATCTTTTAAGGATAACTTCCAAATCGGGTGAGAAACAAATATGGGGCTTGGTGTCCCTGGGCTCACAATTTAAAAATCACAATTTATGGTGAAATCAGATTATAAATTGTAAGCCTGAAAATGCCAATTTTAGAAAGTTGAAATGTTCTTACTTTAACCATTCTGTGCCTTTGCCCTGTCCCTGAATATGCATCTCGGGGAGATGAAAGCTGGGCTCTGTGCATTCCCAGCAGACAGGCACACATGAAGGGCGCTTGGGTGTGGCATTAGCATATTGATGGCTCATCACCAGGCTGATGTGTCTTCCTGGACAAGGTGGAAGGGAGGAGCAGACACCAGACTCTAATTAGGGCTGCGCCTCTTCTCACACAAAAGGCTGCATACCCCCTGCGCAGTGTCTGTAGCAGGGGTGGGCAAAGAAGGGACCTTGGGATCTTCAAAAGGAAGGTCTGGAAGTTGCCCCAACTTTCCAGAATGTGGGCACTAAAGTATAAAAGCTGGAGCCCAACCCTCCCTGCCCCCCAGGCTAGTTCACTTCAGGGTCCTGGGGAATACACCGTCTTCTCTGAGTATTGTACTTGTTCAACACATAAGCAGACCTTCGCCCACCTACTACACACACAAGCACACAATCATGCTTGCTGCATAAAGGCCTAAGTGTTGTGTACAGAGCCTGCCTGCATTCTTAAAGCTCATGCTTGTCACCTTAAAGTCACAGATAACCTGCTACAAACATGACATGTACTTGACATGCTGCTACACAGGTACAGAGCAACACACAAACAGTGCTGCATGAACATTGCGCAGCTAAATTACTCTGCCCATGCTTCGCACGCACACCCCCACACTTCGCATGTAGACATACCCATGTTTCATGTGCACGCACACATCATACTTCCAATGCACATCTCAAATGTTGTGCATGCACACACATCCCCCAAGCTTTGGATGTGCACACCTAAATGCCCCATGCTACACCCTTGCCGATGTTGCGCGCACACACACACACAAAATAAGAAAACCCCAATCTGACAGAATCCTTGAGACTAGAGCATGAAGGTGTCCAAACTGACTGTACTGAAAGGACATTGTGATAAACTTCAATGCAGAATCACACAATACTTCACATTTTACATCCTCTAACTCAAGGTGGATGAAAAAACAAAATTGGACCAAACCTCTAGGGCACACTGGACCCAAATCTCAGTGATATGCATATTCGCTTTTCATTACACAATCCCCTCAAGGCACCCATGTATAAAGAAGTCTTTCCTGACCCGTCACTGTGCGATGAGAATCTTACCTCTATACCATGGATCACCTTTCCCTATAGGTAGAGACATTGTACACAAGTCCAAATACAAAGTTGCCCCCACAGGAAACCCTGACCAAATATAACTCTTACACAAGAATGTCATCTTGATTTAAAGTCCCACTGGACACCATGAAGCCAATGTAAAGGTATGTGGATACCAAACAAAATACTTAAATGAACACACAGCACTAGTGGCCTCAACATTTTAAACAGGTGCAAAACCAACGTTGGGATTTCACGGCACCTGGTGCGCACACACTCAAAGCATTTTTAGAAGAGTGGTACCTGTGTGCATGCCTAGAAATTAGTTATTTAGGCTGTGGCGAGGCTGTTCCAAATAAAAATTACCCACTTGGTACTAGCACGAGTAAGAGAAAAAGGGAAAGAAGTGAAAAGATAAATGAAGATAAAACAAGGGACAATAAGAAGAAATGTGAACCAAAGAAGTGCACATGAATCAGAGGGCAGGAAAGAGAATAGGAAAGAGGGAAAGGATGGAAAAAGAGAGAGGGAAAGCAACGTCTATTAAAGAGAGACAGACAAGGTAATGGTTGGGGGAAGAAAAACAAGCAGCATAGGGGCATGTTTTTTTGCTGCGGTCTTTTATCTTAAATGAGCTGTACTGGCAACATGTCAAGCCCTCCACCCAATTTCACATACTAAGTAGATAGGTTCTCTGTATGAATATAGCAAGGACCCAGCGTTTGAGGTATAAATTTCACTGACAAATGTAATTGTGAATGGCTGCAGTTAGATCTACAGGACGTGATAGCCCCAAGACTGTAGAATATGACACCAGGAGCTACAGTAGTGACAGCAGGTCTCAAAGTAACAGCAGTAGGACCTTTAGGGAGCTAGCGTGGAATATCACCAAATGAGAATGGTGTCAGCACTCACATATTCAATCATTCGTTCACCTATAGGCTCTTCTCAGTGAGTTGAGTACATGTACAAGAGATTTGTCTGTACCCTGCTAGTCACTCATTAGTGTGTTTTGAGAGAGACAAAAAGATTGTACGTGTTTTCTGTGAGGAATAGGCGATTAGACTTGCTGCATTCTCAGAGAGGGAAGATTACTTTGCTACTGCCATGCTGTAACTGTTGTGAGAAAGTAAAGCTTGTACGGCCTGGTCTCTATGTGTCCTGTAACGCAGAAACGCAGAAATCCAGTGGCCCCGATTACATGTAACATTGCCAATTTGCAGACTTGGAAAATGCAAAAATAGAATTAAGTTCCTGACTATTTGGGGCTTTTTGCCTTCTAGGCAGTCAAAGGTTAAACAGCCTAATGGGTGACAGGAAAAGATACAGCCTGGCAGCCTTTCAATTAAGAATGTTCGCATCTCACTGCTAATGAGCTTACGTTACATTAAAACTCCTTAAACACACGAGCGTGGTAAAAAAATATATTTATCCGAACAATGTGAGCAGTAAAATGCAAAGTGTCTAAAATGTAACCGAAAAAAGAAAAACAACGTGCTGTTGCCCGTCTTGCCGAGCTCATTCTAGCCCTAGAAGTCGGTGTAAATTAGGAGGGGCGACTAAAACGGGCCGAGTCTTGAACAAGTGCAGCACATGCTGCAGGTGATGTCCCAGGAGGAGACAAAATCACATATACTGTACACATACGCAATCCTACATTCACTATTATTATATATACACACAATGCTGTTAACATTGCTGCAACTGGGTAAAGCTGCACACAATCCTGTAAACGGAGCTTTGCGGGGTTGTAAACATATAATGTAAATAAATACAGAGCTACACACCCACTTGTCTGTGAACACAGACTACAGTAGCTACGTAATGCTGCACGCAGGGGTGTCATCAGAAAGCTAAACGCATGCTGTATATCAATACCCATATACACACAGAGCTGTGCACATGCAAAGCTGTGAATACGCAATTCTGTACACACCGAACTGTAAACACACAATGCTATATTGTAGCAGCGTGGCTTCACAAAGGTTCTCACGCAAAGAAAACAGTAAACACATTATAATAACACAGCGCTGTATACATACGGGACACACTGAGATGTACACAGTCCGGCACACAGATAAACAGACCTCATTCCCCCTGGACTCACCTTCCGTGTCAGCGCGCGCTGCCCGTAACCAGCAGATCAGCACCAGGAACCGGTGTGCTGCTGAAACTGCGCCCACAAGGGCTAAGGGATCCCTTCGACATTGCCGCACCATACTGCCTGTGTGCGAGTGGGTCTCCTTCGGCGCTACGATCCCTCCGGGTTGCCAACGCATGCCTTATGCCGGGTCCGCACTGTGCAGCCACTGAGCTACTGCTGCCACTCTGTGAAACCAGCGAGAGTTGGCGTGGCCAGAGCGTCCCCGCCCAAAACACATAGAGCAACCGACCCAGTTCACAGCGACACCTGGCGCCCTCCGGATACACTGCAGGCCAAGCTTTAATGCAGTGTCCCTCCCACCCCCAATCCGGCGATGTGCACGTGCTTACTGACAGCCGCACGAGGCGCACAGGACTCCAATTGTCCATGTCAAGTCCGGCTACATCATGTAGAGTCAGGGCGCTCAATTGTGAGTCACAGAATAGACAGGCAGTGCTGTATGTTGTCATAAGAGAGGAACTCAGAAGTGCAGCATATCACGCGGTCATATTTAACACTATAACGCAACATTTTAAATCTCCTAAAGAGGGTGGTCCAAGAGGTTTTGGAGGTTCAGCCCTTGGAAAACAGATGGATTTAAGCAATTGGGAGCGGCGGCAGGATTTCAAGGGAAGGTCTGATGGATGTTTGTAGGAGGTAGTTCAAGTTTTGAGGTGATAGAAATAAAATTGTACTAATACATTAACGGTATAGTAGTTAGCATATGGCAACTTAGAAGTTTCATTTTAAAAGACTAACCGAGAAATTAACATGAGGTGTAAAATATGCATGTTTGAATTACAACTAAGATCGTGACCTCCATTCGCTTTGGACATCGAGTTTTTCCATGAAAAGATGATGTGCATTTATATTCGAGTTAGTTACTGACATGAATTATTATTAAAAGCATTATTTTAGTGAACTAAGTAGAGATGGCAAGCATATTATGAATATTAAATGAACATGAGTTAATCGTACTCTATATTGATTTTTATTATTTTATTACTATAAATTACTTATGTGTAGAAAAGTAAACACACGTTTAAATTGTTTCTAATGTCGTAAGTAATGTTTGCAATATAAATAATTTGCTTTGCAGATTTGATTTAAAATTGTAAGGTGCACATTTGGATTTATGTGTATTAATTGCATTAATATGTGTTTAGGTTTTCTTAGCTAGACTAGGCCTGAAGATTAATTTTGCAGCAGTAGTGGAAGAAATGCAAGTTCATTCTGTTAAGTTTAACCTGAATTATTTTCTAAATTGCCGACGTATTGGTGAATGTCCCATTGTATTAAAGTCAGAGAACATGTCCTGATAAATAACAAATGTAACAGTATTTGTTCTAGCTGTTGAATAAGACAGGAAGAGTTATTGAAACTCATATGAGAAAGGTTAGAATCATCTTGTGTACCGTGAGAAAGGATTGTAAAGTTGCATTTGAAAAATGAATTTAATATTTTGGCAGCACTGTATGAATTCACTGAGATGACTACGCATCTTACCTAAGCAAATCTGGAATAGTTGCAAACTTGATGTCGTCAACGATCTCCAATTGGATTTTGATCAATCTGCACAAGATGGGCCCATACAGTCATCCAATCACAGTTCAATGAACATTTCTAATTAGGGAGAAACTTTTTGAATATTTTAGTCAGTCGTGGCTTGCTGGTGATCCTTGCTGTGGTGCTGCTATCGCTCTTCTTCTGAATCCATCTGACCCTTAGATATCTTCTGAAGAATAAAGTCATCCTTACTATTTTGCCCCATTGGCTTATGCTGTTCACTACTAGTATGTCAAACAAATTCTGAACGACTGACTTTGTGCTGCCCCAGTCTCTGCTGTCTACTGATGCTGAGACTATAAACGATCTGTCCAGATGAAACTTTCTGTCTGCTGTCCCATGAGGAGAAGTATCATTTAAATGTAGTTTCTTGTTTCCTTTTCAGCTTAGATGATTACACCAGTGTATTGTTATAGTGAGTTACCCTAGTTAGATGATTTTTCCAAATTATTTTTGTATCTTCTTTATTTTAACCCGTCCCCACACATTCAAGTCCAGATTCGTATTAGTGATAAGGATGGCCCAGTCCTGAAAACTGATTGATAATTTGAATTTTGATGATTTACTGATGTCACCATCATCTGCTTTGAAATCTGATTCTACTGTGCATATTATAGTTTTGTTAATTTGTGTTATTCTCTTAGAGTGTCTGATAGCATTGATGTTTAGTAGGCATAATCACCTTAGACGTTTTGGTCAACCAATGATTTTCATGTATGTTTATAAAGTAGTTTTGCAAACCATATATGTTACATTGATTTTGAGATTGTAATAAAGCTTTGAAACTTTATTCAGTTTGGAGTTTGATTTGTGTTTAAATTGGTCATGGTGTCTAGAATTGTGTATGGTTATTCATGTCATTGATTTGTTTTGAATGAATCTGATTACCACACTCCTCACTGAGTCTAAAGATCTAGTCGACTGCTAGTAGGTGGAATAAGATATGGACCCTCTTTTTGTACTTGGCGGGATAGCCGGCCACCAACCATGCTGGCGGTCAACAGAAGACCGTCAGTGGCGGTGGCAGGCATCCCGCCAGATAAAGACACCTGGAGCCTCACCGCCATTGATTGCAGTGAGGGCTGCCAGGCGCCATGCTGGCGGGCAGGGGTGGGTGCTGCTCCACCCTCACCGCCACATCAGTCCAGACACCTCCATGCCTATAATGATGCAGTCATAGGCGTGGCGGTGAATGGAGACGCAGCGATGCTGTCTGAGCAGCATCCTAGGAGCCCGTTCCCGGAGCAGCGCCACAGAACAGGTAAGTGCCCGCCGAGAGGGAAAGGGGGAGAGGGGTGTGGTGGTGTGTGTTGAGTGAGTGAGTGTGTGCATGCATGGGGATGTGCGTGTGTATTTGTGAAGGGGGATGTGTGTCTGCATATGTGTATGTAGGTATATGGGTGCATGTATATGTGGGGGTTGGAGGTTTGGGGGGACCTGAACGGAGGTGGGGTGGGTGGGGGATGGTGAGAGGGGGTTGTGGAGGGCCAACAGAGATTGGAGGGAGGAGGGAAGGTGGAACGATTTTCAGGGGTGGGGGGTTGGGAGTGGGTCTAGGGGCTTGGGGGTGGAGGGGTTGTGGCGGGGGGGCTGGCTTGTCACATTCAGGTGACAGGAATGAGAATTCCTGTCACCTGTATGCTTTCCGCCAGGGATTACCTGGTGGGGTATCCAGCCAGGAAATTCTTGGTGGAAATGGGAACATTATCCCACCGGCGGTCTGGCCTCCACCGCCGGGTCGAAAGTGGCTACTGTCGGCCCAGTGGTCGAATCAGGCCTGGCAGTGGGAAGTAGTGATCTGGCTGCTTAGCAGCCAGTTCACTACTGTTTTAATTATATGGCGGTTCGCTGTCGGCAGTACTTTCAGCTCCGCCGGCGGTGCGGTCTGCACCGCCATGTTCAAAATGAGGGCCATGATATTTTACCAGAGCTCTTGTAGTTTCTGAATCAGACAGCTGGAGACTAGCCTTGAAATCAGTAGTCTCCCACCTAAATTGGGAGGGTTGACATGTATGTGACATCCCCACCTGAGGCTTTGTTGGGTGGTATAAAACCAGTGGTGGGTGGGCAATCACCGTTTTGAACAGGTGCAGCACTGAGGCTGGAATTGCACAGCACCTGGTGCACACTTGCTTTCAAAATGTTTCTGAAGTGGTGGGCCCCAGAGTGCCTGTCTAGAATATAGATAGGCTGCCACTAGCCTGCCCCAATTCACAATTAATACCTGGAAAAGCAAAGAGTCAAACAATCAACAGGAGTCCAAGTGGCAGCAGCAGAACTTTCTACATGCTCACATATAATATAACATAAGTGAGAGTGGTATCAAAACTTGCATATTCATTCACTCATTCGATTACTGATTCCTTTCAGTGTGTTAAGCTCTTGTTCCAGAGATCTGCTTTTAACCCACATATTACTCATAACTTAAGTGTACATGCACTGTAAGCAATAAAAGCTTGCGCTTGTCTGCCATGCAGGATTTGTTCTGTGGGGAATGGAAATTTGCCCTTGCTACCGTATTTAAATGGGAGTGTGGGGTCCTTTGCTGTTGCCATGTTGCACTTGTTTTGCGAGAAAGCCAGTGGCTGCTCAGTGACTGCTCGTGACTCTTGAAAGCAGTGGAGTTTAAAAAATGCATCAGACTTTCAAGGTGCGAGAGAGACTGACCAACACAGGAGGTGTTGAAAGTGGTGGGGAATTCTACTCAAAGAGCATTTTGGTAAAGAATTTACATCAACATCTAAAACTTGAGAACACAAATCAGGGTAGAGAAAATTAGGTCATTTGGCACTGAAAGTCTGGAAACTCACATTTGCTGAGAAGTTTTCTGAATGTAACAGAATATGGTGGTGCCATCTGCAATGTTTGGATGCTGAAGCTGACGCCCAGTATGTGCCCACCTGAAGGACCAATCCAATTAATTTTGTGTATTTTAATCAGTGAAGAACTTTGGAACTGAAGTCAGACTCCTTCAGAACCTTCTTGGAGTTAGTTCTCCTCCTGTCTCGTAACTGTCCAGAACCCTGTTTAAGTCTGCTTTCTCACACTCTGCTTATTGATAATCTTCCCCATCATGGTCTTAACCTCTCTATTCTGTTATGTGGTTCAGTCCTAATAAGGCCAACTAATTCTGAACTGCTGATTTGTCCTATTGTGCAGCTCATGTTTAGCACTGTCTTGATGCTGCTGTCAACTGATGCCAGAAGATGGTGACCACTCTGTCTTGATGAATCAACGTTGTCTGCTGTCCCATGAGGAGAGGTATAACTAAATGTGGTTTTATGTTTCCTTTTCGTTAGTAATTTACACCATCATATTTTTGTAGTGATTTATTCTAGTTAGATGTTTTCCAAATTTTTTTTGTCTTCCCTTATTTTTGATTCTGCCCGCATGTGTTAGCCCGTTCCCACACATGCTAATCCCAATTGTGGTTGGCATTAGGAATGGCCCAGCTCTGAAATTGTTTGTTAAAAATGTATTTTTATGATTTACTGATGTTACCATCATCTTCTGTGAAATCTGGTAATAATGTTCATATTGTGCTGCTGCTAACCTACATAATTCCTTTGGAGTGTCGAACTGTGTTCATGTTTAGTAGATTGAATCTTTTCAGATGTTTTGGTCAGCCTCTGATTTTCACGTATGTTTATAAATAAATCTTGTGCACCATTTACGTGACATTGATTTTGGGATTGGAATAAAGCTTCGAAACTTTATTCATTTTGGTGTTTGATTTGGAGTTAAATTGTTTATGGTGTTCAGAACTGGTATGGTATAATGTCATTGATTTGTGATTGAATGTTTCTGACTACTACATTCTTCGCCAAGTCCAAAGATCCATTCGACCTCCATAGGTGATAATAGTGATGGTGTCTCACCTGCATGCTGGTGGGTGTTAAACCCGGAACAGGAGAGTAAAAACTCCTTTCTGGGGGCCCTGGCAGCGCTCCAGCAGGTACAACAAGTACTCTGGTGTAGTTACACAAAAACATCATTGTGTTTAAAGCATAAGCACACAATGCCAGCTCTAATCAAAAACATATTATCAGGTGTTTTTCATGTCCCTGCTGCCCTCCCGCTCCTCTGAAGACACTTATCGTTTGGTGGTTTTGGCATGCACTGGTGGCTGTGACATACATGCTGTTGGACCTGGCCTTTTTTGCGGGTTCATCCCCTGACTTTTTTGCCTCCTTCCTCCTATTTTTTCTGACCTCTTGCTGTTGGCTCTAGGATTCTGAGCACTTTATCACTGCTGATCAGTGCAAAAGAGCAGGTGCTTTCCCTTCTAGAGTTGGTATGATTGGCTTATACCTAATTGATATATTTAATTTACCTGTAGGTCCCTTGTAAAGTGGTATCTCCATACCCAGGGCCTGTAATTAAATGCTCTAGTGGGCCTGCGAATGAAAGTGAATTAATGGTCTAAGCAATGGGGAAGTATACCTAGACTTCCACGGTGATCTAATAACTCAGTAATTATAAATATGCAATGTAGCATCAATAGTGATTTGTTGCATTTATTGTGTTTCTTCTTCACATTTTATCACAAGAATAAGGTTATACTTGTCTTGGTAGGTGCTCCTAGTTTAAAAAAAACACACAGTGAAAGTGAATATTGTGCAGAGAAGTGAAGGTGATATATACAATATCACATCGCTATTGATGCTACATTGCATATTTATAATTACTGAGTTATTAGATCACCGTGGAAGTCTAGGTATACTTCCCCCTTGCTTTGACCATTAATTCACTTTCATTTACTACCCTGGTCAAAAGGGTTTGAGGGTACCTGCCTCATTGTCTTTACATTACACTAGTGCAGTCAGCTGACTGAGATGGCCTGTTTGCGTTTAAATCTATTTTTTATAGAAACCTTCAGGTTCCCACAAAACCATCTATTAACAATATAATGACAGAAAGGGACACTTTAACCTACACAGGAGACTATATAAATAGAATAGTCAGCGAGTCACGAAAAAAATAACGAAGTTAGAAAGAATAAAAAAGAAATTAGTGCGCACACAACTACACGGTCACTTGATGAAAGAGTACCTATGCTCCAATGTGATTCCAGTAGGGTTACAAGTGAGGAATTAACCTGCTATATTCATCGAAGATCCCAAATACAGGAATAACTTTAGCTTTGTAGCCAACCAATGTTAAGACATTGGATGGCACTGAGTATCGATACTGCATTGGAACATATAACAAAACTAGAAAAATAAATTGATGACTTAGCTAAAGAGATATTAGAAGACACTGCACTAACCAACGCACGCCGGGCCTTATAGGCTCTGGAAAAAACAGCTAAAGAATTTACATATATTACACAAAAGAAAAAACTAGACAAATTAGCTCAAGACATAGCTAAATACGACAAGACTTACACCTACCCATACCTAGATGAGGATTACTACAAACAAGATCAGTCAGGCAAATTTGTGAATAGAGGTAGGGGAGGCTACAGAAGATATTTTACTTTCTCTGACACATCGGCCTCCAATAGTTCAGATAGTGAGCAACAGGGCACCACCTCTACCTCCTACCCACAAGCTCCTGAATCTTTTTTAGGGAGGGGCCGAGGAGAGGACAACAGACAGAGAGTGACAAGAGGGAGAGGCAGGGGGAGGAACAGGGGGCGTGTACACTTTCAAGAACCCCATGGAGAACACCAGACCAGGCGCCAACAATACTCTTGGTAACTGGTAACCCCTCCCACCCCTTACTACCTCTATCAGAACACACTGACTTACCAGAAGGAGAGAACATGGTTGACATTAGCCTACCCACCAACATGGCCCCTATCTTCAACCTCTCACGCCACCATTTGACACCTCATGAACTCTCAGTACTAAGCAAGGGACTATCTTTCGTGCCCACGGCTCGTCCAAACTTTTTTGAGATAAAAATTGAAATACAAAGATTTTTCAGACGCATTTGTCTCAGTAATTTCTTTAAAGGTGAACCTAATGAAGGACCCCTGAGCACTACAGGCCTTAGACCACCATCTACATTCATTCCACCTTCTACCTCCATGCCGGTTGAAATACTAGCTTTTGAGAACGTTTTTTTCAAAGATATTGAAACTTTGAGCAACAAACGGCGATATGTCAAGTTCAATCTCACCTATGAAGAACACACAGCCTTAAAAAACCTAAAAGATAAACAAGACTTAGTGATCAAAGCGGCTGATAAAGGTGGAGGAATAGAATTGCAAGATGTAAATGATTACCAACAGGAAATACTTAGAAAACTAAGTGATAAGAATTGTTGTAAGGAGATTGGTTTGGATCCCACCAAATTACTGAGAGCACAAATATTGAAACTTACGACAATGGGGCTAGACCAAGGTTTTCTGTCCAAAAAGGAATACCAATTCCTCAACAAAAAATATCCTCGCATCCCCATTATATACACTTTACCTAAGATACACAAGAGTTTGATAAACCCACCGGGTAGACCCATTGTATCAGGATGTGGCTCCATATTAGAACCACTGTGTCAATACTTAGGTTTTTTCATCAAACCATTTGTATCCCTAACAAAAGCATATATCAGGGACAGCATGCACGTTATCATGCTGTATGAAGGGCTAGAATTTTCCCCCAATACTGATATATTGGTCACAATGGATACCCAATCCCTATATAACAACATTCCCCAACAAGAAGCTTTAAGAGCACTAACCAAAGTACTTGACTCTAGTACACAACCAGTACAAGTACCCACTTGGTTCATTCCATGATGGAAATAGCTATGGGCAAAAAATATTTTTTGTTCATTAACAACTTTTACTATCAGACTAAGGGAGTGGCCGTGGGAGCTGCGTTCGCACCAAACTTGGCTAACCGCTATATGGCAGAATATGAGACCCAAAACATCTTTAACCAAACAAATCCTTTCCTACACCACATACAAAAATGGTCGAGATACATCGACGATGTATTGCTCATTTGGCGTGGTTCCATAATCCAACTTCAGGATTTCCACGCATGGCTGAATGGCAAATCTAAAGATATCCAGTTTACCATTGAGTCCAATAGAGAGAGCATCCCCTTTCTAGATCTCAAAATAGGGGTAGAAAGAAACAAACTCTTTGACACATTATATCGAAAACCTACAGAGAGAAACACATTACTACACTACTCTAGCCACCACCCAAGAAGCAGGAGAGACAATCTCCCTTTTGGCCAGTTCCTCTGCATTCTGAGAAACTGCACAAAGAGATCAGACTACTTCAGAGAATCCAACATCCTAATCAAAAGACTGGTAGAAAGAGGCTACCCAAAAAGACTTGTGAAAAGAGCAAGAAAACAAGCATGGTACAACCACAGAGAAGCTCTTTTAGAACCCAAACAATTGAAACAAGATTGCAACAGACTAGCATGTGTTACCACATGCAGCCTGGCCAGCAATAACATCAAGAAAATAATCTTACATCATTGGGCACTTATTAAGAAGCATCTCCACACACAAGAAGCACCTCTATTTTCCTTTAAGAAAGGTAGAAACCTGAAAGACATCCTCACTTGCGCACTACTACCCCAGATGCCCAAAAGAAAGATTAACATACTATGGGATTTACCAGCTGTAGTAGGCCACTATAAATGTAGCAACTGTGCGGTATGCAAGATGACCTTTAATACTACTGAATTCTGCCACAATGACTACACATTCACCCTACCTACATTTACCAACTGTAACACACAGGATGTAATCTATGCAATTTGGTGCCCCTGCTGGCTGTTATACATAGGAAAAACTAGACAGAAGGCCAAATGCAGAATCCTGCAACACAAAAGCATGTTAAAATGCAAAACAATGGGGGCACCAGTAGTGGAACACTACGAAACACTACAACACAAATGCAATGACATAAAATTGCAAATAGTGGAACAAATCTCCTTTGGACCAAGGGGTGGGGACAAAGAATACATCTTAACAAAGTGGGAATTATTTTGGATAGTAAAATGTGGCACTATGAAAATTAAAGAGGGATTAAACACCATAGAAGATTGGCGTCACGCCTCCCTTTGATACTAATATCACGTATACCATTATCCCTGCTGCTCCTGGCCTTAGCCTCCCACAGATTTGACTTTCAGATGCCACAATTCCACACATGAAGGTCCATTGTCACCTTCTTTGACACAGCCTGTGGACACAGAGACCTAGATCCCATACTTATTTGGCCTATCCACGACTATTGCGCACATTGCAGATTACTCATCTCTTTCTGGACTACAGTCAGATGGACCCGACTTCCAATAGCTTTCTTGTCCGCAGACATCAACCCGGGCCTCTGAACACTACATGTCCCCTTTATTATTTCTTAACTGGTCGCATCCCTCCTCATGGGACGGTACAAAACAGTATAGGTATATGACAGTCGTTATTGTAGCCGCACTTACTGATCACCACCAGGCGATTTGTTCCCCCCATTTTTTCCAACCAACTCAGTAGGATTCATCCCCACCGAAAAAGCGCTATTTTCGGACGCGCGTTTCACCCTGATTAACATTAGGCCTCCACTTATTCGAGTACTTAACCGGGTTGCATTCCCGCACATCTCTTAGCGCGATTTGCAAACACGCTCCCACGGCGGACCTGATAGGGACCTTTACCTCCCTTTCTTTTTTCTTTTTTCCATCTAGTTGATACACACTAAACCAGAATAAGTGTGATCACAGACGCGTAGTTCCAGCGGACCAGACAGGGAACACCTCCCTCTCTGTTTACAGCGCTGATAGCCTTGTTTGCTCTGCGGCCCGCACACCACATCAAATCCTCATTCCTGATTAGTTCCTTGTTGGACTAATGACAGGAGCGCTTGGTCGCTCCCACATGATTGCCTTTTTCCACATAAGCCGACACGTCGAACATACGCGGGGCTTATATCAAACGGAAAACCCGGCTACACGAGTCAACTTGTGGTGCCAGACGAATTACCCTGGCTTCTTGAGTAGACTTCCTGGAATTTAACTCACGAGTAAGTACAGATATATACAATTTTATTATGCTGCGCTACTACACACACCCATACTTAGGCCTGCTTTTACAAATTATATTTTTTAGATACCGTGAGCCCCAGCCCACATTTCTTAAGGGCTATCAGTGATTGAACTGCTTTGAATGCATCATAAAGAAGACTGCATCAATCAGATTGACACCCTTAGACTGAAGTTCACTACGTCTTCAGTCCATATCATACTACTTAACATGTAAGTAGTCATTGGCACTATTATGACCATACGTTCTACCACATATTGCTAATTAGAGTACTACAGTGTATGTCATTCTCTCATTAGGAAGAAGTCTCAAACCACAAGACCATAATCCACCACTGGATTTCCTAGGTGAGTGCTTATGCCCCACCTATACAATAAATCACAGGCACAGATCAATAAGGCCTTTATTCATTTGGATATTTATAATATCCCTAGGTGCTACTGACCAGACTTTATTCCCAGTCCTGATGATGACCCATAATTGATTTATTTCTACTTTTGGGGTCGAAACGTCAACATGTTTTTGAATGTGGATTAAAAACTGTAAAGAAACTTTATGTGACTTCAGGGCTTCCTGGATTGACGGAGCCGCTAGAAGTCCATATTGTTCATAAACCACCTTCTGTGTATATTATATAAATCACCTTCACTTCTCTGCACAATATTCACTTTCACTGTGTGTTTTTTAAAACTAGGAGCACCTACCAAGACAAGTATAACCTTATTCTTGTGATAAAATGTGAAGAAGAAACACAATAAATGCAACAAATCACTATTGATGCTACATTGCATGCTTATAATTACTGAGTTATTAGATCACCGTGGAAGTCTAGGTATACTTCCCCCTTGCTTTGACCATTAATTCACTTTCATTTACTACCCTGGTCAAAAGGGTTTGAGGGTACCTGCCTCATTGTCTTTACATTACACTAGTGGGCCTGCAGCGCTGCTTGTGCCACCCACAGAAGTAGGCTTTCAAACCTGTCTCAGGCCTGCTAGCGCAGGGCGAACGTCCACAGTTTACTGCCACAGTGTCCTGGCATCTGAATTTACTTGCCAGGCCCAGAACTCCCCTTTTACTACATGTAAGACACCCCTAAGGTACGCCCTAGCTAGCCCTATGTGCAGGGTGCTATGTATGTAGAAGGCAGGACATGTGCCTGGTTGCGTGGCCTGTCCTTGTAGTGACAAACAGCCTATTTGGTTGCTCACTGCTGTGAGTGCTGCCTTCTCATAGGATTGCATTAGAAGTGCCTGCCTTATGTCTAGGGGGAATTGTCTGATTTATGAGGAGTAGCGTAGGCATTTTTGGTATGGTTGTAATGGTAGTGAGAAATGCTGCTTACTGGTGTGGTTGGATTTTTTTATTACAGAAATGCCACTTCTAGAAAGTGAGCATTTCTCTGTGCTTATGACTCTGGTGTTTTGCAGCTTGACTCCCATCCACGTCTGGGCAGAGTGACAGTTGGGCTTTGTGTATACTTTTCAGACAGCCTGTACACAGGGAGGGTAGAGGTGTAGAGGTGCATCTGCATTTTGAATGGTCTTCCTGGGCTGAGAGAAGGGGGAGGCGGGGCACACATACATCTGTAAAGGCTGTGCCCTGGCCTCACACAAAAGGGTCATTTACCCCCAACTGATGTTTGGAGCCTGTGCTGGAGGACAGAGCTTGCACTCCCAGAACCAGTTGTAATTGGTTGGAACCTCCCCTCCCCTTCTTTATTAAACCACTGCAAATCTGAGTATAAGGACCGGGGATTTTTCCCCACAATTTGGAATACCTTGGGAACACTTTAGTGTGCTTGTAGCTGGACACAGAATGCTGGAGGGTCTCATCAGGAACTGCCTTGGACTGCTACTGTTGTGATGACCTGTGACCTGCTTGGTCACTTGGAGGAACTACCACTGTCTGCATCCCTCTTTGTGCTGGCCTGCTGCTGGGCTCTACCGCACTGTGCTCCATCTTTTTGTGTCCCCAGAGGCTGGCTGCTGTGGCCCCTGACCTCTGCAACCTCTGGAACTACACTGGTTAAGCGCCTGAGGAGCACTTTTCTTTTTATGAGTATAGCGCCTGGAGAGCTGTACTGGCCTGCTGCTGGGCTCTACCTCCCTGTGCTCCATCCTTTTGTGTCTCCAGAGGCTGACTGCTGTGGCCCCTGAACTCTGCAACCTCTGGAATTCCCTGGTCAAGCGCCTGAGGAGCACTTTCCTTTTTTTGAGAATAGCACCTGGAGAGTGTTTCTCCTTATGCCCCTAGCGGTTTGAGAGTGCTTTCCTCTTAATTGCTTTGTGCTTTGTAAGTGCTCGCTGTGGTTCAGAGTAAAAGAAGTCACAGACGCAACCCAGGTGTTTTGGAATTCAGAACGTGGCAAAAGCGCACTCCTTGAAGTGCCCCCAGGAGCACAAAGTAAGGAAGGATGAAGGGAGCACAGTGTTGTTGTGTCCCTGGGGGACTGGGCTGCTTGAGTAGTGGCCCCAGGGCTTGGGCAGACACCACCTTTTGAGAATTTCACCGCCGTTTCCCGGAGCCATGAGACGACAGACTCCAGACCAGTCAGGAATAGAGGACTCCTTTTCCAGAGCCCTCCTTCGAAGTAGGAATCTGCATGCCTGATCCTGGCCCAGGCGGAGTCCCATGCCAGGAGCTCACCGCGCCCAGCTTGTGTGCAACTGGAGATGCGCAGTCTCGCCTGATGACAGGGAAGTGGTGAGCGGTGCCCGCCAGACAACGAGGGGGCACCAGAGAAGCAGGACACAGGGGGCACGGGTGAGCCCCTTTTCCCTGGTCACTGCTCCAGGAGCGTGAGGCACCAAGGGTTGCATAGTACTTTTTGGGGTCTGTTGCTGGGAGGGAAGCCTCCTCGGAGGCTCCCCGTGCCACTGAACCCCTTTTCGTGCTGTTCCTCTGCTTCCCTTCCCCTGGGAGGGCTGATCGTGGCCAATGGGGAGTGGGGCCCACAGAAACCTTAGGTGCCCGGTTTCGGCGAGGGGCCCTGGGAGGTGCCCTGGTATAAAAAGCGGAGGGGGTGCATGCTGCCTCTCCTCACTCCAAATCACCAAACGTCCCCTGTTTTGCACAGAGGGGCGCCAGGGGCACCCTACATTTACTTCATGGTGCTGAAGGTGCCCTTATCAGTAGAAACAGGTATTTTTATGGACACACTTTTCTAATGTTCCTTAGATGGTGTAGGAAAGTACCATCTTGCCTGGCATGTTACCCCCATATTTCACTGTATATATGTTGATTTAGTTGTATGTGTCACTGGGACCCTGCCAGCCAGGGCCCCAGTGCTCATAAGTGTGCCCTGTATGTGTTACCTGTGTTATGACTAACTGTCTCACTGAGGCTCTGCTATTCAGAACCTCAGTGGTTATGCTCTCTCATTTCTTTCCAAATTGTCACTAACAGGCTAGTGACCAATTTCACCAATTTACATTGGCATACTGGAACACCCTTATAATTCCCTAGTATATGGTACTGAGGTACCCAGGGTATTGGGGTTCCAGGAGATCCCTATGGGCTGCAGCATTTCTTGTGCCACCCATAGGGAGATCTGACAATTCTTACACAGACCTGCCAGTGCAGCCTGAGTGAAATAACGTCCACGTTATTTCACAGCCATTTACCACTGCACTTAAGTAACTTATAAGTCACCTATATGTCTAACCTTTATCTGGTAAAGGTTGGGTGCCAAGTTACTTAGTGTGTGGGCACCCTGGCACTAGCCAAGGTGCTCCCACATTGTTCAGGGCAAATTCCCCGGACTTTGTGAGTGCGGGGACACCATTACACGCGTGCACTATACATATGTCACGACATATGTAGAGCGTCACAATGGTAACTCCGAACATGGCCATGTAACATGTCTAGGATCATGGAATTGTCACCCCAATGCCATTCTGCCATTCGGGAGACAATTCCATGATCCCCTGAGTCTCTAGCTCAGACCCGGGTACTGCCAAACTACCTTTCCCGGGGTTTCACTGCAGCTGCTGCTGCTGCCAACCCCTCAGACAGGTTTCTGCCCTCCTGGGGTCCAGCCAGGCCTGGCCCAAGAAGGCAGAACAAAGGACTTCCTCAGAGAGAGGGTGTTACACCCTCTCCCTTTGGAAAAAGGTGTCAGGGCTGGGGAGGAGTAGCCTCCCCCAGCCTCTGGAAATCCTTTGATGGGCACAGATGGTGCCCATATCTGCATAAGCCAGTCTGCACCGGTTCAGGGATCCCTCAGCCCTGCTCTGGTGCGAAACTGGACAAAGGAAAGGGGAGTGACCATTCCCCTGACCTGCACCTTCCCTGGGAGGTGCCCAGAGCTCCTCCAGTGTGCTCCAGACCTCTGCCATCTTGGAAACAGAGGTGCTGCTGGCACACTGGACTGCTCTGAGTGGCCAGTGCCAGCAGGTGACGTCAGAGACTCCTTCTGATAGGCTCCTTCAGGTGTTGCTAGCCTATCCTCTCTCCTAAGTAGCCAAACCTCCTTTTCTGGCTATTTAGGGTCTCTGCTTTGGGGAATTCCTTAATAACGAATGCAAGAGCTCATCAGAGTTCCTCTGCATCTCTCTTCACCTTCTGCCAAGGAATCGACTGCTGACCGCGCTGGAAGCCTGCTAAACTGCAACAAAGTAGCAAAGACGACTACTGCCACCTTGTAACGCTGTAACGCTGTAACGCTGTAACGCTGTAACGCTGATCCTGCCGCCTTCTCGACTGTTTTCCTGGTGGTGCATGCTGTGGGGGTAGTCTGCCTCCTCTCTGCACTAGAAGCTCCGAAGAAATCTCCTGTGGGTCGACGGAATCTTCCCCCTGCAACCGCAGGCACCAAAGAACTGCATCACCGGTCCTCTGGGTCTCCTCCTAGCACGACGTGCTAGGTCCCTTGAACTCAGCAACTCTGTCCAAGTGACTCCCACAGTCCAGTGACTCTCCAGTCCAAGTTTGGTGGAGGTAAGTCCTTGCCTCCCCACGCTAGACTGCATTGCTGGGAACCGCGTGTTTTGCAGCTACTCCGTCTCCTGTGCACTCTTCCAGGCTTTCCTTTGTGCACAGCCAAGCCTGGGTCCCCGGCACTCTAACCTTCATTGCACGACCTCCTGAGTTGTCCTCTGGCTTCGTGGGACCCTCTTGTGCAACTTCGGGTGAGCTCCGGTTCACTCCACTTTGTAGTGCCTGTTCCGGCACTTCTGCGGGTGCTGCTTGCTTCTGAGTGGGCTCTTTGTCTTGCTGGACGCCCCCTCTGTCTCCTCACGTAATTGGCGACATCCTGGTCCCTCCTGGGCCATAGCAGCATCCAAAAACCCTAACCACGACCTTTGCAGCTAGCAAGGCTTGTTGGCGGTCTTTCTGCACGGAAACACCTCTGCACGACTCTTCACGACGTGGGACATCCATCCTCCAAAGGGGAAGTTTGTAGCCCTTGTCGTTCTTGCAGAATCCACAGCTTCTACCATCCGGTGGCAGCTTCCTTGCACCCACAGCTGGCCTTTCCTGGGCATCTGCCCACTCCCGACTTGATCGTGACTTTTGGACTTGGTCCCCTTGTTCCACAGGTACTCTCGTCTGGAAATCCATTGTTGTTGCATTGCTGGTGTTGGTCTTTCCTGCAGAATTCCCCTATCACGACTTCTATGCTCTTTGGGGAACTTAGGTGCACTTTGCACCCACTTTTCAGGGTCTTGGGGTGGGCTATTTTTCTAACCCTCACTGTTTTCTTACAGTCCCAGCAACCCTCTACAAGGTCACATAGGTTTGAGGTCCATTTGTGGTTCGCATTCCACTTCTAGAGTATATGGTTTGTGTTGCCCCTATCCCTATGTGCCCCCATTGCATCCTATTGTGACTATACATTGTTTGCACTGTTTTCTATTGCTATTACTGCATATTTTGGTATTGTGTACATATATCTTGTGTATATTTGCTATCCTCATACTGAGGGTACTCACTGAGATACTTTGGGATATTGTCATAAAAATAAAGTACCTTTATTTTTAGTATAACTGTGTATTGTGTTTTCTTATGATATTGTGCATATGACACTAGTGGTACTGTAGGAGCTTCACTCGTCTCCTAGTTCAGCCTAAGCTGCTCTGCTAATCTACCTTTTCTATCAGCCTAAGCTGCTAGACACCCCTCTACACTAATAAGGGATACCTGGGCCTGGTGCAAGGTGTAAGTACCCCTTGGTACTCACTACAAGCCAGTCCAGCCTCCTACATTGGTTGTGCAGCGGTGGGATAAGTACTTTGCAACTACTTACCACTTTGTCATATTGTACTTTTCATAAGAGAAAAATATACAAAACAAGTTCAGTGTATGTACACCTAACCAAAAAGTTTTGCTTTCCTTCTCTCACTTCTTTTGCTAAGTGCTGAAAGGTATCTCTAAACTTTCAAAAAGTTCTTAAAAAGTTGTAAAAGTTTTTTTCTGTCCTTTAAAAAGTTCTGAAAACCTATTTTTTCTCACTTTTTCTGTCCCTTAAACCATTTCTATTATGTCTGGTACAGATCAAACTCTGGATCTGTCCAAAACAGCATATGATCACCTTAGCTGGAAGGCAGCAAGGAGTCTCTGTGTTGATAGAGGTTTAGGGGTAGGGAAGAATCCCTCTAGAGAACTGTTGGTTAATATGCTCATTGAACAAGATAAGACCTTAGGTGGCACTTCTGTTGAGAGATTAGCTGATGGTTCCCAATCTGATCCTGGGGCACCCCTAGCAAAAGATTTAGAAGGAAACTTTCCCAACCTGCCCATTAGCAGGCCACCTAGCATAGCTGATACTAATGTGACTTCACATCACAGTAAGAGTGTTACTTCTCATCACAGTAGGAGTGTTACTTCTGTAGGCCAGAATGTTAGAGTGCCATCTGTTAGGGACAGGTCTCCCTCTGTTCATTCTCATCATTCTTCTGTGTCAAGGCATGCCCACCCACCCACCCTGATGACAGAGTGTTAGAAAGGGAGCTCAATAGATTGAGAGTGGAAGAATCCAGGCTGAAGCTCAAGAAGCAACAGCTGGATTTAGATAGGCAGTCCTTTGATTTAGAAAGAGAAAGACAGAGGTTGGGGTTAGGACCCCATGGTGGCAGCAGCAGTATTCCAAATAGTCATCCTGCAAAAGAGCATGATTCTAGGAATCTGCACAAGATAGTTCCCCCTTACAAGGAGGGGGATGACATTAACAAGTGGTTTGCTGCACTTGAGAGGGCCTGTGTTGTACAGGAGGTCCCTCAAAGGCAGTGGGCTGCTATCCTATGGCTATCTTTCAGTGGAAAGGGTAGGGATAGGCTCCTTACTGTTAAAGAAAGTGATGCCAATAAATTTACAGTTCTTAAGAATGCATTCCTAGATGGTTATGGCTTAACCACTGAACAGTACAGGATGAAGTTCAGAGAAACGAAAAAGGAGTCTTCACAAGACTGGGTGGACTTTGTTGACCATTCAGTGAAGGCCTTGGAGGGGTGGTTACATGGCAGTAAAGTTTCTGACTATGAAAGCCTGTATAACTTAATCCTGAGAGAGCATATTCTTAATAATTGTGTGTCTGATTTGTTACACCAGTACCTGGTAGACTCTGATCTGGCCTCTCCCCAAGAATTGTAAAGAAGGCAGACAAATGGGTCAGAACAAGGGTGAACAGAAAAGTTCATACAGGGGGTGACAAGGATGGCAAGAAGAAGGATGGTAAGTTTTCTGACAAGGGTGGGGACAAATCTAAAAATGAGTCTTCATCAGGCCCACAAAAACACTCTGGTGGGGGTGGTGGGCCCAAATCCTCTTCAAATCAAAACAAAGAAAAGAAACCATGGTGCTATTTATGTAAAATAAAAGGCCATTGGACAACAGATCCCAGTTGTTCAAAGAAAAGCACCAAGTCTCCTACCACTACAACCCCTGCTGCTACACCTAGTGCCCCTAGTAATAGCAGTGGTGGTGGGAGCAAAGCTACTAATAGCCAATCCAAGGGAGTAGCTGGGCTCACGTTTGGTAATTTAGTTGGGGTTGGTCTGATTAGGGAGACCACAGAGGCTTTGTTAGTCTCTGAGCGGGCCATTGATTTGGCCACCTTGGTTGCTTGTCCCCTTAACATGGATAAGTACAAGCAACTACCCCTAATAAATGGTGTTGAGGTTCAGGTCTACAGGGACACAGGGGCCAGTGTTACAATGGTAATAGAGAAACTGTTCCACCCTGAACAACACCTACTTGGTCACCAGTACCAAGTAACCGATGCTCATAACAACACTCTTAGCCACCCCATGGCTGTTGTGAATCTCAACTAGGGGGGGGTTACTGGTCCAAAGAAAGTTGTGGTTGCCTCAGATTTACCTGTAGACTGTCTACTAGGGAACGATTTAGAGACATCAGCTTGGGCAGAAGTGGAGTTGGAGGCTCATGCAGCAATGCTGGGCATTCCAGGGCATATTTTTGCTTTAACCAGGGCTCAGGCCAAAAAGCAAAAAGGACAGGGTGACTTGGATCCTGGAAGAATGGACCAAGTGCTCCCTAAAGCTAGGGTTAGTAAAGGTAAAACACTACCTACTATCCCTCCCTCTACAGTGGATTCAACTTCTGAGGAAGAAGAATTTCCACCCTGTGCAGAACCTACATCAGAGGAGCTGGAAGCAGACACTGCTGAGCTTTTGGGTGAAGGGGGGCCTGCCAGGGAGGAGCTGAGTGTGGCACAGCATACCTGTCCCACACTAGTGGGTCTAAGGCAGCAAGCTGTCAAACAAGCAAATGGGGATGTCAGTGACTCTCACAGAGTTTACTGTGAGGATAACCTTTTGTACACTGAAGCAAGGGATCCAAAACCTGGAGCTGCCAGGAGATTGGTGATTCCTCAGGAGTACAGAAAGTTCCTCCTAACTCTAGCCCACGACATTGTTGGCCCCCTTGACCCTCCTACTGCTTCAGGCAATAGGTTTATCTTGGTGGTAGTGGACCAGGCCACCAGATATCCTGAAGCAATTCCTCTAAGGACCACTACAGCTCCTGCAGTGGCAAAGGCCCTCCTGGGAATCTTTTCCAGGGTGGGCTTCCCAAAAGAGGTGGTATCAGACAGGGGAAGCAATTTCATGTCTGCTTACTTAAAGGCCATGTGGAAGGAATGTGGCGTGACATACAAGTTCACCACACCCTATCATCCACAAACAAATGGACTGGTTGAGAGGTTTAATAAAACTCTCAAAGGAATGATAATGGGACTCCCTGACAAACTCCGCAGGAGATGGGATGTCCTGTTACCTTGCTTCCTTTTTGCTTACAGGGAGGTACCCCAGAAAGGAGTGGGCTTCAGCCCCTTTGAACTCCTATTTGGACACCCTGTGAGAGGTCCTCTAACACTTGTGAAGGAGGGTTGGGAACAACCTTTAAAAACTCAGAAGCAAGACATAGTGGACTATGTACTTGGCCTAAGATCTAGAATGGCTGAGTACATGAAAAAGGCCAGTAAAAACCTTCGGGCCAGCCAAGAGCTCCAAAAGCAATGGCATGACCAGAAGGCTGTTTTGGTTCAGTACCAACCAGGGCAGAAAGTGTGGGTCTTGGAGCCTGTGGCCCCAAGAGCACTCCAAGACAAATGGAGTGGACCCCACATTATTGTTGAGAAAAAGGGTGAAGTCACCTACTTAGTTGACTTAGGCACTGCCAGGAGTCCCCTTAGGGTGCTCCATGTCAATCGCCTGAAACCCTACTATGACAGGGCTGATCTCACCCTGCTCATGGCAACAGATGAGGGACAGGAAGAAGAGAGTGACCCTCTCCCTGATCTCTTCTCTTCCACAGAACAAGATGCTCTAGTGGAAGGTGTAGTTTTGGCAGATTGTCTTACTGCTGAGCAAAAAGACCACTGCATAAATCTCCTGGGTCAGTTTTCTGAACTCTTCTCTACTGTGCCAGGCACCACTTCTTGGTGTGAGCACACTATAGATTCTGGAGACAGCTTGCCTGTCAAAAGTAAGAACTATAGGCAGCCTGACCATGTCAGAGACTGCATAAAGCAAGAAGTGCAGAAAATGCTTGAACTGGGAGTGGTTGAGCACTCTGAAAGTCCATGGGCCTCTCCTGTGGTATTTGTACCAAAACCTCCTTCCAAAGATGGTAAAAGGGAAATGAGATTTTGTGTTGACTACAGAGGTCTCAACCAGGTAACCAAAACTGATGCTCACCCTATACCCAGGGCAGATGAGCTAATAGATACACTGGCATCTGCCAAGTATCTAAGCACCTTTGATTTGACTGCAGGGTATTGGCAGATCAAGTTATCAGAGGATGCAAAAGCAAAAACTGCATTTTCAACCATTGGAGGCCATTACCAATTCACAGTAATGCCTTTTGGATTGAAAAATGCACCTGCCACTTTTCAAAGGTTGGTGAACACAGTCCTGCAAGGGCTGGAAGCTTTTAGGGCAGCATATCTGGACGATATAGCTGTCTTTAGCTCCAGCTGGGATGATCACCTGGTCCACCTATGGAAAGTTTTGGAGGCCCTGCAAAAGGCAGGCCTCACTATCAAGGCTTCAAAGTGCCAGATAGGGCAGGGGAAAGTGGTTTATCTGGGACACCTGGTAGGCGGAGAACAGATTGCACCACTTCAGGGGAAAATCCAAACTATTATAGATTGGGTTCCCCCTACAACTCAGACTCAGGTGAGAGCCTTTTTAGGCCTCACTGGGTATTACAGGAGGTTCATAAAGAACTATGGCTCCATTGCAGCCCCTCTTAATGACCTCACATCTAAGAAAATGCCTAAAAAGGTATTATGGACAGCAATCTGTCAGAAAGCTTTTGAGGAGCTGAAGCAGGCCATGTGCTCTGCACCTGTCCTGAAAAGCCCCTGTTACTCCAAAAAATTCATTGTCCAAACTGATGCATCTGAATTAGGGGTAGGGGCAGTCTTATCACAACTTAATTCTGAGGGCCAGGATCAACCTGTTGCTTTTATCAGCAGGAGGTTGACCCCTAGAGAAAAGCGTTGGTCTGCCATAGAGAGGGAGGCCTTTGCTGTGGTCTGGGCACTGAAGAAGTTGAGGCCATACCTGTTTGGCACTCACTTCCTTGTTCAGACAGACCACAAACCTCTACTTTGGCTAAAACAATGAAAGGTGAAAACCCTAAATTGTTGAGGTGGTCCATATCCCTACAGGGAATGGACTATACAGTAGAACATAGACCTGGGAGTACCCACTCCAATGCAGATGGACTCTCCAGATATTTCCACTTAGACAATGTAGACTCATCAGGTGATGGCTAGTCTTATTGTCCTTCGTTTGGGGGGGGGGGGTTGTGTAGGAAAGTACCATCTTGCCTGGCATGTTACCCCCATATTTCACTGTATATATGTTAATTTAGTTGTATGTGTCACTGGGACCCTGCCAGCCAGGGCCCCAGTGCTCATAAGTGTGCCCTGTATGTGTTACCTGTGTTATGACTAACTGTCTCACTGAGGCTCTGCTATTCAGAACCTCAGTGGTTATGCTCTCTCATTTCTTTCCAAATTGTCACTAACAGGCTAGTGACCAATTTCACCAATTTACATTGGCATACTGGAACACCCTTATAATTCCCTAGTATATGGTACTGAGGTACCCAGGGTATTGGGGTTCCAGGAGATCCCTATGGGCTGCAGCATTTCTTGTGCCACCCATAGGGAGATCTGGCAATTCTTACACAGGCCTGCCAGTGCAGCCTGAGTGAAATAACGTCCACGTTATTTCACAGCCATTTACCACTGCACTTAAGTAACTTATAAGTCACCTATTATGTCTAACCTTTTTCTGGTAAAGGTTGGGTGCTAAGTTACTTAGTGTGTGGGCACCCTGGCACTAGCCAAGGTGCTCCCACATTGTTCAGGGCAAATTCCCCGGACTTTGTGAGTGCGGGGACACCATTACACGCGTGCACTATACATATGTCACGACATATGTATAGCGTCACAATGGTAACTCCGAACATGGCCATGAAACATGTCTAGGATCATGGAATTGTCACCCCAATGCCATTCTGGCATTGGGGAGACAATTCCATGATCCCCCGAGTCTCTAGCTCAGACCCAGGTACTGCCAAACTACCTTTCCCGGGGTTTCACTGCAGCTGCTGCTGCTGCCAACCCCTCAGCCAGGTTTCTGCCCTCCTGGGGTCCAGCCAGACCTTGCCCAGGAAGGCAGAACAAAGGACTTCCTCAGAGAGAGGGTGTTACACCCTCTCCCTTTGGAAAAAGGTGTGAGGGCTGGGGAGGAGTAGCCTCCCCCAGCCTCTGGAAATGCTTTGATGGGCACAGATGGTGCCCATCTCTGCATAAGCCAGTCTGCACCGGTTCAGGGATCCCTCAGCCCTGCTCTGGCGCGAAACTGGACAAAGGAAAGGGGAGTGACCACTCCCCTGACCTGCACCTCCCCTGGGAGGTGCCCAGAGCTCCTGCAGTGTGCTCCAGACCTCTGCCATCTTGGAAACAGAGGTGCTGCTGGCACACTGGACAGCTCTGAGTGGCCAGTGCCAGCAGGTGACGTCAGAAACTCCTTCTGATAGGCACCTTCAGGTGTTGCTAGCCTATCCTCTCTCCTAAGTAGCCAAACCTCCTTTTCTGGCTATTTAGGGTCTCTGCTTTGGGGAATTCCTTAGATAACGAATGCAAGAGCTCATCAGAGTTCCTCTGCATCTCTCTCTTCACCTTCTGCCAAGGAATCGACTGCTGACCGCGCTGGAAGCCTGCAAAACTGCAACAAAGTAGCAAAGACGACTACTGCGACCTTGTAAGGCTGATCCTGCCGCCTTCTCGACTGTTTTCCTGGTGGTGCATGCTGTGGGGGGAGCCTGCCTCCTCTCTGCACTAGAAGCTCCGAAGAAATCTCCCGTGGGTCGACGGAATCTTCCCCCTGCAACCGCAGGCACCAAAAAACTGCCTCACCGGTCCTCTGGGTCTCCTCTCAGCACAACGAGCGAGGTCCCTTGAACTCAACAACTCTGTCCAAGTGACTCCCACAGTCCAGTGACTCTTCAGTCCAAGTTTGGTGGAGGTAAGTCCTTGCCTCCCCACGCTAGACTACATTGCTGGGAACCGCGTTTTTTGCAGCTACTCTGGCTCCTGTGCACTCTTCCAGGATTTCCTTTGTGCACAGCCAAGCCTGGTTCCCCGGCACTCTAACCTGCATTGCACGACCTCCTGAGTTGTCCTCCGGCTTCGTGGGACCCTCTTGTGCAACTTCGGGTGAGCTCCGGTTCACTCCACTTCGTAGTGCCTGTTCTGGCACTTCTGTGGGTGCTGCTTGCTTCTGAGTGGGCTCTTTGTCTTGCTGGACACCCCCTCTGTCTCCTCACGCAATTGGCGACATCCTGGTCCCTCCTGGGCCATAGCAGCATCCAAAAACCCTAACTGCGACCTTTGCAGCTAGCAAGGCTTGTTGGCGGTCTTTCTGCACGGAAACACCTTTGCACGACTCTTCACGACATGGGACATCCATCCTCCAAAGGGGAAGTTTCTAGCCCTTGTCGTTCTTGCAGAATCCACAGCTTCTACCATCCGGCAGCTTCCTTGCACCCACAGCTGGCATTTCCTGGGCATCTGCCCACTCCCGACTTGATCGTGACTTTTGGACTTGGTCCCCTTGTTCCACAGGTACTCTCGTCTGGAAATCCATCGTTGTTGCATTGCTGGTGTTGGTCTTTCCTGCAGAATTCCCCTATCACGCCTTCTGTGCTCTTTGGGGAACTTAGGTGCACTTTGCACCCACTTTTCAGGGTTTTGGGGTGGGCTATTTTTCTAACCCTCACTGTTTTCTTACAGTCCCAGCGACCCTCTACAAGGTCACATAGGTTTGGGGTCCATTCGTGGTTCGCATTCCACTTCTAGAGTATATGGTTTGTGTTGACCCTATCCCTATGTGCCCCCATTGCATCCTATTGTGACTATACATTGTTTGCACTGTTTTCTATTGCTATTACTGCATATTTTGGTATTGTGTACATATATCTTGTGTATATTTGCTATCCTCATACTGAGGGTACTCACTGAGATACTTTGGCATATTGTCATAAAAATAAAGTACCTTTATTTTTAGTATATCTGTGTATTGTGTTTTCTTATGATATTGTGCATATGACACTAGTGGTACTGTAGGAGCTTCACTCGTCTCCTAGTTCAGCCTAAGCTGCTCTGCTAAGCTACCTTTTCTATCAGCCTAAGCTGCTAGGCACCCCTCTACACTAATAAGGGATACCTGGGCCTGGTGCAAGGTGTAAGTATCCCTTGGTACTCACTACAAGCCAGTCCAGCCTCCTACAGATGGGCATTATGGACTGGTATGTTAACCTGTTTTCTCTTATGATGTGACATATATTTGCTAATGCTCCTTTTATGGGTATTTTATGTTAATGTATTTTTGGGACTTGGCATTTGTTTTCTAATGTTCCTAGTATGGGCATTTATGATACTTTCATGACAAGTGCATTTCTGTAGTAATGTGTATCCTGACTGCTGCTTATGTTGCAGAATAATGAGTAACTTGTTTGTTATATGTGACTTCTGCTTATTTCTGCATGGTAATAGTATTGTGCAATGTTCTGACAACTGCTTGGGTACCAGGGTATTAATGACATGTTGTATTTGGTCTAATAATGTTGTGTACAATACAGTTAGTTTTTATATAACTTGGTGTTGTGTTTCCTTTGTGGTGGGGATAGTGTGTCACATGTGTTGTGTGTGTTGTGCAAACGCTTTACACATTGCCTCTGGGATAGGCCTTACTGCTCGTGTCAAGCTACCAAGGGGGTGAGCAGGGGTTATCTTGGATGTGTAACTCTGTTGCCCTGACTAGATTGGGTGGGTTCTGCCTGGCTTAGATGCATACCCTAGCCAACCAGAAACCCCATCTCTAACACAAGCCAACAAACCCAATTCAGACAGGTCACTCACGATTTTTTGAGCCAAAAATTGCTTTACTGCCTAAAATTGCCTCTGTTTATTAGAAATCTCTGACTTTCCTGTTGTCAAATACTGGCATGTATGCTGTAATACACGGGTTTCTCATGGCCTTTGATGGTGGAATGCTTTGAATTTATACTGGTGGGGCACTTGCACGTTGTGTTGATCTAGTGCAGTGTGCATGTGACAGCTGTTGTAATGGGAAATTTGGGGAGGCTACAGATGGAGGTTGGGATTAATGTAACACCCTTTATGCTGGTGCCACCAAGCAATCATTTCAGAGATTGCAGATAGTTCAGAATGCGGTTGCGAAGCCAGTTCTTAAACTACCTTGTCGCTCTTCTGCTTCTCTTGCTCTCAAGTCTCTACATTGGCTTCCAGTCTCCAAGAGAGTTCTTTTTAAAATATTGCTACTTACTTTCAGATCTTTTCAAGCGCAAGGTCCTAAATACCTTAGGGAGTGCTTTTCCTGCTGTACTCCTCCTCGGACTCTCAGGTCCTCATCTGCTCACCTCCTCCTACCCCCGAAATTTAGGCTAAAACGAGGGGTGGGAAGTCCTTTACAGCAATAGGTACGCAGGCATGGAATCATCTACCGCTTGCATTAAAACTGGCAGAGACCGAAGTTAGTTTCAGAAAGCTACTTACGACCTGGATTTTCAGTGCCACGGTAGAGCTATATCAATCTCTGATTTACTAATAGTTTTCGGGGTTGGCAAGTCTGCCGCTAGTGCCAGGATGCTACCTTTGGGAGTGACAACTGCGCTCTACAAATGTCTATTTTCATTGCATTTCATTGGGTCATTCAATATATGCCAGATTGTCGTGCAAAAACGACACATTATGAGCTTGTGGTTCACCTACCTGACTTCACATGGCGTACGTATATGGGGAAAAGTAAACTACAACCTAGTTTGAAGCAGGATGAACGTATTTTTGCTCATGTAATTGAGTCTTTAAGGATCCGATGTAGAGGCCCTCTTTCAAAGTCAAACAATCCATTGGCGCCCATACACATGGAGAGCCAGACACACTCATGCATACACACTTTCACACTGTCACGCTATCAGCAGGCCCTCCTTTACCCTACTGCATGGGAGGCTCTCTTCCCCCTAACTGTCTGCAGCATGTCGTGTGAAACAGGCCCTGCTCTGAGACTTGCTATGGTTAAAAGAGCAGTGTCTGCCCTGGTGTTACGTTCTGTGCTGTAGTCCATTAGAGGGAAGACAGCCTGTCAAGTGCCATAAAAATGGAGAGCTGACTGGTGCCAATTACCTTCACGCAGCCCAGTTGTAGCACGGATGCGCTTGTTGTACATTTTCTGCATTAACCTACGCCATGGATTAAAAAAACAGCAGGCAAATAAGCACGACTCAAAGCACTCAGCGGTTGCACATGGAGAATGATTGTCAGCCAGACCAAGGATTAAAAGATGCTCCTACGTGTGCAAAACAGAAATCCTGGAACTCCATTCGAGAGTTGAATCCTTCTAAACCCTTCACACATTCAAACAGTAGCAAATACATAGTCATGGGCAGATGCCGTCACTTGTAACCAGCTCACAGAATCGACCCACCCCAACCTTGACTGCCTCCTGCCCTCCCACCAGCTGCCTCTGCTCCTCGTACGCGCTATTGACTGCACAAGGTCACAGCAGCCAGCGCCCAAGGGCAGACAAAATCAAAAGAAGCGAAAGGCCATGCCCCACAGCTGACATAACTGCCCTGGCTTGAGCACCAAGGGCGAGAGGAGCCCTCGATCGATTCTGGGCCATTTCATGTCCACCCAAAAAACAATCTCCGACCTATTTGACCATAGAAAACTCAACTTACGGCTGGGTTTCTCTTGCCTGTCCACCTCTCTTTTCTCTTCCTAGGAATGATGGGGCTCGTCCATCATGACCACAAACACCTGCTGCCTCTGGCGGAAGTCAAGCTTGCAGTGCTGCTGCCTTATTTTTATATGTCCTGTGATGGGAAAAGCTTGCACTGCTGCTGCCTTGCCTGTCCTCTGAAGGAGAGATGCTTGTACTGATTTTGCCCAAGATGTGATGCACTTTTCCATGTCATAGTGCCACTTTTCAGACTTGTGAAATGCAAAATAAAACGTATTTCCTGATTTTCTACCTTTTTTTAATAGGTAGTTAAAGGTAAAATAGCCTAGTATGTGTGATGTCATAGACAGCCTTTCAAATGCAAATGCAAGCATCTCACTGCTAATGTGCTATCATTACCACTTCTTGAAAAAACAATAACCATGTTAAAAAAGGTAAGGTGTTCTTTTCCAGAACAATGTGAGCAGCAATAGCTGACTCTCTATAAGGAAATACAATGTGCTGGTACCCTTTTCTCCAAACCTGTACTTAGCCTAGAAGTTGGAGTGATTTAGTTTCAGTGCCTATAACAGCAATGTGATGCACTCTGTCTTCAACAGGTGCAGCATGTGCTGCAGGAGTTGCCCGTGAAGCCGCCAGTGCATGCAGTAGGTAGTTGGAACTGAAAAGGCCCCTGCATAGTGATTACTGTACACCTCTTCCCTGAGTACCCCAGGTGCATTGATACCTGTATCCCTGATATTTATATTTTGGCACAAGCAAACACGAATCATGCATGTGCACCATGACCTAGGCCTGTTACATAGTAATAGAATCTGTAGTTACATTACCTGTAGTTAAGTAAAAAAAGCACAGTGGTGGCAGCATACCAGTTTTTGTGTCCAGTAGAATCACTAATGTGAACACTGGAGTGCAGCCTACTGGTTTACTATTGTAAAGTTCCATTCTGTGTTATTAACTAACCCTTGGCCTGTATGGAGTGCACGTAGCACCTGACAGTACAAAATAATTGCATGTGCATGCTGGGTTCCATGTGCATGCTTGTGGATGGTACATAACATGGAGGCCTGTGAGTTTAATTTGGGAAGCCCAGGGCTTGGAGAGGAGGCAGAGTTGAGGACTGCAAGCCCCAGATAGGAGACTTGTTTTGCTGACATTCCTGAAGGCTGGGGTGGAACTCCTACACACTGAATAGAGAGGAGTATAGCACCCTCTGTGCATGTGAAAGGGCTGTTTGATTCCTGGAACAGTTACTGGTCATTGAGGCCTGGGCTCATTGTCAGGAAGATGATGGGACTGGAGTATGATACGGAGTCAGGTGGGCTGCATCTCAGTCACAGTTCACAGCAGTTCCTTGATTATCCGGCATGTCATGCTCCTCTCAAAGAGTGTAGCACTGATGCTGTTTATATAACACAACTCTCTCCCTATCCTACAGTAACAGAAGTGCAGAACTGCCACTTTGGTTTGTGTAGCAAAAACAGGTTGTCTCCTAACGAGCACAGAAAAGGAAAACAAAGGCATTGCGTTCCAATTGCATGTCCCGGGCCTCAATGTGCCGGGTACATTGTGACAATGCCTACCAGGAATAAATGTGTGAGCAAAACATTCTCGTGTTAGTAGGAAACTATGTGAAAAATCACCATTAGAAAAAGATGTCAAGTTAAAAACGTGAATTTAAAATGGAGACCTGCCATGGGCCATTCAACAGGAGGAGGCTTAGTCCTTTGAACCTTTATGGGGCATATTTTGTTGAAGGTGACAGTGAGGTATGATCTCCAGTTACTCCTTTGGACTGTGTTGTGGGTCAGTCAGAATTAGAGCTACTCCTGTGGCAGACTGTCCCTTTGACACAGGGCAGTGCAAAGGAGAGAGCACTTCAAAGGAGCCAATACCTCCAACACTAATTTCAAAGATCAGACACAAAATCCCATATATGTCTGGATTTGGACTATAAAAATGGTAACCTATGCCCTGTACTTGGTTGAACAGCACTGTCTCACTGGGAGAAGGAAATCACCAAGACCTCTTTGCTCTTAAACCAGGAAACGGGACCAAAGTCTGCCAGTCTCCCATCTGTTTGAGAGGCCATTACCCAGGAGCAAAGACACTTGTCCTGACACTAGTAGTCTGCCTGCCTTTCAAGTCAAGCCCAGTGGCTTCTGTGAGGAGCAGGAGAGAGCCTGGAAGAGCAAGACCGAGCTGGGAATCCTGGCGAGTGGATCCCAGTGAGCAGAGTGTGAGACATCCGGTCTAGTCGGGTTGATGTTGTGAGAGAGCCGAATGCTCTCTGGCAGAATTCGCTAACCACCACCGGGGCTGCTGTGAAGTTGCAGGCCGTCACCCAATGTCACTTACCTCATTGGCGCTGTCACCTGTTTTTGTACGGTCCCCTATGTGTTGGGAGGGGGCACCAAATACTGGTGGGGGTTATCTCTTGGAGGATTCGATCAGATCAAGACTGTTGCCTGTGACCCCCAGATGCCAGGTGGGGGACACTAAGGGGGTCATTCTGACCCCGGCTGGCGGCGGAAGACCGCCGCGGGTATTCTGGGTTTCCCGCTGGGCTGGCGGGCGACTGCCAGAAGGCCGCCCGCCAGCCCAGCGGGAAACACCCTTCCATGAGGATGCCGGCTCCGAATGTAGCCGGCGGAGTGGAAGGGGTGCGACGGGTGCAGTTGCACCCGTCGCGATTTTCAGTGTCCCCAGGGGCCCCACGACACCCAATACCGCCATCCTGTGCCTGGCGGCCAAAACCGCCAGGAACAGGATGGCGGTATGGGGGTCGGAATCCCCATGGCGGCGCAGCAAGCTGCGCCGCCATGGAGGATTCCCCAGGGCAGCGGAAAACCGGCGGTACACCGCCGGTTTTCCGTTTCTGACCGCGGCTGTACCGCCGCGGTCAGAATGCCCAAGGGAGCACCGCCAGCCTGTTGGCGGTGCTCCCGCGGTCGTTGGCCCTGGCGGATTTTACCGCCAGGGTCAGAATGACCCCCTAAGACTGTTAGGGCCATTTCAATGTTAGTACAGTCCCTACAGCCTGTGGAAGAACTCAGAAACAAGAACAGCAGCCACCCTACAGATGGGCCACTGCTTCGTCCGAATACCTGGGAGGACAGCGACGAAGGAGCTTCTGCACCCAGAGGCTGCGGCCATATGCAACCGCCTTATAAGTGCAGCCTTCACTCAACGTGGGGAAATGAGGTGCATGCTGCTTGTTTTGGGAGTGCGTGAGAGAAGAGCCCTAGATCCCAGACACTACAGTAGAGTTTGACAGAAGCAGAGGAGCAGACCCTTTGTAAAGATTTGTGCTAGCTTGTTGTTGTCTGCCCAGGAGCTAACTTTTAAAGCCAAAGCCAGACTCTGATGCACACAGTAGTGTGGGCTGTACCTGGGTCACACCCAGAGTTCCACCAGGGACTCAGACACAGAGTGGGGAGAAAACGAGGGGAGAATGGACCTGCAGGGAGGGAATACAGTCCGGTTCAGCACTAGCTTTTAAAGCAGACTGTGTATTTATTTAATGTGTTGTGTTTACATACATAATAAATACTGCTTTTATACAAAATTCAGTGTTGGACTGGACAATCACCTTATTAGGGACACTATGGGTATTTTGAGTCTGAGACCTTGCATACCTTTCACTAACCCTAAAGTGCCTTGGACTGCTCAACCTGCTCTGCTACTGTAAGTTGATTACTGAAGGGGCAGTACTTGGCCCGGTTACTCATAGCCCATAGCATGTCAGCACTGGGTCATCAGGAGTAAAATGCCCCCCCCCACAGTTGGGCCTAGGAGCTACTGCTTTCCCCATGGCCCTCTGAAAGGGGTCCTGGCACAGGTCATTATGGCAGGATGGCTTCCACTAATAACACCTGTTCTGCTATAGCAGAGATAGTAATAGTTTCCCCTTTTCTACTAGCTGAAGTGGAAAGGTAGCTAGAACTTCAGTTTGCCTCCCAACATGGGTAGTTCCTGTTACTTGATTTTGTTACCCTACTTCCCCCATTCATGACAATAGGGTCGAGCCTGCGTTGCATGCGCTTGCGCATGCGTGTCGCTAGCGAGACGCTTTAGGAATTAGAAAAGGGGTCAGAGCCCGTCCACGTCACGTCACTGTCTTTCATTGGTTTTCATGCTTGCCTGTTAGAATCTGCTTGCTTTCATTAGTGTAAGGCACGCATACGTCTTGCCTTTTCTGGTGGTTAGCCCTCCTCGAGCGCACCGACTAAGTACAGAAAACATGCGAGGCTCGCTGTTTCCCGTCAGGTTTGTGGACTACTTTTTATATTTTGTTTGCAGTGTGATCTCGCTTGACAGAAGCCGAGCACTTTGCATAATATCGACCGGGTTACACAGTTAATTGCACTTTTGCCGGTTACGTACATAATTGCACTTTTGCCGATAGGTTGCATTACGAGTGAAATGTAGCAGCGCGATTGCGCTGTTTTTTTCTTACAACGTGGCAAGAAAAATCCGGTTGGGAGTTTACAACTGGTAATAGTTGTAACTCGGACATATGCGAGACTCTAGTGCACAGCGTCGCCTGTGGCTAAGGGTATAGGCTTGGCTCCTGGTGTTCAGGGCCTGTCGCTTCTGATGTGGAGCGGTCTGAGGCCGAGCTCCAAGACACACATGTCTGCTCACACGTCTCTCCTCTCTCTCTCTCTCCCTCTGCAGACAGCCCAGCCCGCTTCAGCAACAAGGAACTCAAAGGGATGCTGGTTTGGTCTCTCACCCCTTGCGTCTCTGATACAAAGCGTGAGTATGCACTCTTCCCGCCCTCCCTCTCCCTGCATCATCTTCCGTCGGTGTGTGACTGATACTGTGCCTGCACTTCTGCTGGCCTTCTCACCTGATATCTCTCATGGTACCTCCACCTCTCACCTGGCGGTCTTGCGTCCTTGTTTTGTGTCTCTCGTTTCCTCCCCCGTATCTTCCCCACTACTCCTTCACCCTCCCTTCTCCGCTACGGCTACCTCTGCCGGTTTGTAGTTTCCAGATACTCGCATCTCTCCGGCTGCTCTTCTTCTCTGACTCCCCTTCATTCTTCTCTTGTCCCCTTACTCCCCCTATACTGGGCGCCCTCGCGTTTCTTACTTAACTGGTGACTCCATGGATGCCGACTGAGGTAACGGTCTGTACCTCCTTTCTTCTACAAAAACAAGGTAAGATTTGGGCATCGGGAGTTGAAGCCGTGGCAGGTTTCCCGTGTCCATGCGTGACTAGTTGCCCCAGCCCAAGTTTTTTTTCTTCCAGTTCTGGGCCTTGTAGTCTTATTCGTTCATTTATAAAACAAGGACTACAAGTTACAGAATAAAAAAATAAAAAAAAACCTGGCCTGGGGTGCCTCAACACGTATGGACCTGGGAAACTTGGCTATTACGGGGATTGCCTACTGTCTCAACTGGTTTCTGAACTCAGGGCCATATGTACAAAAGCTTTTTCCCATAGACACAGAATGGGTAAAATCCTTTCGTACATCTGGCCCTAAGTGCTTTATGCGATCCATTTTTTTGGATCGAGTTTGTAAAGAAGTATTTTGCTGTAGAGATTTTTAACACTAAGTCCATGCATGCCCCTTTCCAACACTTTCTTTTCCCCCAAATCATCCTACTTCTTGAACTCCACAGTGGCAATGGGCTGGTATAATCCGTGCCATTACAAGCAATAAGTTAAAATGGCAAGCAGCAGTGCATCTTGAGTCTTAATTGCCCAATAACACCATTTTCTTTTGGGCCTGGTTTTCCCTTTGCTTGGCAGATGTACGATGGGCTGGTGCATTTCAGACTAGAATCAGCGCAGGCTCTAGGGTGGTCATTACAACCCTGGCGGATGGTGTTAAAGCGTTGGTAAAACCGCCAACAGGCCGGCAGTAAAAAAATTGGAATTATGACCGTGGCGGAAACTGCCAACAAAGGCAGCCACTTTAACACTCTGACCGCCACGGCGGTACAGACAAACAGCGCGGCGGTCACCGCCAACAGACAGGCGGAGGACAATGTACCGCCCAGAGTATCACAACCTACCAATCCGCCACCTTTTCCGGGGCGGATTCACCGCGGATAAAAAAACACGACAGAAACAGCCATTTCAAAGGGAAAACGCTCACCTCTACACACTCCACGGGGAGGGAGGGCACCATGGAGCCGGAACTCCATATTCTGCCAACGATAGTCTTCCTGCTCCTATACAAGGCTCAACAACGCCGGCGGCGAAGACCACAGTGAGTACTGCACCTACGACATAGGGGAGAGGGGAGGCAAAAACACAGACACACACACAACCAACATCCCAACCCCCACCCCGACCCTCACCCACTACAACGCACACACCAATGCATATCCAAACATTACAGTAACAACCCCCAACCCCCCCGGAAGAATGCAAAGACAAAAGGAAATGAGTTGAACCATTGTAATATATCAAAATACAGTAATCAAATATATACATATATATATATACACATTAAACAAAATATACACCACGATTAGTAGTGCAGGTATTGCACCATTCATTGTCCGTGGACCACTGGGCCCAAAATGCATGGGCGAGGCCCACACAAGATACCTGATCAAAACGGAGAGAACACTGCAGGGGCATCAGATAGAAATACAACAGGCACCTCAGGGGAAAGGGAAGGGGGGGGCACCTCAGCCAGATGAGTGCACCACGCCAGATCCACGAGGGGGCTTCATGCCCATTGATGTATCCTGGGGAGTGCAAAGCCACAGTCTCTCAAGTCTCTGCAGTGGGTGGGTTGCCCACTGTACCATCCTGGGGAGTGCAAAGCCACAGTCTCTCAAGTCTCTGCAGTGAGTGGGTTGCCCACTGTACCATCCTGGGGAGTGCAAAGTCACAGTCTCTCAAGTCTCTGAGGTGGGTGGGTTGCCCACTGTACCATCCTGGGCAGTGCAAAGCCACAGTCTCTCAAGTCTCTGCAGTGGGTGGGTTGCCCACTGTACCATCCTGGGGAGTGCAAAGCCACAGTCTCTCAAGTCTCTGCAGTGGGTGGGTTGCCCACTGTACCATCCTGGGGAGTACAAAGCCACAGTCTCTCAAGTCTCTGCAGTGGGTGGGTTGCCCACTGTACCATCCTGGGAAGTGCAAAGACACAGTCTCTCAAGCCTCTGCAGTGGGTGGGTTGCCCACTGTACCATCCTGGGGAGTGCAAAGCCACAGTCTCTCAAGGCTCTGCAGTGGGTGAGTTGCCCACTGTACTATCCTGGGGAGTGCAAAGCCACAGTCTCTCAAGTCTCTGCACTGGGTGGGTTGCCCACTGTACCATCCTGGGGAGTGCAAGCCACAGTCTCTCAAGTCTCTGCACTGGGTGGGTTGCCCACTGTACCATCCTGGGGAATGCAAAGCCCCAGTCTCTCACGTCTCTGCAGTGGGTGGGTTGCCCACTGTACCATCCTGGGGAGTGCAAAGCCACAGTCTCTCAAGTCTCTCCAGTGCGTGGGTTGCCCACTGTACCATCCTGGGGTGTGCAAAGCCACTGTCTCGCAAGTCTCCACTGGTTCTGGAGGGGGACTGGTGCCCAGAGTGCTTCATACTGTGTAGGACAGACAGAGTGGATGCTGTTCTCCACTGGTTCTGGAGGGGGACTGGTGCCCAGAGTGCTTCATCCTGTGCAGGACAGACGGAGTGGATGCTGTTCTCCACTGGTTCTGGAGGGGGACTGGTGCCCAGAGTGCTTCATCCTGTGCAGGACAGGCGGAGTGGATGCATGTCTCCACTGGTTCTGGAGGGGGACTGGTGCCCAGAGTGCTTCATCCTGTGCAGGACAGACGGAGTGGATGCATGTCTCCACTGGTTCTGGAGAGGGACTGGTGCCCAGAGTGCAGCACACACCGCGTGACAGTCCCAGTTGCGTCACTGCCCCTGCCGCAAATGGGCTAGCAGTGGTTTCCATGGCAGTCTTTGCCCTGTTCAGCGGTCCTTGCCATGGCGGTCTTTGCCCTGTTCAGCGGTCCTTGGCCTGTTCAGCGGTGCTTGAGTTGCCAGTGTCAGACCTGTTCAGCGGTGCTTTCCATGGCGGTCTTTGCCCTGTTCAGCGGTCCTTGGCCTGTTCAGCAGTGCTTGAGTTGCCAGTGTCAGACATGTTCAGCGGTGCATTCCATGGCGGTCATTGCCCTGTTCAGCGGTCCCTGACCTGTTCAGCGGTGCTTGCGTTGCCAGTGTCAGACCTGTTCAGCGGTGCATTCCATGGCGGTCTTTGCCTTGTTCAGCGGTCCCTGGCCTGTTCAGTGGTGCTTGCCAAGGCGGTCCTTCATTGCCCAGCAGGGCTGTGGCTGGCGGTCCTTCATGGGTCAGCTGGGCTGTGGCTTGCGGGCCCTCCATGCCAGCTGGGCTGTGGCTGGCGGTGGCCTCCTGGCCAGTGACGATGGGGCTGGCCTCCTGGGCAGTGACTCTGGCGGTGGCCTCCTGGCCAGTGACGATGGGGCTGGCCTCCTGGGCAGTGACTCTGTCCTCCTGGCCAGTGACAATGGGGCTGGCCTCCTGGGCAGTGACTCTGGCGGTTGCCTCCTGGCCAGTGACGATGGGGCTGGCGGTGGCCTCCTGGGCAGCGGGGATGACGGCGGTCTTCTCCGCCGTGCTGCTCCTCCCAGACTTTGGAGATTTCTTCTGCCCCTTCCCCACCTTGGGAGGAGTCACAGCTGAGTCGACACTCCCCCCGGGACCCTTGTGAGCGGCTTTGCTGGCTGGAGTCTTCCCCCTCTCCCGCTGGGCACTGTCCAAATTCCGGTGCTTCACAGGGGGTGACTGGCTGTGCTGTGGCTCCGTGCCACACTGGCTGTCCTGGTGGCCGGTGCACTCCACATACCTGTAACAACAGGCACCACTGGTCCTGGAGATTTTTTGGCTGAGGTGCTAGTACGGGACCTATGAGATAGACGGGGGTGGTGGGAAATAGGTTAAGGGGGGGCCAGGAAAAGTTTTTTGGAGACACTGGGATGGGTAGATGGAGGGGGTTTGGGAGTGGAGGAAGAGGTGGTGGTTGTAGGAGGTGTAACTTTTGTGGATTTGGGTGCAGGTGCATGGGCTGGAGGCTGTCGTGAGGTGGATGGCTGTTGGGTGGGTGTGTGCCTGCGTTTGTTTATCTTCGGAGGGGGCGTCACAGACACACTGGGAGAGGACACAGGGAACATGTAAATGGGAGTGGGGGTGGTGAGTGCACGTGAGCGGGGTGTGGTGGTGGGTGTGCTGGTGTGGGACATAGTGGCTGTAGTGGTAGTGCATGCAGGTGTGAGTGTAGACGAGACTGGGAGGGAGGAGGGAGATGACGAGGAGGGGGACACAGTGGAGGCAGTGGATGTTGGTGTGTCTGTATGTGTGTGATACTTGCGTGAGTGCCTGTGGGATGTGTGGTGCTTATGTTTGCCTGAGCTTCCCTTGTGTGGTGAGGTGTGTGCAGGCTGGTCTGATGGTGTGCTTGGGATAGGCTGGGGAACAGGGGATTGGGTCTGGGTGGAGGAAGTTAGAGGGGGGAGGCTAGAGACAGGGACAATGGCTGCCATCAGTGCTGAGGCCAGAGTTTGCAGGGTTCGATGAAGGGCAGCCTGACCAGAATGAATGCCCTCCAGGAATGCATTTGTGTGTTGCAATTCCCTTTCTAAACCCTGGATGGCATTCAAAATGGTAGACTGCCCAACAGTGAGGGACCTGAGGAGGTCAATGGCCTCCTCACTGAGGACAGCAGAGGTGACAGGGGCAGGGGCTGAGGTGCCTGGGGCGAAGGTGATGCCCACCCTCCTGGGTGAGCGGGCACAGGGCACACGCTGAGGGGCTGCTGGAAGGGCAGTGCTGGTAGGGGGGGTGGCGGCTGTACCTGTAGAAGTGGGGGGCACAGATTTTGCCACCACCACAAGGGAGCTCCCATCGTAGGACGAGTCCGTGTCGCTGGTTGCAGATCCTGTGACCGCCGTGGTGCTCCCCTCGCCCCCCGTCCCACTGGTGTATTCTGAGTCCGTGGTGTGGCCCTCCATGTCTATGTGGGATGCAGCTCCCTCGTGCTCCGGTGCCACTGTACCTCCGCCTGATGATGCTGATGCACACAAGAACAGGGAGACCACAAAAAGGGGGGGGGGACGACAGAAGAAAGACAGGTTGAGTCCATGGCTTACCGCTACCGTTGGCGGACAATACAGACACAGCAGCCCCCTGCACTACGTTGCACTGTTGGGCTCTACAGATGCAATTCCTGGGATATGGCCTACATGGTTATGGTCGACATCTACACACATAGCTGACACAGGGGCATGAATACCTGTACTTGGCACTCTACAGAGGTGGGGTGGGGTGCCACATGGCCTGCATTACGGAGGGGCTTAGCCTACGGAACTCGCCATGGCCTAGGGAAACCCACAGCCCTCGTCTCCCAACCAGACACCTTCACTGCGCACAAAGTCCGCTGAATTATGTTGTACTCACCCCCTTGTGTCTGCTGTGATGCCCTCAAGCGCCCATCCAACTCAGGGTAGGCCACCGCCAGCATCCGGAACATCAGGGGGGTCATGGTTCGACGGGCACCCCTCCCATGTTGGGAGGCCATCCCCAGCTGAGCCTCCGCCGTCTTCTTGCTCCAGCGGCGAATGTCCTCCCATCTTTTCCGGCAGTGGGTGCTCCGTCTGTGGTGGACTCCCAGGGTCCGGACGTCCTTGGCGATGGCACGCCAAATATCCTTCTTCATGACATGTACAGGGGAAGAAGAGAAGTCATTAACAACTGCACCGTCTAAGTGAGTGGCCCACATCCCTACCCTTGCCATGTGGCACATGCATAAACAGTCCTTCATGCACGCAGAACTGTGCCCCCTTCATTCTTACAACCAGCCCCCTCCACACAGGCATAGCCCATACAATGTGCTCCCTGTGTACTTACCTGTTGGTCTGGAGGACCGTAGAGTAGCGTGTACTGGGGGAGGACCCCGTCCACGAGCTTCTCCAACTCCTCTGCAGTGAAGGCAGGGGCCCTTTCCCCAGACCCACGAGCCATTGTCTCTTCCAGACCGAGGTCACAGCAGCACTTGCAGTGTAGGTCCTCTCCTGTCGAAGATCAGGTATCGAGTGATTGAACAGATAGAAAATGGCGGTCACGTCAGCGGTGGTGCGTACCATAACCGCTGGCATACATCGTCATTGGCTTCTGGGACCCATAGGGTCCAATGTTAACCAATGCAGCATTGCGCTGCGATCTTCGACCGCCTACCGCGACAGTGTAGAACGCCAGCGCAGTTACCTCACATCCCATTGTCCCACTTTAGAGGTCAGGCAGCCGCCATTTCAGGGGCCCACATGGCCTAATTACCAACTGCGTCACACAGACCTAGGCCTTGTTGCACAACACAAATACAGGCCAGATTTTGTGTATGAATGGTGTTCTGTGTAGACTGTGGGTACATACCTCTGAGTTGTTTGATTCTGTGGTCGCTGTAGTCATTCCTAGGCACCGTCCGCTGGGACATGTGAGGAGATGGCAGAATCCTCCAGTGTACCGACCGCTGGTGGTCCTGTCGACAATGGAGGAAAGACATTTGATCCTCACCTACAGGTTTGACCGTGCCACTATCCAGGAACTGTGTGCCCAGTTGGAGCCTGACCTGATGTCAGCAATCTGCCATCGCACAGGGATCCCCCCTCAAGTGCAGGTGCTATCAGTGCTCCATTTCCTTGCAAGTGGGTCATTTCAAACAACAGTGGCCATGGCATCAGGGATGTCCCAGCCTATGTTTTCCAACGTGTTGTCCAGAGTGTTGTCTGCCCTTCTGAAACACATGCGGAGCTACATCGTTTTCCCTCAGGTGGAGGATTTTCCTACAGTGAAAGGGGATTTCTATGGCCTGGGACACATCCCCAACATCAAAGGTGCCATTAATGGGACACATGTGTTTCCCCCCCTCCCCCCCCAGGAGTGAACAGGTGTACAGGAACCGGAAGAGTTATCATTCGATGAATGTACAGATGGTATGTTTGGCAGACCAGTACATCTCTCAATACACATGGAGAGAGGATGGAGCAATTCCGTCGAAGACGTAGAAATTGACCTACAGGGAGGTTCTCCTTCAGGGACCTTGGGTGGAAGCTCTGAAATTGAAGCAGGTTGTTCCGGTCTGTGGGTTTATAATAAACCTCTGTGGCCAGTGCCCCATTGTTTTCATAGATGAGTAAATCAAGAAATGCTAGTCGGTTGTCACCTATGGTCATGGCGAAGTTCAGGAAAGGATTGGCTGCATTCAACCAATTTGCAAAAGTCATAGCCTCCTCTCTAGTTCCTGTCCAGACCAGTAGGATATCATCTATATATCGTTTGCAGAGTTTAATCTGCTGGAGGAACGGGTTGTCATCATGATTGACCACCTGTCTCTCAAAGTGGTCGACATAAAGGCATGCCAGGCTAGGTGCAAATGTGCTGCCCATGGATGTTCCTTGTATTTGCAAGAAAAAGTTATCCTCGAACTTGAAATAGTTCCTCGTGAGAGCCACATGTGCTAGGTCCAGTATGAAGTCAGGGGGCGTGCATGACTCTCCTCTATTGGCTTCCAAGAGATCGCTGATGACCTGCAAAGTGGCCTCCTGGGGAATGTTGGTGTAAAGGGATTCCACATCCAGGGTGATCAACAGTTCTCTAGTTTTGTCAAAAGACACAGAGGCCCTCATTCTGACCCTGGCAGTCGGCGGAGAGACGGCGGTCGGACCGCGAACAGACCGGCGGTATTAAAAATGGCATTCTGACCGCGGCGGTCCCCGCCGCGACCGACCGCTACTTCTCCACTCCGACCGCCGCGGCGGTCATGACCGCGGGGCTGGAGTTTGCGCACTCCGGCCCGGCGGTCGCCCCAAGACCGCCAAGGGTATTATGACCCTGCCTACCGCCGCGGTTTCTTGCGGGCGGGAACCGCCGTGCGAACCATGGCGGTAAGCACTATCGGGGCCAGGGAATTCCTTCCCTGGCACTGATAGGGGTCTCCCCCACCCCCCACTACCCACCCGAGTCCTCCCCCCACACCCTCCACCCCCCTGCCACCCCCCAGAGGTGGTACGAACCCCCTCCCCACCCCCACCCCGACATGCACATACATGTACCCCGACATGCACACACCCCCAACATGCACATATACACACCCCCTACACACACATACACAACGGGGACACATACCCGCACACATACATGCCGACATGCGCACCTGCCGAACAGCACACATTACCCATAGACACAGCAGCACCCCCCGCCCGCATACACGCACTCACACACCCCCTCTACACACTCACACGCACACCCCCATGCACGCCCACATCACACAACACCCCCCCACCCCCTCCCCTCACGGACGATCAACTTACCTTGTGCGTTGGTCCTCCGGGAGGCGACGGGAGCCATAGGGACGTGACCGCCAACAGAAGACCGCCAACAGAAGACCGCCACACAGAAATGTGGGTCGTAATTCTGTGGGCGGTGTTCTGCTGGCGTGGCGGTGGAGGTTGACCAGTCTCCACTTTCCCGCCGACCGCCAGTGTGGCTGCTGGCGGTTTTCCGGCGGAACGCTCCCAGCGGTCAGAATGCGCACAGCGGCACACCGCCGCGGTCGGCGGTCTTCACCGCGGCGGTAACTCAGCGGTCTTGCGAAAAGACCGCCAAGGTCAGAATGAGGGCCAGAGTCTAGTAAAACTAACACATCCGTAGTATCTTTAAGGTAAGTTAGAATTCTTTTAACCAGTGGCTGAAGGAAGAAATCCACGAATTGAGAGAGGGGTTCTAAAACCGAGCCAATACCGGATACTATAGGCCTACCTGGAGGGGGGATTTGCCCTTTATGCACCTTAGGTCCGTTCTAGTGAGCAATTTTTGGCTGCTTCTTTCCAGGCTCACACGCCGACACTAAGGTTCTTTGTCTGTCTAGGGTATTAAACCCCCCCCCCCCTCCCTTTCCCCCCCCCAAAAAACTTTTTTTTTACTCCTTTTCTCCCCCATCACTTCCCCACACCATTGGTCTTCCTTTCCCCAGTATGGCGGAAGGACTCTCTTTCAGTGATGAGGATTTGACAGCCATTCTGTCAGCCCCGTCACTTCTTGGTGATACAACCCTCTCCAAAAGTTTGTCCCAGCTGTTCCCTTCCCGGTTGTCACCACCTCCCTCCCCTCTCCTTCCCCCCTCCCTCTTCTGTCCCCCGCTTTTTCTTGTTTCCCCCCCCCCTCTCTGCTCCTGGCTCCTTCTCTCTTTTATTTCTTCCTTTCCTCAGTCTATTTTCCTTCCTTTCCTCGCACCGGGTCACGGGACCGCTGGGAACTACATTTCCCAGTGGCCCCGCACGGAGCGCAAGGCTTCCGGTTGTGACGCTCGGGCCGGAGACTTCCCCACCCGAGCACTCGCACGCATCCATGCCGGCGCCTCGGCTCACCCGGGCGACCGTAATGACGGCGACCACATCGAGGCTAGAAACGCACCTCAAGGCCCGCGGCGGTGATTCACTGCACATAATCTCTAATTACAGCGCTAATAGGGCGCACCTGGAACATCAAGCAGCCTTAAAAAGACCGTTTTCCTTCAGCCACTTGTTCCAAGCGGTCCAAGGAGAGGACGGTATAGGCGCACGGCGAGCGCCCCCTTTGATGTAGTGAGTGACTGAATGGATCACAGACAGCACAGATAAGACTTCTCTTCTTCCTCTCCCCCCCTTCCCTTTATTATTTTTTACTTTCTATCTGTTTTTCGACTACTAATTGTAGCCATCCCTTGTTACTACTTTACTCATTATGTAGTATCTTTTTATTTAGTAATGACAGTGTGTTCCTAGTGGGAACCGTGCCGCTAGTTCTGTTCTCCCCTGCATTTGTACTGGTTACACCTGTTCCCTTCCCTTCCTCACTTTGTCTTTGTGTCCATCTCTTTCTGCGTTTCTCCTTAGTGTTTGACTATAAGGGGACACTCCCCCACCTGGATACCAGAGGCCAGTAGCCTCTATGAAAGGGTAAGAGTTGTAATTCCCTGCAGTGGTAGGACTGTCCACATGTATAGTTAGATGTACCCACTTGGTCACTCTACGCATGAATATTGCCTATTATGAACATATGTGTTATGTGCATGAATGCATCCCCTTGACACGTGTGTAGTTGGTTGGTTTTTGCAGTGTCGTGTGCCACTATTGTTCTAATTGTTTGTTTATCCCCCATAGGCCGACACAAGGTAACTCCTTGGGTAAGCTAGAACTTTTACTTCTCACTCTTTGACCTTTACATAGAGTAAATTTCCTCCAACGTGAGACGTAGGGATTCTAGGCACTGACGAATGCCCCGAGACCTCTATTGGCTCACTTCTGAGGGCAGAAACATGTTGGCTATTAGTTAGGTGACCCTGTGAGTCCTTATCCTCACAGAGGTGTCCCAACCCCTGTTTTAACTACACCAATCAGACACCACCATTAAATTTGTCACTCCTTACAGGTGTCTGCTTAGGTGTTTTTAATTTTTTCACTAGATTAGCTGGATCCCGATCTTTCCAGAAACAAGTTTATTTACGCACTCCCTCCTGTTCCTTTAACAGTGAGGTTGAGTCCGCCCAGGTGGCATTGTCCTACCTGGGTGGGTCTAGGTGGCCAAATGATGAAGCATGACACTATATAGTGTGTGAGACCACCTAGTCCGTAAAAGGAACTCCCCCCGGTTTCTCTCCCCACGCATGCACTCTGCAGTTACTTACTGACATTTCACTGACATTACCTTTCCAAATAGGAACACATACAACCTAGGGCTACGCTGGTACCCGCGACGCCCTCTTTAGAGAACCCCGTAGTTTCTTGTGTACTTTGAGACCAGTACATCTCCCAGGTAAATGCTATGTTCCCTGGCTCTGTGCATGACGCCTACATCCTGCGGAATAGCAGCATCCCTTATGTGATGGGTCAACTACAGAGGCACCGGGTGTGGCTATTAGGGGACTCCGGTTACCCCAACCTGTCATGGCTACTGACCCCAGTGAGGAATCCCAGGAGCAGGGCAGAGGAACGCTACAATGAGGCCCATGGGCGGACTAGGAGGGTGATCGAACGCACCTTCGGCCTCCTGAAGGTCAGGTTCCGGTGCCTCCATATGACAGGTGGTTCCCTATTCTACTCACCAAGGAAGGTGTGCCAGATCATCGTGGCCTGCTGTATGCTTCACAACTTGGCTTTGCGATGACAGGTGCCTTTTCTGCAGGAGGATGGTCCAGATGGCCGTGTTGTGGCAGCTGTGGAGCCTGTGGACAGTGATGAGGAGGAAGCAGAGGAAGAAGACATTGATAACAGGGACTCAGTTATCCAGCAATATTTCCAGTGACACACAGGTGAGAACACATTCCTGCCTACTACAAGTACTTTCACACTTCTACCTCTATCCTGTCTGTCGATTTCAACCAGTATATGGTAACTGAGTTGTACATTTCCCTTACGGTTTCACAGGTGTGGTTTCCAACGTGTGTCATCTGATTAGATTCCTCATCTGATTGAGATGTGTGACATAGGTATGTTGACATTACATTTGAACACGCGTTTTGTCACTGTCATTGCTAATACACATTTTCGAAATCACAGACTGACTCCAGATTGTTTTGTGCTTCAAGGGTGTTTATTGAAGTGCGAAATATTGGAGGGGGGTTGTAAAATGGTGAGGGGGGATGGTGGAGGAATGTCCATGGCAGAGTCCAGTCTATTAGTCTCACAGGTGCATTGCCCATATGGGCATAGGAAGTGGAGCTGGGGCAGTTCCAATATGGACAGGGTTACAAAGTGGGACAGTAGGATGACAATCAGGGTGGTCTCATTTCTTGGCGGGGTCTTGGCATCGTGCTCTGTCTTGTTCCTGGATCTCAGTGACCGTTTGCGGGGTGGTTCTCCGTCTGCAGGGGGTGGGGTGCTGGTGTGGTGGTCCTGTGGCGGGGCGTCCTGTCCACTAGCGCCGGTGGAGGTGGTGGGCAGTTCATCATTCATGCTAGTGTCAGGGGCCCCTTGGAGTGCCACAGTGTCCCTCCTAGTGTTAAGTATTTCCTTCAGCACCCCTACGATGGTGCCCAGAGTGGAGCTGATGGTTCTGAGTTCCTCCCTGAACCCCAAATACTGTTCCTCCTGCAGCCGCTGGGTCTCCTGAAACTTGGCCAGGACCGTTGCCATCGTCTCCTGGGAGTGGTGGCATGCTCCCATGATGGACGAGAGGACCTCGTGGAGAGTGGGTTCCCTAGGCCTGTCCGCCCCTGTCGCACAGCAGCCCTCCCAGTTACCCTGTGTTCCTGGGCCTCCGTCCCCTGGACCGTGTGCCCACTGCCACTGCCCCCAGGTCCCTGTTGTTGTTGGGGTGGTGGGTTATCCTGGGTTCCCTGTAGTGGTGGACACACAGCTGATTAACATGTCCTGTGGACTGAGGTATGGGCCCGCTGGGTGGGTGCTGTGCTGGTGTTACCAGAGGGTGGAAGCTCTGTGGTGGCCTGTGACAGGGTGTGGGGAACCGACTGTCCCGAGGCCCACGATGGTCCGGGCTGGTCATCTGAATCCAGTTGGACAGAGCTGCTGTCATCACTGTGGGCCTCTTCTGTGGGTGGGGTGGAGATGTCTGGACCCTCCTGTCTGGTGACGTTGGGTAGTGGTCCTGCAGGGGTGTAAAAGCATGATTATTGCATCTGTGTGTGTCATGGTGTGCAATGGGTGGGTGACCGTGTACCCCAGTGCTAGCATTCCTGTGTGGGGGCTTGTGTGATGATGGTTGAGGGGGGTGTTATGGGTATGTGCAGTGGGCATGCTTTAGTGATGGGTGTCCATGCTTTGTTGTGTCATGCAGGGCTTGGTGTTGGGATGGGTGGTTTGTGTTATTAGTACATTTGTGAGGAGTTGGAGTGATAGGGTAGGGGGCGAGGGTGGGGGTCTCTGATAGCATGCAGGTAGGGTGGGGGATATGATAGTTAAGATTTGACTTACCAGAGTCCATTCCTCCACCGACTCCTGCGAGGCCCTCAGGATGTAGAATAGTCAAGACCTGCTCCTCCCATGTTGTTAGTTGTGGGGGAGGCAGTGGGGGTCCGCCGCCAGTCCGCTGTACCGCGATGTGGTGTCTTGAGACCACGGAACGCACCTTCCCCCGTAGGTCGTTCCACCTCTTCCTGATGTCGTCCTGATTTCTTGGGTGCTGTCCCACTGCGTTGACCCTGTCGACTATTCTTCGCCATAGCTCCATCTTCCTTGCAATTGAGGTGTGCTGCACCTGGGATCCAAATAGCTGTGGCTCTACCCGGACGATTTCCTCCACCATGACCCTGAGCTCCTCCTCCGAGAACCTGGGGTGTCTTTGCCGTGCCATGGGTTGGTGTAGGTGATGTGTGGGGTGGTGTATGTGGTGATAAGTGTGGTGATATGTAGTGGTGTGTGGTGTTTTGTGCGTGGAAGTAGTGTGGGTGATGGTGTTGAGTGCCTGTGGCTGCTAGTTTGTGGATGGTGGTGTCTCTCTCTGGCCTTCTTTCTGTATTATTGGTCGTAGGGGTTTGTGTGTGATGTGGGTGTGTGTTTTATATTGTATTGGGTGTGTGGGAGTGGTGTGTGTATGTGTATTAGGTGTGTGTATTTTGAATTGTCCAATGTGGTAGTGTTTTGTACATGTGTGTGTATTTTGAGCGCAGCGGTGTGTACTGCCAATGGAATACCGCGGTTGAAAGACCGCCGCGTGGATTCGTGGGTCGTGATAGTATGGGCGTATTTCTGTTGGCGTGACGGTGGAGGTTTTGTTTTCGACAGTTTATCACTGACCTTTTATGTGGCGGACTTGTGTGGGTGTCTGAATTTTGTCGGTTTTCGAGATGTGGGTCGTAGTAGCTGTGGCGGAATTCCGCGGCCGCGGTGGTGTGTTGGCGGTCTTCTGCACGGCGGTAAGCGGCTTTTACCGCCAATGTTGTAATGACCCCCTAGGTCTGGAAATCACGTACAGTTATATAATGTGAATTCGATTTCCAGGGCCCCAGCAGGTCCGTGCCGTTTCACAGGTGCACAACAGCACTTATTGCTCGCTAAGGCCTTAGACTGGAGTAACAACATCCCTTTCCTATTGTAAGACTCGCTTCCGCGCTCTTACTGTTCATGCCCTGGATTTATGCCATTGTGGAAGCCCTAAACCTGCAGAAGCCTATTTTCTGCCTTTAACAGGTTTGTGCCATTTCTCTTCCTCGTACTTAAACAACAAGAGGGCCTGTTTCATGCGAGGCCTCAGTCATCTATTTTTAGAACACCTGCATGCCAGGATATTTGAGTCTATATTAAAAATTTTAACATCAAAACTACACGTCATAGCAAACAATGTACAATTTGCTAAACGACAGGGCCCGTCGAATGTCACTCAAGGGGAGTGGTAACTGTCCAGCTATAGATTGTCTTTTGTCTATTGCCGAGGTGCGCGTCTAATAACCCTACATTTCTACTGTCTGGTTTTGAGGTGCATGGGGTTGGCTCCCTCAAGCTGACATTGACACCTAGTGTCTTTTTAGGGGTGAGCGCAAAACGCTCCGTCCCATGCATTAATCTCTCTTTGGGCTTCTAACCACGCCCATGTCACATCAGTCACTTTCATTGGTTCGTGGGCTTGACTTTTAAAATCCGCTTGCTTTCATTTGTGAAATACGTCATGCCTTTTCCAGTGTTTAGCCCACCTACACAGCACCGGTAAACTACTGAAACCATTGGAGGCTTGATGTTTTCAGCATGGAATCCAGACTACTTTATCTTTTTATTTTCCACGCAGCGTGATCGCGCTGTGGTTTACATAGCGCAATCGCACTCGGTTTTTCTGTTTTCAATTTCAGCACGATTGCGCTGCATTTTACACAGCACAATCCCGCTGCATTTTACATAACGCAATCGCGCTGTTTTTTTTCTTGTAATTTGTGTGGCAAGAAAAGTCCGGTTAGGAGTTTACAACGCTAATAGTTCTAACTCGAGCAAATGCGAGACCCGTTGCCTTGCAAATGCTTGTTATTTTTGATAGCGGTAAAGGCCAGCATTTTAGACATAATTATAAAGTTAAGTAAGCAACACATACTGCCTCTAATAAATTTATCTAGTAACATGAAATTTAATATCACAAGAGACAAATCAAATAAATTTGTCCTTATTAAGCCAGAGCATCCTGACTGTTTTCAGCAGAATGTGACAATACTGTAGCTTTCTCATACTAGAAACTTTTCACTCCGCCTCTTGAGTTATCCAGTCAGAAGTACTCAGTAAAACAGAGAGGAGCTGACCTCTCCCTGTTCATTTTTAACAGCAGCATCTGGTATTGATAATTGTCTGAAGAAAAATGAATCCCTGGTCAAAGTTGTACATAGATGTTCAGCTGTTGGAGCATGTACATCATGTCAAATACCCAAAGTGTTCTGTCTCACAGTTTAAATTGATCTACCCTAGATGAATACCATTCCTCACCAGTATAGTATCACCACTGTCTTTTGATGCTGCTTAGTTAATCTCTTATGCCACATACAAACATTATTACTTCTCTCTTCTTGGATGCATACTTAAAAAAAAGAAACTTTTTATTGGTGTGATACATAGACAGGAAAAAAAACACATTTTACCATCAGTAACGATATAGATTTGACACCATTCATCCATCTGATTAATTCAAGGCTCAGGAAAACCCACATATGGCCTTCTTGCAATCTACCCTATATCATCAAGCACTACTGAGTGGGTTTCACGACAGTACAAAACCGCCTACTGACATTTATAGCCCCTGATACCGTTTCCATGTGCTCTATATTTTCTCCCATTTTTGGGACAACCCCTCCCCTCATATATCACTTTTGCACAAGTCCATATCATGTCTATTTATCAAGGATTGGTAAATCCTTGGCGCTCCACTGTTTAGCAATATTTTGCTTTGCCTCGGTTAGGTCAAGAGCCATCCATATTTTCAGGCATTTCAAGGCTTCACCATCTCCCCATATGTTCAGTATGTATATCTTTTAGCAGAGCTATTGAGCCCCACTTCTCTTAAATGAGTCATGCATTCTATCATCTCTTCCTTTATTTCGGGACATGTCTAAAGAACATGAAAGAATAAGCCTACCTGACCAAATCCCCTTAGGCAGGCATATCCTTGAGTCATTCCTTCCCAATTTGAAAAGGGTTACTCTAGGACAGTAGGATCGGTGCAGAATACAAAGCTTAGGGATTTTAAACCCACATTGTATCACAATGTTTCGTCAGGCCCCAGCGCTTCCTTCTGTTTCCCTTCCTCAAATTCCCCAAGATCCCCTTCCTAATCTGCATTTGGCTTCTATAGATTATATGGAAAGTTAAGCATGATGTTTTTGTACACTAACAATATGATACTTTTGACAAGGCAATCGGAAAGTATTCTGTCGTCCAGGGATGAGGATTTTTAGCAAATCTCTCCTGTAGGAGGCTGGCCTGGCTTGTAGTGGGTACCCGCGGTACTTACACCTTGTGCCAGGTCCAGTTATCCCTTATTAGTGTAGAAGAGGTGTTTCTAGCAGCTTAGACTGATAGAAGGTAGCTATGGCAAAGCAGCTTAGGCTGAACTAGGAAACATGCAAATCTCCTACTATACCACTTATATCATATGCACAATATCATAAGAAAACCCAATACACAGAGTTACTAAAAATAAAGGTACTTTATTTTTATGACAATATGCCAAAAGTATCTCAGTGAGTACCCTGAGTAAGAAGGTAAGTTATATACACAAGTTATATGTACACAAACCAAAATTAGGTCAGTAATAGCAGGAAAAGTAATGCAAACAGTGTAGAATTACAAAAGATTGCAATAGGCAAGCATAGGTATAGGGGCAACACAAACCATATACTCCAAAAGTGGAATGCGAACCACAAATGGACCCCAGACCTATGTGAACTTGTAGAGGGTCGCTGGGACTGTAAGAAAACAGTGAGGGTTAGAAAAATACCCCACCCAAAGACCCTGAAAAGTAGGAGTAAAGTGCACCTACTACCCCCAGAGAGCACAGAAGTCGTGATAGGGGGATTCTGCAGGAAGAACACACACCAGCAGTGCACTGACAACGGATTTCCGGACCTGAGTACCTGTAAGACAAGGGGACCAAGTCCAATAGTCGCGACAGTGTCCGGGGGGGCAGGAGCCCAGGAAACCCCAGCTGAAGGGGCAAGGAAGCTGCCACCGGTTGGAAGAAGCTTGGAGCTCTGCAAGAAAGAAGAGGGCTAGGAACTTCTCCTTTGGAAGACGGATGTCCCACGTCGCAATGAAACTTGCAGAGGTGTTCCCACGCAGAAAGACCGCACACAAGCCTTGCTAGCTGCAAGGGTCGCAGTATAGGTTTTTGAGTGCTGCTGAGGACCAGGAAGGACCAGGAAGTCGCCTTTTGGAGGAGAAGACAGAGGGGTCACTCAGCAACTCAGAGAGCCCTCACAGAAGCAGACAGCACCCGCAGAAGTACCCCAACAGGCACTTAGAAGAAGAGTGAACCGGAGTCCATGCAAAGTCACAAAAGGGGGTCCCACGACGTCAGAGGACAACTCAGAAGGCTGTGCACTGCAGGAGGAGTGCTGGGGACCCAGGTTAGGCTGTGCACGAAGGAAATCCTGGAAGAGTGCACAGGAGCCGGAGCAGCTGCAAATCATGCGGTACACAGCTTTGCAGTCTAGCGTGGGGAGGCAAGGACTTACCTCCACCAAACTTGGACTGAAGAGTCACTGGACTGTGGGAGTCACTTGGACAGAGTTGCTGTGTTCCAGGGACCACGCTCGTCAGGATGAGAGGGGACCCAGAGGACCAGTGATGTAGTCTTTTGGTGACTGTGTTAGCAGGGGGAAGATTCTGTCGACCCACAAGAGATTTCTTCGGAGCTTCTGGTGCAGGGTGAAGGCAGGCTTCCCCCAGAGCATGCACCACCTGGAAACAGTCGAGAAAGCCTGCAGGATTAGGCGCTACAATGTTGCTGGTAGCCATCGTTCTACTTTGTTGTGGTTTTGCAGGCGTCCTAGAGCAGTCAGCGGTCGATCCTTTGGTAGAAGGTGAAGAGGGAGATGCAGAGGAACTCTGGTGAGCTCTTCCATTCGTTATCTAAAGAATTCCCCAAAGCAGAGACCCTAAATAGCCAGAAAAGGAGGTTTGGCTACCAAGGAAGGAGGATTGGCTACCAAGAGGTAAGAGCCTATCAGAAGGAGCCTCTGACGTCACCTGCTGGAACTGGCCACTCAGAGCAGTCCAGTGTGCCCCCAACACCTCTGTTTCCAAGATGGCAGAGGTCTGGGACACACTGGAGGAGCTCTGGGCACCTCCCCTGTGACGTACTGGTCAGGGGAGTGGTCACTCCCCTTTCCTTTGTCCAGTTTTGCGCCAGAGCAGGGCTGGGGATCCCTAAACCAGTGTAGACTGGCTTATGCAGAGATGGGTACCATCTGTGGCCATCAAAGCATTTCCAGAGACTGGGAGAGGCTACTCCTCCCCAGTCCTTCACACCTATTTCCAAAGGGAGAGGGTGTAACACCCTCTCTCAGAGGAAATCCTTTGTTCTGCCTTCCTGGGCCAGGGCTGCCTGGACCCCAGGAGGGCAGAAACCTGTCTGAGGGGTTGGCAGCAGCAGCATCTGCAGTGGAGACCCCGGAAAGGCAGTTTGGCAGTACCCGGGTTCTGTGCTAGAGACCCGGGGGATCATGGTATTGTCCCCCCAATACCAGAATGGTATTGGGGTGACAATTCCATGATCTTAGACATGTTACATTGCCATGTTCGGAGTTACCATTGTGACCCTATACATAGGTAGTGACCTATGTATAGTGCACGCATGTAATGGTGTCCCCGCACTCACAAAGTCTGGGGAATTTGCCCTGAACGATGTGGGGGCACCTTGGCTAGTGCCAGGGTGCCCACACACTAGGGGCCAGATGTAGCAAACGTTTGCGAGTCGCAAATGGCCTGAATCGCTATTTGCGACTCCGCAAAATCAGAAATGGGATGCAAAAACCCAATTTCCGACTCGCAAAAAGCGATGCGAGCCGCTACCGACTCGCAAAATTGGCGACCCCATTTTGCGACCCGCAAATAGGAAGTCGCAATTTGCGAGTTGCAAACCATATGCAATTGCAACTCGCAAATTGCGACTAGTCGCAAAAAGCCCAGTTTGCATTTCCCATTTACCACTAACTCAGAGCAGGTGGTAACCTTTACCAAAGTATAAAAGGAGACCCAGAAGGCATCTGGGTTACTCAAGATGGCGGAGATATACCTGATAGCAGTGAGGAGGAGAGTCCACGCAGCCCAGCAGAGGAGGAGGAGGAGCCAGAGACAGGAGAATATTTACAGAACAAGGCAGACCCTTTTTCAGCAAACTGAGGAAGAAATATATGGCAAATACAGACTGAGCAGCGCAGCTATACTAGAATTAATTGAATTACTCAAACCACAGCTAGAACGCCAGACGTTGCGCGGCTGCGCCATCCCTACGCATGTGCAAGTGCTATGCTCACTTCACCTCTTGGCCTCGGGGAGCTATCAGGGGGTCATTGCTGTGGCAGGTGGGGTATCTCAAAGTGCACTATCAAGGTTCCTCAGGGCATTCTTAGATGCCATACTCACACACACATGTCTCACTACATATACCTACCCAGGAATGAGGCAGAAATTAACAGCACCAAGTTGGACTTTTACCGGATTGCCAACTTTCCCCATGTCATAGGGTGTGTAGATGGGACACATATTCAAATATGCCCTCCTGCAAACCTGGAATATCTTTTCCGCAACAGAAAGTGTACCCACTCACTCAATATTCAGGTTGTTTGTGACGCCCATTATGTCATCACTGACATTGTAGCGAAATTTCCAGGCAGTACTCATGACTCCTACATTTTTAGGCACAGTGGGATACACCAACGCCTGGAACGTGGGGAGTTTGGAGACGGATACCTCCTAGGTAGAGCTGCATACACCTTGTAGACATACACACAGATCAATGTGCACACCAACCAGGACTTTCAAACAGTGTACTGTTTGTGCCCAACAGGTGACAGTGCATATGCACTACGTCCATGGATAATGACTCCGTACTTAACACCCTGCAATAAATGTGAGAGGCGATACAACAGTGCACATAAGAGGACCAGGAACCTGATTGAACGCACCTTTGGATTGCTGAAAGCACGGTTCAGATGCCTCCACCGAAGTGGAGGTGCCCTCCAGTATACCCCCATTACGGCATTCAAAATAGTTGTCGCATGCGCTATCTTGCACAACATTGCCACCCGACGTGGGCTACCTCTCACCCCTGCAAACCCCGATTCTGAGGATGAAGAGCAAGAGCAACCACATCGCCATCATGGGGATCGGAGTATTACAAATCAAGGCAGACTGAGACGGCAACACATCGCAACCCAATACTTTGGAAGGTACGTGTCAACTTCAACCATACTCACCTATTGACCAAACACTCCATTTGTTAAGTGGAACAAAAAAATTATTTAATATGTGCAGAAATTGAACTATTTACAATGACAAACTGTTCAGGGAGTTCAGAAAGCCAACCTGGCATGGGACACATTGCCATCATGTGCCCCAACACCAGGGACAGTGTTTAGTTTATTGCCTACGGCGGCCTCTGCCAGCCTGGCTGGTCCCAGGTTGCTCTGCAGTGCTCTGCCTCGTACTCCCACTCCGGAGCACCCTGGTGTCACCAGCAGAGACACTGCTCACAGTGGAGCCCTCTTCGCTGTCCTGTGGGGTGTTCCCTGTACCCCTGGACACATGCCGTGCCTCCATGAGGTCGATCACATGGGTGATCCGGCCCAGGCCTCTTGCCACATCACCTGCAAAGTGGCCCATTTCCACCTGGAGGCCGACTGTTCTTCTTGACAGCCCAGTGGTGTTGACTGCCAGTCTGCTAAATGAGGAGGCCATCCTATCCAGCCTCTGGAGCAGCTGCCGGTCCCTGCGCCACCCACCCTCGCTCTGTGACAGCAGTCCAGCAACCAGTTCCCGCATGGACAGGGCTAGGTCCCCAGTGTTGTTGCCTATGGCGTCCAGTTGTGCATGGAGCTGCTGCATGCTGTTCTCATTGCTCCTTACAAAGCGGTGCAGAACCCCACTAATTCTCCCTAACATTTGGTTCTGCAGGCGCTGACCACGTAGCAGTTGTGCCTCTGTCATGGTGGTGGATTGACGCCCTGAATCTGACTGCAGCCCTGCTCTCCTCAACCTGCGTCGCCTGCGCAGCGGTGGATGCCCTGTGAGATGTGCCGTGGCACTCCTGGCTGTTGCTGGAGCAGCCTCCGGAACCACTGTTGCAGCAGGTGTTGTCATCAAGGGGATGGTGTCGGTGGTGCAGGTGGGAGTGGTGGCTGCTCCTGTGATTTCCTCATGGGGCTGGCTGATTGTTAGCACCTGGCTGCTGTGGCTGGTGGTGGGGTCTTGTGGGAGACCTGTGGGACATGGGGAACAGACTGTCAGTGTCTACTATCTGTTGCACACTTCCTAATAAACATTTGCCTATTGACTGCCTACTTGACTACATTGCCCATAATCCATCATGCTGGTATCTGCTACTCTGAAATGGAGCTATCTTGGTTGTGCATGCCCCTGTGTACATGGTGGGAGGGGGTATGGCATTGATGGGGGTACAGGCATGTCACATGGTACTCACCGGTTGATGTTCTGGGCTCAGAGGTGTCCAGATCTCTGAATCCTGTTACAGCCTCCTGCTCCAGGGTCTCCTCCACCCTTTCCTCCAGGGGTGTGGTTGGTGGTATGGATGATAGTCCCCCTCCTGTGCCTCTCATCTCCCAGAGCCTTTCTGCCACCCTCTCCTTGGTCCGGGAGCGGAGGTCGTACCACCTCTTCTTTATTTCATCCACACTCCTGTGGCTGACCCCCAGGGAGTTCACCTTTTCCTGAATATCCTGCCAAATTCTTTTTTTAGTAGAGTCTGACACATTGAGGGCTGCCTTCCCAAATAGCTCATCATGGTGCTGACAGCATTCCTCTGTCAGCACCTCCAGCTCCTTCTCAGCAAATTTAAATTTCCTCTTTCTGGGAGTTTCAGCCATTGTTGCTGTTGCTCTGTTTGCAGTTCTGCTGTTAAAAAGGGTGTGGTCCTCCCTCCTCCCAGGTGTATTTGTAAACTTCCTGGCTGTGATGTCATCATCATGTGCCAGGAAGTGTTTCCAGAGTGTTCTGGAGTGGTTTCTGTAGTGTTCTGCAGCACCTGCAATACATTTTCATGATAATCGCAATTTGCGACACCCACTCGCAAATTGCGTGTCCGTTTTTTGCGCGGTCACAAAAAGCGACCTTGCAGACAGCGGACTCGCTATCTGCGTTGCGACTCCGGGTGCGAGTCGCAATTAGCCCCCGACAATTGTACCTGCATTCCTATTAGCGACACGCAAATTGCGAGTCGCACATTCTCGCAAATTGCGAGTCGCAAATTTTTTGGTACCTACATCTGGCCCTAAGTAACTTTGCACCCAACCTTCACCAGGTGAAGGTTAGACATATAGGTTACTTATAAGTTACTTATGTGCAGTGGTAAATGGCTGTGAAATAACGTGGATGTTATTTCACGCAGGCTGCAGTGGCAGGCCTGTGTAAGAATTGTCAGAGCTCCCTATGGATGGCAAAAGAAATGCTGCAGCCCATAGGGATCTCCTGGAACCCCAATACCCTGGGTACCTCAGTACCGTATACAAGGGAATTATATGGGTGTACCAGCATGCCAATGTGAATTGGTAAATGTAGTCACTAGCCTGTTAGTGACAAATTTGGAAAGCAGAGAGAGAATAACCACTGAGGTTCTGGTTAGCAGAGCCTCAGTGAGACAGTTAGGCATCATACAGGGAACACATACAGGGCACATACTTATGAGCACTGGGTCCCAGTGACACATAGACTAAAACAACATATATAAAGTGAAATATGGGGGTAACATGCCAGGCAAGATGGTACTTTCCTACACAACCCCCCCTCCCCCAAACGAAGGGCAATAAGACTAGCCATGACCTGATGAGTCTTCCTTTTCTAAGTGGAAATATCTGGAGAGTCCATCTGCATTGGAGTGGGTACTCCCAGGTCTATGTTCCACTGTATAGTCCATTTTCTGTAGAGATATGGACCATCTCAACAATTTAGGGATTTCACCTTTCATTTGTTTTAGCCAAAGTAGAGGTTTGTGGTCTGTCTGAACAATAAAGTGAGTGCCAAACAGGTATTGCCTCAACTTTTTTAGTGCCCAAACCACAACAAAGGCCTTCATCTCTATGGCAGACCAATGCTTTTCTCTAGGGGTCAACCTTCTGCTGATAAAAGCAACTGGTTGATCCTGGCCCTCAGAATTCAGTTGTGATAAGACTGCCCCTACCCCTAATTCAGATGCATCAGTTTGAACAATGAATTTCTTGGAGTAACATGGTCTTTTTAGGACAGGTGCAGAGCACATGGCCTGTTTGAGCTTCTCAAAAGCTTTCTGACAGCTAGCTGTCCATAATGCCCTTTGGGCATTTTCTTAGTTGTGAGATCATTAAGAGGGGCTGCTATGGAGCCATAGTTTTTAATGAATCTCCTGTAATACCCTGTGAGGCCTAAGAAGGCTCTCACCTGGGTCTGAGTTGTAGGGGGAACCCAATCCATGATTGTCTGGATTTTCCCCTGTAGTGGTGCAATCTGTTCTCCACCTACCAGGTGTCCCAGATAAACCACCTTACCCTGCCCTATCTGGCACTTTGAGGCCTTGATAGTAAGGCCTGTCTCTTGCAGGGCCTCCAAAACTTTCCAAAGGTGTACCAGGTGCTCATCCCAGGTGGAGCTAAAGCCAGCAGTATCATCTAGATATTCTGCACTGAAAGCCACCAACCCTCGCAGGACTGTGTTCCCCAACCTCTGAAAAGTGGCAGGTGCATTTTTCAAACCAAAGGGCATCACTGTAAATTGGTAGTGCCCTCCTATAGTTGAAAATGCAGTTTTGGGTTTAGCATCTTCTGCCAATTTAATCTGCCAATACCCTGCAGTCAAATCAAAAGTGCTAAGATACTTGGAAGATGCCAGTGTATCAATGAGCTCATCTGCCCTGGGTATAGGGTGCACATCCGTTTTTGTTACCTGATTGAGACCCCTGTAGTCTACACAAAACCTCATCTCCCTCATTCCATCTTTGGTGTGAGGTTTTGGTACAAGCACCACTGGGCTAGCCCATGGGCTTTCAGAAGGCTCAATCACTCCCAGATCCAACATCTTCTGTACCTCTTGTTTTATGCAGTCCCTGACATGGTCAGTCTGCCCATAAATCTTACTCTTGACAGGCAAGCTGTCTCCAGTATCAATTGTGTGTTCACACCAGGATGTTGTACCTGGCACAATTAAAAAGAGGTCAGAAAATTGTCCAAGGAGATTGATGCAGTTGTCTTTCTGATCTGCACTCAGACAATCTGCCAAAACTACTTCCTCCACTAAAGCATCAGTTTCAGTGGTGGAAAAGAGATCAGGGAGAGGGTCACTCTCTTCTTCCTGTCCCTCATCTGTTGCCATGAGCAGGGTGAGATCAGCCCTGTCATAGTAGGGTTTTAGGCAGTTGACATGAATCACCCTAAGGGGACTCCTGGCAGTGCCGAGGTCTACCAGATAGGTAACCTCACCCTTTTTCTCAACAATGAGATGGGATCCACTCCATTTGTCCTGGAGTGCTCTTGGGGCCACAGGCTCCAATACCCACACCTTCTGTCCTGGTTGGTACTGGATCAGAGCAGCCTTCTGGTCATGCCATTGCTTTTGCAGCTCCTGGCTGGCCTGAAGGGTTTTACTGGCCTTTTTCATGTACTCGGCCATTCTGGATCTTAGGCCAAGTACATAGTCCACTATGTCCTGTTTGGGAGCTTTTAAAGGTTGTTCCCAACCCTCCTTCACAAGAGTGAGTGGACCTCTTACAGGGTGTCCAAAGAGGAGTTCATAGGGGCTGAAGCCCACTCCTTTCTGGGGTACCTCCCTGTAAGCAAAAAGGAGGCAAGGTAACAGGACATCCCATCTCCTCCTTGAGTTTTTCAGGGAGTCCCATTATCATACCTTTGAGAGTTGTATTAAACCTTTCTGCCAGTCCATTAGTCTGTGGATAGTAAGGAGTGGTGAACTTGTAGGTAACACTGCACTCCTTCCACATTGCTTTCAAGTATGCAGACATGAAGTTGCTACCCCTGTCTGATACTACCTCTTTAGGAAAACACACCCTGGAAAAGATTCCCAGGAGGGCTTTTGCAACTGCAGGAGCTGTAGTGGTCCTTAGAGGAATTGCTTCAGGATATCTTGTGGCATGGTCCACAATCACCAAGATAAACCTATTGCCCAAAGCAGTAGGAGGGTCAAGGGGCCAACTATATCAACCCCTACCCTTTCAAAGGGCACCCTAACCACAGGTAGTGGAATAAGAGGAGCCTTTGGAGTGCCACCAGTCTTGCCACTGGCTTGGCATGTCACACAAGACTTGCGTAAATCTTGAGTGTCCTTTGACATCCTAGGCCAATGAAACGGGGGGACAAGTCTCTCTCATGTTTTGATCTGGCCCAAATGCCCAGCCAAAGGAATGTCATGTGCAAGAGTTAGGAGGAACTCTCTGTACTGCAGGGGAATGACCAATCTCCTGGCTTCTCCAGGTTTTGGGTCCCTTGCCTCGGTGTACAAGAGGTTGTCCTCCCAGTAAACTCTATGGCTATCACTGACATCCCCATGTTGCTGCTTGGCAGCTTGCTGTCTGAGACCCTCTAATGTGGGACAGGTTTGCTGTGCCACACTCAGCTCTTCCCTGGCAGGCCCCTCTCCACCCAAAAGCTCAGCAGTGTCTGCTGCCAGCTCATCTGGTGAAGGTTCTGCACAGGGCGGAAATACTTCTTCTTCAGAAGGAGAATCATCTGTAGAGGGAGGGATAGTGGGTAGGGATTTACCCTTGCTACCCCTAGCTTTAGAGAGCACTTGGTCCATTGTTCCAGGATCCAAGTTACCCTGTCCTTTTTGCTTTTTGGCCTGAGCCCTTGTCAAAGCAAAAATATGTCCAGGAATACCCAGCATTGCTACATGAGCCTCCAACGCCACTTCTGCCCAAGCTGATGTCTCTAAATCGTTCCCTAGTAGACGGTCTACAGGTAAATCTGAGGAAACCACAACTCTCTTTGGACCAGTAACCCCCACCCCCCAGTTGAGATTCACAACAGCCATGGGGTGGCTAAGAGTGTTGTTATGAGTGTCAGTCAATTGGTACTGCTGACCAAGTAGGTGTTGTTCAGGGTGGACCAGTTTCGCTATCACCATGTTAACACTGGCACCTGTGTCCCTGTAGGCCTGAACCTCAACACCATTTATTAGGGGAAGTTGCTTGTACTTATCCATACTAAGGGGACAAGCAACCAAGGTGGCCAAATCAATGCCACCTTCAGACACTAAAACAGCCTCTGTGGTCTCCCTAACAAGACCAACCCCAACTACATTGCCAATAATGAGCCCTGCTACACCCTTGGATTGGCTATTTGTAGGTTTCCCACCACCACTGCTATTACTAGGGGCACTAGAATTTGCAGCAGGGGTTGTGGTATTGGGAGGTTTGGTGATTTCCTTTGGACAACTGGAATCAGTTGCCCAACGGCCTTTGACTTTACACAAACAACACCAAGGCTTTTTGGGTTGATTATTGGAAGAGGATTTGGACCCACCACCCCCACCAGAGGATTTTTGTGGGCCGGATGAAGCCTCAGTATTTTTACCTTTGTCCCCACCCTTGTCAGAAGACTTACCATCCTTCTTCTTGCCATCCTTGTCACCCCCTGTATGAACTTTTCTGTTCACCCTTGTTCTGACCCACTTGTCTGCCTTCTTTCCCAATTCTTGGGGAGAGGTCAGGTCTGAGTCCACTAGGTACTGGTGCAACAAATCAGACACACAGTTATTCAGAATATGTTCTCTTAGAGTAAGATTAGACAGGCTTTCATAGTCAGATAACTTACTGCCATGTAACCACCCTTCCAAGGCCTTCACTGAACAGTCTACAAAATCTGTCCAGTCTTGAGAGGACTCTTTTCTGGTGTCTCTGAACTTCATCCTGTATTGTTCAGTGATTAAGCCAAATCCATCCAAGAGTGCATCCTTCAAAACTGTAAAATTGTTAGCTTCACTTTCTCTAACAGTAAGGAGCCTATCCCTACCCTTTCCAGTGAACGATAGCCACAAAATAGCAGTCCACTGCCTTTGAGGGACCCCCTGTACCACACAGGTCCTCTCAAGTGCAGCAAACCACTTGTTGATGTCATCCCCCTCCTTGTAAGGGGGGACTATCTTGTGCAGATTCCTGGAATCATGCTCTCTAACAGGATTACTATCAGGAATACTGCTGCTGCCACCATGGGGTCCTAACCCCAACCTCTTTCTTTCCTTCTCAATGTCTAGGGATTCCCTATCTAAGGCCAGCTGTTGCTGTTTAAGCTTCAGTCTGGTCACTTCAACCCTCCACTTTTTGAGTTCCCTTTCTAACAAGTTATCCTCAGGGTGGGTGGGTTGGGAATGCTTTGACACAGATGACAAATTGGAAACTTCAGAGGGGGATCTGTCCCTATCTGTCTGGACCCTGTTAACTTGGCCTCTAGGAATAAAGGATGCCCTACTGTGATGGGACCCTCCATTACTACCAACATTACTTGGTGTCCTGCTAGGGGACAGACCCTTGACAGAACCCTCCCCAACTTCCTCAGGGGATTCCTCTGAATCAGACTGGGAAGCTTCTATTAACCTCTCATTTGATGGGCCAGCTTGGGACTCATCATTTACAATAAGCATGTTGAACAGAAACTCTTTTGTAGGGTTCTTTCCTATAACTAAACCTCTATCTAAGCAGAGACTCCTTAAGCTCTTGTAATTCAAATTGTCATAAGTTGCATTGACAGTTTTAAGAGCTGAATCTACCACAGACATGATAGCAAAAGGTTTAGAGATAGTGAGAAGAAAGAAAAAGTTTCAGAACTTTAGAAAGCACAGAGAAAAAAACCTTTTCTACCTTTTAGAAAACTTTTAGAAGTTTTTAGGAAACTTTTCAGAACTTTGTAAAAAGTTTTAGAGAAAAAAAGCAAACTTTTTCGGTTAAGTGTAAATACACTGAACTGTTTGGTATATGATTCTCTTATGAAAAGTACACAATGACAAAGTGGCAAGTAGTTACAAGTACTTATCCCACCGCTGTACAACCAATGTAGGAGGCTGGCCTGGCTTGTAGTGGGTACCAGAGGTACTTACACCTTGTGGCAGGTCCAGTTATCCCTTATTCATGTAGAAGAGGTGTTTCTAGCAGCTTAGACTGATAGAAGGTAGCTATGGCAAAGCAGCTTAGGCTGAAGTTGGAGACATGCAAAGCTCCTAGTATACCACTTATATCATATGCACAATATCATAAGAAAATCCAATACACAGAGTTACTAAAAATAAAGGTACTTTATTTTTATGACATTATGCCAAAAGTATCTCAGTGAGTACCCTGAGTAAGAAGGTAAATTATATACATCAAAATTAGGACAGTAATAGCAAGAACAGTAATGCAAACAGTGTAGAATTACCACAGACATGATAGCAAAAGGTTTAGAGATAGTGAGAAGAAAGAAAAAGTTTCAGAACTTTAGAAAGCACAGAGAAAAAAACCTTTTCTACCTTTTAGAAAACTTTTAGAAGTTTTTAGGAAACTTTTCAGAACTTTGTAAAAAGTTTTAGAGAAAAAAAGCAAACTTTTTCGGTTAAGTGTAAATACACTGAACTGTTTGGTATATGATTCTCTTATGAAAAGTACACAATGACAAAGTGGCAAGTAGTTACAAGTACTTATCCCACCGCTGTACAACCAATGTAGGAGGCTGGCCTGGCTTGTAGTGGGTACCAGAGGTACTTACACCTTGTGGCAGGTCCAGTTATCCCTTATTCATGTAGAAGAGGTGTTTCTAGCAGCTTAGACTGATAGAAGGTAGCTATGGCAAAGCAGCTTAGGCTGAAGTTGGAGACATGCAAAGCTCCTAGTATACCACTTATATCATATGCACAATATCATAAGAAAATCCAATACACAGAGTTACTAAAAATAAAGGTACTTTATTTTTATGACATTATGCCAAAAGTATCTCAGTGAGTACCCTGAGTAAGAAGGTAAATTATATACATCAAAATTAGGACAGTAATAGCAAGAACAGTAATGCAAACAGTGTAGAATTACAATAGATTGCAATAGGCAAGCATAGGTATAGGGGCAACTCAAACCATATACTCCAAAAGTGGAATGCGAACCACAAATGGACCCCAGACCTATGTGAGCTTGTAGTGGGTTGCTGGGACTGTAAGAAAACAGTGAGGGTTAGAAAAATACCCCACCCCAAGACCCTGAAAAGTTGGAGTAAAGTCCACCTACTACCCCCAGAGAGCACAGAAGTCGTGATAGGGGGATTCTGCAGGAAGAACACACACCAGCAGTGCACTGACAATGGATTTCCGGACCTGAGTACCTGTAAGATAAGGGGACCAAGTCCAATAGTCATGACAGTGTCCAGGGGGGGCAGTAGCCAAGGAAACCCTAGCTGAAGGTGCAAGGAAGCTGCCACCGGTTGGAAGAAGCTTGGAGTTCTGCAAGAAAGAAGAGGACTAGGAACTTCTCCTTTGGAAGATGGATGTCCCACGTCGCGATGAAGCTTGCAGAGGTGTTCCCACGCAGAAAGACCGCAAACAAGCCTTGCTAGGTGCAAGGGTCGCGGTATAGGTTTTTGGGTGCTGCTGAGGACCAGGAAGAACCAGGATGTCGCTTTCTGGAGGAGGAGACAGAGGGGGTGCTCTGCAACTCAGAGAGCCCTCACAGAAGCAGGCAGCACCCGCAGAAGTACCTCAAAAGGCACTTAGAAGAAGAGTGAACCAGAGTCCATGCGAAGTCACAAAAGGGGGTCCCACGACATCAGAGGACAATTCAGAAGGTTGAGCACTGCAGGACAGAGTGCTGGGGACCCAGGCTAGGCTGTGCACGAAGAGTGCACAGGAGCCGGAGCAGCTGCAAATCATGTGGTACACAGCTTTGCAGTCTAGCGTGGGGAGGCAAGGACTTACCTCCACCAAACTTGGACTGAAGAGTCACTGGACTGTGGGAGTCACTTGGAAAGTGTTGCTGTGTTCCAGGGACCACGCTTGTCAGGATGAGAGGAGACCCAGAGGACCAGTGATGCAGTCTTTTGGTGCCTGCATTAGCAGGGGGAAGATTCCGTTGATCCACTGGAGATTTCTTCAGAGCTTCTGGTGTAGGGTGAAGGCAGGCTTCCCCCAGAGCACGTACCACCTAGAAACAGTTGAGAAAGCCGGCAGGATTAGGCGCTACAATGTTGCTGGTAGTCGTCTTGCTACTTTGTTGCGGTTTTGCAGGCATCCTGGAGCAGTCAGTGGTCGATCCTTTGGCAGAAGGTGAAGAGGGAGATGCAGAGGAACTCTGGTGAGCTCTTGCATTCATTATCTAAAGAATTCCCCAAAGCAGAGACCCTAAATAGCCAGAAAAGGAGGTTTGGCTACCAAAGAAGGAGGATTGGCTACCAAGAGAGGTAAGAGCCTATCAGAAGGAGCCTCTGACATCACCTGCTGGCACTGGCCACTCAGAGCAGTCCAGTGTGCCCCCAACACCTCTGTTTCCAAGATGGCAGAGGTCTGGGACACACTGGAGGAGCTCTGGGCACCTCCCCTGTGAGGTACTGGTCAGGGGAGTGGTCACTCCCCTTTCCTTTGTCCAGATTCGCGCCAGAGCAGGTCTGGGGGATCCCTGAACCATTGTAGACTGGCTTATGCAGAGATGGGCACCATCTGTGGCCATCAAAGCATTTCCAGAGGCTGGGGGAGGCTACTCCTCCCCAGCCCTTCACACCTATTTCCAAAGGGAGAGGGTGTAACACCCTCTCTCAGAGGAAATCCTTTGTTCTGCCTTCCCGGGCCAGGGCTGCCTGACCCCAGGAGGGCAGAAACCTGTCTGAGGGGTTGGCAGCAGCAGCAGCTGCAGTGGAGACCCCGGAAAGGCAGTTTGGCAGTACCCGGGTTCTGTGCTAGAGACCCGGGGGATCATGGAATTGTCCCCCCAATACCAGAATGGTATTGGGGTGAAAATTCCATGAACTTAGACATGTTACATGGCCATGTTTGGAGTTACCATTGTGACGCTATACATAGGTAGTGACCTATGTATAGTGCACGTGTGTAATGGTGTCCCCGCACTTACAAAGTCCGGGGAACTTGCCCTGAAGGATGTGGGGGCACCTTGGCTAGTGCCAGGGTGCCCACACACTAAGTAACTTTGCACCCAACCTTCACCAGGTGAAGGTTAGACATCTAGGTGACTTATAAGTTACTTATGTGCAGTGGTAAATGGCTGTGAAATAACGTGGGCGTTATTTCACGCAGGCTGCAGTGGCAGGCCTGTGTAATATTTGTCAGAGTTCCCTATGGGTGGCAAAAGAAATGCTGCAGCCCATAGGGATCTCCTGGAACCCCAATACCTGGGGTCCCTCAGTACCGTATACAAGGGAATTATATGGGTGTACCAGTATGCCAATGTGAAATGGTAAATTTAGTCACTAGCCTGTTAGTAACAAATTTGGAAAGCAGAGAGAGCATAACCACTGAGGTTCTGGTTAGCAGAGTCTCAGTGAGACAGTTAGGCATCACACAGGGAACACATACAGGGCACATACTTATGAGCACTGGGGCCCTGCCTGGCAGGGTCCCAGTGACACATAGACTAAAAACAACATATATACATATGGGGGTAACATGCCAGGCAAGATGGTACTTTCCTACATCTCCTTATTTCCAAAGTTGAACTAATAGATCACTGTCCCACAGCAGCGTCTCTTCAGTAAGGCTTCCCCTCCATCCCACGTAGGTTCACCTACCCGCCAGACTGATACCATCCTTGTTATGCGAGTGGGCAGATCTTGTGGAAGCTTTTTTCGTGCTGTAAGGTAGCCCCTACTGTCCAATATGTATCTATCCATTTTCACCTCAGGCTTGGTCTGTGCTGTGCAGACCCTGTCAATGATCAACACCAGTTGGGAAGCGCCCAGAAATATTTATTTATGGCCGGCAGGGCAATTCTCCCGTAATACACCCAACCAGTCAATTTGAGGAAGGCTACGCGGGGAGGGCTGCCATCCCATAACTATAATCATAGATTTGCCTTTGTTTTTTTTAATGAACACCCCTGGAACACTAAAAGGGGTGTTATGGAGCACATGCAGAAGTCTGGAAAGAGACTTCAATTTGAACAAGGCCTCCCTGCCCAGAATGGATAGCCCAAATCTTGCCAATGTTGGACATAAGATGTAATTTTTTCAAGGAGAGGGTAGAGGTTTTGTTCATGGAATACCTCAGCTTCTTTAGTTATTTATAAACTAGCTACCCCCTCATTTTAGGCATCCTACAATCAATCAGTAGTTTTAGTATTCCACTTGTAAGCGGATATAGATGGGCTTGTTCCAGTTTGTCAGATAGCCAGAATATTTGCTGATGTTTCTCGGTATCTGCTTTATTCTGTAAACCGTTAGTTCAGCGTCTGCTATGTAAAGCAGCGCATTACAGCATAGAGAGATATTGTTTCTTCTCTTGCATCATCCCAACTCTGTCCCCTGATTAATTGATGCTGCTGATCCAGGCAGCCAGGGTTCTCCATTGCTAGAGTAGAAATCATGGATGATAACGACCATCTCTGCCTGGTGCCCCTTCTCAGTTTGAAAATACTTAGTTGTGCTTTATTAAACCTCACCTTGGCCTTCTTGGATGAATACTTGATTCACTTGTAAAGGGGTCTAGGTGGTATGACAGGTATGGTAGAATCTGTTTAGTCACCAAATAAGCTGGCAACTGGTCATCACTTTGTGCTGGATTGTTCTATTTTGCTGTTGGGCCTCAGGTACAGTGCAGGCCTTGCTGTCGCACTGTCAATGATAGACAAACATTGTGTTTTGTTCTGTACAAAAGGCATAAGAGACTTGTGCCCTCACCATTTATTATTTCATGACATCATGTGCCCCATACCCTCTGTACCAAGCTGAGGAGTTGCCCCTGTCATCCTGAGAAACACCCTTCATTGATCATGTACATAACATTCCTTCAAAAGCATGAATTCAATAAAATAGACATCCTCACATACATTTAAGGAAAATCCAATCACAACACTTTGCATTAGTGCAGACTACATTATATAATGATGATAATTGTAAAATGGCGGAGCTGTGGCCTCAGTGAACATTTAAAATTGAAAGCCCAATGCTTTGTGTTCTTCAGTTGTTAAACTGGACTAAGGGTTTCTCACTTCAGATGTGGTGATCTCTTGGGATTGAGGCACACATGGACCATAACAAAGCATGGGTTTGTTATGGTCCATTTTGAATAGTAGAGAGTCATAGCTATCAGAATGTTCCTTTAATTCAGGATCTTCAAAATCTGTGCATTGTTCCATTGAACTTTTTAAAATGGGACACATTGTTAGTGACTGTCTCTTCCTTGCTGAAGAAACCAATGTCACAGTCTATGCTTGGATTTCAAACGGTGCCTTGAATTTGCTGCCTGGAAAAAAGGCACGATCCAGACATGATCTCCTATGGCTTTGTAATTTTCTTTGGATAGTCCTTTATTACTGTTTTGAGTATTTTGTGCTTTTTGTGTTTGGTGATGTTCTTGAGGGTCATTGTGAGTGTTTATTGCAGCCTACCAGGTGGGATGTGTAAGGACTGTGCCCCTCTTCTGGCAGCCTACCAACAATATAGTTTTATGTACCTCATAGAGGCATGAGATTGTGTTTCAATAACCACAGACTTTTTAAGAAGGCCCATTCAACATTATCTTGCAAAGTATGCAAGGGCTCGGTTCTCAAAATATCCTCAGTGTCTCTAATAAGGTAATTGTCCAGTTCAAAACTGATTTTACTATAAAAGCACTATTTATTATGCATGTAAACACAACACATTAAATACATTCACATTCTCCTTTAAAGGCCAGCACCCTATCGCTGGACCCGGCTGTATTCCCCCAAAGGGTCTCTTCTCTCCTCCCCTTCTCTCTACTCTGACTCTGCATCCCCATAAAACAACATTCGACTGCCCCATTTACTGTGGGACAACAGTGAGTCATTTAACAATGTGTGGTGTACTATGATGCAAAATTATTTCTTTTGAAAGGTGGGCTGTTGTCTCTGCAGAGTTTTTCTTGGATCCCATTGATCATAGTCATCTTCTCCAGTTTTGGTATTACTTCTATCAGCTGACATGGATTACACCAGTTAATTTCTGGATACCTACTTTAAACATCCACCACCTCTTTTAGATGACAGCCATCTAGTAACCATGCAAAATTAGTACTGATTCAAAACCAAGCAATTGGGGGAATCTTTTTTGTAATTTTGGGTGCCAGCGATATACTCTTCTCTAACAGTTAGCATGTCAGGTAGATGGCAACAAGGCACAATACTTGTCGGTGATTGTTATGGAACCAGAACATCTGTTGAATGTGCATTTTCATTTTCACAATCCTTTAATGCCCTGAGTCAAACAGCTTCATCACTCATGCACCAATGTCAATGGGAGCATACTGCAACCATTTCTGACAGTGATCCTTCATTGTTGACTAACAGTTAATTGCACACTCCGTATATCTTCTGTAGCAGATTCTGATTTCTTCTGTGTGGTGAGAGTGTCTTTGTAAAATATGTTGTAATTTATTGTTCTTCTCAACTGGCAGTGGCCTGAGACACTCTTAACTAAGGGTTACAGCCACCGTGTCTTCCACAACAAGGGAATCTTGCCTGAGATCATGGATCATTATTAGATATACTCTTTGATGTCATTTGCCTGCGCTGCCTCTGTTGTAGTGGCCCTCCTTGAGATAATGACATGGGTTGCCAAATCCAATTCATAACACCACCACAAAGGAATATTATTGCAACCTCAAAATCCTCTTCTTTGAGGGTAGCTGTGGTTTAGATGCAGACCCTTACCAAAGGGGAACTAGTGCTGTATGGTCAACGCACCTTTTAAATTGGTAGCCTTATATGTAGAAGTAAAAATGGCAATAGCTACAAAGAATTGCAATCTCCTCCTTTTCATTGGGTGAGCAGCATTGTTCCATCTCAGACTGAGCTCAGCTAGCCTACCATAGTCATTGTCCTGTTGCTGTACTAGGACGGCCAAGGGCTTGTAGGGTTAGGTTTGATACTTCTGTGGTGATAACTGATCATAGAAGTTAATACTGGTGGCTGCCAACAACATATCTTTAGTGTTCTTAAATTCTTAAATGCAACTATCTGCTCTTCTGCCCGTGTCATTGTTGCATGGCTTTGATCAGGTATCTTAATGGCCGCTTATAGATAGAAAGTCCACAGTACATTACCATCCCTAGGAAACTGTGGACTTTTGGCCCTTCTGGGGTGGGGTTGCAAGTTTAATGTTGTGGACCTTCTGTGTGTCAGGTACAACTCCAGCCACCAGGACAAAGTATATAATAAACTGAATTTTTGATTTTAGGAATTCACGTTTGTTGCAGTTCAGAGTCAGTCAATTTTCTCTGGTTCTGGTGAGAACAGCTCACAATCAAGTGGGGTGCTTGTCAGTGGAAGTTGTACTGTAGTGTAGCCATTTTTAATATAGCTTCATGCACGTTAGTTTAACACACTAGGCTGCTGTGCACTTTGCCCCAGATATATTTTATTCCGCTTTGCACTGTTATTTTACAAACCAGTTTTACGGTCTTGTTTTAATTTCTTCTATCACACTGTTTAGCTTAGTTCAGCACTGTGTTCTCAAATAATGTATTCTTGATCGCTCTGTGCTTCAGTCAAGGCTACGGTCTGGTACATTGCCGGTAAACGCGGTAGAAGTTTACTCTCCAGTATTCGTAGAAGATACACATCCTTACGTAGGGACATTTTCTTAGAACATATGCGTGTTAGTTATAAAAACACTGCCTAGTCCTAGTATACGTCAAGAGGGAGATTCCAGCCAGGAACCTACAACTAGATGCTGAATGCCCCGTTGCAGATGCTGATGCAGATTACAGGCCTTTGCTCAGGTATGAGGGTTGATGTCCTTCAGGTGGAACCTGAAAGGCAGGCTTAGGGCTTTACATGCTGTGCTCGAAATATAACTTAGAGAGAAAATAATCTAGCAGCACTATGATAGCTTTGTTCTTGTGCTTCACTCTCATCGTTACTATTTTAATCTTACTGTGTTGTGTAGTTCTGGTTATTGCAGTTCACGCTTTGCTATCCAAAATGCAGTTGTTTTATTAAACCAATCTTTCAAACTTAAACTGCTTTTGTCATTTATATATGAGACAGTACTGTGTATGAGAGAACCGGTTGTGACCTGAGTGACCACGACTTCCCTGGGAAGTACTAAGATGTCATGCACTCGGCTGCCCAATTGTCTCTTCCATTTGGGAGAGAGGAGGCACTGCTAGTTAGCTGGAGCAAAACCCGGGTTTAGAGTGACAAGTGTCATCCACTGTGGGTTAGACTCAGTCACCCACACTGTGAACGATCTTGCCGCTCAAAATCCAGTAGTCTCATTAGGATACGTGACAGTACGTGCACATACATTGTCACTGATCTTAATGATGCTGATTAATATTGATGGCCCCCCTTTCTTCAATTTTGAAACATTTCCACAGCGTTCGAAATGTCAAAGTGCAAATCTCTGTATCATCAAAGCCTCATATAGGTGGAGAAAGTTGTAATGTTTCATGATGACTCATCTAGGAGCGTTTGGTGGGAACCTAGCTTGAGGCTGATCTTGGAGAAACATTTAGAGCCTTTTTACTTTAGTCACAGCATCCTCCACAGTCGTGGTCATGTGTCTTTTTTTATCACACATTTGGCCATCCTTATAGCAATATATTTTCTCAAATCCCTGGTTGCTAAAGCTTGCAGGCATTGAATATTGCCGACACCCAGGGGTTTGGACCTTCCATCTTTTCGATGATGTCTAGAAACTCGAGTTTTGCAAGTTGCTTTTCTACTCAGCAACTCACAAGAAACAGGATACTTCTCTGTCCGTTCTACTGGCTAAAATGACTGAGTTATATGGAGTTGAATACTCTTGCCTTTCAGTCACCCAATATCTTTAAAATGTCAGAACATTTGTCCAGCAGGTTCTCTAACTCATATAGCTGGATGCCAGATACAAGCATGATGAGTTGTAGGATTTCAATAGCTTTGTAGGTGACTGAGTTTCCACCATTTGTTAAAGGTGACAACAATTGTATTTGATAAAATCTTGTTTGTTACCATCATGATGTGTGCCATCATTGGGGAGAGTATCAATGCCTCTCTAGCATATACATTTGTGTGAGTAGATTCCAATTTAGGTGCTGAGTTGAATGATCTGTAACCCTTTCATGACATGGCACACACTGTGGCACCAGTGTCTATTACACAGGTGACCTGCTCTCCATGAATGTTTAGCTAACACTTCCATAAAACTTTCATTTTCTCCCCTTTTAGGTTACAGTGCAAATCTTGAGGACATGCTCCTCACCATATTTTTTATCATATCTACCAGATTCCTATTTGGGTATGTCATTAGGGCACTTGCTGTAGTTTTCTGACTTTTCAGTCAGTGGCATGTGATGTCAGTTGAGGGCAAGTAGATTCATGTGGAAAATGACCCACCACAGCAGTCATATAATTTACGCGTTTTTTATATATATTATACGCGTTTTGCTAAATGTCATCTTCTTCAGGCCAGTTGTGATCTCACTCACAGACCCAATAGGCTCTGTTTTGACTGGACAGGCGGCCATGTGTTCCTTACATAGTTCAGATGTGAGCAAAAAGAGTCAGCATGGTTGTGGTTTCATTCATGGTTCTCGTTAAAAGAGCCTAAATTATGTCACTGATTTGAAGACTTGAATAATTTGGCCATTGATCTCTTCATCCAGCCTGTCAAGTTTGTTGGCGATATCCTCGCCACACAGTTGGCAAAGCATAGATCAGTATGCTCCTTTGGACCTTATTTAGTTTGTCACAGAGTAAACTGTTTACAGTTTGGCTTAGACTGAGTGGTGAACTGTGTTTCAGGAAGCCCAGGGCAGCATCATAGTCATTCGCTTTTCTGTTTGTGGGTAGTGTCAAAAGAAGATTTTGGACTTCCTCCCCCACTAGATACAGCAGGATGGCTTACCTGGTGGCTGTCAGTTTCTGTGGTAGCTGCCAAACCATTCTCCAGGTGAGCCTTCCACAGGTTCCACTTAAGAGCAGCTGCTAATATGTGAAGCATTGTCAATAGCGGGTTGAGGTAAAATGTGTACAGGAAAGATCCACAAGTGGCTGCACACACACAATGAATACTTCAGAAAAATAGGCCTCTTCCACTCACTGCCACCACTGCATAAGGAATGGAGAGTAGAGCAAAACCCGGTCACAATGCACCATCTCAAGTCCTGCAGAGAGTGCAGAATGCCTTAAAATCATAGCCAGTGTAAGCAAGTTGGTGGTATTTCTCCCTTACCAGTATCAAGCCAGTAGCAGGAGAGCCAGGAGGAGGAATCTCCTACTTTCACCAAACACATATGAGCAAACAAGCATGGCAGCCTCAGTTTTCAGATGCAGTTTGTGGCATCGGACATTGGGAACATGCTCCAAAAATTACATCTGGGTTATAGCTCTTTGAACAAATGTAAGATACATATTATTGCTGATTAATGTCTCTTAAAAAGGTATATCAGGTCATTTGTATTCTGTCTTTGTCATTTGTAATGGGGTTACACCTGTTTGGCTTATTTAATTTAAGTATAATTAAGCTCCTTGTAAAGTAGTATACCATGTACCCATGGCCTGTAAATTAAATGCTACTAGTGGGGCTGCAGCATAGATTGCACCACCTACAGAAGTAGCCTTTCTAACTTATCTCAGGCCTGCCACTGCAGTGCCTGCGTGTGCAGTTTACTGCCACACTGACTTGGCAAATCGTACCACTTGCCAAGGCTTAAACTCCCTTTTTACTACACCTAAGTCACCCCTAAGTTGTTAGGTCCTAGATAGCCCTATGGGGTGGGTGCTTTGTATGTAAAAAGTAGGACACATGCCTTTATGTGTTCCATGTCCTAGTAGTGACAAACAGCTTATTTAGTGTCTCACTACTGTGAGTGTTGCTCCTCACATAACATTGCATTGGAAACGATTGACATGTCTAAGTGGTATCTTCTGATCTATAAGTAGTAGCAGGGGCATGTTTGGTATGTTTGGAATGGTAGTGAGATATCCTGCTTACTGGTGCAGGTGGATTTTTTTATTACTGTTCTAGAAATGCCACTTTCAGAAAGTAGACATTTCTCCATGCTTCTGACTCTAGTGGTTGGCAGCCTGCCTCCAATCTACATCTGGGGCAAAGTGACAGCTCCACTTGGTGAATACTTTGCAGACAGCCATCACACAGGAGGGCTGGGTGTAACAGAAGAGGTATCTGCAACCGATAGTCTTCCTGGGCTGGGGAGAGGGAGGGCCATTCCCACCTAACATGTGAATAGGCTGTGTCTTGCCTTCACACAATGGACTGATTAACACCTACTGATGTCTGGAGACAGAGATGAGTTTAAAGGGTGTTGTGCTTCATTCAAAAGGACTCTTTTGAAGTTATCTTCTGAACAAAGGCATTTTTTAGTATAAGTAGAGGGGCTCTGCCCCCTAATTTTAGAGCAATTTTGGAACTGGAACTGAACCTCTGTCAGAAGGACTGCTGGACTGCACAAAAGGATTCATTGGGATTGCTTTTCTACTTGCTGCCCTACTGACAGCTGCTCCCCGACTTTGGTTCCGCTAGACACTGTGTGGACTGGACACCAGATGCTGCTGGAAGGACTTGCCAGGAACCACGATTGGGACTGCCCTGCTGATGTGCTGACCTGGGACCTGCTAGGTTAACAAGGACACTGCCACTTTTGTTTATCAAACCCTTTGTGGTGTCCTGCCTGCACCCTGCTTTGGTGTCTCCAGTGTTCTCCAGTGGCTAGGTGAAGTGTCCCCTTTCCCCCTGCTTTCGCTGTGGTAACATGAGGGGGATGCTTTATTCTCTTGCTTCGGCATGTGAGGAGCGCTTTTCCTCGTCATTGCACAAGAGTGTGGTGAGCTCTGTGTGTAGCTCTAGTGCTGGGAGTGACAATCCCCAGTCATCCCAGAGTGTGTGACTCCCTCTGTGGGATTCTTGTGGGAGTGTAGGGAGAACGCTCTGTCCAACCTCTCGTGGCGCAGTGGTTGTGCTCAGGGAGTGTGGACCAGGTGCATATTCCCCCACTGCCTCCAGGGCAATCACTGCTGCGACCCGGGATGGAGCTGCAGAGGAGCCGGCATGTGGCCAAAGAAGCTGGGAGGCTTTCCCTGGACTGGGCTAGTTCCCGAGGAGCAAGGTAGCAGTCCAGGGGGCCCAGAAGAGATCTTGACTCACTCCCAGGACCTGTGTAGGGTGGAGATTGAGCCACCCATTAAAGGCATCTACACCAAGTGCACGTGAGCAGCTGCAAAGACGGTGTGTGGGCTTTCTTCCCCCGCAGGGGACTCACCTATAGTTGTAGGGGACCTTGGTGGTGTGGATGACCACCACAGAGGATAATTTTACCACTACTCGGGGGCAGAGAAAGTACTGTTTTTCTAGTAGTAGGAGCGCAGGAGCTTCTGAACTAGACATGGGGGATTAGGTTTTGGTACGGTATACTTTGCATAAAAAGCGCAGACTTGCTGCAGCCTTCATGTAGAAGGTGGTGTTGGTGATTCTTGGTGAGGCGTTATTTCCCCACAATATTTTTGCCCTCATTATGGGGGTGATTCTAACCCTGCCGGTCGGTGATAAAGCGGCGGCCAACCCGCCAACAGGCCAGCGGTCCAAAAAATGGAATTCTGACCCTGGCGGGAACCGCCAACACAGCCCGCCACATTAACACTCCGACCGCCACCGCGGTACAGACAAACAGCGCGGCGGTCACCGCCAACAGGCAGGCGGCAGACAATGTACCGCCCACAGTATCACAACTCACCAATCCGCCACCTTTTCCGGGGCGGGAGCCCCGCAGATAAAAACACGGCAGAAACAGACTACGGACAGGAAAACGCTCACCAAAACACACTCCACGAGTACGGAGGACAGCATGGAACCCGAATTAAACATCCTACCTGCACTCGTCTACCTGCTCATCTACCACGAGTACGAACTCCGGCGCAGACGACAACGGTGAGTACTGCACCTACGACACACGGGAGGGGGGAGGAGGAAAGGTTACGGGCACACACATATGCGACCCCCACCCCCCCAAACTATGTACACACCAATGCAGAGCAACAATGCACAGTGACACCACCCAAACCCCCCTGAAAAATGCAAAGACATAATTAAATTGTGAACCAAATTTTTATATAAAAAATAGACTCTGAGACGTATCGGCAACTATGCAAAATATCCATAACAAAATAATACTATACACACTGCCATGGCGAACCGAGGCAATTAGTCCGCTACATCCAAGTCAAATGGAACAGTCCGTGGGCTACAGTGTAGCGACACAAGGGCAAAGCCCACACAGGAGACCTGAGTCCTTTGGAGAGAACACTGCAGGGGCATGTGATGAAAATACTACAGGCACCTCAGGGGGAAGGGAAGGGGGGGGGCACCACAGCCACATGAGTCCACGACGCAAGATCCACGAAGGGGCCACCATGCCCACTGTGCCATCCTGGGGAGTGCAAAGCCACAGTCTCTCAAGTCTCTACAGTGGGTGGGTTGCCCACTGTACCATCCTGGGGAGTGCAAAGCCACAGTCTCTCAAGTCTCTACAGTGGGTGGCTTGCCCACTGTACCATCCTGGGGAGTGCAAAGCCACAGTCTCTCAAGTCTCTACAGTGGGTGGCTTGCCCACTGTACCATCCTGGGGAGTGCAAAGCCACAGTCTCTCAAGTCTCTACAGTGGGTGGGTTGTCCTCTCTGCCATCCTGGGGAGTGCAAAGCCACAGTCTCTCAAGTCTCTACAGTGGGTGGGTTGCCCACTCTGCCATCCTGGGGAGTGCAAAGCCACAGTCTCTCAAGTCTCTACAGTGGGTGGGTTGCCCACTCTGCCATCCTGGGGAGTGCAAAGCCACAGTCTCTCAAGTGGATAACAGTCTCCACTGGTCAAGGAGGAGGCATGGTGGGCACAGTGAACCATAAACAGTGCTTGAGATGAAGGGGCCCAGCGGAGCGGTGCTTGAGATGAAGGGGCCCAGCGGAGCGGTGCTTGAGACGGCGGGGCCCAGCGGAGAGGTGCTTGAGAAGAAGGGGCCCAGCGGAGTGGTGCTTGAGATGAAGGGGCCCAGCGGAGCGGTGCTTGAGATGAAGGGGCCCAGCGGAGCGGTGTTTGAGAAGAAGGGGCCCAGCGGAGCAGTGCTTGAGAAGAAGGGGCCCAGCGGAGCGGTGCTTGAGATGAAGGGGCCCAGCGGAGCGGTGCTTGAGACGGCGGGGCCCAGCGGAGCAGTGCTTGAGATGAAGGGGCCCAGCGGAGCGGTGCTTGAGACGGCGGGGCCCAGCGGAGCGGTGCTTGAGATGAAGGGGCCCAGCGGAGCGGTGCTTGAGACAGCGGGGCCCAGCGGAGCGGTGCTTGAGAAGAAGGGGCCCAGCGGAGCGGTGCTTGAGATGAAGGGGCCCAGCGGAGCGGTGCTTGAGATGAAGGGGCCCAGCGGAGCGGTGCTGGAGCTGGCGGGGCCCAGCAGAGCGGTGCTTGAGAAGAAGGGGCCCAGCGGAGCGGTGCTTGAGAAGAAGGGGCCCAGCGGAGCGGTGCTTGAGATGAAGGGGCCTAGCGGAGCGGTGCTTGACAGGAAGGGCCCAGCGGAGCGGTGCTCTTCTGCACGGCGGGCCCTGTTCAGCGGTGCTCTTCTGCACGGCGGGCCCTGTCCAGGGGTGCTCTTCTGCACGGCGGGCCCTGTTCAGCGGTGCTCTTCTGCACGGCGGGCCCTGTTCAGCGGTGCCTATCTTCACGGCGGGCCCTGTTCAGCGGTGCCTATCTTCACGGCGGGCCCTGTTCAGCGGTGCTCTTCTTCACGGCGGGCCCTGTTCAGCGGTGCTCTTCCTCACGGCGGGCCCTGTTCAGCGGTGCTCTTCTGCACGGCGGGCCCTGTTCAGTGGTGCTCTTCTGCACGGCGGGCCCTGTTCAGCGGTGCCTATCTTCACGGCGGGCCCTGTTCAGCGGTGCCTATCTTCACGGCGGGCCCTGTTCAGCGGTGCTCTTCTGCACGGCGGGCCCTGTCCAGCGGTGCTCTTCTGCACGGCGGGCCCTGTCCAGCGGTGCTCTTCTGCACGGCGGGCCCTGTTCAGCGGTGCCTATCTTCACGGCGGGCCCTGTTCAGCGGTGCCTATCTTCACGGCGGGCCCTGTTCAGCGGTGCTCTTCTTCACGGCGGGCCCTGTTCAGCGGTGCTCTTCTGCACGGCGGGCCCTGTTCAGCGGTGCTCTTCTGCACGGCGGGCCCTGTTCAGCGGTGCTCTTCTGCACGGCGGGCCCTGTTCAGCGGTGCCTATCTTCACGGCGGGCCCTGTTCAGCGGTGCCTATCTTCACGGCGGGCCCTGTTCAGCGGTGCTCTTCTGCACAGCGGGCCCTGTCCAGCGGTGCTCTTCTGCACGGCGGGCCCTGTCCAGCGGTGCTCTTCTGCACGGCGGGCCCTGTTCAGCGGTGCCTATCTTCACGGCGGGCCCTGTTCAGCGGTGCTCTTCTGCACGGTGGGCCCTGTCCAGCGGTGCTCTTCTGCACGGCGGGCCCTGTCCAGCGGTGCTCTTCTGCACGGCGGGCCCTGTTCAGCGGTGCTCTTCTGCACGGCGGGCCCTGTTCAGCGGTGCACATCCAGTAGGTTCAAGGGAGCCAGACCTGGCCTGGACTCCATGCTCAGACGCCCTCCGGCCGTGATGTTCCTGGGCCCTTCGGTGACGGAGTCCTGGGCCCTTTGGTGTCCTCCTTTACAGCTGGGATGTGGCATGTGGGGCCCACCTGCTCCGCGCTCCTGCTGGCTGACGTCTCCGCCCTGCTGCCCTTACGCTCCTTAGATGGGGCTCTCGGGCCCTTGCCTCCCCTAGACGTTGTGGCTGGTGAAGTGGGCGAACTCTGCTCCTTGGGGGCAGCCGTGTCAGTCTTCGCACGGCGGCCCTTGTGTTTCCTGGTCCTCTTGCCGGGGGGGGGGGCTGGATGTGTCCTTGCTGCTGATGGAGGTGTCACTGCTGGCAAAGGGTGGGCTCCAGAACCCATGCACAACAGTGACACCCGAAGTTGGGCTGGTGGTGGCTGTGGTGCTCTTGGGACTCTTTGCAGTTGGAGGGGGTAGGTCATCGGATGGGAAGAGGTCAAGATTAGCCAGGAAAAGTTTTTTAGGGCCAAGGTAAAAGGTAGGAGAAGTGGAGATGGAAGTGGAGGAAGAGGATGTGGTTGTAGGAGAGTCAGGTGTGCTGTCATTGGGTGAAGGTGCAGGTGCTGTAGGCTGTTGTGAGGTGGATGTCTGTTGGGTGGGTGTCTGCCTGCGTTTGTGTGTCTTGGAAGGGGTGGTGACAGACACAGTGGGAGAGGACACAGGGGACGTGTAAATGGCAGTGGGGGTGGTGACTGCACGCGTGCAGACTGTACAGGAGGGTGTGGTGGTGATGGAAGCACTGGCTGATGTTGGTGTGCATGCAGGTGTGAGTGGAGACGTCACAGGGAGGGAGGAGGGAGACGAGGAGGAGGGGGACACAGGGGTGGTAGTGACTGTTGGGATGTCTGCATCTGTGTGTTGCTTGGGTGAGTGTTTGTGGGATCTGTGGTGCTTGTGCCTGGATGAGCTGCCCTTGGGTGTTGAGGTGTGTGCAGGCTGGTCAGATGGTGTGGATGGGATAGGCTGAGGAACAGGAGACAGAGACAGGGTGGAGGCAGTCAGAAGAGGGAGGCTGGAAACAGGGACAATGGCTGCCGTCAGTGCTGAGGCCAGAGCATTGAACGATCGTTGATGGGCAGCCTGACCCGAATGAATGCCCTCCAGGTAGGCATTGCTCCGATGCACCTCCCTTTCTACCCCCTGGATGGCATTCAAAAGGGTAGTCTGCCCAACAATGAGTGTCCTGAGGAGATCAATGACCTCCTCACTGAGGGCAGCAGGGGTAACAGGGGCAGGGGCTGAGGTGCCTGGGGCGAAGGAGACGCCCGCCTTCCTGGGTGAGCGGGCACGGAGCGTAGGCTGAGGGGCTGCTGGGAGAGCGGGGCTGGTGCGCTGGGTGGCGGCTGTACCTGTAGAGGCGGGGGGCCCGGATGTTGCCGCCACCGCTAGGGAGCTCCCATCCGAGGACGTGTCGCTGTCGCTGCTCTCACCAGCGGTCCCCGTCGTGGTGCTCCCCTCGCCCTCCGGCTCACTTGGGCCCTCGGTGTCTGTTCCTGTGCCCACCGGGGCCTTGTGGCTTGCAGCTCCCTCGTGCTCCGATGCCAAATCTCCTCCGCCTGATGATGCTAATGCACACATGCACAAGAAGATGAAGAAGAAGGGTGGGGGGAGAAAGAGAAGACCTGGTTGAGTGCATGCAATGTCAACACCGTTGGCGGAGAGGACAGACACAGGAGCCGCATGCACTAAGCCGCGCATTCGGGGCACACTACTCAGTACTTCTGACTCGGACAACAGGTCAGGAGACGACAAGCGCGCACATGTGTGAGGCTGGACCATCAATAGCTGGACTTGTCACCCTACGGAGGTGGGGGCCGGGAGCACAGGGCCATGCCTAAGGGAGAGGACTACACTACAGAAAGCGCCCTGGCCTAATGTCACCCCCAACCCTCCTCCCCCACCCAGACGCCTCCACTGCGCAGAAAGATAGCTGAATGTGCTGATACTCACCCCCTTGTGTCTGCTGTGATGCTCTCAAGCGCCCATCCAACTCCGGGTAGGCCACCGTCAGGATCCGGGACATCAGGGGGGTCAGGGTACGACTGGCACCCCTCCTAGGTTGGGAGGCCATCCCCAGCAGTGACTTGGCGGTCTTCCTGGTTCCGCGGCGGATGTCCTCCCACCTCCTGCGGCAGTGGGTGCCCCGTCTGACGTGGACCCCCAGGGCCCGGACTTCCTTGGCGATGGCACGCCAAATCCCGACTTTCTGATGGGCGCTGACCTATGTGACATGTACAGGGTGGGAAGGAAACAATCATCAACTTACTGCATGTTAGATGTGATTGGCCCCCCCTCCCCAACCTTGCAATATAGCACATGCTCTCATCTGTCGTGCGTTGCACTCCTCATTCGCCCCCCACCCCACCAACTTACATCCACCCCACTCCACACAGGCATCGCCCATTCCATGTGCACACGGTGTACTCACCTGTTGGTCTGGAGGACCGTAGAGTAACGCATACTGGGGGAGGACCCCATACACGAGCTTCTCCAACTCTTCAGACGTGAAGGCAGGGGCCCTTTCCCCAGTCGCAGCAGCCATTGTCACTTCCAGACCGAGTTCACAGCAGCACTTGCAGTATAGGTCCTCTCCTGTGGATGATCAGGTCTCGAGTGATTAAGCAGATAGAAAATGGCGGTCACGCCCGCGGCGGTGCGTACCGCGGCGGTGCGTACCGCGACCGCCGGCGCACATCGTCATTGGCTCCTGAAACCCATAGGCTTCAATGTTATCCAATGCGGCTCCGTATAGCGGTCTTCGACCGCCTACCGCCACGGTGTGCTCCGCCAGCGCAGTGACCTCACATCCCATTGTCCCACTTCACAGGTCAGGCAGCCGCCATTTCCAGGGCCCACATGGCATAATCTCTACTGCGACACACAGGCCTAGGCCTGGCATTGCCACACATACACGCCTTTCAATACCTAGATAACCGTGTGCCATGCAAGCAGTGGTGAACGTACCAGTGATTATCTTGACTCTGTGCTCCATGTTGTCCTTCCTAGGCACCGTCCGCTGGGATTTGCGAGGAGAAGGATGAATCCTCGCGTGTACCGACCGCTGGTGGACCTGTCGACAATGGAAGAACGCCACATCATACTACGATACCGACTTGACCGTGCCACCATCCATGAACTGTGTGCCCAGCTTGAGCCAGCCCTGATGTCCCCCATCCGCCAACCCACAGGAATTCCCCCTCTGGTGCAGGTGCAGGTGCTGTCAGTCCTCCATTTTCTTGCAAGTGGCTCATTCCAGACAACAGTGGCCATGTCATCTGGAATGTCTCAGCCAATGTTTTCTAAGGTTTTGTCTAGAGTGTTGTCTGCCCTGACGAAACACATGCGGAGTTACATTATATTCCCAGAGGAGGTTGATTTGCCCACTGTGAAGGGTGATTTTTATGCCCTTGGACATATTCCCAACATAATTGGTGCCATTGATGGGACCCATGTAGCCTTAGTCCCCCCCAAAAGACGATGAGCAGGTGTACAGAAACAGGAAGAGTTACCATTCTATGAACGTCCAGGTGGTCTGTTTGGCTGACCAGTACATCTCCCATGTGAATGCCAAGTTCCCTGGGTCAGTGCATGACGCGTATGTGATGCGTAATAGCAGCATCCCTTTTGTGATGGAACAGCTACAGAGACAACATGTGTGGCTAATAGGTGACTCTGGTTACCCCAACCTGCCTTGGCTATTGACCCCAGTGAGGAATCCCCGGACCAGGGCTGAGGAACGGTACAATGAGGCCCATGGGCGAACTAGGAGGGTCATTGAAAGAACCTTTGGCCTCCTGAAGGCCAGGTTTAGGTGTCTGCATATGACAGGGGGATCCTTGATGTACTCACCAAAGAAGGTGTGCCAGATCATCGTGGCCTGCTGTATGCTTCACAATCTGGCATTGCGACGTCAGGTGCCTTTCCTGCAGGAGGATGGTCCAGATGGTGGTGTTGAAGCAGCTGTAGAGCCTGTGGAGAGTGAAGAGGAGGAAGACTCAGAGGACGACCCAGACAACAGGGACAGAGTTATCCAACAGTATTTTCAGTAGCACACAGGTAAGAATCACACACGCCATTTTAATTTTCCTGACTGCCTCGTTTTTCTCAACTTTGTCTATGACCCCCCAGTTATTTGAAACTGATGTTTGATTCTCCCTTCCCTTTTCAGTGCTGTATGACCCACTGCGTGACTTCTGCTTGGTTAGCCCATGGACTAATGCTTATTGATCTCGGTATGTGTTCAGCACAAAGTTTACAGAACATAATTGATCGGTAATGTGTTTTACATTTGTAAATAATACAGCCTGACTCCAGCATGATTTCAGTGCATTGAGTGATTTATTTTTGGTGCTAGATAATGGTACATGATATAAACACGGTGATGGGTGGGGGTGGAGTAATGGCCATGGCAGAGTCCAGTTCTCAGTCTCACAGGTGCATTGTCCATATGCCTGTGGAAGGATGGAGCAGGGGCAGTTCAAGGTTGGACAGGGTGGCAATGTGGGACAGTGGGATGACTTCAGGGGGTATCTCATGCTGGCGGGGGTCTTGACATCCTACTCTGTCGATTTTTTTGATCTCAGGCTCCTCTTGCGGGGTGGTTGTTCTTCAGCAGGAGGTGGGGTTCTGGTGGCCTGTCGTTGTGGTGGGGCCTCCTGTCCACTAGCGCCGGCGGAGGTGGTAGGCTGTTCCTGGTCCGGGCTAGTGACAGGGGCCCTGTGTGGTGCCACATGGTCCCGCAACGTGTCTTCTATCCGGTGGAGGGCCTGGACTAGGCTCCCCATGGCGGTAGAGATGATGGTGAGATGATTGTTGAACCCCATGTAGCGTTCCTCCTGCTGTGCCTGGATCTCCTGGAACCTGGCCAGTACCGTCGCCATCGTCTCTTGTGAGCGGTGGTAGGCTGCCATGATGGTGGTGAGGGCCTCTTGGAGAGTCGGTTCCCTGGGCCTCTCCTCCCCCCCCTGTCGCACAGCAGCCCTCCGAGTTGCCCTGTTTCCCCCGGACTCTGTCCCCTGGACGGTGTGCCCACTACCACTGCCCCCAGGTCCCTGTTGTTGTTGGGGTGGTGGGTTAGCCTGGGGGCCCTGTAGTGGCAGACACACCGCTGATTGACCTGTCCTAGAGACAGAGCCATGGGCCCGCTGGGTGGGAGCTGTGCTGTTGTTCCCAGAGGGGGTTGGGTCTGCTGTGGCCTGTGTGTGGGGAACCGACTGTCCAGAGGTCCCCGATGGTCCGGGCTGGTCGTCAGGTTCCAGGTCGACAGAGCTGCTGTCATCACTGGGTGCCTCTTCCGGGGGGGGGTGGACATTTCTGGACCCTCCTGGCCGGTGTGTTGGCGTTCGGGTCCTGCACGGGGTAAGAGAGTATGGTTATTGTTTCTGTGTGTGCTATTGTGTGCGATTTATGGGTGCCCTTGTCCCCCAGTGCTGTCATTCCCTTGGGGGAGGTGTTGTGGGGGTGTTGTGGGGGGGGGGTATGTGCAGTGGTCATGCTTAGGTGATGGGTGTCCATAGTTTGTGGTGGCATGCAGGGGCTGGTGTTGGGTGGGTTGTGCTGGGGAGACATTCTCAGGGAGGATGTGTGATGGGGTGTTGGGGGTGAGGGTGGTGGTGGGGGTTGGCATGCTGGGGGGGGGTGAAGTAGTTGAGATTGTACTTACCAGAGTCCATTCCTCCGTGTACTCCAGCGAGGCCATCAGGATGCAGGATGTTTAGTACCTCTTGCTCCCATGCTGTGAATTCGGGTGGTGTGGGTGGGGGTCCCCAGCCAGTCTTCTGCACTGCGATGTTGTGTCGCGAGACCATCGAGCGCACCTTTCCCCGTAAGTCGTTCCAACGTTTGCGGATGTCCTCTCGATTTCTGGGATGCTGTCCCACCGCGTTTACCCTGTCCACGATCCGCTGCCATAGCTCCGCCTTCCTGGCTATAGTGGTGTGCTGCACCTGTGAGCCGAAGAGCTGGGGTTCGACTCTTATGATCTCCTCCACCATGACCCGGAGTTCTTGGTCCGAAAAGCGTGGGTGCCTTTGGGGTGCCATGGGGTGGTGTGGATGAGGTGTGGGGTGGTGTATATGGTGAAGAGTGTGTTGGTGTGTGGTGCTTTGTGCTTCTATGTGGTGTGTGTGATGGTGTAGTGTGCCTCTGTGTGATGTAGCTCTCTATTCTGTGATGTGTCTCTCTCTCCTTCGTCTATGACCTTCGGTCGTAGGGGTTTGTGGGTGATGTGGGTGTGTGTTTTATAGTTGGTTGGATGTGTGGGAGTGTTGTTTGTATGTGTGTCAGGTGTGTGTATTTCAAATTGTCCAATGTGGCTGTGTTTTGGAGCTGTGTGTGTATTTTGACCGCGGCGGTGTGTCCCGCCAATGGAATACCGCGGTTGAAAGACCGCCGCGTGGATTCGTGGGTCAGAATGGCATGGGCGTGTTTGTGTTGGCGTGACGGTGGAGGTTTGGTCATCTCCAGTTTTCCGCGGCCCGCTGATGTGGCGGCCTTCCTTGGATGTCGGGATTTTGGCGGTTCCGCCGCTGTGGGTCAGAATGACCGTGGCGGTTTACCGCGGCCGCGGCGGTAGAGTGGCGGACTTCTGACCGGCGGTAAGGGCCTTTTACCGCCGAGGTCAGAATGACCCCCTATGTATGCTACATTTCTTTTCATGATCAGATTCATGCTACCTGTCGTGCTTGCGTGGGAACTTGGTAGACGACTGTTCAACAAAGGTCACCATTTGTATGTAGATAATTTTTTGCACTGGAGTGCAGTTGTTCAAGGAATTGTTTAGAGTGGACACTGTTGCTTGTGGCACAATTTGTTGTAACCGGAAAGGCTATCCAAGGGAGCTTGTCTGTAAAAAACTTCAGAGGGGACAGTGCAGTGCCTTGTGGAATTATGAGCTGCTAGCTTTGAAGTTTTCAGACAGGAGGGATGTCTACATGCTAAGTACCATCCATGATGAGAGTACTTCCTCCGTGACTGTTTGGGGCCAGGTTGCTGAAGTGCGCAAACCTGTGTGCATTTTAAATTACAATAAGCACATGGGAGGTGTAGATAGAGTTGATCAAAGGTTGGAACCTTATACTGCTATTCGTAAGTCTTACGTTTGGTATAAGCAGTTAGCAATTTACCTCTTCCACTTAGCAACTTTTAATGCTTTCATTGTGTTTAAGGATAGGTCTCCAGAGTCAAAGATGACATTTGTGAAATTTCAGGAGTCAGTGATAGAGAGCCTTATTGTGGTGGAACAGGCCAGAGTTCCTAGAGAAACAGTGGTGGGGGATGTGGCTACATTCCTCCCACACCCAAAAAAGACTTTCCAGCTAAGAAATGTAGAGTGTGTTTTCGAAGAGGTATCCGGAGGGAGACTCGAATGTACTGCCCAGATTGTCCTTCAAAGCCTGGGCTGTGTGTGGGTGGTTGTTTTAAGAATTACCACACCCAGAAGAATTACTGGGAACAACCATGAGTGTAAACTCATGTCTGTTTTGTATTTTCATGTGTTCAGTTTCATGGTTAGCATTTCTGTCATGTACTTAGTTAGACCTTTTGTGTTTGTAGGTTTGTAATTATTTCTAATTAGTTAGGGGTTTCTTTGTTTTAAAAAAAAAGGGATGCCATTGTGTGTGTAGTGGGGCTTGGCTGAGGGTGTACATAGTGTACATATTGACTTGCTGTTGGCTACTGCAACACACTGCCAGCCAAACACCAGTCCACACACTCCCATTCGCTGGTGTGATTGTTGTATCAGGCATGTGGGCGTATGTAAGTGATGGGCCCTTGAGTGGCGCTGTCTGTAGATGCGAGTGTTATAATGTGCTGGGCCTGTGGCTGGCGGCGTGAATGGTCTTGTGCATGCCATGTATGAAAGGTGTGTGAATGGACTGTAAAGCGGTTAGTGCCTTGCGTGGCTTTTCAGCTCACAAGCTTGAGTCATTGGTTCAGTTTTTTGGCCTTTCAGTTATTAACAGTGCAGCTCATGTTTGTGAAATCTCTTGTTAATAAAATTTGATCCACTGAACCCTCACTCACCTTCGTGCCAAATCCAACCAGTATGTGTGGTAAAAATGGCAAAACCTGCTCCGCTGTAATCAGGCGTTGCAGCACACCTGTGACACACTAGGTGCCTCGGTTGGGACCCTGATGATGAAGCATGCCACCAACTTGGTTGGTGGGTGAGGGGTCCTTTTCACATAACCTAAGTGCGTTTCTTTTCACAATTTTAGTGTTTGGCACATCACAGACGTATGTGGACACATCAAAATGATATATTACAAAACTACCTGTGTTTGGGGGGAGGGGGCACCTATGTTTTTGGTCCTGGGTGCGGCCTTCATCTAGGGAAACCTACTAAACCCAGACATTTTTTAAAACTAGACACCCCAAGGAGTCCAGGGAGGTGTGGCTTGCGTGGATCCCCCAAAATATTCTTACTCAGACTCCTCTGCAAACCTCAAAATGTGCTTAAAAAAGCATATTTTCCTGACTTTCGTTTGTACGCTCACCGCTCCAGCACAAAATTCCTACTCCCCAGCGTTCCCCTCAGTCTCCCAAGTAAAATGAGACCTCACTTGTGTGGGTCTCCAAAGCAGAGTCAGCCTAAAAATGTATAAAAGAAGAATATGTCCTTATCAACTCGCTGTGCTATCCCCTCTATCTCTACAAGTTTTTGGCCTTATTCTGTTGCAGGCACCTGGCCCTCCCACACAAGTGAGGTATCATTTTTATCGGGAGATTTGGGGGAACGCTGGGTGGAAGAAATTTGTTCCTCCTCTCAGATTCCAGAACTTTCTGTCACCGAAATGTGAGGAAAATTTGTTTTTTTAGCCACATTTTATGGTTTGCAAAGGATTCTGGGTAACAGAACCTGGTCAGAGCCCCACAAGTCACCCCATCTTGGATTACCCTAGGTCTCTAGTTTTTAGAAATGCACAGTTTTGGTAGGTTTTCCTAGGTGCAGGCTGAGCTAGAGGCCAAAATCTACAGGTAGGCACTTTGCAAAAAATACCTCTGTTTTCTGTCAAAAAATTGGATGTATCCACGTTGTGTTTTATGGCATTTCCTGTTGCGGTGCTAGGCCTACCCACACAAGTGAGGTATCATTTTTATCGGGAGACTTGGGCGAATGCTGGGTGGAACGAAATTTGTGGCTCCTCTCAGATTCGAGAACTTTCTGTCACCTAAATGTGAGGAAAATGTGTTTTTTTAGCCAAATTTTGAGGTTTGCAAAGGAGTCTGGGTAACAGAACCTGGTCAGAGCCCCACAAGTCACCCCATCTTGGATTCCCCTAGGTCTCTAGGTTTAAACAATGCACAGGTTTGGTAGGTTTCCCTAGGTGCCGGCTGAGCTAGATTCCAAAATCTACAGGTAGGCACTTTGAAAAAACACCTCTGTTTTCTGTCAAAAAATGTGATGTGTCCAAGTTGTGTTTTGGGGCATTTCCTGTCACGGGTGCTACGCCTACCCACGCACGTGAGGTATCATTTTTATCGGGAGACTTGGAGGAATATAGAATAGCAAAACAAGTGTTATTGCCCCTTGTCTTTCTCTACATTTTGTCCTTCCAAATATAAGAGAGTGTGTAAAAAAGATGTCTATTTGAGAAATGCCCTGTAATTCCCATGTTAGTATGGGCACCCCGGAATTCATAGATGTGCAAATAACCACTGCTCCTCAACACCTTATCTTGTGCCCATTTTGGAAATACAAAGGTTTTCTTGATAGCTGTTAGACCTGATAGCTTTAGGGTGGTCACCCCTAACTTTTTGCCTGCCTCCCTCCACTTTTCGGACACTGTTTTTGCTGGCTTTTAGACTCTGCACACTTTACGACTGGTAACCAGTGCTAAAGTGCATATGCCCTCTCCCTTTAAACATGGTAACCTTGGATCATACCCAATTGGACTATTTAATCTACTTATAAGTCCCTAGTAATGGGCACTATATGTGCCTAGGGCCTGTAGATGAAATGCTACTAGTGGGCCTGCAGCACTGGTTGTGCCACCCACCTAAGTAGTCCCTTTACCTTGTCTCAGGCCTGCCATTGCAAGGCCTGTGTGTGCAGTTTCACTGTCACCTCGACTTGACATTTAAAAGTACTTGCCAAGCCTAAGCCTCCCCTTTCTCTACATATATGTCACCTCTAATGGGTGCCATAGGTAACCCCTAGGGCAGGGTGCTGTGTGGGTGAAAGGCAGGGCATGTACCTATGTAGTTTACATGTCCTGGTAGTGTACAACTCCTAAATTAGTTTTTACACTACTGTGAGGTCTGCTCCCTTCATAGGCTAACATTGGGGCTGCCCTCATACATTATTCAAAAAACAAAAAAGGGGGTCCAGAAAACCACAAGACTCCCTGTGTGTGAATGCCTTTTAGTTGCGTTGGGACTTCACCAGAGGACAATGGACCCTAGTCCTCCAAAAGAAAAACGTAAGTCAAATGGCGGTGAGGTGCCCACTAAATAAATATGATTATTCTTCTCCGGGTCCTTTATAAGGACAATGGGTTTACATCAAGCAAGGCTTACATCAGTGTCAGTGTTGCTCCAAGATCAATTTATTATTTGAAAGAGGCAAAAAAGCATAAACGAAGTGTAGATACTCATAGGTCCAAGGGAATGTATATTAGGCCAGCCAACACGTGTTTCGCCCCAAAAGGTGCGTAGGCCAGGGCTTTCTCAAGGCTGGGAAGAAAAAAGAAATGGCATAAGACTAGATAGTATAATAAGGTCTGGTATAGATGTGTTATAGAAGGTAACGGGAAGCCAAAAAATTGTGCAAAAGAATTGTGCAAAGGAAATCCCAAGAATTCAAGAAAAAGAGATGTGAGCACTAAAAAAGGCGGTCATGCTATCCCAAAGGTTGATTCATCAGCTCCAAAAAGGTCAAGGATAGGCCTGTGTCAGGTGATAAGGAAGAAGATGAGATAACTAATGAGCGATTCGAATATATCAAGAAAATAACAATATGTGGTAGTAGCAAACATGTTAACCAGTATCCATAAGGATACATGAAGAAAACCAGCCACCATTATGAGCAAGTAACTTGAGATATCTAGAATATAAGAGAAACATGCAAGTGAAAAAACGCTATAATGATATAGTGAGAAGGAAAAATATTTGAGAAATAAAGATTGTGACTATACACAAGAAGTGCAAAAAACATACCATCTGTAGTAAACAATGTTCAAGAAAATTGTTAAACAGTCGGTCATATAGATATTTGATCAGCTATTGGCCTGGAAACACAAATATTTTTGTATATATCACATCCTGTAATGTATTTACATGTATAACAACATATCCTATGATAATAGGACATTACTTTATAACTGTCAAAAAAGGCAAAAGAAATTGCTCTAGGGGTTATAACCAAGAAAGTTACATCATAGTGAGCGGCTATTCAGGAGTTAAGTCCATATTTAAATATATTGGATTTTTTAAAGTCTCATTTAAAGAAGGTTGTGACAACAAATTACCGGAGCAGTATATTTTGGCCTTTTAATGGAAGAAACGATACAGATGCACTCACCCGTTATAATTTGAAATGGAGGTGCGGTAAAGATATTACAATCCGTTGCCTGCAGTATTATATTCGAAATTAGGCAAACGCGCTGGAATTCTTTCGCGTCTTTATACGCGACCGGGGATTAGTTGCCTTTTGTCCTACCTCGATGTAAGTTAACGGGTATGGACAAAAAGAAAGGACTTGAGCTCTCGCTAGAGCAGGAAAAGACGGAGCCATCTTGGGAGTACCCAGGAAGGGCGCCCGTCTATTTAACGGTCCAAAGGGCTTAAGTAACTTAGAAAAGGAGGATTATTATAAAAGGAAAAGAAAAAGTGTATTATGGTTGTAAGAAAGCCATATTGGTGATACTTGGTACTGGCTTTTATAATATGGGGAACATATTTTACAGAAAACAACTATAGATAATAACAGGCATACAGAATAAAGTATATATGTAATGGATTCTTGACACATTAGTCCAAAGGAAGAGAGAAACAGATATTAGAAATAAGATTAACAACATTTTCAAACAAACTTGGTGCATAGTTTCCAAAAGGTTGCAGATGACTTTGTCATAAAGTAACTCTATTTTACAATAGCCAGTAGTGCCACTCATAGTCTTTATTTAGTCCATTGTTCACTGTGTCAAAACGGATGATAAGTCTACTTTCCTCCTTGCGTAGACGTAAAGGAGTATTGCCCCCTCGGGGGTTGGTCTAATCCGTCGGAGGCCACAGAATGTAAAGAAACGTTCATGAGAGTGGAATTCCGCAAAATGTTCTACCAGTGGGGCTTTCGTTTTGAGTTTTAAAATGTTACGATAGTGTTCCTGGATTCGTATTTTAAGTGGGCGGGCTGTGCTACCTATGTAGGCCCGATGACATGGGCACCATATTGCGTAAATAACATTCGAACTTTCGCAATTCATAAAGTCTTTGATGAAAAAACATTGGTCATTGATGGTAGTGGTTGTGATTTTTGAAAGGCCCCATTTGCAAATTGAGCATTTGCTACAAGTGTAAAAGCCCTTAGGTTGCGGAGGTAAAAATGTGGTTGGAGACTGGTTGTAGAAAAATGAAGAGCAGAGTTTGTCTCTTAGATTGGGAGCCCGTCTGAAGCCAATTTGTGGAAAGGTAGTTATATATTAGTTGATAGAGGGATTGTTTTTGAGAAAGTGCCAGTGTTTGCGTAGAAGTTTCCGAATTCGATAGTAACCATTATGGAATTCAGTGATGAACTGAATGACAGGTTTCATATTGACTGTTTGGGATTTGTTTAATAACTTGTTGCGGTCCATTCCACGTAATTTGTCCTTGATGATGTTGAGTGATTGACGATTATACCCCCTGTTGGATAGTCTCTCAGTCATTTGAGTGGAAATGTTGTCATAGTCATGTGTAGTGGAACAGTTTAATCTAGCTCTTTTGTATTCTCCCTCTGGAATATTCCGGATAGTGCTGGGAGGGTGACAGCTGGTGGCATGTAAAATTGAGTTTGCTGCTGTCGTTTTACGAAATAATTTTGTCTGTAACTTGTCATCTTCAATAAAGATCAGAAGATCCAGGTATTCTACGGATGAGTTGGAAATTTGGTAGGTAATATCTATGCCCCATCTACTAGCGACTAATGATTGTAGATATTGGTTAAGAAGGTCCTTCTGACCTTGCCAGATCAGTAAAATATCATCAATGTAACATCCCCAAAATATGATATGTTGGGTCAAATGTTCAGTTAGGTCATTCCATAGCCAGTAACTTTCTACTGCACCCATCAATATACAGGCATATGGAGGTGCAAATGTAGCCCCCATCGCGGTCCCTTGAAGTTGTAAGTAAAAGTTGCCATCAAAAAGGAAATAGTTATTTTCTAAGCAGAATTGCAACATTTCCATGATCATCAGGTTGCGTTCCAGATATTTCACAGACTTCGTTGATAGGCATCTTCTAACAGCTTCTAAGCCGTCACTGTGTTTTATGGAGGTGTAAAGACTGACAACGTCAATGGTAACAAGGAGATAATCAGATTGCCAATCGATGTTTTGTAGCTTTTGTAAAATATCTTTTGTGTCTCTAACAAAAGACGGCAAGTTTGTCATAAAAGGCTGTAATTCCTTATCAATTATGGTGCCCAGTTGCGAACAGATAGAGTGGATACCTGACATTATTGGTCTACCTTTAGGTGGATGGCCTTTTTTATGTATTTTTGGAAGAAGATATAGGGTGGGGATAGTGGGAAATTGTAAGTAAAGAGTATTTATTTCCTGGCTAGACAAGATTTCAAGAGAGTGCCAATGTTCCAAGAGGTCAGATAGTCTACGTTGAATTTCAGATGTTGGGTTGTGTGAAAGTAATTTATAACACTTCTTATCCTGTAGCTGCCAGAAGGCTTCCTGTAAATAGTCTTGAGTATTGAGGACAACTATATTTCCGCTCTTGTCAGCTTCTTTGATGACAATTTGGTTGTTGTTGCTCAATAGTTTGAGATCTTGTGATTGATCTTTAGTAATGTTGGGTTGAGAATATTTGCGTTTATCACAATAATGTTTATACTCTCGGTCTAGGTCCCTTAGTACTTCTGTTGAAAAAAGGTCAATGGAGTTCCCTGCCGGCAGGGTAGGGGTAAAAGTGGATTTGGTTCGCAGATCAGAAGGATGAGATTTATTGGTGTCTAAGTCTAGATCTTGTGCTATCTGAGAAAGAGATAAGTCAGGTTCGTCAGTATTGGACAAATTACGTAGGAGACCAATATCGTCAAGGTCTTGGATTGAAAAATCACTTGTGTTATGTGGAGAGGGGAGTGGATGGGAAAGAGAGGAAGAAGGGATGGTGGAAAAAAATGATTTAAGTTTGAGGTGGAGTATGAATTTAAAAAAGTCAATCTTGGTTTGAGTAATATTCCAAAAGTTAGTGGGGCAAAAGGAAAGACCTCGGTTGAGGATTTGGTGATCTATAGGGGAGAGCTCATAGTCAGAAAGATTAACAGTTAGTTGTGTATCAGGTTTTAGGGTCTTGTGTTCTTGCTGCGGGCTCGTGTTTGTATGCCTGATGTGCTTGGTGCTTCCATTATAGTATCTGGTGGTTTTGTTCGTATATCTTTTAGAGTTCCTAAGCGATAGCGCCTTGCTTTCTCAGAAAAATTCACTAGTTGTCGTGTTGATGAGCATCTTTCAGTGTCATCAGAGGATTCAAAATCTGAAGATGGTAAAGTGTCAGGACAACTCTGTGTCTCCAGAGAGGGGTTGGAGTCTTTGATATTGTCATATTTTTTATGGAAGGTGTAGACTCTCCCTTGTTGGTAGTCATGGAGGTCCCTTCTGAATTTACGGTTCTTTCTTTGAATGATATCCTCTTCATATCGGCCAATTATATTGTTAAGAATGGCATAATTTTGGGTGGTAATTTCACGCCAGTTAGCTTCCTCTATATTTTGGGTGAGTTTGTCCACTTCTGTTCGGTGTTTCTCATATTCATCCTGCGATATTTAAATCAATTGTTTGATTATATTGGTTGATGCCAGTTTAAGGTTGGCTTCCCATTTTTGTAGATGTTCTGGTGTGGTAGTGTCAGTAGGTGGCAAGATCAGAATTCTAAGACCTCGTGGGATTCGATCATTCTCCAGATATTTTTTGAGAGAAGCTACTTCCCACCATTTGGAAGTTTCCTTTTTAAGAGATTTTTCTAGTGCTTGAAAGGTACTTTTGGCTGATAGTAGATTAGTAGTTGTAGAGCTTGGAATGCCAGAACCTGTAGAGTTGAAAACTTGGTCAACCTTGGAAATACGTGATTCCTGTCTATTTGTATGGCTTGACATCCTTCAGTTGTTATATAGTAATCATAGGCTTGGAACAGGTAGTCGGATACTGTGGTTTAACAGTCGTTACTCAAAAAACAAAAAAGGGGGTCCAGAAAACCACAAGACTCCCTGTGTGTGAATGCCTTTTAGTTGCGTTGGGACTTCACCAGAGGACAATGGACCCTAGTCCTCCAAAAGAAAAACGTAAGTCAAATGGCGGTGAGGTGCCCACTAAATAAATATGATTATTCTTCTCCGGGTCCTTTATAAGGACAATGTGGTTTTCTGGACCCCCTTTTTTTTTTTTGTCACAACACAAGCAAACGCAGAGGGACAGCTAGAAAGCCAGGGTGGCCACGAAGCAGCTACAAGTGGCAGTCAGCAAGGTTGCAAAGACATGTTCTGAAATTGGGGAGCGGATTGCCGCTATTGAGTGCCGGGCGGACGTGCTGGAGTCAGACTTGGGGGGGGTGACAAAACAAGCTGCTATGCATGAGACTCAACCCTCTGATATTCAGTGGAAAGTAGAGGACTTTGAAAATCGGCAACGTCGTAACAACTTGCGCTTAATAGGGATACAAGAAGGAGTAGAAGGGCAGGATTCAAGGGCCTTTATAATCAGATTGTTTAAAGCAGCATTTCCGGAGCAGACTGGATGGGAGTGGGAGAAGGAGATACAAAGAGCCCATCGGTTTCCACTACATCTGAGGAATCAACAACTGGTAGCAGTAAATGGAACAGCCCAACAACAACCTAGGGCCTTCATTGTTTATTTTGGCAATTACTTGCTGCGCCAAATAATCTTCGAGAAAGCCCGCCCTGATGCAAGGATTAGCTGTGAGGGTTGTACATTTTTCTCCCGTCCCGACTTTTGCCATGCTACGGTAGAGAGACGCTGGCGCTTGAGACAACTGATCAGCTCCTTCCAGGAGAAGGGAGCCGAAGCTTATCTACTGTCCCCGGCCCGACTCAAGACAATATATAAAGGGTCAGTACGAGTGTTCTCATCCGAGATCAAAGCCAAGGAGTACTTGCAGTCTTTGACTTAATTGTCTATATGTGGTTTATAAAAAACGTTTAAAAAAAAAAGAAAAAAGAGGAGGAGGGTTAAAAAGAAAAATGAAAAGGGGGGTGATAGGGATGGGCAGCTGGGGAAGAGAAGAGAAGGAGGAGGGATTCTCTTCTTAAATGGTAGGCTTATGGGGGTTTTGTCTCTAGGGGAAACAGCTTTTGTTAGTGAAATTGTTTAATTTAGGAGTCGCCGCAGGAGCCCTGAAAGGGGGGGGGGGGCTTGTCCATCTTACAGAGCACAATCTGGAAGCCTCATCTGGTAGGGTGGGGGGTGGGTTGGGGGGTGAGGTAGGGTTTTCTCTTCTGGGGGGGGTGGGGGCAGGTGGGGTGGCTTGGGGTTGGGCAGGTTTTGCATGGGAGATGCACAGAAATATGTACTTGAAGGCACAAGAGTTTATTAGGTGTATGATGAAACAAGATGTAAATTTGGGCGTATTTATTAGACCTTTCAATGGGGGACTGTAATGTTCTGCGGGTGGCCACCTTAAACATATGTGGGCTAAACGATTCCACGAAAAGACGCCTTGCCATTCATTAGCTCAAAACATTAAGGGCGGATATAATTTGTTTGCAAGAGACGCATGTTACCCCGACTAAAAAGCATCTGTTGGACTTTCCTGGTTTCCAACTAGTGGCGTACACCACTCAAGAAACTAAGACTAGAGGGGTTGCAGTACTTGCACGGCGAGATCTTCTTAAGGTGGTTCAGAAAAGGGTTGATAACATGGGCCGATATGTTATAATAGAATGTGCTATGGGACAATCTAATTTTACTGTGTGCTCTATTTATGGCTCCAATTTTGATGATCTGGCTGGTATTAATATGTTGAATACTGAACTTGTGCTTTGGGCCTTACCGCTTATTATATGTGGGGACTTTAATATACATACTGAGACTAATATCCCCTTACAGAATCAGTATTCATATTTGGGACGGAAACCGAAGGTGTTTCGCACCTTACAAACGCTGGTGCAGACTCATGGCCTTGTGGATGCATGGCAGCATTGTATGCCTATGGATCCTGGGTACACTTTCTTCTCTTATCCACACCGAAAGTCTGTCCGGTTAGATTATTTTTTTTTGTCGTCATCGCTATGTGAAGGACTTTTGGTGGAAAAATTCCCTAGGGTCATATCTGACCATAATCCTTTGGTAGTACAATTTCCGGTCTTGCGTAAAGAGCAACATTTAAAACCCTGGTCTTTTGACCGTGGTTTGCTGCTTGACTCAGCTTATGTGTCATGGATGAAAGAATGGATAATGTAATTTTTGGGTTTTAACAGGGACACGGTCCCACCGGGGATGTTATGGGATGCTTTAAAGGCTGCTATCCGCGGGGAAACCCTGAGCTATGCCCTTAGGCGGGAGAAACAACGCTACCTAGTTATATCTGCGGCCCAGATTGAATTGGCTTCTCTGGAGAGTCAGATAGTGGGGCTGGCAAGGAACAATGCTCTGATACAAGATACTTTGGATAAGATTTTTGCCATGAAGGCCAAGATCACTCAGCTGTATCTAGATCAAGACATTATCAAAGCCCCGACTCGTAGGCAGGAGTGCTACGAGTTTAGTGAGAGGGTGTGTAAGGTGCTTGCATATAAGACCAGACAGAAGGCGGCTCGGAGCGCCATTTTGGCAATTAAAGATAGGCTGGGGCAGGTTGTGTGTGGAGATGCGTCAGTATTACAGGTGTTTAAAGAATATTATTCTGTATTGTATCAGCAGGAAAATCTCTCCTCGGATGACAGAGACGAAAAGATTACTCAGTATTTGAGTGATATCCCATGTCCAAAGTTAACGCAAGATGAGGATTGTCAACTGGCTGCTCCCATTGAGTTGGATGAGATCATCTCGGCCTTAACTGCTTTATCTAATGGGAAAGCTACTGGTCCTGATATGATCCCAATAGAATTCTTTAAAACCTTTTTTGAGGAATTGAAGGATGATATTCTGGCACTCTTTACGTCAGTGCAGGCTGGAGACCGGGTGCCGGGCTCATGGCTGGAGGCCAATATTGCTATATTCTTAAAAAAAGAGAAGAACCCACTCTTACCAGGCTCCTATCGACCTATTTCATTGATAAACGCGGACGCCAAATGGTATGCCAAAATTCTCGTGGTTAGGCTGAGTAGAGTTATTAGTGGGCTTGTTTCCCATTGGCATGATGGGTTTATTCCTGGGCGGGGGACCGCCGAGCATGTTAGGCGTGTTATTACCATGCTAGATGCGTCTCAGGTTATGGCGGCCCCTATGTCATTAATACTATTAGATGCCGAAAAGGCTTTCGATCGGGTGAGCTGGAAATATTTATGGACAGTGCTCAGTAAAGCTAATATAGGGGCTGGTTTTATCAGGGCTATACAAGGTTTATATCAGAAGCCCCTTGCTCGAATTCAACTAGCCGGGGCAACCTCAGAACCCTTCTACATTACAAGAGGAACCAGACAGGGCTGTCCCTGCTCCCCCTTACTTTTTGCACTTTATATAGACCCTTTGATTAGGAAGTTATTGCGAAGTACTTTGATCTTGCCCATGGTAATGGCGGAGGGCAGGTTTAAAATCTTGGCATATGCTGACGATATAGCTGTCACTACACCTGAACCAGGGAGGGCGATTGAAGAAATAGAGAAGCTGGCCGCGGAGTTTGGCGAGATTTCGGGCTATGCATTAAATAGGAGTAAATGCCAAATACTGGGCAATGAGTGGGCCATTATTGAAGACAACAGGAGGGCCAATCAAGTGACTTATTTAGGTGTCAGATTGTTGGCCAATTTGGACCAGATAGTGGAGAGTAATCTTGCCCCTGTCTTAGCTAAAACCAGGAAAGAGTTGCATCATAAGAACAATTTACATTTAACGATTGTTGGTAGTTGCTATCTTATTAAAATGATCTTTTTACCTAGGGTCTTATATTTTTTCCGCACTATTCCGCGGGAAATTTGCAAAGTCTGGTTCAAACACATGGAGAATTTAGCGAGTAGCTTTATTTGGTCCTTTAAAAAAGTACGGCGGGCATATAAGTACTTAGTGCTACCCAGAAAGAGGGGGGGTGGGCGGACCCTCATTTTCTTTTTTATTACTGGGTATCTGCACTACAATATATTCAACCATTAATTAGCCAACCTGCTGATAACAGAGATTTTGGCGAAACTTGTCCTACTATATATAATATGATTTGGGGAAGATATGCCAATGCAGCTGGAGCCTAGTTATTTAAAAAAAGTTAAGTTCAAGACTGTCTGGGCTGCATTTAAGGTGTGGACCACTGTTAAAAAAACAATTGGAATTGCCCGGATTAATTTTTATACCCCAATTTCGAATTCTTCTGTACCTACTGATATTTTTAAGGATGAATATTGTGCCAGGTGGGCTCAGTTGGGTGTCCGGCGCATTGGTGACTTCTATGGGAACACCCACCTTAAATCCTTTGAAGAATAGACAAATGAATTTTCATTGGACACTAAGGATTTTTTTTAATATTTGCAAATTAGACACTTTTTTTTAAATTCTAGATCCGCAGCTAGACAGCTGGGGGATAGAATCCCAGTTATGGAGGTTCTTCATAACCCCACTAGATGGCGGGTCGGCTCGCTTTATCCTCTTTTTTTTTATTTAATGCCAGATGATTTGAACAAACAGGTGGAGAGGTGGGCTCGGAATATTGGAGTTCCTGAAGTATTATTACGGACCTCTTTAGATATGGCACAGCAGTTTATATTAGCCGCTGGGCCGCAAGCCCAACATTATAAAACTGTTTTTGATCTATATTATACCCCCGCTAAGCTATTCAACTGGAGCAGCTCAAGGGGGGTGGTGTGTCCCAGGTGTAAGAGTGTATCGGCCGACTTGGCACATATGTTTTTTAGTTGCAGTAGGCTACATGAATTCTTTACTGATATGGCCAACTTTTTATCTAGGCTTATTTATCAGGAGGTGGTAATTATGCCGCAACTGGTATTATTGGGAATTGATGGAGTGGTGTACCTAGAATACTCGCAGAGGTTCTTGTTTTTAGTTATGTCTGTGGCTCGCTGTTGTATTACATCTGATTGGCTGGAGTCGACCCCACCAACTTTTAACCATTGGCTGGCTCGGATGTGCTCAATGTTTTATCTGGAGATGGGCTCTTATGCGCACAAGGGCCACACACGCAGACGGATTGGTGAAGCTATTTGGGCCCCGTTTGCACAATGGTTAGGTAATAACTGAGTCATGTTTGTAGGGGATTTATCTATTTAAGCATGTTCAACTTTTGCACTTTATTTGTATTTTAAGGTCTCTAATAGGTTCTTCATGCTTCCCTTTTTAGTGGTCTTGTTGTCTGCTGCATATTGATGAAACAAACATATGTAATGATGTGTATTTATACAACGTATTTATTGTATTTATTTAGCCTTCTGTTTGCTTTGGTTTCTGTACATTGTGCACCTTAAAAAAAAAAAAAAAAAAAAATTACCCAACATATCATATTTTGGGGACATTACATTGATGATATTTTACTGATCTGGCAAGGTCAGAAGGACCTTCTTAACCAATTTCTACAATCATTAGTCCCTAATAGATGCAGCATAGATATTACCTACCAAATTTCCAACTCATCCGTAGAATACCTGGATCTTCTGATCTTTATTGAAGATGACAAGTTACAGACAAAATTATTTCGTAAAACAACAGCAGCAAACTCAATTTTACATGCCACCAGCTGTCACCCTCCCAGCACTATCCGGAATATTCCCCAGGGAGAATACAAAAGAGCTAGATTAAACTGTTCCACTACACTTGACTATGACAACATTTCCACTCAAATGACTGAGATACTATCCGACAGGGGGTATAATCGTCAATCACTCAACATCATCAAGGACAAATTACGTGGAATGGACCGTAACAAGTTATTAAACAAATCCCAAACAGTCAATATGAAACCTGTCATTCGGTTCATCACTGAATTCCATAATGGTTACTGTTGAATTCGGAAACTTCTACGCAAACACTGGCACTTTCTACAAAACAATCCCTCTATCAACCAATATATAACTAACTTCCCACAAATTGGTTTTAGACGGGCTCCCAATCTAAGAGACAAACTCTGCTCTTCATTTTTCTACAACCAGTCTCCAACCACATTTTTATCTCCGCAACCTAAGGGCTTTTACACTTGTAGCAAATGCTCAATTTGCAAATGGGGCCTTTCAAAATCACAACCACTACCATCAATGACAAATGTTTTTTCATCAAAGACTTTATGAATTGCGAAAGTTCGAATGTTATTTATGCAATATGGTGCCCATGTCATCGGGCCTACATAGGCAGCACCACCCGCCCACTTAAAATACGAATCCAGGAACACTATCGTAACATTTTAAAACTCGAAACGAAAGCCCCACTGGTAGAACATTTTGCGGAATTCCACTCTCATGAACGTTTCTTTACATTCCGTGGCCTCCGCCGGATTAGACCAACCCCCGAGGGGGCAATACTCCTTACGTCTACGCAAGGAGGAAAGTAGACTTATCATCCGTTTTGACACAGTGAACAATGGACTAAATAAAGACTATGAGTGGCACTACTGGCTATTGTAAAATAGAGTTACTTTATGACAAAGTCATCTGCAACCTTTTGGAAACTATGCACCAAGTTTGTTTGAAAATGTTGTTAATCTTATTTCTAATATCTGTTTCTCTCTTCCTTTGGACTAATGTGTCAAGAATCCATTACATTTATACTTTATTCTGTATGCCTGTTATTATCTATAGTTGTTTTCTGTAAAATATGTTACCACATTATAAAAGCCAGTACCAAGTATCACCAATATGGCTTTCTTACAACCATAATACACTTTTTCTTTTCCTTTATAATAATCCTCCTTTTCTAAGTTACTTAAGCCCTTTGGACCGTTAAATAGACAGGCGCCCTCCCTGGGAACTCCCAATATGGCGCCGTCTTTTCCTGCTCTAGCGAGAGCTCAAGTCCTTTCTTTTTGTCCATACCCGTTAACTTACATCGAGGTAGGACAAAAGGCAACTAATCCCCGGTCGCGTATAAAGACGCGAAAGAATTCCGGCGCATTTGCCTAATTTTGAATATAATACTGCAGGCGACGGATTGTAATATCTTTACCGCACCTCCATTTCAAATTATAACGGGTGAGTGCATCTGTATTGTTTCTTCCATTAGAAGGCTAAAATATACTGCTCCGGTAATTTGTTGTCACAACCTTCTTTAACTGAGACTTTAAAAAATCCAATATATTTAAATATGGACTTAACTCCTGAATAGCCGCTCACTATGATGTAACTTTCTTGGTTATAACCCCTAGGGCAATTTCTTTTGCCTTTTTGGACAGTTATAAAGTAATGTCTTATTATCATAGGATATGTTGTTATACATGTAAATACATTACAGGATGTGATATATACAAAAATATTTGTGTTTCCAGGCCAATAGCTGATCAAATATCTATATGACCGACTGTTTAACAATTTTCTTGAACATTGTTTACTACAGATGGTATGTTTTTTGCACTTCTTGTGTATAGTCACAATCTTTATTTCTCAAATATTTTTCCTTCTCACTATATCATTATAGCGTTTTTTCACTTGCATGTTTCTCTTATATTCTAGATATCTCAAGTTAGTTGCTCATAATGGTGGCTGGTTTTCTTCATGTATCCTTATGGATACTGGTTAACATGTTTGCTACTACCACATATTGTTATTTTCTTGATATATTCGATTGCTCATTAGTTCTCTCATCATCTTCCTTATCACCTGACACAGGCCTATCCTTGACCTTTTTGGAGCTGACGAATCAACCTTTGGGATAGCATGACCGCCTTTTTTAGTTCTCACATCTCTTTTTCTTGAATTCTTGGGATTTCCTTTGCACAATTCTTTTGCACAATTTTTGGGCTTCCCGTTACCTTCTATAACACATCTATACCAGACCTTATTATACTATCTTGTCTTATGTCATTTCTTTTTTCTTCCCAGCCTTGAGAAAGCCCTGGCCTACGCGCCTTTTGGGGCGAAACACGTGTTGGCTGGCCTAATTTACATTCCCTTGGACCTATGAGTATCTACACTTCGTTTATGCTTTTTTGCCTCTTTCAAATAATAAATTGATCTTGGAGCAACACTGACACTGATGTAAGCCTTGCTTGATGTAAACCCATTGTCCTTATAAAGGACCTGGAGAAGAATAATCATATTTATTTAGTGGGCACCTCACCGCCATTTGACTTACCTCATACATTATTGAAGTGGTAGCTGCTGATCTGAAAGGAGTAGGAAGGTCATATTTTAGTATGGCCAGAATGGTAATACAAAATCCTGCTGACTGGTGAAGTTGGATTTAATATTACTATTCTAAAAATGCCACTTTTAGAAAGTGAGCTGTTCTTTGCACTTAAATCTTTCTGTGCCTTACAATCCACGTCTGGCTGGGTTTAGTTGACAGCTCCTTGTGCATTCACTCAGACACACCCCAAACACAGGGTACTCAGCCTCACTTGCATAAATCTGCATTTTGAATGGGTCTTCCTGGGCTGGGAGGGTGGAGGGCCTGCTCTCACACAAAGGACTGCCACACCCCCTACTGGGACCCTGACATACAGGATTGAACTGAAGGGGGACCTGGTGCACTTCTAAGCCACTCTTTGAAGTCTCACCCACTTCAAAGGCACATTTGGGTATAAAACAGGGCCTCTGCCCTACCACCTCAGACACTTGCTGGAGAAGAAACCTGAACCAGAACCTGCATCCTGCCAAGAAGAACTGCCTGGCTGCCCAAAGGACTCACCTGACTGCTTTCTACAAAGGACTGCTGCCTTGCTGTTGGCCTGCTGCCTTGCTGAACTCTTGCCTTGCCGAGGAAGTGCTCTCCAAGGGCTTGGATAGAGCTTGTCTCCTGTTCCCTGAAGTCTCAGGAACAAAAAGACTTCTATCTTTCAACTGGACTCTTTGTGCGCCGAAAAATTAGATGCAAAGCTTGCTCCGCGGTGAAAAATTCACCGCGCGCCGATCTGGAAAGACGCCACTCGACCCGCAAGGAAAAGATCGACGCGACGCCTGCAGTGTGACCGGAACTTCGACGCACGGCCCGCCTGGACAACGCCGCCCGACTTCCAGAGAGGAAATCGATGCAGCACCTGCTGTGAAGAAGAAAATTCCATGCACAGCCCACCAGAACGATGCGCAGCCGGACAACAAGCCCAGAGTTCCACGCACAGACCCCGGGGCGTCTGAAAACCCCGCGACCCACAGAGGAGACCTGTCCGCGTGCCGGAAATCGACGCACGTCTTCCCCGCATGAAACATAACGACACAAATCCGTGTGTGAAGGGGCAAAACCGACGCACACTCCATTTTTCCACGCATCTCCTCCTCTGCGGCCCTTTGCAGAGAGTTTTCACTCCTAACCAGGTACTTTGTGCTTGAAAGAGACTTTGTTTGCTTTTTAAAGACTTAAGACACTTCATATCACTTTTCAGTGATATCTCTACAATTTCTTATTGCATCTTTTATCGTTTTTGACCTGCAAGTACCCAAATAAATATTATATATTTTTCTAAACACTGTGTGGTGTATTTTTGTGGTGCTATATGGTGTTATTGTATGATTTATTGCACAGATATTTTACACATTGCCTTCTAAGTTAAGCCTGACTGCTCAGTGCCAAGCTACCAGAGGGTGGGCACAGGATAATTTGAATTGTGTGTGACTTACCCTGACTAGAGTGAGGGTTGTTGCTTGGACAGGGGGTAACCTGACTGCCAACCAAAGACCCCATTTCTAACAATAGCTATTTTTCACTCTTTATATTTCAGCAAATGAATTGCTGTATACCCGGTATAGAATGAAAACCTACTGCAGGGTGCAGCTCATTTATTGGCTCTGGGTACCTAGGGTTCTTGATGAACCTACAAGTCCTATATATCTCCACAACCAGAAGAGTCCAGCAAACGTAACGGTATATTGCTTTAAAAAATCTGACATTGCAGGAAAACGTTACAGAGTAAAACGTAGAGAAAAATTGCTGTTTCTTTCACCTCAATTTCAATAAAAAAAATTCAGTTGTTATTTTCTGTAGGAAGCCCTAGTAGGATCTAAACAAATTACCCCTTGCTGAATTCATAATTCTGTCTACTTTTCAGAAATGTTTAGGTTTCTGGGATCCAGCATTGGTTTCATGCCCATTTCTGTCACTGACTGGAAGGAGGCTGAAAGCACAAAAAATCGTAAAAATGGGGTATGTCCCAGTAAAAGGCCAAAATTGTGTTGAAAAATTGGGTTTTCTGATTCAAGTCTGCCTGTTCCTGTAAGCTGGGAAGCTGGTGATTTTAGCACCTCAAACCCTTTGTTGATGCCATTTTCAGGGAAAAAACCACAAGCCTTCTTCTGCAGCCCCATTTTCCCATTTGTTTGAAAAAAAACAAAATTTTCACTGTATTTTGGCTAATTTCTTGGCCTCCTACTGGGGGACCCACAAAGTCTGGGAACCTCTAGAATCCCTAGGATGTTGGAAAAAAAGGACGCAAATTTGGGGTGGGTAGCTTATGTGAACAAAATGTTATGAGGGCCTAAGCGCAAACTGCCCCAAATAGCCAAAAAAAGGCTCGGCACAGGAGGGGAAAAGGCCTGGCAGCGAAAGGGTTATGGGATGGCTACTACTAGAAATTATGTTGTAGTTAATGTTGGAGATCACAATCACCCCCCAAATATGACAGAAATAGAAGAGAGAAATGTTTTTCAAGACTTTGGAGAGGCAAGCATTAGTTCCCAGGAACCTAAAGGAAGCAGTTAATAAAATGTACTACCAAATGCCCCTGATTACATTATGTGGCAACTGCCATCATCCCAGATTTAAAAAGACTAAGAGCATGCACCAGAAAGGCAACAGCAGAAACCCCTACTGCTCCTAAAACATTCTAAGACATAAACATTCCTGATAATCTAACCACTAAACATAGTGAAAAACCTTCCTCTTGTACAATAACAATAATAATGGCAGGAGAATAATAATCTGTGTAACAGAAAATATTTTTTAGACTAACCCAAAGCCAAACATGGATGATGGGTGGCACTTTTTAACTGTGCCTCCCCACACATATTTACACCGTACATGGTGGATATCATAACCCTCTGGTAAATTCACTGCTTCCTTACAATCAAAGTGCTTTATACTATGAATAAGGTTTCCGGTTTTCCATTTTTACTGATTTTTACGAATAAGTACAGACAGAAAACAATGTGTTTCCTTTCTGTATTTATCTGTAAAAGTGGAAAAATACTGAAAATTGTGCTTCTGATCAATGACTTTCCATGCTGTCTGTTGTGAATTCCAAGACAGCAGATGAGCAGATAGGCAGCACGGGGAGTTAAAAAACAAGTTAAGGTATATTTAAATATAGCCATATGATAAAATATATTTGTAGTAAATTGGTTAATATTTACCTGTGGGTGTAGTGTTTTGCTATATTTGGCTGATGAATTTGTTAAAACACTACAGGCACCAAAGTATGAGTGCATGTCTATCAGTTAAATACATGTGAAAATGTATCATTTTTTTATCCACTTATTTGAAAACCAAAACATAAATATGGATAAATACTAATAAAAACATATCTAGATAAACTACAGAGGGAAATGTTAAAAACAATAATACCATAAAACCGGGAGACCTAACTATGAACTACTTACCCAAATTAAAAACAAAACTAACAACTAATACACCAAAAAATGATCATAGACTTTGAACAAGCAATGATATTCACAAAATTAAAAATCCACCCACATGCAGCCATAAAAGGCTTATTACTATTTCAATCAAAACATTTGGAGACACTTTCAAAAATCTACATTAAGTATAAAATGTGTAACAAGTGTCCAAGTCGCCTATGAGATTAAAAAAAACTATTAGCCCTACTATATGTGCCAGTCACAGAGGTAGCTACTAACTGCAACTTACCTTATAGAATTCCACTATTACTAAACATACAAACACAAACTAAGTCACCTAATGGACTATTTTGGGTTGGCAGACTGCACCGTTCTGGGCACAGGTGCTAACCCAAATTTAAATAACATGGAGGAACGTATATGACAGCACCATGGCTCAACAAACAACAGTGCCTTCCAAGCAACACTAGGATAAGCGACCCCACCCTCTAATAGTTCCTAAAGATCCTAAAGAAAAGAGAATAGCTACTAGCAACTTTCTCTTTGAGAATGTTAAAAAAATATTTTCAACGAGCAAAACACCACCTCAATCGCCCCGCTAGAGCATCTTCCCTCACGCCCGGAAGCCAAGCAGTCAAGGGGAATAAGTAAGATTTGTCCCAGTTGACCACCAATCCCGATATGCTCCATAATCATCCAACAGGGATATCACCAATGGCATTGTCTCACTCCCCCTTTCCAGATATATCAGTGCATCGTCCGCGTAAAGCGAAATATTGTGATGCATTCTTGATCTGCACCCCCCCACTGCCTCTCCACCGCACGTAACCATCGTCACGTTGTCATATGCCTCCGGCGGAGTGTCCCCAATGACGCTGAGCAATCTGCAGATATTTACGAATGTATTACGTTTTGGGATAAAGCCATTCTGGTCTTCATGTATTAAAGTGTGTATTATGGGGGCGAGTCTATTTGCCAGCACTTTACCCAAGATTTTGCAATCTAGGTTAAGAAGAGAGAGAGGTTGTACGACCTAACATCTGTAAGATCTCGGCCCTGTTTAGGAAGGACCACTATCAACGCCTCTCTTTGCGATGGTGGGTGTAGACTGCGAGACCACGCCTCCTCGAACACTGCCAATAAGTGGCGTTTCAAATGTTTCAAATAAGTGATGTAGTACTCTATTGGCAAGCCATCCATCCCTGGTGCCTTATTACGGGACATTTGTGCCACGGCCACCTCCAACTCCTCCCATGTAAGAGGAGCCTCTAATTTCATCCTATCTGGCTGTGACAACCGTGCTAGGGGCGCCTCCCCAAGAAAGGTCCCCAATTGTTGAGTGCTGCATGTGGTTTGCCCCTTGTACAAGCCTGTGTAGTAGTACTTAAACGCTTTATTGATCGCTTCCTGGTTGGTGGCCATAGTTCCATCAGCCAAGCGTATAGCCCCTATCGGAGTTTGTTGATGGTCCTCACGAAGGAGCCATTCCAGCAGTCTCCCCGGTCTGTCACCTTCTGTTTGGAAACGCACCAAGTGATAGTTATAATCATGCCGGCTGAGTCGTAGGTCCGCCTCTTCGTACTTCGTACGCTGAGCCCTAAGATCTGTAAATGGCACCTCATTTTGAGCCACCGCAACCTCCAAAGCCCTCATTTCTTTCTCCAGCCTGGTGACCTCCACATGGAGGGTACACCGCACTCCCCAAGTGACCCCGCACGATAACCTTATGTGCATCCCATTCCATCGCTCTTGTTTCTGTAGAACCACTATTCGTTTTCCAGTACTGTCTCATTATTGTGTTCAATTCTTCTTTAAATGCCTGATCCTGGAGAGCTTCCACCTGCAGGCGCCAAGTAGGGACCGCGGGCGTCTCTTACCCCATCGCATTGTCATCTTTAGCGGAGAGTGATCAGAGAATGTCTTGGCCAAGTAGCCAGACTCCTTAATTAGAGAGTATATACCTGGAGTCCCCCATAAAATATCTATCCTGGTGTGTACTTTGTGGGGTGTGGAGTAGAGTGAGTATTCCCTATGCGACGGGTGTCCAATGCGCCAAATGTCGTGTAGTCTCATGTCACCTGCCCAGGTCAATAGTGGACTAGTGTCGCGCCTATGTGTCAGCCTCCCTGGGGTGGTGTTGATCGATCCAGCTATATATCTGGTGTACTATTAAAATCGACCCCCACGTGGCAGGCGCTGCAGGGTTCAACAGTAGTGCTGGCGACAGTGTGCATAGAAATTCGGTCAACGCGTTGTTAGGGGTGTAAATCCGTACTATTGTGAGTTGTTTGCCGTCTAGCTGTCCCTCTGTCACCACATATCTGCCCCCTTGGTCTATCCTATGTGTAAGTTGGACGTACGTCACCCCCTGTGCTATCCACACCAATACCCCCTCGCATTGGCTGAAAATGACGTTCCCACAATCTGGCCCCCCCAGCGCCCCTTAGCTCACCCAAATCAGCCTCCAGCAGATGTGACTCCTGCAGGATAGCAATTTGTATTCTTTGGCGTTTGAGATAAGTGTAAATTTGGTGCCTCTTGCCCTGCACAGCCATGCCTCGCACATTCCACGTAATTATATTATATTCATGCATAACGCGGAATACACAGTGAACTGTGTCCTGTTGTAAAATATTTGTGTGTGTGTTGTGTTCCGGGTTCTAGCTCCACTACGTGTTTTACTTCTCCATTTCTGAGAGTTACTGTGAACTAACAGCTGTGAGGATATACTTTGCAATCTAGATAGACCTAGTAAACATAAACTAAACCATTCCCAACCCCCACCCACCCCCTCAACCCCCCGCAAACTGTGGCATAATTGCACTTTTCTGACTACCAACCATAATAGCAAAAAACACAGCACACTTCTGACATCAAGAAACTGTATCCATGTGGATACCATCTGGGGAGCCATGGTAACAATTGGAGGTGGCCCTTGTAAGGGGCCCCCAACATTGAAGCAAAGATTGAGCTTATCGGCGCTCCCAAGGTTCATAGCCGCCTAGTCCCCCAGGGCTCGAGGCAATGTACTACAGGTGTAAAGGAAGAGACTGACCGGCTGATACTTCTATGTAAAAGCAATGGCATTCCTATCTTACTTAGCCCCATGACCTCAATGCTCCACTGCAGGGCCATGGAACACAAAAAAGACAGAGCAATCACAGTACGTCTGCAGATCTGGGCGTGAACGTCGAGCCCCTAAGCGCCTCCAAAACCGTAGAGTCAGAGGCACCAGAGTCCGAGTCCGTGTGTTCACTTAGATTAGCCTGTAGCAAGAAGGAGTTTTGTGTGTGCAAAGTCGTCTCCTTCAACACTTTTGCTCTCTCGGCCGCAGCTTGTGTTTCCGTGGGTTGCGCCTTTGAGCACCTCCTTGTTCTCCTCCGTGCCAGCGATGTGAGCCATGCATCACCATCTTCTGTTGCCTCCTCCTGAGTCTGTGCTATGCCCTTGGGGTGCATCCATGTCCAAGCATCTGCCGGGGTGGTGAACACGTGGGATCGATCATCCGAGATCACTCTCAGTTTAGCAGGAAACATCAGGACATATTTAATACTGTGCACACGGAGGCGTTGTTTCATTTTCATGTAAGAGTGGCGCTGCCGCTGTACTTCCTGGGTGAAGTCCGGGTAGGCACTGATAGAGGTCCCCTCATATTGGATTGGTCCTTTACTGCGAAAGTGTTGAAGGATCGCATCTCGTTTTCTGTAATTAAGGAATCGTGCAATCATCAGTCTAGGCGGCAGTCCTGGAGCCGGTTGTCTCCCCGGGACTCTGTGTGCCCTTTCCACTGAGAAGAACTTTGACGGGGAACCATGTAGTACCTCCTTGATCAGCCATTGCTCCAGGAATAACTTCGAGTTTTGCCCTTCTGATCTTTCAGGAAATCCCAAAAGGCGAACATTATTGAGCGTGACCTGCCCTCAGCTTCCTCTGCACGTCTCCAAAGGACTTTTACTTCAGAGTCCACGCATTGAATTTGTTTCTGGTTCTCTGAGACCAGTGGGTCCATCCCTCCCAGCGTGACCTCCACTGTTTCCGACTCTCTCCGCCAGGTTACGATGATCCACCCTTAGCAAGTTGATATCTTGAGATACTGTGTCGATTCTATTTTCTAGTGAAGATTTAGTGTCCATGATCGCTTGTAGGATTTTCTCAAATTGGGCCGAGTGGGATTGTAGCGTGGTTTCCAGTGATTGCAAGCCAGGCACCGTCTGCTGCCCACTCGGGATCACTGCGGGGGCAGGACGCTCCTGGGCCTTAGCTGCCTTGGATTTCCCCGCCGTATTAACCGGACAGGATCTTTCCTTTATATTCTAAGTTTCTGCTCCAGTGCGTGATCTGCGCGTCAAGCTTTTCCTAGGGATCAATACCCACGCCCCAGTGGGAGACCATATAGTGCGGGCCAGGCCACCCCGAACCATCAGCAGTCACCACAAGTAAGGCAGCATGGAGTCCAGGAGGTGCCAATCCTTGCAATTGTGGTAGTCAGTCGCGAGGCCGGTAAAACTGATAAAGCGGCCTAGTCTTTCTTAATGTTTTTATAACATTTGGGGCATCCCAATGTTCAAATCAGGCAGTCATATGGACCTCTCCGTTTCCTTTGTGGCCCGATATCTGGACTCCATTTGGTTGTTTATGGTGGAGTGGCTCACCACAAACAGGGCTTGGGTCTCCCCGGTGCGCTCCTTTCATCAGTGTAATATTGAGGAGGGGGGAGGAAACCCCCGTTGCATTGGTTTAATTTGTCCCATTAGCTGCAGTGGCGCCTTTTTTCTGCCCATCGCATTTCCATTCAGTTCGATGTCGCAGGGCGCCGGGGGGGGCAGAAGGAGGAAGGTTCCTTTGGCTGGTATCAGCCCCCCTCGCTGGCGTCCCCCCCAGCCACTCACCGCACCCTCCTGCTTCTGATCACCTCAATAGGGGTTCGCCTTAGGGCCCCGCCCAACCGCATCTCTTCCGCACTCGAGCCCCGGGCTCCGTCGGCCGATAAGGCCTCAGCTGTGTCGGAGGTCCGCTGGGACGCGGCAGTCTCTCTGCGTCACTTTTTTGTATGCCCGCCGGTTCCTTAAGGATTTCGCCGGTCAGCGCTGCGTTTTTCCGCCTCCTCGGGAGCGCCGATCAGGATGTTTTGCTGGGCCCGGGACTGAGCCTACGTTTTAGGCGTCCGCCGCGGCTGCCATCTTAGCCACGCCCCCGCATGAGATGAAAAGTTATGTGTGCTTTCATAGGGCTGTTTCTTCAGGTTGAGTCAACAGGTCAGCGTTACTGTAAATAGGCAGGCCCTCTACTGTGTACCATGTTGGCAGTGTAGCAAGCATAGTCTAATGTAGATCCTGATTACGGACTGTAGTTTGTTGTTTCCTTTACTGTTTATAGATCTCCACAGATCAGATCACAAAACAGGTAGTTTTTTTATGCAAACTAGCTATATTTTCTGGAGAGGGACAATATTTTCTTGAAAGTGTTAGTTGGGACAGGCATTGCATGTGTCCTTTTCTTCTGAGCTAATTCTATCACCACTTCCTTCTCATCCTTGGACACTGAGCGGCTTACACTTATTTTGATGTGGAGCTGATGGTTCTTACTGTGAAATTACTTGTGTGGGTATTCTGAACGTACTGAGTCCAGAGTGGGCCATCCTTTGGTTATGCTGGTGAATGTGACAGTGGTTTATACTTAGTTATGCAAATAATAAGAATATGAGAGATGTCTGCTCCTAAATGTGGAGGTGACAACATTTTAGGGGGCAGTATGTGATTTGTAAAAACATTGCTGAAAGCCAGGATTGACTGTATCTTTTTCTTTCACTTCCCTACACGTGGGTTTTACTTTATCTTATTCTTACAAGTTCTTTTTCATCCACTTTTCTACCTTCATCATTGTTTTCCTATCTTTCTTGCTCCTTCTTTTTTCCCTTTCTATCTTTCTCTCTTGCTCTGGGTCATGGTTTGTTGAATACAAATGAGCCCTAATCTTCTAAAATGAGTGCAGGTGCACACCACATACACATAAGTGGTGGGTACAGCTGGGTAAGCATAATTCGCATAGGAGGCCTGCTCACCTCTGGAGAGTGTAGTCAGGCAAAGCAATAACATCTACATGGAAATGTGCTGCAGATGGAATAGTACTTCTGGTGCAGTGGGCTGTAGGCAGAGTTAGTTTGTTCAGTCCTTGGGTAAAGGAAATTTTACACTGATACAAAGCAACGTTGTTTTATGTGTAGCTTGAAAAAGTGTGAGTCATCTTCTGCTAAATCAAGTGTTGATATATATATTTCTTGTCCTTATCTTCATAATCCACTTTGTAATCTCTGCAAGCATGATGAATGGGTTCCAAACACACAAAGGATGGCGCTCACTTAGTGTCCCAGGTCTTGGCCAGTGATCTGTCTGACATGTTTCGGCACTGGTTTCTGCAATGCTAGGGTCTCACTTCAATCAATGTACTCACCTCATAACTTTTGATGTTTCTACTTCAACTCTGCTACTCTGCTATTTTCATTGCTTCAGTTTTCCACAATGGTGAAAGACCCGGGTGGCATTGCTATGAGTCAAACCTATTTGCATGGTATACATAGGTCCCTGCAGTCGTAAATGTTTAACACAAACAGCTAAATGATCAGTTCTCCATTTAGTCATTATTTTACTTTGTATGTTCAAGCCTTTTTGTAATTAACCCCCTTCCCCAGTGTTTTATTTTGTTTTCTTTACTGATGTCGACCATTTGATTCTTGGATGCAGAAATGTTCTTCCTATATTCTTTTACTTCTTTTTCTTAGGGCATTGTAAGGTATGGGGTTAAAGCTGAGGGAGTTGTGCCCGCAAAGCACGAACAGCCAACTTACTTATGCTCAACAAGTGCTGACTTTCCCTGTATTTAAGGACCTTGGCTACACTAATGTGAGCAGAACACCCTATTAGCAAGCCCCTCAAACAAATTCACACGAGTAATTTTGAGTGTGTTTAGCTTGTGTTAGTGAATAGGCCTGTGCAGGAGATTGTCTCTTAATTATAAACTCATTATGTTTCAAACATTATTGACAGTAAGTTTACAGAACAACTGCAACCTGTCTTGAGGTCAAAACTCACCAAATCAATGACTTTAAGTGAGTACAAAAGGGGTTTCAGTGCCATGAACAAGATGTCACCCATACAAAAGAGACTTGAAAGCACACACCTTTCTTCACTAATGTTCATAGATTTCATGGGTCCTCCTCTGCTACTTTAGAATCCATTGTCATTGGCTGACTGCTCGTCACCATGACGATGATACTCAGTCTAGGAAGGTAGATTCTACTGCCTATCACAAGAAAAAAGATACCAGATGCATGGGATTTTTTAAAGTGATTTTGTTACCCACAGTTTAAGGATTAATTGATGTAAGAGGTCTCACTAATTGCTCATTTCTTATGGTGAAACATCCTGTGGCAATACTGCACGGTCCATAAATTCTGAATTAATTTATGTGCAGAACATTCAAAAATAACCATATATTTCCTAATGAATATTGTTTGTCATGCTCAGGATACCAAATGCAGTGTGCAAGTTGCATTTTATTTAATAATGATCAAAGTGAGACAACATTGTTAGCATATACAATGGAAGTATGTTTGGTGGGTTAATTTATGTTATAGTTTTGATATTCACAATTGTAGTTTCTACCATTCATGAGGCAATGTATGAACTATGCTTTGTTTTTGGTGCCAAGTTTAGGATTCCTAGCTTGTAGAACTTAGTGGCTGATTTACTGCAGTTAGTCGGACACCAATGTTCATCCACATTTGGGCTGTTAATTCCAAAACACGGGGACCTCATGTCACAGGCTTAAGTATTGATCAGCTTACATTTGTTAAATTGTGCAATGCTCTCAAATGTATTAATAATAGACCTGCTAAACACCTCTGTGAGTCCTTAAGATAGAATGTTACTTACTGTGAGGTCATTGGCTGTGATGCCACGTCCTGTGATATTAGTTCCTGTGATGTGACATATGATGAGTGATGTTACTTGCATGCTACCTAACTTTGTTAGTGCCCCCACTTTTTTTTGGGACCTGTGCCTGGTTACATTAATTATTCCCAGGTCAATTTACATTACACTGGGAAATGTGTTAGACATTAAAGAGGCTATGATTACTATTCCACACCAATCTAAGCTCCACTGGGGATGGTGTGAAAAATTAAATAGGTTGCATTTACTATTTCTACTCCAACGTAAACTACTTTGGGGAAGTGTTTGACATTAAAAGGGCTATATTTACTATTTCTATTCCAATCTAATGTACATTGAGGAAGGTGTTGGGCATTAAAAAGCATAGATTTACAATTCCCACTTCAAACTACACTACATTGGGGAAGGTATTGGATATTAAAGGGGTTACATTTACTGTTCCTACTCCACTCTAAATCTAGTTTGGGGAAAGTTTTCGACATTAAACAGGTTACATTTATTGTTCCCACTACAATCAATGCTACACTTAGAAAAGTATTGGATGCTAAATAGGTTAGAATTACTATTTAGATTAGATACATTGGGGAGGTGTTACATTTACTATTTCCATTCCAATCTATGATACATGCAGGACGGTGTTTGGAATTAAAAGGTTTAGATTTACAGTTCCCACTGCAATCTGAACTACACTGGGAAAGATGTTAGACATTAAAGACGTTACATTTACTATTCACACCCCAGTCTGCGCTACATTGGGGAAGGCGTTGGACAATTAAAGGGATTATAATTACTTTTCCTAGCCCAATCTAAACTACCTTGGGGGATATGTTGGGGATTAAAATGTTTAGGTTTACTATCTCTACCCTAATCTAAACTACATTGGAGATAGTATTGGACATCAAAAGGGCTATATGTAGTATTCCTACTCCAGTCCAAACTACTTTGGGAAAAATGTTGGCTATTAAATGGGATCACATTTATTGCTCCCGCTCCAATCATTGCTACATTGAGGAAAGTGTTGGACATTAAAGGGGTTACATTTGATATTTCCATTCCAATCTAATCTCTAATCACTGGTACATTGAGGAAAGTGTTGATATTAAAGGGTTTAAATTTACTATTTCCTTTCACTCTAAGCTACATTGGGGAAGATGTTAAAAGATTTAAAGTTACTATCACGACTCAAATCTATGCTAGATTGAGGAACGCATTAAAGGGTTTAAATGTGCTATTCCCACGACTCAAATCTATGCTAGATTGAGGAACGCATTAAAGGGTTTAACTGTGCTATTCCCACTCTAAGCTACATTGTGAAGATGTTGTACATTAAAGGTGCAATAACTATTCCTTCTCCAATCGAAAGTACTTGGAGAAGGTGTTCCACATTAAAGAGATTAGAATTACTGTTCCCACTCCAGTTTATATTACAGTGGAGAATGTGTTAGACATTAAACGGGTTAGAATCACCATTCCACTCCATTATAAGTTACTTTGCGGATGGTGTTAAACATTAAAAAGGCTATATTTACTATTTCTACCTCAATCTAAACTACTTTGGGAAAATGTTGGACATTAAGGGAGTTGTATTTACTTTTCCCTCTCAAATCCATGTTATGTTGAGGAAAGTGTTGGACATTGAAGGGCTTAGATTTACTATACCGATTGGAGTCTAAACTATATGGCAGAAGGTGTTGGACACTAAAAGCGATTTATTATTCCCATTTTAATCTAACCTATTTTGGACATTAAAGAGTTTGCATTTACTATTCTTGCTCCAGTCTAAACTACTTTGAGGAAAGCGCTGGATATTAAATGGATTACATTTACTATTCCCTCGCCAATCTAAGCTACATTGGAGAAGGTGTTGGTCATTGAAGGGGTTTACATTTACCAATCCCACTTCAATCAAAGCTACACTGAAGAAGGTGTTGGTCATTTCAGGGTCTATTATAACTAACATCCCTATAATCACACCTACATTAGGGAAGATGTTGGACATTGAAGGAGTTCTATTTACTATTTCCACTCTAATCTATACAAAATTGGTGAAATTGCTGGACAGTAACGCTGTTAAATGTACTATTCCCACTCCATTCTACACTACATTTGGGAAGGTGTTGGAGTTTGAAGGGACTATAATTACTATTCCCACTCAAATCTAAGCTACATTACACAATAATTAATATACTAAAAAAAAGTCAAAAATATAAAAAGTGTATTCAACATTACAGTTTAACATATCACTACCATATTAAGTAAATTTAATACTAGTAAAAATATATAAATCTATAAATTTAGAATTATTTTTCATTATTATGTACTGATAAGCTACAATAATTCATAAAAGGTTAACAAGGCATAAATGATTTATTAATGTAAAGGTTTGTGAGATCTTGAATTTCTAAAAGATGCTAAAAATAATCTCATCTCAAATTAAAAATGTTACATTTTATATACAAAAATATACAGGCAAAATCACAAAATTAAATTAACAATAAAAGCATAGCTACAATATTTTCTTTTGAATAATATTAGACCTATTTCTTTACAATAACATTGAAAAATGTTTACCAAATTTGTAGTCAAATTACTTTAAAAAAAAATTAAATTGAAACTTAAACTTATTGGTAAAAATATTACATTTAAATAAAACACTATAGATAACAAACATACTAAATTACACATTTTAATTAAAACAACAAATTAATTAATATTACACTAAAACCACTCTATTTATTCATTTTTAAATATTTTACATTCCAATATATTTTTGATAAACTCCCCAACCTTTTCCCCTATGAACACCACACCCCAACTAAAAACAAATAACCTAATTAAAACTAGAGTACTTAAACCATAGTGATACAGAAAGAATGCAAATATAATATTAAATGCAATTTATACAAATACTTATTTGTTTACAGGTTTTTTAAATAAAAATACAACAAATTATCTTGAAATGACCACTAAATTAAATAAAACTCAAACATTTTGTGGCAAAAGCAATTTATACACATAAGACATTGAAAAAAACATAATATTCAACAATATTATTAACAAAATTATTTAAAACAATACTAAAAAACAATATTCTATACCTTCAACACATTTTTCATATCACAATATTCTTTTGATGATATTCTGGTAAGATGATATTTCAAACACAATTTTTGGTCAAGCATCTGCTGTGCAGAGGTCAGTGGGCTACTTCCCATTGGTTCCATTTGGAATGGAGAGATGATGTAGCTTCTGTAGATTGCAAGTAGCAGAATTCTCCACCTCCTATCTTACACCCCTGCGCAGACAGAGTGAGCTGAGAAGGAGCCTTGGAGGAAGGTCCAGTGCAGCTTTTGACCATGTCAGAAGCGTTAGGGATGCCCCACTTATCTCATGTATTCCTGAACTGTCTTGGACTCTCCAGCTCTGGTGGCACTATTTCCCTGATTCTCCCCAGGCCTAATAGAGTAAACCTGCTGTGGTGCCCTGAAAGAAGGTACACTGTGAGCACATGTTCTGCCTGTACATGTTGTAGTGCCCCAAGGAGTGGGCAGTACCGACTGAGGGCCTCATTACGAGTTTGGCAGTTCGTGGACCGCTATGGTGGCAGTCCAAGCACCTTAATTTTGGAGGTCGGACCATCAGATTATGAGTTTGGTGGTCAAACCGCCAGAAGACCCTCAGCGGACTGCTGGCGTTGCCATAGTCAGTGCGGCGGGGACTCCGGCGGTTCTGAATGAAGCAGCCAATGTTGGAGATCCCAGTAATGGGACCACCATGGCCATTATGACCTGCAGGACCACCAAGCTTTCAGCGGTGATCCTACTGCCAATGAAAGCTTGGCTGTCGTGCAGATAAGGGGCCCAAAACTGGGGACACGGGCACGGGCACATGGAAGGTGAGGCGGGCCCCAAAATTTGGAGTTCGGGGGGGTGCTGTGTCTCGTGCACATTGTGATGCATGTGCAAGGTTCACCTATCGTGCCTACAGGTAGGGAAGCATGGCCAGGAGTAGCTCCATTAAACTGACCCCTGCATTCCCCGTCAGTTCAAAAGACCGCCACCATGGCGGTCCATCGGTCCAACCACCAAACTCGTAATGAAGCCCTGAATGTGAGAGCTGCTGTTCAGGACATGTGAAGAGCTACTCTGGATGTGAAGTTTGGTAGGTCAGGTGGTCACCCAGGCTGGGCACGACTGCAGACCCAGAACTCTTGCAGGAAAGCTGCCATTACCAGGAAGAGGAATCAGTGGGGCAGAAGCTATGACAGACTGAAGAAATCCTCTTAAATGTAGAACAGAGTGATAGAAGTAGTACTTGAATGGGTTTTGTGGAGACAAATTCCCGAAACATCACAAAAAACAGTCCAGGTGAGATCATAATATTGCATTTGAAATCTGCAGCTCAATTACAGCTGTGTTGCTTTCTGCACAGGTGCCTTGAAGCTGTGTGGCACCTGGCAACCTAGCAAAATCAAAAATGTAATTCAGTATTTGGAAGTTGAGCCCTTTGAAGTCAGCCACCATTGAACCATCACCACGGGATAGTGCATTTCTTTAACATTCACAACTTGTCTGCTACGTTTGTGCACCAACCTCAGCACCGCTCCCCTTATAATCATGTGAGCTTGAATCTCCCAATTCACTGACGCCTCACCTTGAGTCAGCCTGCAGCCGCTTATCCATATGACACAACACTTCAGAAGGAAGTAGCCACTTTCTTACAGTGAGGAGAGGATGGGCAGGAAAAAGAGCGGAGCACTACACAATCTCACTGTAAGAGCTGGGCAGGGCATGAGAACTGTGGGGCACCCTAAGAAAATCAAATCCCCACTGAGGCATCTATGATTTGGGCCTTTACAAGACTGGAAAAAAAACTCAGCCGCATCAAAGAGCATAACAACACTGAAGTGATGCAAAGTGTCAATGTTGCTAGTAAGAGCAAGGGTTGGAGCTCGCAAGCTCTTCATCAGTAAGTATTGAATCAGGCCAGAATAGAACTTGGTTTTTACCAAGATACCTTTTGTAAATAATTTTAACACTCTGATCATTGTAGTTTTTTGAGTCTCCTGTAGGACACTTTGGCGGTCATTCTGACCGCGGCGGCCGGTGGTCGCCGCCCGCCATGCGGTTACCGGCGAATGACCGCACCGCGGTCAAAAGACCGCGGCGGTCATTCCAACTTTCCCGCTGGGCCGGCGGGCGACCGCCAAAAGGCCGTCCGCCGGCCCAGTGGAAAGCCCCTGCAATGAGGAAGCCGGCTCGGAATGGAGCCTGCCGGAGTTGCAGGGGTGCGACAGGTGCAGTGGCACCCGTCGCGATTTTCACTGTCTGCAAAGCAGACAGTGAAAATCTTTGTGGGGCCCTGTTAGGGGGCCCCACGGCACCCGTTCCCACCATCCTGGACAGGCTGGCGGGAAGGGGGTCGGAATCCCCATGGCGGTGCTGCAAGCAGCGCCGCCATGGCGGATTCCCTGGGCCAGGGGAAAACCGGCGGGAAACCGCCGGTTCCCCTTTTCTGACCGCAGCTTTACCGCCGCGGTCAGAATAGCCCAGGAAGCACCGCCAGCCTGTTGGCGGTGCGGCCCTCCGCCATGGCGGTCAAGGACCGCCAGGGTCAGAATGACCCCCTTTATGCTAATCATTGTGAGTGTGGGTAAAATGTTGTTCAGCTCTCAAGAGAGAGGATCATGTTCATGTGAAAGCCTCTAGGAATGTTTTCAATGGTTAGAAAAAAGTTACAGTTGAAAGAAGGCATCATTTCTATATTGAGAAGAATCAATGACAAAGCCTGTAGGATTTATTTTTTATTCTGGCAGTGGCTAAATTATAGAGAGATCTAAAGGTCATGGAGGATAAATTATGTTACTGGCAGGGAGCTAGTGAAGAAATCTTGTAGCAGGAAAATGATGGTCAGTTTTAGTGGACAACGAATCAGCTGATTCAGCATTACAAGATCTTGGTACCAAATTGATTTGGCTCACAGGCAGGACAGCAGTATAAAGACGTATGAGTAGTCAACACAAGACATGTTCACTGTCCCTACTTCAATGGTCCTGTGATGTTCTGAAATAAGAAGCATCATATTTGGTCTGTTTAGTTGATGTAAGCAATTGCTGTTAATCAAGCTAACTTGAGAAACCAAAGTTAGGTTAATAATAAAATAGGACCCCATATTATTTAGCTTTGGGCTATAGAATATGTTGTTTATGACAGCTCAGTGATTTTCAGAGAACGAAGGAAGGGCCTTCCTGTACTCCTAAAGACAAAAATAAAGTTCAGTCTTGGAGCTATTACAGACAATTTTGTAATTATTTGATTTTAAACATTGTGTTTTTTAAAATATTTCTTATAATTGTTACATCACACCCACACATATCCCCCTTGTCCTTTTCTAATCACAAATCTTTTTGCATCCTGAATCTGTGTAAACCTACGGATCTTCTTGCCATTTTTCAGTCTTAGAGCATGATTTATATGTTGGCGAAATGGGAACTCTATCGCAACAGTGACGGAGTTCCCTCCTCACCAACATCACGGTCTGCATGCCTGATTTAAATTTGGCTGAACCATAGTTTGATGATAGCAAAGGCTACTTTGTCTTTACCACAGTCGAACCCCTACGACAGCCTGATGGACTAAAGGCCGTCGGAGGTTTGGCTGTGTATCAACCCACCCTAATTTTGTTTCATTTTTTTAAAAATAGTTTTTGCATACAACAATAAGGTGGGCATACCCACCTGAATAAATGAACTAATAACCCCCCACCCCAGCTTTGCCTTCCTCCAGCCCTTGACACCACTGTGTTGTGTATAGAAATAAGCTGGTAGCCAGCAACCAAAATAGTGTTGCATGTCTTCTTCAGTCTGCAATCTAGTATGGGACAACAGGTACAGCACTCGTAACCGATTAGGGCATGTGAGTCCTCTTGGTCTTGGTTAAGATACTACCAAATTGGGTCCCACATTGTAGTGAATTTTCCCGATGCATCCTATAGATCATGTGCTATCTTTTCATAGGATAAAAGTTGCCAAATTTTATGCAGCAACATTGAGGTGTTTATGATAATATCTTTCCCGCAGAGGCCTAGAATAGTCTGCTTAGCTGCTAAAAGAAGGCAGGGGATCTTTTTCACTTTAGCGGAATGAAGAGGATATGCATTCTTCTAGGGCAGACCCAGTAGGCTCAAAAGAGTGGCGTTACTTAGGGGCTTCCCCTCACTGTCTGCTATGGTATCTAGAACTGTCTCCCAGAACTGACCCAAACAAGGACAAGGCCACAAGATTTAGTATATAGTCCCTGCCCCTCCACATTCTCTCCAGCATTCCCCGGGTCTGTTACTTTGCCACACATAAAGCCATACTGGTGTGTAATGCCATCTGTACAGAATCTTGTAGGTTGTCTCCCTCCTCTGACTGTGTCTCTCAAAGTTGATTGTGCATGTATGGATGGTGTCCCATTGTTTATCATCTGATGCAATGTCTAGATCCTCCTCCCAATTGTTCCGATATAAAGGGGGAGCCCGGGGGATGTTAGAAAGCAGGTAGAGTATATCTGGGAGATCAAAAGGCAGGGCCTTAGGAGGCCCTGTAGGAACTTCCTTTGTAGAGAGATGCAGGACCCAGTGCCTAGCCTGTAAAATGTGGAATCTCTCCTGCTCTGGCACTTGATATGTCTGATGTCTTCAAAGGGCCAAATTGAGTTCTTATGTAATATGTCTCGGAGCCAGTAGCAGCCGCTTGCGATCCACATCTGGAAGGGGGCTATCAGATGGGCACAGTGGTTATAGAAACTATCCTTGAAGCTATCTAGTCCCGGGTGCTTCCCCTGCATTAGGTGTTTTATAGCTTACACCTCTGACTTCGTGATGGGCTCATCTATGTTTTCCCTTTCTGCTGGGGAGAGGTTGGGGAGCGGAGTGACTGTAGATAGGTGCACTAGGTCTCTATGTCTGGGCTATCAGCCTTATGTAGGGAACTATAAAATGTGTGGAACACATCAGTGTTTGCCTCCTCAGAGGTGCATAGGACCCCTGCAGCATTCTGAACTTCTCTTGTGTACCCCTTAGTTTATTGAGCTTGGAGTTTGCTCGCAAATAGGGAGCATGCTTTGCTGGATCCCTCTTAGAATCGGGTTCCAAAACGGGCCTGAATATACTTGGCTTAGCCATAATCTAGGGTGCACATTTGGCCGTAGAGTGCTGTTAGGCTATACCAGAGTTTCTTAGAGGGGCGGGCTTTATAGTCTTGTTCCAACCCGAGTAGATCTTCTATAAGTCAGAGCAGTTCAGTATCCCTCATCGCCTTGAGACAGCTAGCATCTTTGATGAAGACACTTCGCAGAAAAGGTTCACTTCCCCATGTGGTTGAGTTGTAGGTATTCCCATATAGTAGTTATTATCCCAGATTGCACTACTGGGTTCCTTAAAAGGAAGTCATTCAGTCTCCATGTATCCCATTTATGTACTGGTTTTGGGCTGGGAGAGTTTAGTGTGATCTGGACCGGGCCGTGATCCAAAATGGCCATGGGCTCTTGGGAGATGTCCTCCACTTGAGGTAGCATCTTTTGATCTATAAGGGGGTAGTCGATCCTAGCATAGGCATTGTGGGCTGATGGAAAGTGTGAGTGGTCAGTTACTAGTGGGTGGAGATAGCTCCAGGCATCTGTCAAGGCTAGGTCATCGGGTATTGCATTATCCTCTGATGATTGAGTTGGTGTACCTCCTAACCTCTGTTATTCTGGTCAAATGTGGTGTGCATAATGCAACTGAGGTATCTCTGAACAGGAGTGGGTAATCTGTGGCAGTAGCAAACTTTTGAGCAATGGGGATCACAAATGTGCCCTTGCTGGTGCTTTGGCAGTAGACGTTACCTATCACTATGAGGGTGCCCTGCTAATCGCCCACTATCACTAGCCAACTGACTTGGTCAATAGTTAAGATATGTTGTTTGTGAAATTTAGTGGTATCTCTGAGTAGGATTGCTACCCCTGCTAGTGGGGCTTATGAATGGTACTGGAGTGGGAAGGTTCTGGAGCCAAAGCTGGTCTCCCTTAAGTAGTTGTATCACTTACAGTATGCATATATCTACCCCAGACCTCTTCAGCTCACCCAAGACACTAAGCTGTTTGATTGGGTTATTAAGGCCCCGGGTAATATATGTTAGCATCTGTAAAGTTGGTGGCGTGCGCATTAAAGGTGGTTAGGAGTGTGTAGCTATTATGGATCGCCATTCGCGCTGGATAAATGGGCTGCTGTGTAAATAAGGTGATTTTTAGGAGGTGTCATATCCCCTTGCAGACTGTAAACAGACCTCACAACTAAAATCATAAGAGACCAATGTCCAACATAGAAAGGTGAAGGGAGTCCTGTGCAGGCCCTGGGCCTGATTGTTCCTCACTTTGTTGAAATATCAATGCAAACATTTGTCTTGGGGAAGTAGTGGCCTTTGTGAAAGTGCCTCATCAGCCCACCCAGGGACCCACAATACCCCTAGCCCCGTTAGAAGCAAAAGAAACAAGCATTTACAATGCATCGGGTCTCGCGTTTGCTCATGTTAGAGCTGATCGCGTTGTAAACTCCTAACCCGACTTTTCACCTATCGGGCAAAAGTGCATGTATGTACATAACCCGAAAAAGTGAAATCAAGTACGTAAAGCGCTCAACTTCTGCCAAGCGAGATCGGGCTCGTAAATTAGAGAAAAGAAAGTCCACGAGCCCGATGGAAAACAGCGAGCCTCGCATGTTTTCTGTACTTGGTCGCTGCGCTGGAGGAGGGCTAGCCACCGGAAAAGGCATGCCATATGCGTGACTTCGACTAATGAAAGCAAGCGGATTTTATTAGGGAAGCCCACCAACCAATAAAAAACACTGATGTGAAGTTGACAGGGCTTCGAGCCCTTTTATAAATACAAAATAGTGTCCCTACGAAACGCATGCGCGAGCGCATGCAACGCAGGCTCGACCCTAAAAAGGGCATCCAGCAAACCTATCTAGCTTGGAGAGTCCAGAAGCTCAGGGTTGCTCAGTAGAATGTTGCTATACAGCTGTGGGCCCACTGACTAGCGGGGGCTCCAGGCTCTCCCTGGTTACTCACCTCAGGTGTGAGAGGAGCCTTATTTTGCTGGGCTCTATCTCCTTGTCATTTCGGTCCCAGTGGCCAAGGTGCAACATGGTCCGTTTCTGTGTAAAGCTCAGGAGCATTCCAGCCAACTCCAGTGAAGTAAGGGATCTGGCCTTGCCCTCTCACTGGAAAAGGAGTTGGAAAGGATGCCCCTACTGATATGTGATCCCTGTAGATCTCAAGAAGCCTGTGATCAGTTTGAAGGACCTACTCTTAGTTCAGTTCTTCTCCGACTCTGGCCGGTCCCTCAGGATGCAGTATTGCCAAGACTTGCTCCTCCCATGCTGTGAGTTGTGGGGGAGGAGGTGGGGGTCCTCCACCGGTCCTCTGTACAGCGAGCTGGTATCTTGCTGCAATGGAACGTACCTTCCACCTCTTCCTGATGTCATCCCTAGTACTTGGGTGCTGTCCCACGGCGTTGACCCTGTCCACGATTCTCCACCATAGCTTCATCTTCCTAGCTATAGATATCTGCTGCACCTGTGCTCCAAATAGCTGTGGTTCTACCCTGACAATTTCCTCCACCATGACCCTTAGCTCCTCCTCTGTGAAATGGGGGTGTCTTTGTGGTGCCATGGGTGTTGTGTGATGTGTGTTGGTGAGGATGTGTTGGGGTGTGTGATGTGGAATGCATGAGTGGTGTATAGGTGTGAATAGTGTGTGGCTCTAGTTGTGTCAGTGGTCTTGGTGTCTCTCTGTTGGCAATGGTTTGTAATTGTAAGGGGTTGTGGGTACTGTGGGTGTGTGTTTTATAGTGGTGTGGGTGTGTGGGTGTGGTGTGTGTATGGGTGTCAGGTGTATGTTGTTTGAATTGTTTTGTTTGTGTGTGTCCATTTTGAGGGCAGCGGTGTGTACCGCCAACGGTTTACCACTGTTGAATGTCTGCCGTGGTGATTCGTGGGTCATAATGTGGTGGGCGTTGTTCTGTTGGCGTAACGGTGTGGGTTTTGATACGGCCAGTTTATCACTGACCTTTGGTCTGTCGGATTTGTGTATGTGGCTGAATACTGACGAATTGGTGTGTCATAATATGGTGAACGGATATCTTCCGCCGCCGCGGTAAGTTGGCGGCCGTCAGCGTGGTGGTAAGTGGGATTTACTGCCAATGTCTTAATGAGGGCCATAATTCGGAAACCAAATATTTCTGTTACTCTAATTTCTTCTGCTCCTCCTTGCCTACAAAAGACGTCATATAACATTTTCTGTGCTGTACAGGTGTGCTGTTCTAGCCCTATCTGCAACAATGCACCAAGATAATGGACTATTCCATGAATTCCCTTTCATGTAAGCCTCAAGTTTAAGTCAGTGGCTGTAGCCGAATGTTGTGTGCTGGTCCTGTCCACTGGATTGAGATATCAACCCCACACGGTGCCCTGAATTTGCCCACCTGTATTTTCTGCACCACAGTGGTGACTTGAAGCACATTGCCCGCTTACTGCTTTGATAGGAATCAGCGGTCCCTGGTTCAGCACCTTTTTCTATTCTCACTGTTGTGTGCCTGTTGATTATAGGCTGCAGCATAACTGGCCGAGGGAATCTGCTCGCCACTGCCTCAAACCTGGCGACACAAGGTAGTAGCCAGAATACTAAACTAACCCCCCACTTTGTACCAAAGCTTTTATGGCACCATGAAAAGGAAGCAAGTAATTGCAGCCTTCCTCAGAAGAGCTTGCTTGTCTCTTCCATCCAAGCATCTATCCATTCATCTTTTCATCCTTCCATCCATCCATGGATAATCACCATTTCACCTTTATGTTCGTTCATCCTTTCAGTCTTTTAGCTAAACATTCAGCCTCTCAACATTCTGTCAATCTGTTCATCCATCCATATCCAAACCTATCCATATATCTTTAAAACTATCCATCAAACATATTCATCCTTTTACTCAGTCATCCACCCTTTCATTCACCATACCCCTTTCATCCATTCATCCACTCATTCGCTCATCCATCCTTCCATCATTCATCCATTCATCCACCCTTTCACTCAGCCACCCATCCTTTTACTCATCAATCCACCCACCCCTCATCCATCCTTTCACTCACTCATACATTCACCCTTTCACTCACTCATCCATCCATTCACCCTTTCAGTCGCCTATCCCTTTGGACTGAACTCTGGTAAGTCAACTCTCTACTATTATCACCCCGACCTGCATGCCATCACATACTCACACCCTCACACTCACTCCCACCACTCCACTACATCCCACACACTCCACCATCACATCTCACTCATCCCAATGCCCAGCCCTGCATGCTGTACCAACGCATGGGCACCCCTTACAGCTCTGCATGGACATTCATCACTAAAGCATGCATACCATAGAGAACTAACAACCCCACCATACACTAACATTCACAAGTGAAACCTGGCAGGGCAAATCCAACTATAGTGGGAGGCAGTCTCACACCAGCGGGCCCCTGCCAAAAGCCAGACATCTGAACAGCATTCCACCTCTGCTGCCGCTAGTGGCCAGGAGGCCACACCACAGGACTCACAGGCCACCAGCACCACTCCCCCTGCAGAAGGTGAACCACTCACAAACCTTCCCTGTGATCCAGACAGAAGCCAGAGACAATTGCCAAGACACCCGCCAGAAAATGAGACTCTCCTGATTGTCACCCTTGTGTCCCACTCTGTCACCCCGTCCACCTTGAACTGCCATTGTTCCCCCTTCCTATGTTCCCTTGGACAATGCACCTGTGCTACAAACAGATTGGAACAATACCCTGGACTTTCCTCCATCATCACTCCATCCCATTGCACTAACCCCTCTATATATTAGCACTTCAATAAACACCCTTTTTAAAAAAAACATTTGGAGAATGTCATGTATATCAAGTATGCATTTATTGAAACAAGTACAAACATTGCAAATCAACTGTACAGAGAATGAGCATAGATTAATGACCTGTAGATGGATGTAGTGATCACACCAGGTATATATGTCAGGTCACCAACCTCTGCAAAATGAATTGCCAGAGGGAACAGTAAGTGAGCCTAAAAGTAGAAAATATCAGCATGCCACTGCCATACAAATTACAACCAAAGTCATTGAAATGTAAAGTAACACTGACCTACCTGTGTGTCAATGGAAGTATTGTCGGATCACATATGCTCTGTTGTACTCATCCTCATCATCTGCCTCCTTATCCTCACTGTCCACAGGGTCTGCTGCTGGCACACGGGCCTCTCCAGCCTCCTCCTCCTGCAGGAATGGGACATGGTGCCTGAGGGCCAGGTTATGCAACAAGCAGCATGCCACCACTATCTGGCAGACCTTCTTTGGTGAGTAGCACAGGGATCCACCTGTTAGATGGAGGCACCGGAACCTGGCCTTCAGGAAGCCAACGGTCCTTGCAATGATCCTTCTGGTTCGCCCATGTGCCTCATTATAATGTTCTTCTGCCCTTGTCCTGGCATTCCTCATAGGGGTCAGCAGCCATGATAGGTTTGGTTAACCAGAGTCACCTGCACATATTGAGGGACAACATTTAACCACACACTATCCTGTATGGCCAACACCATACACCAATATATACTGGGTGGAAACCAGGGCTCACCTATTAGCCACACCCTGTGCCTCTATAGTTGGGACATCACATTTGGGATGCTGCTATTCCTCAGGACAAAGGTATCATGCACCGACCCAGGATACTTAGCATTGACGTGGGAGATGTACTGGTCCGCCAAGCACACCATCTGCACTTTTATGGAGTGGAAACTCTTGCAATTCCTGAACACCTGTTCATTCTGCCGGGGGGGGGGGGAACTAATGCAATATGAGTACCATCAATTGCCCCAATTATGTTGGGGAAATGTCCCATTGCATAAAATTTGGCCTTCACTGTGGCCAAATCCTCAACCTGGGGGAAAACAATGTAGCTGCACATGTGTTTTATCAGGGCAGACAAGACTCTTGTCAGCCATATTGAGAACATTGTCATTGTCATTCCTGCTGCCAAGCCCACTGTCACTTGGAAAGAAACAGTTGCCAGGAAATGGAGTACTGATGGCACTTGCACAAGAGGGGAGATACCAGTGGGAAGACGGATAGCAGATATCAGGTCAGGTTCCAACTGGGCACACAGCTCTGTGATTGTGGCCCTATCAAGTCTATATGTGAGTATAATGTGCCTGTCTTCCAGTGTTGCCAAGTCCACCAGGGGTCTGTACACGGGGTATGTCTCCCTCTCCTATTCATCCACAGCTGTAGGAATCTAAGGGACATAAGAGTGAGGATCCGGTCACAAACTGAACAATGGAGCTACAACAGTAGTTTGCATCCTGTAAACATGACCCCCATTTTCTATCATATTCCTCACTTGCTACGTGACCTGCCATAGGAGAGGAACAACACTGCATGTGTTGCTGTGACCTGTGTCTGGAACCTACCATGGCCCATGTGACTGGGGAAAGGGCCCCAGCCTTCACTTTGGAGGAGTTGGACAGACTGCTGGATGGGGGTCCTACCCCAGTACGGACTGCTGTATGGGCCGCCAGACCAACAGGTGAGTACACTGTGAGCATGATGCATGTGTCATGTATGCATCGAGTTGTGTGTGTGAAGGTCTCGTGTAAGGGGGGTGGGTGGATGTGTAACAGGCAGGACTGTTTGTCTAATAGTCTTTTCCTGTGTGTATTGCCTCTGCAGGTCAGCGCTCATCAAAGAAGGATATATGGCGTGCCATCGCCAAGGAGGAGGGGACCCTGGGGGTCTATGGCAGGCAGAGCACCCACTGTCGGAAACGGTGAGAGGACCTGAGACGCTGGGCACGGAAGACCGCGGAGGCCCAGCTGGGGATGGCCTCCCAGCGAGGAAGGGGTGCCCGGCGACCCTGATCCCCCTGATGGCCCACATACTGGCGTTAGCCTGTCGAGAGTTGAATGGGCGCTTGAGGGCATCACAGCAGCCACAAGGGGGTGAATATAGTGGCCATCATTACAACTTATGCATGGTAGGGTGGTGTCCGTGTGGGGGATGTGTGTCAGTGGGTGCCCCTAGGCCAGGCCTGACATTGCAGCCTAGGTCCCCTGGTGGCTAGGGATTTCAAGGGCTAACTAGCTCGTAGGCATCCACTACTGGTCAGGGCTGTGTGGGTCCCAGGTGTGCTGCATTTGGCGGTGTGTACCCCTCCCCATGGTTTGATGGCAAGCTATTTCTGTGGTAGTGCAATGCATAGTGCATAAGCCTGTTCCCTGTGTGTGAGTGTGCTGTGTACGCCAATGGTGGTGTTGGTGCCACCATTGACCCAGTATATCCTTTGTCTCTTTCCCCCGTTTCTTGTTTTGTCATCCTGTTCTTATGTGCATTAGCATCATCTGGCGGAGGAGCAGAGGCACCGGCGATGGAGGGAGCTACATCTCACAGGACCCAGGAGGCAGAGTCCACTGGCGCTGAGGGCACCAGTGGGATGGAGGGCGAGGGGAGCACTAAGGCAGAGACTGGAGGGGACAGTTCAGACACTGATACCGCCTCCAATGGAAGCTCCCTGGTGGTGGCGGACACTTCTGTGACCACCCTAGCTACAGGTACAGCTGCCACCCACGTACCAGCTCCACCCTCCCAGCAGCCCCTCAGCGAGTTGCCCGTGCCCGCTCACCCAGCAGGGTGGGCATCTCCTTCGCCCCAGGCACCTCAGGCCCTGCCCCAGTAAGCCCTGCTGTCCTGAGTGAGGAGGCTATTGACCTCCTGAGATCCATCTCTGTAGGGCAGTCAACCATTGTGAATGCTATCCAGGGGCTGGCAGCCCAGATGCAACAATTTAATGCATTCCTGGAGGGCATTCACACTGGATTGGCGGCCCAACAGAGATCGATTCAGGCTCTGGCCTCCTCTCTGATGGCAGCCATTGTCCCTGTTTCTACCGTCCCCCTTCCAACTTCCACTGTCGAGTCCGATTCCCCTCAACCCCAACCTATCCCAGGCACACATACAGGTGGCATGCACACAAGACAACACCCAAGAGTGTCACAGGCAAACACAAGCACCACACTTCATCCCACAGGCACTCACAAAAACACGATCTATTTGCAGACACAACAACATCCAGTATTTCCACTGTCTCCCCCTCCTCCCCCTCCACCACATCCCTCCCAGCCACGTCCACACTCACACCTGCATGCACTACATCAGCATCCACTACCAGCATCATCACCACATCAAGCAGAACACACACCTCACTGGCAAACACCTCCACAACATCCATGTACACGTCCCCTGTGTCCTCTCCAACTGTGTCTGTGCTCCCCTCTTTAAGTACACAAACTCAAGCACTCAGACACCCAACAGCCATCCACCTCACAACAGCATACAGCCCATGCACCTGCACCCAAATCCAGCAGACAGACACCTCCAACAACCACTCCCTCATCCTCCCTTCCCATTCCCTCTCCCTCTTCCCACCCCAATGTCCCTAAGAAGCTTTTCCTATCCACCACTGACCTCTTCCCTCCCCTTCCCCCCCCATCCTGCACGTATGGCCAGGGATTCACGAACCCAGCCAACCACCTCAGCCACACAGTCCACGGGCCCAGTCCTAATCACACCCACTCATGGTGGAAAGGGATCCAGGCCACATGTACTGAAGGGGGAGGAGCCTGCACCAGCCAGCCTAAAGGGGAAGGAGCCTGCCCCAGTAGGCAAGAAGACCAAGAAGCCTGTACCAGCAGGCAGGAAGACCAAGGAACCTGCACCAGCAGGCAGGAAGGCCAAGGAGCCTGCCCCTACCACCAGAAAAGGTAAGGAGCCTGCACCAGCAGGCAGGGAGGGCAAGGCACCTGGACCAGCAGCTGTGATGGAGCCCCCACCACCAACCATGGTTGTGCATCCGTCCGAGGGTGCAGGGGATGTGCAGGAGCCTCCCCCCACCAGCAGCACCACCACTGTGCATCCGTCCGAGGGTGCAGGGGATGTGCAGGAGCCTCCCCCCACCAGCAGCACCACCACTGTGCAGCCGTCACCGCTGGCGGACGCTATGTAATCCTGCCTCCATGGGCTTCTGTGCGGCCTGCCCCCTCCAGAGCCAGTGGGCAAGACACCACTTGAGAGACTGTGGTCTTGCACTCCCCAGGACAAAGAGCACAGGGCATGTTGCCCCCTCCAGAACCAGTGGCAAGGCACCCACTTGAGGGAATGTGGCCCATCACTCCCCAGGATCAAGCACAGGGCATGTTGCCCCCTCCATAATCAGTGGGCAAGACATCCACTTGAGCAAGACACCCACTTGAGAGACTGTGGCCCATCACTTCCCAGAATCAAGCACAGGGCATGTTGCTCCCTCCAGAACCAGTGGGCAAGACACCCACTTGAGAGTCTGTGGCCTTGCACTCCCCAGGACAAAGAGCACAGGGCATGTTGCCCCCTCGAGAACCAGTGGGCAAGACACCCACTTGACAGACTGTGGCCCATAACTCCCCAGGATCAAGCACAGGGCATGTTGCCCCCTCCAGAACCAGTGGTCTTGTTTCATCTCCCGGCTGAGGTGCCCCCATCCTCCTGAGGTGCCTGGCTATTTACCAACTTATGCCCCTGCAGTGTTCTCTCTGTGTTGAAGCAGGTGACAAGTGGGGCCTTGGACTTTGGCCTGTGGCCATGTGGGCCAGGCAAATTGAGGACTGGGCTGTACCCCTTTTTTCTATATATTGGTATGTATCTGTTATATTGCCTAACTTATTATTTCTACTGCGTTGATCTTATTACAAACACTTTGGTGACATTGTTTTGTCCTTGCATTATTCAGCCGATTTACGGGGATAAATTGTTTTTCTTCTGCAGCTGTTTGTGTGTATGGTGTGTGTCTGGGGTGTGTGTGGTGCGTGTGTGTGTCACTCTCTTTTTCCTCCCCCCCCCCTTGTGTGCTAACCGGCTGTACTCACCGTCTTCGTCTTAGCCGGCGTTGGTGTTCATGGTGGAGCAAAACGTAGAATTTAATCTGAAAAACATGCAGTTTGGGTTCCATGGCGGCGTGGTCCGTCCCTGTATCTCCAAAGGTGAGTCCTTTCACGTCTGAGCTCAGTTTCCGCCAGTCTTTTGATGTCGTTGGTACCACCCCAGAAAAGATGGAGGTTTCCTGTGTCTTAATATGGTGGGCGGAACAGTATCTTCCGCCGGCTGTAGGCGGCTACCGCCGTGGTGCCTGTTGTTTCCGCCCTGGCAGTCGGTGTGGTACATTGGCTGTCTTTCAGAGATCTTTCCGCCATGGTCATAATTTGGTGATATTACCGCCACTTCATCACCGACCGCCAGGGTCATAATGAGGGCCAATATGTAAATTTAGAGTCTTCTCATCCATTCATGACTGGACGGCATTGTTAATCTTTTAATTGTTCGTATAGTTATCGGAATGATTGTCGGTATCTCACAAAATAAATTAAAACAACAGAAAGCGGTTGTACTTACTTAGAACAAATGTTAAATATGCCAGTAGCAAGAGCTTTATTTGAAAAGGCAGTCAAGTGGAACGTTAGTTCCAGTCACCATTATAAAATGGAGCACCTTAGAATATTATCCCACATCCTATAGCAACAATAATATGAATGATGTTGTTTTATACCCAGACACTGTACAACCTTGTGCCCCATCATCTCTCTTTGAGGCTTTTGCTTTTCCCTCCAATCTTGCACTTGCATGAAGCCACGATCCACTCACGTGATCACAGTCTTAGGGGACTTCCTGCCTCTCTCCATTAGTCGATTGAGTATTTTAGCATTTGTCTTGGTGTAGTGTTCGTCTTATTTCCCTCTTCTGGTGTTTGATTTCCAGCGCTGTTCTCGCTTTCAAAGTACCTCCACTTCTCTGGTATTTCTTGTCCATATTAGTTATCTTCTTCTCTCCAGTCTCCATGCCGAATGCATGCCTTTTCTTCAAATTCTCCTATTCCAGCTCCCCTCTTCCTTTTCGGTGTATGTATGACTTCAGTAAGCCTGAGGCACACAGTTTCAGTGCATTTTGCCGGACTTCCGTGCAGGAAAAGATGGAGTCAAATACACCATGAGTGTGACGGTCCTGACGGGAGAGTAATTTCCTTGGTATTGGGACTCTCCACAGGCCTTTCTACTTGTCCCAGTATCTCAGCAGTTGCCTAATGTATTACACCTCTAAACCTATCAAATTTAGAGGAGATTAACCACAACCCCTGCTCACCCATGCGTGTTCCTTCTACACGTTACTGCTCCAGCACACTTCTGTACATTTAACACCATGAAGGGAGGTGGTCCCTGGTGAAAAGGAGACTATTTAGCATAACCTTATGAATTGTAATGAAATTCCAGAAAATGACATACAGACAACTGCGCATCTGTTGTCATTCCTTTTATAGGAGACTCACTTTTCTGGGCTCTGTTGATCAGGATGGAGGCCGTTAGGATGCTCAGGTTCTAAGATGACTTGTGTCCATGAAGTGCCCATTGCACACATGACCAGGACGAGAGGCCACTCCCACACAGAGTTAAGCCAAGAACAGTCATTGATGCACTGCCCAAAGGAGAAGCTATCCCAATATATGGGAAGGACAACAGGCAGATTAAACAGCATACCACATTATAATTATAATATTGTATTGTTTATATACAGGTACATGCCGCAATCCTTCTGTTAGAATTATCAGCTTATTGGCAATTAATTTACTGACCTCAGAGCAATGAGAGGTTGAGTCAGGCTTGCCACCTTTACACTCATGATCTGTAGATCATTTCACGAATTCGGATAGGACAGCAGGATAGCCATTGGTCAATACATTCTGATGAACTTTATATCTCTTAGCACAGGAATACAATACTATAGGCAGTCATATTTTGCAGTACAGTGTATGTCAAGAATATTTGGACTTATAGTACATGGATTTTGATTTACTTTATTTTTCTGCAGTGGCACGATGTAGAAGGGTGCTATTTCTTCCAAGACAAGCCTTTTTAGGGGAGTTTTTCTGTCTGTTGTCGAATGTCCTAAAAACTTACAGCTTAGAGCCAGACCATTGCTTACCAGTGACTGTTTTCTTGTCAGACTCATTTACTTCCTTTTTCTTCGATGGCTTATCTTCCTGTTGTGTGTGTCCCTCTCCTGAAGCATTGCTCCTTTACCAGTGGCTGCTACTGTAAATAAAAAGTAGTAGGGTGGGGGGGAATATTAATAAAAAAGAAGGACTTATCTGCCTCTGCCGTCTGTCTCTGCACTCCTTTGTTCTCAACCGCACAAATTCCCAGAGAACCCACTGAATCCAGGTGCTGCTTTCATGCTAATACCAAGCATGAGAGAAGCATCATGATTGGCCTGAGCAGGCTGGTTTGGCGCTTGCTCAGGGGCAGGGAGCCTGTGCCTTTTCACAACCCGGCTGTGCAACACAGCTGGGTTGGAGAAATATAAGTGCCATGTCTGTTTGGCCGGCCTATGACAACCGGCCAAACTGACATGCAAACTTACAAGTGCCCACCACTCCTACTCCCTGCTGCTTTCCAAGAGGAGGCCCTGCCCTGCCCCACCCTAGACTCGCGTCTGATGTCATTTGCTAGCTTTGAACAGGTACTTGATGCTCCTCCGCCATTACAGAGGAGCCGTTACTGTTCTTCACTAAACATTTGAATGGATGACGTGTAGCCTTCCATTGCTCATATTTTAGTGAGCTTTTTTTTAAATCTTTCTTGCCTGTGTTTCCTAGCTCTCTCCCTCATGTGCTTTTCGTTCTTTCTTACATACTCGCTGCATACTCTGTTTGCTCTCTCATTTCCCCACCAATTGCTTTCCCCACCTCTCCCTGGCCTTTTTTAGGTCTGGCGCACAGGCGCTTTGACTTGTTGTAAGTATTGTGGGCTTTTAACCACACCCATCAATTTTCGTCCGTTACCAGGCTTGCCTTTCAAAAATCACCTGATGTCAGTGGTAAATGCTTTACATTTGCCTTGCCTTGAGGCTGTGTTTGTCATGCCTTGAGGACTGCCCCTGTTACATGGATTATTGGGTGACTGCCGTAATATTTCAGCAAGGTCAAACTATTTTTTCTTTTGTCTCTCCTCTTTGTGCTGCATGGCGGCCATGGCGCTCACATCGCGAACAGCCTGAACTTGATTGGCGGTATTGGAGCGCTGATCACATTGTTCACAGTTACCTAATCAGAGTCATTTCTTGTGGCTCTCCCCTTAAAACACTTGAAATTGGTAAATGCTTTACGTAACACAGAAATCCTCAAAGCGAAAACCGCTCTCCCAGCACAGCAGGAGAACCGATACTACAATATTCACTGCACTCGAGAAACTAGCCCCATAATGCTTTGCAAGGCATTATTTTTACAAAACATATTTTCTCATAACTCACTCTGTTGTGATCCTAAGACAATGGACCACCCTCAAAACATTCACAGTGATGTGCTCTTTATGTCTACACCTATACTACGTTAGTGGGGACTCAAAAATAAAAAACCCTACCACCATTCATTTTCTTTTTAAGCTCTTTTAGGGCTGGAACCTTTGTTTTATAACTGAGAGAAGTTATGTTTTATGGGCCTTGTTTGTAATACCATTGTAATAGGCTTGCTAGCCTTGAAAGTGTGTAATGCGCTATGCCCTCTAGAGACTACATATATGGCTCCACTATATTACTTTCTCACATTCTTTTTTCATGTGGTTATGCTCTCTAAGGGCTGACTATGTGGTTACATGACCATGTTTCTTCCAAATGCTATTTTTATTGTAGTGCCCTCTAGGGGCTGTTCTGAGCATTGTACTTCAACATACTATAATGTTCACAGCACAAACACTTGCCCCATAATGCTTTGCAGGGCTTTATGTTTACAAAACCTTTTTGCACATAACTCAGCCAGTGGTGGGCCTAGGACAAAGGAACTACCTTCAAAATACTCTTTCTGTCCGTGTCATCTCTGGATCCCCCCACTAGGTTAGAGGGGACCCCAAAATAATAACCCCTCCCACCATTCAGTGTATTTTAAGCTTTCTCATGACTAGACCTTTTGTTTTACAGCTGAGAGAATTTTTGTTTTAAAGGCCTTGTTTGTAATATGATTGAAGTATGCCTGCTAGCCCTAAAACACACTCTAGGGGCAAAGAATATGGTTATGCTGAATTACTGTTTTTTTCATGCGGTTATGCCCTCTAGAGGCTAACAATATGGTTACATGACCATATTTCATACAAATTATATTTTTGTTATGGTGCTCTCTGGGGACTGTTTTGAACATTACAGTCTAATGCCAAAAGTTTATTTCTGATAAAGGTTTATATGATAATTGTATATGTTTTAAACATCTCTCCTTATTAAAATGATGACCGTGATTCAGGCCAATTTAACATCTTTATTACACTATGGCTGTTTGAACACTCTTGATATCTTTGGGTGATCCTTCCAGTTTATTTCTCCTCCCTGGCTGCCTTTTGTCTTTTTTGGGGGAATTGTGTTTGCCAGCCATCAACTTTGATGGTGGGGTGATGAAAGTGGTATTCCATTGGAATTCACATGGCAGATTTAAATTAGGATGCTAAATGGCAACATTTATTTTTTTTGCTACAGATAGAGGAAGAAGGTAAATGGAAGTGCTTTATTTATATGCTGGGCCATTGGAATTATATGGCCGGAAAAGAAGAAATTATGAGGCAGGGTTGACCAATTTATATGGCAAGAAAAGTCCAGTTGTGAATTTACAATGCCAATAGCTCTAACTCAAGAAAATGTAGGACCTATTGCATTGCAAATTCTTGTTTTCTTTTTTAAATTAATTTTCTCCTTCCTCTTGGCCCAACCTTAAGCAGCTCTGCTGCTCACCCGCCTCCTGTCCATTCCTCATTCCTAATGCTTCCCCCTGGCATTGGTCTATCCCGTAAGGGAGTCCACAGCGGTCTTTTAAGAAATATAGGCCCTCATTACAACCCTCGCGGTCGGTGTTAAAGTGGCGGTAATACCACTAACAGGCGGTGGTTAAAAAAATGGAATCACGACCATGGCAGAAACCGCCAACACAGAAAGCCACTTTAACACACCGACTGCCACGGCGGTAGCAACAGACACCGTGGCGGTAACCGCCAACAGACAGGCAGAAGACAATGTACCGCCCACACGATTGCAAGGCACCAATCCACCAGCTTTTCCGGGGCGGTACCAATGCCATCAAAAGCACAGCAGAAACAGTACACAGAAGAGAAACCACTCACCACTCGACAATCAAGGAAGAACTAGGACGCCATGGAGCCCGAATTGCAGATCCTACCCATGTTGCTGTATCTATTAATACACCACGAAGTGGAAAGAAGGCTGCAGCGGCGACGATGACGGTTAGTACTGCACCTAGCACACAGGGGAGGGGAGGAGGTAAAAGAGAGAGACACACACATGCAAAACGCAACACCCCCATCCACAACAACACACAGATATCCAATAACATCACAGATACACCCCTTCACCCCCTGAAAGAACGCAAGGACAAAACAACATGAGTTTAACTAGTGTAATATTCGAACAATCAGATAGCCCAAGAGAACAGCAAATAATCAGTACACACAAATATTTACAGCAAGTACACAAGTCTGTACACTGTCCCATGAAATGTCCGTGGACCAGTGGTCCCAAAAAGCATGGGCGAAGCCCACACATGACACCTGCCTCTAAAGGGAGAGAACACTGCAGGGGCATCAGGTAAAAAAACAGGCACCTCAGGGAGAAGGGGTGGGGGGGCACCTCAGCCGTATGATGGTACAACGCCACTGCTACTCAAGGAGGCTCCATGCCCACTGCTTGGTCCTGGGGACTGCAAAGCCACAGTCTCTCAAGTCTCTCAAGTGGGTGGTTGGCCCACTGCTTGGTCCTGGGGTGTGCAAAGCCACAGTCTCTCAAGTCTCTCAAGTGGGTGGGTTGCCCACTACTTGCTCCTGGGGAGTACTAAGCCACAGTCCCTCAAGTCTCTCAAGTGGGTGGTTTGCCCCCTGCTTGTTCCTGGGGAGTGCAAAGCCACAGTCTCTCAAGTCTCTCAAGTGGGTGGGTTGCCCACTGCTTGCTCCTGGGAGTGCTAAGCCACAGTCTCTCTACTGGATGGCTTCTCCACTGGTTCTAAAGGAGGCTTTGTGCCCAGAGTGCTTCATCCTGCCAAGGACTGGGTTAGTGGATGCTTTTCTCCACTGGTTCTGGAGGGGGCTTTGTGCCCAGAGTGCTTTATCCTGCCAAGGACTTAGTTAGTGGATTATTTTCTCCACTGGTTCTGGAGGGGGCATTGTGCCCAGTGATGCTGCACCAGGGGTGTGGCAGTTGACTTCGTGTCACCTGGGTGTCTCAGCCATGCAATGTACCTTGAACAGGTAGCATGATACTCCATGGAGGCAGACCCACACTCCATCCTGCGGCGACTTAGGCTGCCAATTGCTGGTTCCTGTCACTGCTGGAGGTGGTGCCTCAAGTGGCGTGTCCAGGGTCTAGGATGTCACCTGCAGACTCTGACGGCTGCATACTGGGGATGGGGCTGATGTCTGACAGAGTGGCATCGGCTGTGCACGTGCTGATGGTGGTGCAGGTGGCGGTGGCTGCGGTGGAGATGCTGCCAGTGCTGGCCGTGGTGCAAGTGACTGTTGTGGTGGATGGAGACACCATACCGTCTCTGGGAGCCTCAGATGGCTGATCCTTGGGGAGGATGCTGCAGACTGACGTTGTGGCGTCGGAGCGGCGGTGGTGACTGTGGTGCATGTGGCTGCCATCCCTGATGATTTGGTGGTCACCAGCCCCTCACCAGGAGACATTGTGCCCAGAAGTGATGTGCCCTTTGGCTTGTGGCCCTTCCCCATCTTGACAGTCGCTGCAGGGACCTTGGCACTGTCCATACAGTGTTTGGGCGATGCCTTGCTGGGTGGGTGGTGTGACTGTCCCCTGCTGGAAGCCGCCCCCTTTTTGACTTTGCAGGTGGTGGAATAGGGTGGTCCTTCTTTCCTGTTGGTGGCACACTGGCAGCTCTGACGGGTGCCCCTTTAGACTGTACTGGAGTAGAAGGCACCACACGGATGCAGATTTGGAGGCTGAGGTGCTGTGCTGGGATCTTGACATTTTGGCCCTAGGTGAATGACGGAGGTGGAGGTAAAAAAATGTTGACACACTGGGACGGGAAGATGGAGGGGGTGTGCAAGTGGAGGAAGAGGTAGTGGTTGTAGAGGTGTACGTCTGCTGAGTTTGGGTGAAGGTGCATGGGTTGGAGGCTGTTGTGAGGTGGATGGCTGTTGAGTGGGTGTGTGCCTGCGTTTGTGTACTTTAGGAGGAGGGCTCACAGACACACTGGGAGAGGACACAGGGGACGTGTGCATGGTAGTGAGGGAGGTGACTGCACGTGAGCGGTGTGTAGTGATGGGTGTGCTGGTGATGGAGGTAGTGGCTGAGGATATAGTGCATGCATGTGTGAGTGGAGACGAGACTGGGAGGGAGGTGGAGGATGTGGAGGAGGGGGACACAGTAGAGGCAGTGGATGTTGTTGTGACTGCATAGGTATGGTGCTTGTGTGAGTGCCTGTGGGATGTGTGGGGCTTATGTTTGCCTGGTAGGGGGGGTGGCAGCTGTGCCTGTTGTCGCGGTGGGCACAGAGGTGCCCGCCACCGCAAGGGAACTTCCATCAGAGAAGAAGTCGCTGTCACTGGTGTCCCCTCCTGTCCCTGTCGTGGAGCTCCCCTCGCCCTCCGTCCCACTGGTGCCTTCAGACTCCGTAGATTCACCCTCTAGGGACATGTGGGATGTAGCTCCCTCCGTCGCCGGTGCCTCTGCTCCTCCGCCAGATGATGCTAATGCACATAAGGACAGGGTGGCAAAACAAGAAGGGGGGGAAAGACAGAGGACAAACATGGTCAATGCCAGCAACACCACTACCGTTGGCGGACACAACACACAGGGAGCAGCCCCATGCACTAGGCCATGCACTAGCAGTTAGTAGGAAAATCACCTGCCCATGGGATACTATGACTAACACCATTTGCTGCACACCTGGAACCCACAGGAGCCTACCTAGTTGTAGATGCCCACTAACACTATTGGGGTTGTGCCTCAGAGACTGCCCAACAAGGGACCTACACTGCCATGTTCGCCCTGGCTTAGGGGAACCCACAGCCCACATCCCCCACGGCGCAGGTCCTCCCATCTCTTGCGGCAGTGGGTGCTCCGTCTATGATAGACCCCAAGAGTCCGCACTTCCTTGGCGATGGCACACCAAATACCCTTCTTCTGGTGGGCGCTGACCTAGAGGAAAGGTACAGGATGAAGAGAAATTACTCCATCTTCCTAGCAATGGATGACTGCTGCACCTGTGATCCGAATACCTGTGGCTCTACCTGGATGATTTCCTCCACCATGACCCTGAGCTCCTCCTCAGAAAACCTGGGGTGTCTTTGAGGTGCCATGGTGTGGTGTGAGTGATGTGTGAGGTGATGTTAGGTGTGATGTGTGGGGTGATGTGTTGGGGTGTGTGGTGTTTTGTGCCTGGATGGTATATGAGTGATGGTGTTGTGTGCCTCTGGATGCTGATGTGGTCTTTGCTTTTCTCTCTCTCTGCTTCTTCAAAATTTTTTGTTGTAAGAGGTTGAGGGTAATGTGGGTGTGTGTTTTATATTGGATTGAGTGTGTGGGTTTGGTGTGTGTATGTGTGTGTATTTTGAATTGTCCAAAGTGGTTGTGTTTTGTAAGTGTGTATGTATTTTGAGCACGGAGGTGTGTACTGCCGATGGTTTACCGCAGTTGAAAGACCGCTGCGTTGATTCGTGGGTCGTGATAGTGTGGGCGTATTCCTGTTGGCGTGACAGTGTGGGTTTTGCTATTGCCAGTTTATCACTGACCTTTGGTGTGGCGTACTTGTGTGAGTGTCTGTATAGTGGCAGAATTCTCAGTGTGGGTCATAAAACCTATTGTGGATTTCCACCGTGGGCACGGTATGTTGATGGCCATCGGCATGGCGGTCAGCAGGATTTACCACCAGGGTTGTAATGAGGGCCATATTCTTTTTTAATTTTTTCTATGGCCCTACAGTTACCATTTGATGCTGTGCTGCTCATTTTCTCAAATGTATTTTGGTGTATTTTTCTTTGTTTACAGGTCCTAGACTGGCTTCCATTATCTTGAAATGGCAAATAGAACACAAAATATACAAAATAGTAGCCCCATCATCATACATGTGTGCCCATGTTTTGCGATGCATTTGCATACGTCATAGGCGTGTCATGATGCATGCATGTGCATGCATAATGATGCATGCACACGTACAAAATATCACACTATTTTCTTCTTTTTTTGTTTTTCTTTGCTGACGCTGCACAGCATCAGCAAAGAGATTTTCTTTTAGCCTATTTTGAAGAACATCCTCAAATACCGTAGGCAAATCCAGTACGTCAAAAAAGGCGAGACCTATCGTCTTTGCCAATACTTGTTTCAGTTATGCATCTACCGGACACGTTGTGTTTCTGCTAAGCACACACGAATGCATCTGCTTTTGCAGCAAATGATAATTCGGGGTGGTAAGTGGAATGTTATTGGATGAACCCGAGGCCACCACCAAGAAAAGTATCTGTGAAACCTATGATTTCTCAGGTACTGTATATGAAAGGTTTTTCTGGTTCTAAAATGTGTATTTTTCTTCAAGAACCTATGATTTGTTAAGCACTTTATTTGAAAGCTTTCTCTGGTTCTAAAATATGGCTTTTCACTCCATTTAAAATAAACATTTCACTACCGTCTTAGAAAACGTTAACTCAGCCCCTGCGAGTTGATGCCATGGCAATTTGGCCCTCTTCCAAGCCTTCAAATGTCAGTGTGATGAGAAATTCGTGCTGTAAAGCCTAAAACTACGTGAATCTAGGCAGAGCCGAAAGCTGAAAACGTGGCTTCGGGCCAAGAAACCAAAAATAGGAGCATTCTTCCTTTCAAGCAAAAAAAAAGAAAAAAACACTATAGTGATTATAGCGAGCAGTGATGAGTACTCCCGGAGCCAGCGTGTGCTATTCAGAATATTCCGGCGCAGCCCGAACCTGAAGAGCAGGTCCGTGTGTTATGCCCTTTGGGCAAACGTGTGGGTTCACTGTACTGATTCACAAACAATCAGCAGGGACCTGAACCACTAGTGTTACAGGCCTGCTCTCCCATTGCAATCATGACAGCTATTGATGACGCAGAAAAAGAGGGTTCGACATATATTCATGTACACTGTGTAACCGACATATATATTGAAGTGTGATTTTAAGTAAAAGAAATAATGTACGAGGGAAATTGTGCCCTCGGGGCAGTTCGCCATCATTATAAACGAGCTTTATTAATCATGAAGTATTAAAAATGTATTAATCCGTCATAATCGCAAATGTATGCCATGATTTCTTGTTTGAAAACTGTTTTGCTTAGCTTAAATTTAGTACAGGCTTTGGCCTAGTTGCTTGGTTTCAAATTCTAACTGCGTGATTCTTTTTTTCCTTGAATTAATGAAATATATTCTTGCTTGAAGTTGTATTTTTCCAGTAGAAACTGGCTGGTACACTTATCTCCAAGGTTTCGTGCTAGGCCGGTTACATCCCCTTTGATACAAGGTCAGTCTCTGCAGGTGCGGACAATGAAGGTACAGATAGTAAAATAATTGGCAAACCATGATACAATTTGTGTTCCAAGGCGCCAAGGACAGTATATGCATAAATGGGCGCTAGTAAAAGACAATTTTGATTGGACAATTTGAAGCCAACCTATGAACCCTCCAATGGAAGACCCTACAGAATTTGGAATGTTTCTTACTTAAACCCACCGGACAAAGAGAAGTCAGCCATTTTCCTCGATGCCAGTTTGAAGCCTGATGCCAGACTCCATTTTGGACGACACCCTGATGCCCTTTTCTCTATCTGAGAGAAAGAGACTTTAAGAATTCTCACCCTAGAGACTTTAACTTTGATTTGCCCCGTCTTGCCCATGCAGTAACTTTGCCCTATTCTCCTTGCCGTTGCAAGGAAGCTTGCCCTTAACTTTGCCCCTTTGAAATTTGCCCCATGCTGATCAACCGGTACCTGAAGGACGAAGACTTTTCTTGAATGCTGATTGTATTTGGTAAATATGAAAGGATAAATGTATTATGCATTGTGTTTTTTTTTCCTTTTAGGTACCAACTGCTATTTTGATAGGATCCTAGCTAGAACTTTTCCAAATTTGTGTTGACTAACTTCGTTTTGCATGAAGTCCCACATGCCAATGCTAATTAGAGGTTAGTCGAGGTATTCATTCAATGTACCATGAAGAATTGAAATCTTGTTATGCTGACCGAATGTATGCAATTAGTCAAATACAGTTAGTCACATTGGTGATTTGCATTGCTATAACAGAGTGTATCATTATTCAGATTTTACGTAGATTGCGTTTCTTCCGCCGTTATGGACAGCTAGTAATGTTCATATACATATATCAATTGGTTTTGAGACACATATATATCGTGCTAGCTTTGTTAATATAGGGAAATAAATTCACTAACTTTTAATAAACTGGTGTGGTTATTCATGACTGAAAGGTCATGGTGCGCAGAAATATCAACTGTTATTGATTTCTGATGTATTATATTGATCTATTAATTGAGTATTGATTATCGATTACAACGGTTATTGATTATTGATTTGAGTGACTCGACTATTGAGGATGAGGAGAGCCCGACTCGGTTAAAAGATTTCACCGACCTCCAACGTGTCCAGGTACAGGTAATTTATAAGGGCTGGACGCGTTATCACTATTCAGATAAATAATAGGAGTTGGGGCATATATGGCGAGCCTCCCTTGCTTAAAATTTATTTCCCCCCTAATAGGGCATTTGACACAAAGACTGGATTCACCGTCAGCTCTGAGAAGCGGTAGAAGCGGCAGGCTCTCTCGCTCTTAGATACATTTTGGATAAACGCTTTGGATTGTTTTCTTAAACAATCATGAGACTAATGACTAATAAACGTTGGCATGCATGTAGATTCTCAAGTCCCCTATTACTAACGTTTCATACTATGGAATTGTACGGAAAGAAGTGACCTTCTGCCCAGTGACACAGGAGATGAATTGACTATTCGGGCCCCTGTGCATAAGAGCGACATGGTGGTTGTGGTGGATGTTGGGGTTGGGACTGTGTAGTAACATGAAATCTGCCACTGTAACACTTGATCCTGTATAGGATTGTTGATTTCATATGGAGGTGCTCCTTTCTGATAAGGAAAGATGGGAGAGTGGGTTCTTCTGCACAAAGGCAGACATATCAATCAGAAATGAACTTATGCACAGAGGTTGACTTGTTGCAAGAAGGTGGGCCACTATTCTCTCCTTGCAATGCCACATGCCTATAAGAAATCAACCATAACCTCTGTTTAAAACTCTTATGCTAGTTGTAGTGCCGTATGAGTGTTGTATGACCGAAACCTTTTGGCTCCTGAAAGACTCTGTAGAGTGATGACACAAGTGTTGGAACGTGGTGAAGTGAATGCTGGTTTAGACTTGAGTTTGCGGTTACATGCAGATGAATAAAGATGTGTAATATATAGCTCTGTGTGTCACATATTCATTGGCGGGTACCCAGGCTGGGGAGGATGTTACAACTGGTGACAAGATAAGGGATAAGTAACCCAAAGAGCAACAGTGTTGACCCAGAGAGTTTGCTGTGGTCCAAGCAAACTGCATGTGAATGCCAGGTGTGCCTTTGTTGAAGGGCTAATGATTGATGCTTGGCATATATGGAGTTAAAGCTCAACTCCAGCTGGTGTGAAGATAAAGAAAGCTTCACTGAGAAGTCTACCCATCGTTGGTCAGCAACTACTAGCAAGGCCATACAGAAAGGCACTGCACTACTACACAGTATAAAGCTGTACAGTGCATGAAGTGATAATAATAAAGTCAGCCACAAACAGATACATAAAGGAGCACTAGCTGACAGAACAATTGATAACCAAATATACTGTTGTCTCACTTACCAGGGCCTTGAGCCAAAGAGCTCTACGACCTCAGCAGCGGACAAGGAGACTCAAGAAGAAGCACAAGGATTGTGCCTACTGTGCTGTCCAATACCTGAAGCGGCACACCACCAAAGCTGCCTGGTGGTGGCTCAGCACAATTCCAGAAGTCTCCAGAAAATGAAAGGCTCCAATCGAGACCAAGAAAGAGGTTACAGTTCTGCAGACTGTTCAAGATGATCCAGAGACCAGCACATCACATAGCCTCTGAGATGGTATGCAATGACCAATTCACCAAGGCAACCAGGTGGAGCCAGAGAGAGCTCCAGTTGCAGTGTCAGCTAATCCTGTGAACAGTTATAAGGCTGCCACCTTCCTGAAACCACTACTACCCTTCGATTCTGCCATAAAGCAAAATATTGGCCATAGATGGACAGCCTGGATAGAGACAGTTGATGGTTTCATTGATGCGCTAGAAGAGACAGATAACACAAAGATTATGAAATACCTAAAGAATCTGGTGGTGGTGTAAAAGAAGTCATAAAGAAAATGCTGCAAGCTGATGAAGTTCTGTACTTTCAGATTTAAAAAGCCTTCCTTCTAAAGTTCAATCCAAGGCCAAATGTAGATTACGAAAGATATATTTTTAGTAAAAAAAAAACAAAGATTTGGTGAAACCATAGATGAATTTGTTGAGAGACTGGATATGCTTAAAAACACTGCAGATTCAATTAATTTAATGAAGAAGCAATACGTCTCAGTTATTGATGCATGCCTGTCAGATTCATTTAGATGGCGAAAGCTGAGAGAAACTGCAAGTCTGGAGCGAGTTCTCATTGTTGCCAGAGATGAAGAGCATTCTGATTGACAAGCTGCTGACATGGAGACCAGAGATGCCCAAAGTGAGTCACTTATGAATATGATAATCGAGCAAAAACACAAAGCTGAAGGACACAAGATGTCTCCACAGAAAAAGAAGTTGTGTTTCAGAGGTGTATTGTCCATTCCACACAATGGTAAATGTCCAGCCATTGAACAGATACTCAAAGGTTGTGGTAAAGAGAACCATTTTGTGGTGGTATGCAAGGCAAAGAAAAAAGTAAGTGCGTCACTGCGACTAAAACAGAGTGGCCAACTGAACATTTCAGAAGTGATGCTCGACGCACGCCGATAAGGCCAAGGCAAAACATCAGTTGAGACAAATCGACACCAAACAAAGTCGATCCTGATAACGCGTCCAGCCCTTATAAATTACCTGTACCTGGACACGCTGGAGGTCGGTGAACCTTTTAGCCGAGTTGGGCTCTCCTCATCCTCGAACAGTCGGGTCACTTAAATCAATAATCAATAACTATTGCATCCGATAACCAATACTCAATTAATAGGTCGGAATAACACATTAGGAATCAATAACAGTTGGTATTTCGACGCACCATGACCTTTCAGTCATGAATAACCACACCGGTTTATTAAAAGTTAATGAGTTTATTTCCCTATATTAACAAAGCTAGCACAATGTATATGAGTCTCAAGACCAAATGATATATGTATACGAACATTACTAGCTTTCCATAACGGCGGAAGAAACGCAATCTACGCAAAATCTGTATTATGATACATTCAGTTATAGCAATGCAAATCACTAATATAAGTAACTGAATTTGACTAATTTCATACATCGGTCAGCATAACAAGATTTCAATTTAGCATGGTGCATCAGATGAAAAACCCTCAACTAACCTCTAATTAGCATTGGCATGTGGGGCTTCATGCAAAACGAATTTAGCCAACACAAATTTATGAAACTTCTAGCTTGGGCCCTATCAAAATAGCAGTTGGTACCTAAAAGGAAAAACACAATGCATAATACAATTATCCTTTCATAATTACCAATTACAATCAGCATTCAAGAAAGTCTTCGTCCTTCAGGTACCGGTTCGATCAGCATGGGGCAGATTTCAAAGGGGCAAAGTTAAGGGTAAGTTTCCTTGCAGCATCAAGGAGAATGAGGCAAAGTTACTGCATGGGCAAAACGGGGCAATTTAAAGTTAAAGTCTCTAGGGTGAGAATTCTCAAAGTCTCTTTCTCTGTGATAGAGAAAGAGGCATCAGGATGTCTAAGATGGCGTCTGGCATTTGGCTTCAAAGATGACATCAAGGAAAAATGGCTGACTTCCCTTTGTCCAGTGGGTTTAAGTAAGAAACATTTTAAAATTCTGCAGGGTCTTCCATTGGAGGGTTCATAGGGTGGCTTCAATTTGACCAATGGAAAATGTCTTTCTCCTAGTACTTATTTATGCATACATTGTCCTTGGAGCCTTGGAACACAAGTTGCAACACAGTTTGCCAATTATTTCGATATCAGTACTCTTATTGTCCGCACCTGCAGAGACTGACCTTGCTTCAAAGGGGATGAAACTTGCCTAGCACGAAACCTTGGAGATAAGTATGTTAGTCATCCCTACTGAAAAAATACAACCTTAAAGTAAAATATCCATTTTATTAGTTCAAGGAAAAGCCACGCAGTTAGAATTTGAGACCAGGCAACTAGGCCAAAGCCTCTACTAAATTTAAGCTAAGCACACACAGTTTCAATAAGAAATCATGGCACACATTTGCAATTATGACCGATTACTACAATTTTTCAATTCTTCATGATTAATAAACCTCGTTTATAATATTGGCGAACTACTCCGAGGGCACAATTTCCCATGTACATTATTTTCTTTACTAAAATCACACTACATTATACGATTTTGGTTACATGATATATGAATATATGTTGGTCCTTCTTTTTCTGCGTCATCAATCCCTCCTCTGATGACTAATTATGTCATCACATCAAATCTACCCACAAATTTTATTCCATTAAAATTCTGTTTTAGTAATTTGGCATTTCAGTCAACTCCCTCTTCCGTTTTGTTCCCTTTGATTTTTCTCTGTATATTGGTATCATCTTATTTTGTTCCTTCTCTTCTCTTTTCCTTTGGTGTCTTGTTTTTAATATTTTAATAGCTTTCCATATTCCCCAAATACCTAATAAACAAATTAATATTATCAATATTCCTTTTACTATTTTCAGTAACAATCCATTCCAAACGTTGCTGAGCCAATTTCCCACAGAAGCAAATCCTTTTCCAATACTCCTGGTTCTTTCAATTCCTTCAAATCTGTACTTTTGTTAGTTAAATTTGTAAGCATCTTTCTAATTTGCCCACTGCTGTCCGGTATAGAAGTACAACAGTGACGTGTACCAAGCATTTTGCAAACGCCGCCATCCTTTGCTAAAAGAATGTCTAAGGCAAGCCGATTTTGAAGAGTCACAGCTCTTTCTTCAGCAAGTTCAGCATCCATCAGGATTATAGCTCCTGAGAATTTTGTCAGCATATTATCCACAATAGTAGACAACTTTCGTATTTTAATCAAATTCAATATGACTCCCACTGAAGGAATCAAGGCTCCAAATATATCTCCTACCACACCAGAAGCTGTCTCCCTCTTCTGAACATGATGTGATTCAGACAGCTTTGGGAATTTCTTTAAATCGTCCAGTTGATAAACCTTTGGGAATACTATTCCCAAATAACATCTCCCATACCATCCTTTGGGAAGACGATAATAGGCGTTAAGTCCACAAATGTAATAAACCCCAGGAATAACTGGGTCTTGTCCATTCAGCATGAACGTCCATTTAGGTTGAAACAAAAACGTATGTTTACATTCACTCGTTCCCACAAAGACTGTGTCATAATATGATTTATGTCTATGTATACAGAATCTCCCTATGTGTAATGTATCTAAAGCTATTTTCCCTTGTGTCTTTATCGAGGCAAAAGCATAGTTATCTACTGATGTCCTCTTATATAATTCCTTTTCTAATCTCTCCTTCACCTCTTTCCTCCTATTGTCAGTGTTATCTAAAAAGCTTATCTCCATCGGTGAAAGTAGGCATGTAAGGTTCTCTCTATGTGCGTGAGCTGTGTGGAAAGGTGACAACGGCTCAAAGAAGCCCCTCATCAACTTTATATAATAATCTCTTGCCTCTTGCTACTTTACTCAGGTACTCGATTATGGGGATATATGCAACCGTAACATCCTGATTGCAATAAAAGTAGTGAATATACTCCTGGCCATAAAATCTGTTCATTATTAAACTACATGTAATCCCGTACGTAAGAGGCATGCTATGATATGTCAACCCTTCCACTACTGAGGTAGGTATTTGTGTGCATACATAACAATCTTTTGCATCCATGGTCTCAACATACTCACTCAGCAAGCGATAGAAAACATTGGACGAAAGTTCCTTCTTATCATGCAAATGCCTTTCGTCTTGTTCGAGTTTCCTTAAAGGGGTTAGTTCAGTAATAGGTTTAGAAGTAGAAGCATCATTCGTCTCTTTCTCATTCTTTCCATGCATTCCAAGAACTATTGCTACAATGATTAGTACACATGCAGTTATTAGACCTATACACACGTATTTACAACACTTCACCTTATGTCCCTGTGTAGTGTAGCCTGTCATGATCTATATAGAATCAGAAAGTTGAAGACACTTTATCAAATCGGATTTACAGATATATACAAAGCTGAACGAGTTCAATGTTCACACGGTTCTCTTTAGCAGCTTGTCTTTTATCGGTTTAGCAGCTTTGTCTCAAAATCGGTTTCAAAGTCAATCAAGTTTAGCAACGTCTTAGCTGGTTTAAAAGTCAATCAGGTTATCAATGTCTTATTCGGTAAAGTTCATGGAACTTCACTTCTCAAGTGTCACAGTGAAGTTCTGCCTCTTCGTTCTCAAGATTGAGAGATAGGAATTTGTCTGACCAATCGTTAGTGGCTAGGTATGCCCACTCCGGACCGGAATACCTTCTGCTCGGTATTCTTTTCCTTTTAAATTTTGCATCTCCCTTTGATTCTCTCTCGCCGGTACTTTCTTCCTTGGCTGAGTCTTTCTCTTCACTTGATGTTGCTGTTTCGACAGACGCTTCTTTTCTTTTCTCTTTCAACTTTGGTCCTTCACTTTCGTTTAACGTTTCTCTGATCCTTAACTTCACTGGCGATATGCTTTGTCTTCGTTTTGCACTATTTTCGCCTGATGTACCTGCAACCGCTTCTGGAAGGGTTTGAACAGTTTCACTCTGTTCTGTCTTGTCTTCTCTCTCTAGGAGGTCAATCAGGTTTTCCTTTTCTTTTCCTGTATCGTCTGCTTCTGAGAAAGTCCTCCTCTGATCAGGCTCTCCTGCTCCTTCACCTGTCTCAGGCCTTTTGTCTCCTTCACTTGTCTCAGGCTCTTTGTCGTCTTCAGGACCTTCGTCACTTCCTGAGGCTTCTTCTTGGTCCTCCTCAAATGGATCAGTTGTTTCTTCCTCAGAAAATATCTCTCCTTCCTCTATTTCTACCTGTTTGCCTCCAGGTTCTCTTTGTTCTGTCTCGGTGCCTGGTACTCTCTTGTCAGACACTGGTGATTTCAGCGCCTCAACTTCCTCTTCTGTTGGGCACGTCACCCTTTTCGTGTGAATGGCGTGAATCCAGTTGGGAACTCCTGCACACTTCACAGCGGTAGTAGTTGTCAGAATCACTTGGAAAGGTCCTTTCCAACGGGGTTTCAGACACGACTTCCTTACGTGCTTCTTTATCACGACCCAGTCACCTGCTTTCAGGGCGTGTCCTGGACCTTGGATCGGTGGCAAGGTGGTTGCCTCCACCTGGTGAGAAAAAGAGCGCACCACATCAGCTAGACCTATGCAGTAGTCTAACACCATATCATCTGTAATATTCAAAAGAGCATTGGCAGGAACTGCTGTAAGCCTCATTGCTCTACCCATGAGGATCTGGTGCGGGGACAGTCCAGTTTTCCTATCAGGGGTGTTTCTCATTGACATTAACACCAAGGGCAATGCTTCAGGCCATTTTAAGTTTGTTGAAGCACATATTTTCGCCATCCTCGATTTCAATGTGCCATTCATTTGCTCCACTAGACCTGAGGCTTCAGGGCGGTAGCTACAATGCATCTTTTGCTCAATGTTCAGCGCTGCACAAAGTAATTTGATTACTTCATTATTGAAGTGACTTCCCCTGTCTGATTCTAAGGAGATCGGGAATCCGAAACGTGGTATTAGTTCTCTCAAGAGTAGTTTTGCAACTGTGAGATTGTCATTTCTGCGTGTAGGGTATGCTTCGATCCAATGACTAAAAATACACACAATCACCAACACATACTTTAAGCCTCCATGCACAGGCATTTCAATAAAATCCATTTGCATCCTGCTGAATGGACCTCCTGCCCTCCCAATGTGGCTCAAATTTACTACTGTTCCTTTCCCTGCGTTCATTTGTTGACAAATGACGCAACAATGGCAAACTGCTTCAGCAACTTGACGGAATTTGGGGTTAAACCAATCAGTTTTGAATAGTCTAACCATGGCGTCCCTTCCAAGATGGGCTTGTCCATGGTAGAATCTGGCCAACTGCGTCAAAAGACTGTTTGGCAGAACCAATTTCCCTTCACTTGAAACCCACAAATCATCTAGTTTCTTTATGCATTGCAATTTGGTCCATGAGAGTTTCTCATCTTCACTAACATCGTTCTGTAAGGACTTCAAATCTTCCATTGTATCTACAACCTTTAGAGCAAAAGCTTCACTTGGTTCGAGTTCTGGCTCATTTATCAAGTTCCATTCATCTCTGAGCAATATACAGTTCAATGCGCAAAACCTTGCGACTTGATCTGCATATCCATTTCCCAAAGAAATGTAATCCTGTGATTTTGAGTGTGCACTGCATTTTACCACTGCTACTTCTCCTGGTAACTGGATGGCATGCAACAATTCTCTTATTCTTTCACCATTTTTCACTGGTGATCCTGAAGAGGTCATGAAGCCTCTCTGTGACCACAACTGTCCAAAGTCATGTACTATTCCAAATCCGTACTGACTGTCAGTGTAAATAGTGACTTTCATCAATGCAGAAAGTTGGCAAGCTCTAGTAAGTGCTACCAGTTCCGCTACTTGTGCAGAGTAAACTCCTTGAAGCCAAGATGCTTCCAGAACACCTGTTATTGTACATACAGCATATCCTGCTTTCAATATTCCTAGTGCATCTCTTAAACTTGAACCATCAACAAAAATAACTTGATCATTTTCTTCCAATCGGGTGTCTTTGATATCAGGTCTTGGTTTTGTACAAAATTCAGTCACCTGAAGACAGTCGTGCTCGATGTCTTCAGCATTCTCAATTTCAGCATTTTCACTGGGAAACAAGGTTGCTGGATTCAACTTAGTGCACCTTTTCAGCTGCACATTAGGTGATCCCAGAATTATTGTCTCGTACCTTGTAAGCCTAGCACCGGTCATGTGCTGTGTTCGGGAACGTGTCAAAAGTATCTCGACTGAGTGAGGGACCATGACTGTTAAAGGATGTCCCATCACTATTCTTTCACTCTGATTTAAACTAATACCAACTGCTGGTACGGCACGCAAGCACCCTGGCAGTGCTGCTGCAACCGGATCCAAAGTAGCTGAAAAATATGCTACTGGTCTGTTTACGCCACCATGGGCTTGAGTTAAGACAGACAAGGAACATGCATCACGTTCATGACAAAACAATGTGAAAGGCTTTGTGTAATCAGGCATACCTAAAGCTGGAGCCCTGCACATGCATTCCTTTTATTCAATGAAAGCATCCATCTCATCTCCTTTCAGCTCTATTTCATCCTGCACATCTTTCTTGGTCAGTTTCAGTAAAGGTTTTGCTTGAGTTGAGAAATTGGGAATCCATTGGCGACAATAGCTCACCATTCCCAAAAACTTTCTCACCTCTCTTCTCGTCTTCGGTGGACTCATTTGAAGTACACTTGTTATTCTTTCTTTCAGAATTCTTCGTGACCCTTTCTCTATTTGGTGACCCAAATATTTCACTTTCTTCTGGCAGAATTGTAATTTCGAAGGGGGACACCTTATGTCCGTTCCTTCCCAAATGGTTGAATAGGGCAATGGTATCAGCTGTACAATCACTTTCTGTCTTAGATGCGATTAGCAAATCGTCAATGTACTGCACCAAAGTTGATTCAAATGGTAATTTCAACGATTCCAAATCTTTCTTTAGAATCTGATTGAAAATTGATGGTGACTCCGAAAACCCTTGAGGAATTCGACACCAACTGTAAACCCTGTCCAGGAATTTGAAACAGAAGAGAAATTGGCTGTCCTCATGAAGGGGCACAGAAAAGAATGCTTGTGACAAGTCGATGACTGAGAACCACTCAGCATCACAGGGAACTTGAAACATTATCACAGCTGGATTTGGTACCCTGGGACAACATTTGACTATTATGTCATTTATCTTCCTCAAACCTGAACAATCCGGACCTTTCCACTCGGTTTTATCAGTCCCATAATTGGTGAATTACATGGACTGCTTAACACTTCTTTTAGTACTCCCTGTTTTACAAACTCATCAATTAGTTGGGCGACTTTCATGAGGGTGTCATGCGCCATATGGTATTGTGGTGTCTGGGGAAAAGTTACATTGGGTTTTACTGTCACTTTCACTGATTCTACTCCTTTGACCAATCCTACTTCTTTCCCTGTCATATCCCACACTTCTTTTCTGACTGTTTCCTGTAACTCAGCAGGAATATCTGCTTCAGTGAGCATTGGGTAAAGAGTAATCAGGGGATACTCTTCATCAACAGTTTCCACTTCGTCCCCTCCTACACCGTCCTCTTCTTCCCCATCACTGTTTGTCTGGATTTTAATTCCATCATTTGAACACATAATCGAACACCCCAATTTGCACAATAAGTCTCTCCCTAATAGTGATATCGGGCTTGAGTCACACACCACAAATTTATGTGACCCTTGATAGTTACCAATTCTGACTTGCACTGGATCTGTGATTGGGTTTGTCAGGTACCTATTTGCTTCTCCCACTACTTGAACTGTTCTCCCTGAAAGTGGCAAATTTGGTACTTCAATGCTCCTAACAATAGAGCATGTAGCTCCCGTGTCAACCAAGAATGAAACGCGATGACCCATAACTCTTCCTTCCACATACGGACCCTTTTGATCAACCTCCAAAGATGATGCAAGCATACAATTTCCTTCCTCATCTGAACTCTCACTCTCCCATACATCGTTTATTCCATTCTCACTGTGTAATGGGAATTGGTGTACTGTGTCATTTTGGTTCATTCCTTGACTCGTGACCTGTTGAGGAAACATTACTTGTTGCTGATTCATTGGTGCTAAGGGTATTTGCATTTGCTGATTAGGCACCATAGGAAACTGCTGTTGCATTTGCTGCAACTGTACCATTTGTGCACAGGGCATTTGCACCTGCTGCGGTTGTATGGGTTGTAAACCCTGCATCTGATTTACATTATTCTGAAAATTAGGATTTGGACCTCTCAATTTCGGACCTACACCTTCCTGCACCATCATTGGGCACTCCCGTTTCCAATGCCCGACGATTCCGCACGTGTGACATGGCATCACCTTCTTCATTGCCTGTACACCATTTGGAATCATAACAGTATTTAAGTCAGGACCATTATTCACAAAACCTCCTCGACCTCTGCCTCTCATCTGCGGCTGAAACATAGCATTTCCCTGCTGTTGCTGCTGTGGCATCTGTTGTTGAAAACCTTGTAAACCTTGCAAACCTGTCTGAGCTGCTCTAAGCTGCATCACCATCACCTTTTCTTTCAATCTTTTCTGTTTTGTCTCAATCTCATCACAGCAGTATTTTACATAGTTCAACACTTCATCGATCGACTTTGAATGCCAACAAATCAAATGCATTTTAATCATCTGACTGACCTCGGGTCTCAATCCTTCCACAAATCTGAACACAAAATGGAGCATGTCCTTTGCTTCAATCGTTTCCTTGCCACTGTAATTTTTAAACGCTTTCAACAATCTCTGATAGTACGCATGTATCGACTCTTTAGCCTCTTGTGCTGTTCTGTCAATCCTCTGCCAATCCACATTTTTCAACGCAACCTTGGTTTTCAAGTGCTTAATCACCTTATGGTATAAACTCATTACCGTAGGCGATGGTGCACCTGTGTCCCTATCTCTTTCTGGTTCATTCGTCGGCCAACCTACAGCCCTTTTACAGTCTTCCCATAAATCTCCCAGAACCACAATTTCGAATAAGGTATTCAGGTCTTCCCAGAGACATTTTGCGAGTTTCACAAATCTATCTGTTTGTTGATACCATTCGATCGGTTTCTCTCTTAATTTAGGGAAATCATCCGTGAAGGATTGAATATCACACCTCTGCCATGGTACATGTACAAGTTTTCCCCCTGCTTGTCTCTCATTGGCAACATGGTTATCAGATCGTCATTCTGTTGTGCTTTTTCGTTCCGATCTAGGGTACTTTCCTTCTTTTTCTCCTTTTTCTTAACCCACCTGCTTTCCCACTTATCTAGACATCTCCAGACCTGCGCGCTCTGCAGTATCTCCTTAAGGTGCATTTTCATCCCTGCAGATCTCATGTGTTCAAAATCTTTTGTCTCAAAGTCTAGCCTGTAACTTCTGCTCAAGTGTTTAGTCTTCCCTATATCAATCTCGTTTCTGTCTGCAATTTCTTGTAACTTCTTATGTATGCTACTCACTTCTCTTGTAATCCTAGGGCACATGTATCTCAGCTCTTCTGTGTATGATTCTAACCTGTTCAGACCCATTGTTCCCTCCACCAGTTCATCTGCTTCCATGCCAATCTTATTTTATTCAGGTATTCCTCTCCCTTCCCGCTGGATGTATTCTGTGGGGAGTTCAGACTGTTGAACCATTGTGTTAGCTGTTGTGCGTTCAGTCCCATCAATGTAGCACTTACATCAACTGCTACTGATGGTTGCTGTAACGTTTCAGCCTTTGAAGTTAACGTTACTAATAGTGGTGGATTTGACCTTACCACAGTCGACGGAGCACAAATTGGAATTGGGCTAAATCCCAACAAGGACCCAGATCCATTTGGCAGTGTTGCTATCGGAGTCGTTTCTGGAGTGTTTTCTATGCATCTTCTCCCTGTCTCGCTTTGTGTCATTACCCCTTGGTCGCATACGTTTGAGTTTGCCTGTATATACAATGGTACTAGCGGATCCACGGTGATAGGCAGAGATACTGCATCTGGATTCTGTCTGTTACCCCAATTCTGAGGCATGTTAATCCCCACATTATGGTTCATCATTGCTGGCATTCCTAACTGACCCTCTGTTACTCGAGTGTACCTCGGCACTTCTTGTACCTGCTTCCGAGGCATCAAAAATTGTGTTGATTCGGCTTGAATCAATGTTGGTGTTTGATAACTCTGTCCTCCCTGGGCCACTAAATCAGAAGTCATTCCCATGTTATGCTCATCACAGCAGTGCCTTTGAACCTGCGGCTGATAATTATCGACAGGTTTCAATTTAGGCACGTCAGGATATATTCTCTGAATTTGTGGTATTTGTGGTGAAAAAGGCATATCGGAACTGTTCTGCCTTTGTGATATTCTCAAATTCGGTGTTACATTACCCTGTGCTGGTTCTGGAGGGGCAGTACTAATGCTTGAGCCTTTTTCGCTTTCCACATATGGTGGCGGGCGATCATTCAGCAATTGTATAATGAACTCCTCATTGTCTGACCTTTTCGACTTTCTGTTATTCTCTCTATCTCTGGACTGACTCCTGTTTGTTTTATAGGTAGCTTTCCTTCCTTCCGTCTCAGCTTCATCAGTAATTGCTGGAAACAATTTAATTCCCTGTAGTACATCTGATCTCCAAACCTTTTGTGTGCTATCCCATCTAGCATCCGCTAGTGTCTTTTCTACTTTTCTTATTCTTGTCTCAAATTTCTTTTGTTGTTGGTTTCTAGCTATTAGCTCCCAAATTGCTAGTGCCTCAAACTGTGCTGGCCTTGGAGGTACTTTCATGTCGTATAGTGCGAATCTTAAATTCTCCAAGACTCTTAGATTAAACGAACCATGGATAGGGAACGCTACACTTCCATGCTTCTCTGTTAATTTGCACCATTGCTTTAGCCAAAGACATGGTGCTACACCCTTTTCCTCAATCACGATGTAAGCTGGTGTACCCTCAGGCGGTGTTTATTCTCCTACATTTGCTTTAATATAAACATCTCCCCTCATGGCACTCTTAAATGCTTTGAAAAATTTCATCTTTCCGTCTTTTATTTTAAAAAAATAAGTAATCAGTAAGTGACTTTAATTCCCGGAATACTCTTCGGTTGCCTTTCCCCACCAATTGTGCTTCCCGAACTGTGTCCAATCCGTGCGCGACCCTTCTCACCAACCAACCTATCCCAGCGCGGCTCCTAGTGATGTCACACTCACAACCTGGGGCTGACAAAGTCCTGCGGCTTCTCCTCCCTCATTCAGCTTCACTCAAAACTAATTTCTGCAATATATCGCAAGCACTAACCAAAAGAAGAAAACAAATCTGTCGGTTTACTACAGGAAGGGTAACACAATCGCTTCAGAAACCTTAGGGATTTTTCACTAGCCTTGGCAGTTATTCCATCTTTCTCGGTTTCCCACTTTTGCAAGCAAAATTTGACCCGCAAACTTTACTCTCAACTGATCAATGAACTATTCTAGCGCGCCTTAGAATTCGTCAAATCTCAAAGTCAAAAATGTTCTTTCATGCCTCAATATTCATACCAACTTGTCGACCACCCCTGATCAACCTATTAAACCTGAACAGATTACAACATCAATCAAGTGTCTCATACACTTTTCAACATACTCCAGAGTCTCTTGACCTCGCAGGGCCCGTCTCAACATCAACAACCACGTGGGCAATTTTTTCCTGCACAAAGCTCTACACACATGTGAAGTTCGACGACTTCCTTACTCTCACACTTTGGAGTAACACTCCTCTAAAATTTCAACTGAAGTTCGTAACCCCCCTAAAATCCTCACAAACTTCACAATTAATCTGCAGCAATAAGCTGTGCAAGCGCAAAACCCTGACTTCACTCATACAGTCACTAGAAACGCCGAAAACATTCTCACACTTCCATGTCCTCTATTCGCAAGCTCCGAGATTCCGGGAAAGTCATTGGGGACTTAGGGCATCATCATCTCTCCAACTTGTTTTATCAAAGAAAATTCTAACTTAACTCCGTCTATTGCTCGGATGGGGTCCCAAAGGGCGAAACCATCAATCTCTGCTACCATCTACTGATAACGCGTCCAGCCCTTATAAATTACCTGTACCTGTACACGCTGGAGGTCGGTGAACCTTTTAGCCGAGTTGGGCTCTCCTCATCCTCGAATAGTCGGGTCGTGTAAAATCAATAATCAATAACTATTGCATCCGATAACCAATACTCAATTAATAGGTCGGAATAACACATTAGAAATCAATAACAGTTGGTATTTTGACGCACCATGACCTTTCAGTCATGAATAACCACACCGGTTTATTAAAAGTTAATGAGTTTATTTCCCTATATTAACAAAGCTAGCACAATGTATATGAGTCTCAAGACCAAATGATATATGTATACGAACATTACTAGCTGTCCATAACGGCGGAAGAAACGCATTCTACGCGAAATCTGTATTATGATACATTCAGTTATAGCAATGCAAATCACTAATATAAGTAACTGAATTTGACTAATTTCATATATCGGTCAGCATAACAAGATTTCAATTTAGCATGGTGCATCAGATGAAAAACCCTCAACTAACCTCTAATTAGCATTGGCATGTGGGGCTTCATGCAAAACGAATTTATCCAACACAAATTTATGAAACTTCTAGCTTGGGCCCTATCAAATAGCAGTTGGTACCTAAAAGGAAAAACACAATGCTTATTACAATTATCCTTTCATAATTACCAATTACAATCAGCATTCAAGAAAGTCTTCGTCCTTCAGGTACCGGTTCGATCAGCATGGGGCAGATTTCAAAGGGGAAAAGTTAAGGGTAAGTTTCCTTGCAGCAGCAAGTAGAATGAGGCAAAGTTACTGCATGGGCAAAACAGGGCAATTTAAAGTTAAAGGCCCATATTTATACTTTTTTAGTGCCGCATTGGCGCCGCTTTTTAACGCAAAAGTTAAATTTATATTTATACTTTTTTAGCGCTGCATTTGCGCCACTTTTCGGCGCACAAGTGGCGCAAACTTACAAAATCCAATTGGATTTTGTAAGTTTGCGCCGCTTTTGCGTTAAAAAGCGGCGCAAATGCAGCGCTAAAAAAGTATAAATATGGGCCAAAGTCTCTAGGGTGAGAATTCTCAAAGTTTCTTTCTCTGTGACAGAGAAAGGGGCATCAGGATGTCGTCTAAGATGGCGTATGGCATTTGGCTTCAAAGATGGCATCAAGGAAAAATGTCTGACTTCCCTTTGTCCAGTGGGTTTAAGTAAGAAACGTTTCCAAATTCTGCAGGGTCTTCCATTGGAGGGTTCATAGGGTGGCTTCAATTTGACCAATGGAAAATGTCTTTCTCCTAGTACTTATTTATGCATACATTGTCCTTGGAGCCTTGGAACACACGTTGCAACACAGTTTGCCAATTATTTCGATATCAGTACTCATATTGTCCGCACCGGCAGAGACTGACCTTGCTTCAAAGGGGATGAGACTTGCCTAGCACGAAACCTTAGAGATAAGTATGTTAGTCATCCCTACTGGAAACATACAACCTTAAAGTAAAATATCCATTTTATTAGTTCAAGGAAAAGCCACTCAGTTAGAATTTTAGACCAGGCAACAAGGCCAAAGCCTCTACTAAATTTAAGCTAAGCACACACAGTTTCAATAAGAAATCATGGCACACATTTGCAATTATGACGGATTACTACAATTTTTCAATTCTTCATGATTAATAAAGCTTGTTTATAATATTGGCGAACTACTCCGAGGGCACAATTTCCCACGTACATTATTTTCTTTACTAAAATCACACTACATTATACGATTTTGGTTACATGATATATGAATATATGTTGGTCCTTTTTTTTCTGTGTCATCAATCCTCATCTAAATCATCATCAAAAAGTTTGTCTGTATCAATATCAAGTGAAAGTGGCGAAGATGATTGTGCGATGTTGATGTTTACCTCAGAAAAATGCACACATGTTGGACTGGCAGCATGTGAAGAAAAATACGTAAGAAAAGTCAACATGAAAAAGTACCAAAGTCATTCAAACATTGTCCGAAGATTACACTGAAAATGAATGATTGTTCCATACCATTTATCATCGACTGGTGCATCAATAAATATTATGTCTGAAGAGAAATGGAGAGAGACATAATGAACTATCTTCATTACCACGACTGACACCATTGAAAACCAAAGTGTACACATGAACTGCATTGGTACCCTTGAAAAATAAAGGTTAATTTGCAGTGACTATGAAACACAAGAAAACAAACGTGCAAGTGCCCATTCACGTACTTCAAGTTACAGTGTCAAGTGTCGGTATATTCAGCTTCAGCGCAGCTGCTGATATGGGACTGGTATCAGTGAACTACAATATGAATGTTCATCATAAAATAGTAAGGCAGATCCCTTCATTATTTCATTTATTAGGAAAACTTAAGACTATGAAAGTACAATTGCATATTAATGAGGATGGTCATCCTGTTGCTCAAAGACACAGAAGAATTGCATTTCATTTACAAGAAGCTGTTGAAAAGAAACTTGAACCATTAAGCATGATATCATTGACCTTTCTACTGTTCCAAAGGCATGGGTTTTTCCCATATGGTAGTGCTCAAAAAGGACAGTGAAGGAGCTGTATGCAAGTGTGTGGACATGCGTCAAGCAAAAAAGGCAACTAAAAGAGAATGACATCCAGGTCCGCACATTCCTGGCATGATAACACAGTGGTATGGTGCAAAGGTCTTCTCTCACCTTGATGTAAATAAAGGATATCATCAGTTGCAGGCACATTATAACCTATTCAACACTTATTGTTCTGTATCAATACAAAAAACAAAGGACCTGAATACGATAGTTGCGGTGAGATCACCCGACCACCAATATAACGGTGGGGAGGTGGCCGCCAAGCCAGTGGCCTCCCCACTGCCGTATTACAATGTTTCTGCTGGGCTGATCAGCAGAAACAGTGCGACGGCATTGGCCTCAACTCTAAAGGAGAGCTGAGGTCAATGCTGCCGCACACAGCACACTCAGAATGAGCACTGTCTGCCATGGCAGACAGTGTACATTCCGAGTGTGCTGAAAGGGGGGCCCCAAATCTGCCTTTTCATGGCGGGGACCCTGCCATGAAAAGGCTGGCAAAAAGGAAAGTCGTGATTGGCACTGTGGTGGCGAACTCGGCACCGTTGTTGCTGACCTTGACTTTCACTGCCGCCAACCTGTAGGGACCTCTGATCCTGGCGGGGGTGTTGTGGTGGTCCGACCGCCAGCATTGTAATCTGCGGCAGTCAGACGGCCACCGTGAGTACGCGGTCCAAGGGACCACCGTACTCGTAACCAGGTCCTACGATTCGGTGTGTCATCAGCCTCAGACATTTTTCGGGATGTCATTAGATCTAGCTTACAGCCTCTTGTGAATGCTTTCAACTATATTGATGACATATTAGTTTTCTCAATGCTACACAGAAAATACACGACCAAGCTCTTAGGCAAGTTTGTCATTTACTTGTTGATGTCAACTTAATGCTAAATGGTGAGAAATGTGAATTCAATAAGGCGAGGCAAAAATTCTTTTACCATCTGTTTTTTAATGGGGCATGACACCAGATCAGCCAAAGTACAAGCATTGCCATCTACCAGTCCCCCACAAGATATTTCCATGTTACGTTCATTCCTTGGCATGGCCAGTTACTATTCCAAATATATACAAGACTTTGCCATTGTGAGTGCTCCATTGAGGGAGATGATGAAAAAGAATATTTAATTTCACTGGTCACATGAATGCGAGGAAAGTTTTAAGAGAATCAAAGAAGCTATTGAAAACGGTACTGAAATGACATAGTTTGATCCAAAGTTACATACAGAAGTTGTTGTTGATGCTAGCCTAATTGGGTTAGGTGCAATCCTTGCACAGCACAGCGAACACCCAAATGCCGGAAGACATATTGGCCCTCACACTTAGAAGTCCTCCACAATACAGACACCCACACAAGTCCGCCACACCAAAGGTTAGAGATAAATTGGCGGTACCAAAACCCACACCGTTACGCCAACAGGAATACGCCCACACTATCACGACCCACGAATCAACACAGCGGTCATTCAACTGTGGTAAACCAGTGGCGGTACACACTGCCGCTCTCAAAATACCACACACTTACAAAACACAACCACATTGGACAATTCAAAATACACACACCTGACACACATACACACACCACACCCACACATCCAATCCAATATAAAACACCCACCCACATTACCCACAACCCCTTACAACAAAATGTTTTGAAGAAGCAGAGAGACCGAAAAGCAAAGACCACACCAGCATCCAGAGTCACACAACGCCATCACTCATACACCATCCACGCACAAAACACCACACACCCCAAAACATTACCACACACATCACCTCATATATCAGTCACACCACATCATGGCACCTCAAAGACACCCCAGGTTTTCTGAGGAGGAGCTCAGGGTCATGGTGGAGGAAATCATCAGGGTAGAACCACAGCTATTCGGATCACAGGTGCAGCAGACATCCATTGCTAGGAAGATGGAGCTATGGCTGAGAATTGTCGACAGGGTCAATGCAGTGGGACAGCATCCAAGAACACGGGATGATATTAGGAAGAGGTGGAATGACCTACGGGGGAAGGTACGTTCTGTGGTATCCAGACACCAGGTAGCTGTACAGAGGACTGGCGGTGGACCCCCACCTTCTCCCCCACAACTAACAACATGGGAGGAGCAAGTCTTGGCAATAATGCATCCTGAGGGCCTCGCAGGAGTAGCAGGAGGACTGGACTCTGGTAAGGCAAATCTTTATTACTATATCCCTACCCTACCTGCATGCCACCACAAACACCTACCCCTACCCTCACACCCATCACTCCACCACCTCACATATACCCCACTATCACAACCCACCCATCCTAATACCAAGCCCTGCATGTTACACCAAAGCATGGACACCCATCACAGACCTACATGGACACCCATCACCAAAGCACGTCCAAGGGAGAGACTCACCCAGGGCACACAATCACCATTCAAACAAGGGCCAAGGCGATATTGCAAGCACAGTAATAGAGGGAAACACACCCATTGCACAAGATGGCATACACAGATACAATAACTATGCATATACACCCCAATAGGACCCTTACACAATGTCACCGGAAAGGAGGTGCCAGCCATATCCAGTCCCCCCACAGAAGAGGCCCACAGTGACAACAGCAGCTCTGCACTCCTGGATCAGGGACCTCTGGACAGTCGGTTCCACTGCCACAGTCCCAACCCACCAGAGAACCTCCCCCTCAGGAAACACCACCACAGCAGCCACCCAGTGGGCCGATGCCACTGTCCCCAGGACACGTCAATCAGCAGTGTGTCCATCACTACAGGGACCCCAGGCAAACCTACTAACCCAAGCAAATCAGGGACCTGGGGTCAGTGGCAGTGGGCACACGGTTCAGGGGACAGAGGCACAGGGTAACAGGGAAGCTGGGAGGGCTGCTGTGCGACAGAGGGAAGACAGGCCCAGGGAACCGACCCTCCACGAGGCACTATCAAACATCATGGGAGCATACCACCATTCCCAGGTGACCATGGGCACGGTACTGGCCAAGTTTCAGGAGACCCAGCGGCTGCAGGAGGGACAGTACCTGGGGATCAGGGAGGACTTGAAGTCCATTAACACCACCCTGGTCACCATTGCAGAGGTGTTGGCAGACATGGCCAACACCATGAGGGAGACAGTGGCATACCACCGGGCCCCTGACACCAGCCCAAACGATGAACAGCCTTCCACGTCCGCTGGCGCTAGTGGACAGGAGGTCCCGCCACAGGACCAACAGGCCACCAGCACCCCACCCCCTGTAGAAGGAGAACCATCCCGCAAACGATCCCTGTGATCCAGGCAGAAGACAGAGAACATTGCCAAGACCCCGCCAGGAAATAAGATTCTCCTGATTCCCACCGTTGTGTCTGACTCTGTCACCCTGTCCACCTTGAACTGACATTGCTCCTCTTCCTATTGTATTGTATTGTATTGTAATTGTATTTATATAGCGCTTACTACCCCTGACGAGGCGTCGAAGCGCTTTTTGATAAGTAGCACGCTACTCCGGAACCCAACAAGAATTAGTGATGCCCCATTGGACAATGCACCTGTGATACCGAGAGACTGGAGTCTACTATGGACCTTCCTTCACCATCACCCCAGCCCTTTCCACATACCCCTATACACATTAGCCCATAAATAAACACCCTTGAATCACAAACCAATCTGGAGTCAGTCTGTACTTTCACAAATGTATGATTACAACTTCATCCACAAATATGAATGTAAACGTTCATTTGCACATACCAATGTATAACAGTTGTTGGGCAGCAGTAAATATAGCAGAAGGCAAAATGAAGTACCCAGATCTGTTAAATGGAAAGCCAAAGTGAACTGTCAGTGTCCATACACAGAGGTTAAGAGGCTGACCTATACAATGTCCTACAGTAGTCAGATATGAGATGAGCAGATATGAGATGAGCAGTGCCAGTCTCTTACCTGTGTGTCACTGGAAGTACTGCATGATGATGATGTTGTTTCGGTTGTCAATATCTTCTTCCTCTGCCTCCTCTTCCTCACTGTCCACAGGCTCCACAGCTGCCACAAGACCATCATCAGGCCCATCCTCCTGCAAAAAAGGCACCTGGCGTTGCAAAGCTAGATTGTGCAACACGCAGCATGCCACGATTATCTGGCACACCTTCTTCAGTGAGTAGTATAAGGAGCCACCTGTTAGATGGAGGCACCGGTATCTGGCCTTCAGGAGGCCGAAAGTCCGCTCAATAATACGCCTAGTTCACCCATATTCCTCATTGTAGCGTTCCTCTGCCCTTGTCCTGTCATTCTTCACTGGGGTCAGTAGCCATGAGAGGCTGGGGTAACCAGAGTCACCTGCAAATGTCGAGGGAAATCTGTTTGACACACACTAACCCTTAGTGAACCCCATTCCCAGACACCTATTAAAACTGTGTGGGGACCTTTGGCACCTTTGTGTGTTGTTGTGGGTGGGGGTGTTACGTTTTGTGTGTGTGTGTCACCCTCTTTTCCCTCCTCCCCTCCCCTGTGTGCTAGGTGCAGTACTCACTGTGGTCGTCGCCGCCACCTCCTTCTTTCCACGTCATGATGTATTAATAGATACAGCAACATGGGCAGGTCCTTTAGTTCGGGCTCCATGGCGTCCTGGTTCTTCGTTGAGTGTCGAGAGGTGAGTGGTTTCCCTTCTGTGTTCTGTTTCAGCCGTACTTTTGATGGCGTTGGTACCGCCCCGGAAAAGCTGGCGGATTGGTGCCTTGTAATAATGTGGGCGGTACATTGCCTTCCGCCTGCCTGTTGGCGGTGTCCGCTGCGGTGTTTGTTGCTACCGCCATGGTGGTCAGAGTGTTAAAGTGGCTGTCTGTGTTGGTGGTTTCCGCTATGGTCGTAATTCAATTTTTTATTACCGCCGGCCCGTTAGCAGTATTACCACTGGTTTATCACCGACCGCTAGGGTTGTAATGAGGGCCATCGTGGCTTAAGCAAGCAAACGTTTGTCCCAAATTGAACATGCTTATTCACAAACCTAAAAATAAAGTTTAGCAGTGGTGTGGGGTTATGAACATTTCCACATGTTCCTGTACGGAGAACCTTTCATGCTTGTGACAGATCATCAAGCATTGCTGATCATCTTTGGCAATACAAAGGCCAAGATACTTCCACACATTGAATGTTGGGTTCTACGATTACAGGAATGTAACTGCACAATTGTGAATTGTTAGAAATGGGGTCTCTAGTTGGCAGAGGTATACACCCTTGTCCAAGTAGGGTAAGTCACAACACAATCCAAATTATCCTGTGCCCACCCTCTGGTAGCTTGGCACTGAGCAGTCAGGCTTAACTTAGAAGGCAATGTGTAAAGTATTTGTGCAACAAATCATACATTAACACAGTGAAAACACCACAAAATGCCCCACACAGGTTTAGAAAAAATAGATAATATTTATCTGAATAAAATACTGTTGAAACAATGACAATCCAATGTACACAAGCAAAGTTATGAATTTTTAAAGATTGAATCTACTAAAGCGCCTCGATAACACAATAGCTCCAGCTGGGGCTATCACAACATCTTTAACTGAGTTATTCCCAGTAAGAGTTGGAAAGAGGCATTGCTGGAGTCGGTGCGGCGTCAATCCCTTACGGCTTCTGAGGAGAGAGGCACTGTGAAGCAGGTGAAGGTGAGGCATCGGTTCCATCCGGATGCAGGGGGAGATGATGCGGTGGCATCCGCGAGGCGTCGATTCCTTGTGACCTGGTGGGGTTTCTGGTTCCGGTCCGTCAGGACGTGATGTGTCAACTGCGCATGGTCGCGATGACCTCATGTGATGTCAGTGGAGTTGCGGTAACGTTGGACTTGCGTTGCAGGCCACAGTTGTTGTGTGCAGGGAGGTCCATGGAGTGAGAGCACACTGCGGCATAGCTGGCATCGCTGAAGTTGTTCTGAAGTCGGTGTACTAGCAAAACACTAGCAGTGGAGGTCTTTGTAGTCCCTGAGACCCCAGAACAGAAGGCAAGCTCAATCCAAACCCTTGGGTGAAGGCAGAGTTCTTCCAGCACAGTCAGAGGCCAGCAGGCAGCAGGGCAACAGCAGTCCAGCAGTCGTCCTCAGCAAAGCAGTCCAGAGAGTCCTTTGGGCAGCCAGGCAGGTCTTCTGACAGAGTTCAGGTGCCGGTCCAGAAGTGTCTGAGTCGGTGGGGTCAGAGACCCAGTTTACATACCCAAAAATGTCTTCGAAGTGGGGGTGACTTCAAAGAGTGGTCTTGAAGTGTACAAGTTCCCCTTTAAGCCCAGTCATGTCTGCCAGGGTCCCAGTAGGGGGTTATCAGTCCATTGTGTGAGGGCAGGCCACTGACCTTTTAAATGTAAGTATCAGGCCCTCCACCCTTTCCATCCAGGAAGACCCATTCAGTATGCAGAGGAATGCAGTTTTGACTGAGTGTCCTGTGTTTGTGGTTGTCTGGGTGAAATGCAGAAGGGAGTTGTCAACACAGCGCAGACCAGACGTAGATTGGAGACAGGCTGTAAGGCACAGATGGTTTTAAGTGCATAGAAATGCTCACTTTCTAAAAGTGGCACTTCTAAAATAGTAATATTAAATCCAAGCTCACCAATAAACAGGATTTTCTATTATCAATTTGGCCATACTAAATATGACCTGGGTACCCCTTTCAAATCAGAATCTACCACTCTCTAAAGTGTAAGAGGGCAGTCCTAATGCTAGTCTATAAAAGAAGCAGGCCTCACTGTAGTAAAAAATGAATTTAGGAGTTTTCTACTACCAGGACATGTAAAACACTTATGTACATGTCCTGCCTATTACCTACAAAGCACCCTGCCCTATGTGTTGCCTAGGGCCTACCTTAGAGGTGACTTATATGTAGAAAAGGGGGAGTTTAAGGCTTGGCAAGTACTTTTATATGCCAAGTAGAAGTGGCAGTGACACTGCACACACAGGCCTTGCAATGGCAGGCCTGACACATGGTTAAGGGACTACTTATGAGGGTGGCACAGTCAGTGCTGTTGGCCCGCTAGTAACATTTGATTTACAGGCCCTGGACACTTGTGGTGCACTTCACTAGGGACTTATAAGTAAATCAAACATGCCAATTGGGATTGAACCAATGTTAGCATGTTTAAGGGGGAGAGCATATGCACTTTAGCACTGGATATCAGTGGTAAAGAGTGCAGAGTCCTAAAGCCAGTAAAAACAGTGTCAGAAAAGTGGAGGGAGGCAGGCGAAAGTTGGGGGATGATCAAAACCCTTCCAACTACTTCTCCTGAGTGCCTATAGACTGTCAAGGTACCCCATTGAAGAAAGCTGAGGCCTAGATAAACTTAATTGTGAAATCAAACACACCAGCTGCTATTTAACTGGAAAACATTGTCACTGCCATGAGTCACGATAGTGACATGTTATTATTGAAAGACATTATTACACATCAGTCATGGAACCAACATACTTGACCTCTTACCAGTGACAATGAATAACAGAAGTGTAAAAATGTCAAGAATGAACTGTCTGTGACACAAGAAGGGATTATCCTGGGGGCTTTAAGAATTGTTATTCTGGAGAGTCCATGAAACAGATAATTGAAGTGGCCCATGAAGGACATAATGGAATCATTGACACAAAACGAGCGCTTCAAGATTGAGGGCCTGATTACAACTTTGGAGAAGGTGTTAATTCATCCCAAAAGTGACAGTAAAGTGACGGATATACCACCAGCCGTATTACGAGTCCATTATATCCTATGGAACTAGTAATATGGCTGGTGGTATATCCGTCACATTTGGGACGGATTAACACCTCCTCCAAAGTTGTAATCAGGCCCTGAGTCTGGTTTCCTCATCTCAATGAACGAGTTGAAAGAGAGTTGAAGGCCTGTCATCTATGTAACTGCCTGTCATAGAATACCACTAGACCACTCAGAACCCCTTAAATATGCCAGAGTTGCCAAAGCATGCATGGAAAAGAATTGCTGTTGACTTTTACGGTCCACTTGACAATGGACATCACCTGATAGTGACTGTGGACATAAACTCTCACTTTCCATTAACTGGTGGTCTCTCGTCTATCACTTAGGAAAGAGTCATTGAGAGATTAGATGGCATGGAGCATTCCTATGATTTTAAAATCTGACAATGGCCCACCTTTCAATAGTAGAGAATTCAGAGACTTTCTCATTCACCTTAATGGGAAGTACCAAAAGAGAACACCTCTTTGGCCACGGGCTAATGACCTTGTTGAACTTTCCACAAGTATGTTTAAGAAAGCTATTCGGCGTGCTGCATTATAAAGGCTCAACATGCAAAGTTTATGTTCAGGAGAGCAGTGATGACCAAGGTTACCTCAGTGGACCAACACAAAAGCAAGAACTGTTAAAGAGATCCGTACCAAAGACTTGGATTGTAAAAAGAAAATGAAGGCCTATGCTGACAAGAGACGACATGCAAAGGACATTGTTGTCACAAGAGGAGATCGAGTGCTGATACATCAGCCAAGAAGATGTAAATCTGATGTTCCATTTGATGCTGAGCGATTCCATATTGTAACCAGCAAAGGCAGATGTGACTGCCCAGCATCCTGCGAAATATATCATGGAAGACTTCTCGCATTTCAGACATGTGGCTCAATGCTCGTTAGATACTTATGTCAACATAGAGACTGGTTCAAAAAAGACAATTGGAAATTCCCAGACTGCTGTTGCTGCTGCAACGCCAAAGCAGATCATGGACACTCCTATTGCTGATTCCCAGTTTCCTACGGTCGAGACCAGCCATCAAAGTGCCAAGAATGCTAATTGAAGAGTTATAATTGTGTATGTGTTTTAGAAATTTTTAATTGTGTATTTAACAGAGCAGGAGATGTAGTGTGGTATGAGTGTGTATGACAGAACTCTTTTGGCTCCTTAAAGACTCCACAGAGTGAGGATGCAAGTGTTAGAACGCAATGAAGTGAATGCTGGCTTAGAATGTTGTGCTTGTGGTTCAACACATGCAAATAAAGACGTGCAATGCACAGCTCCATGTGTGGCATATTCATTGGCAGGTACCCAGGCTGGAGAGGGCACCACACTAGTCTGAAAATTCCAACATATGCCTAGGTGAGTAATGCTGTCTTCTTGAAAAATACTGAAAGTGTCCTGTAATAAGTCATCTTCTGCTAGCTCCTACCTCTCTTACTCATGAATTGGTCTTCATTAGGCATGTGAACCCTCCTGTCTTTCTTCCAGCTGTGAACCATCACTAATACCCCAGTGGGAGGGATGACCACCCATCAATGCTCACAGACATCCCTGCCACTGTAATACTAAGGCCCTCATAATGACATTGGCGGTGACTGTTAAACAAACTGGCAGTAATTACCGCCAAATTATGACCATGGCGGTGATACCTCCCATAGACAACCAATGTACCACACCAACCACCAGGGCGTTAACACCACTGACCACGACGGTAGCCACTAACAGCCAGGCAGAAGACAGGGTTTCCGGGGTGGTACCAACTCCATCAAAAACCTGGCGGTAACACTGCGTAGAAAACGAAAGACTCAGCATCAGAGACACAGAAGAGACCGCCGCCATGGAACCAGAACTTGAAGTCTTCCCGATACTCTTCTGTGCCATGGTCCTCCTGAAACACCAACGCAGACGAAGACGATGATGGTGAGTACAGCGGCCTAGCACACAAGGGAGGGAGGGAGGAAGGAAAAGGAGAGTGACACAAACATGCACAACGCACACCATTCACACACACATCATACACACAACCAGCTGCAGGGTAAAACCAATGTCACAGGACCCACGTCTAATTAAAACAAGGACCACATTGAGGTTTAAGTGACACTGTCATTTGATGTCAACAGCCACCATATTGGCCATGCAAAAACAAAAGCATGCATCAATGTCCACAAAGGGCCAATGGCCAGTCCAAAGTACAAAAGGCCCACATGCCCACAGGGCACAGTCGAAGGCCCAACTTGACTCCTGACATTATGCGGACTCCACTGTGCAGGGGCATCATGTTGGAAAAGGGCAGGCACCTCAGGGGAAAGAGGGGTGGGGGTGGGGGGCACCCCAGCTGAAGTGGGTAACATGCCCACTGGTTCTGGAGGGCGCTCCTGGCCCATTTGTCCCTGGTGGGGAGTGTAAGGCCACAGTTTCTGAAGTGGGGAATATGCCCACTGGTTTTGGAGGGGGCTCCTTGCCCAATTGTCCCTGGTGGGGAGTGTAAGGCCACAGTCCCTGAAGTGGGTAATATGCTCACTGGTTCTGGAGGGGGCTCCTTGCCCAATTGTCTCTGGTGGGTGGCCTACATGCCCTCTGCTGGAGGTGAGGGCTCCTTGACCACTGCTGGTGGAGGTGTTATCTTGGCTGCCTCTCCTGGAGGTGAGGGCTCCTTGCCCACTGTTGGTGGAGGTGTTACCCTAGCTGCCTCTGCTGGAGGTGGGGGCTCCTTTCCCTCTGCTGGTGGAGGGGGCCTCTTGCCTCTCTTTGCTGGTGTAGTGGGAACCTTCTCTTTCTTGGGTGGTGGAGTGGGATCCTTCCCTTTTTTGGATGGTGGAGTGGGAACCTTTCCTTTCCTGCCTCCAGGACTAGGAGGTTCCTCCACTGTCCCGGTCTCCTGCCACTTTGTTTTCACTACCATAGTCCTCCCTTTCTGAGGCAGAGGTGTGCTCACAGTAGGAGTGGCAGCCATCACACTCTGGGGCCCCTTTGTGCCAGTAGCTGAAGATTTGATGGGAGCAGTGGCAGACTGTTTGGCTGAGGTGCTGTGCTGGGTCGTTGGGACCCTGCTCTTAAAGGGATGACGGGGGGATGGAGGGGAAAGGAAGAGGTCAAGATGGGCAAGGAAAAGCTTCTTAGGGATGTTGGGGCAGGATGTGGGAGGAGGGATGGGAGTGTATGTCTGCTGGACTTGGGTGCAGGTGCATGGACAGTGTGCGTGTGTGAGGTGGATGGCTGTTGGGAGTCTGATTGCGTGCATTTGTGTCTCTTACTAGGAGGGCAGACAGAGTGGGAGAGGACAAAGGGGACACGTGGATGGATGTTGTGGAGGTGTCTGGAAGTGAGGAGTGTGTGCTGCATGATGTGGTGATGGTGGTGGAGGCTGTTGATGCAGTGCATGCAGATGTGAGTGTGGATGTGGCTGTGAGGGAGGAGCAGGAGGGGGAGTCAGTGGAGGCAGTGGATGTTGTTGTGCGTGCAACTGTCTGTTGTTTGTGTGAGTGCTTGTGACCTGAAGTGTGCTGTCTGTGTTTGACTGTGCTACTCTTGTCTGATGTTTTGTGTGCATGCTTGTTTGTATGTGTGCATGGGATGGGTTGGGGTTGAGGAGACTGTGACTGGGAAGTGGTAGTTGGAGGGGGCAGTAGGTAAAGGGACACTGGCTGGCATTGTTTTGTACCCATTTTAGTTATAGCTCCATGCACGTTATTTTAACATACTAGGCCTGCCGCTGTGCACTTTAACCTAGATGTATTTTATGCGGCTTTGCTTTATTATTGTTACCGTAGCCACTTTTACGGTCTTGTTTTATTTTCTCTCTATCTGACTGTTTTCGCCAAGGCCAGCACTCTGTTCTCAAACAAGACATTCTTGCTCACTCTGTGCTTCTTTCAAGGCTACAGCAGGATAGGTTGCCGGTGAGCGTGGCATAAGTTTAGTCTCTGACATTCATAGAAAATACACCTTACGTAGGGACATTTTCTTGGAACACCAGCTGTTTTATTATAAAAACACTTCCCTGTCCCTTACACGTTAGAGGGAGATTCAAGTCAGAGAACCACAACTGTATCCTGATTGCCGAATGCTTTGCTACAGCTGTTTACAGACTTCAGGCCTTTGTTCAGGTATGGGTGATGTTGTCTTCCCAGGGGAACTTGAAGGGCAGAATAAGAGCTTAACACACTGTGCTCTATCGTAGCCTGGGTAGGAATTAGTGTGTTGACTCTAGTGACAACATGGTAGCATTATGTTTATGTTTTACTCTCCTATTCACAATTTTAATCTTGTCATGCTGTGTCATTCTGGTTATTGCAGTCCACGCTTTGCTATATAAGATGCAGTCGCTTTATTAAAGCATTATTGAAATATATACTGCCTCTGTTTGTCCTTGTATATGTGAGACTATTGTAACGGATGAGACCTGAGTGACCACGGCTTCCCTGAGAAACCAGTTATGTCATGCGCTCGGCTGCCCAATCATCCTGTCATTGGGTAGAGATGAGGCACTGTTAGTTTGCCGGAGCAGAACCAGGATTGGAGCCACAGGTGTCACCTGTAGTGGGTTAGACTCAGTCTCCCACACCGCAGGCGATTCTGCCACTCAAAATCCAGTAGTCTCATTAGAATAATGAGAGCCTACGCGACACCATCAGAGAGGAGGCCAGAGCCTGAAACGATCTCTGTAGAGGTGCCAAGCCACCATCGAGGCCCTCCAGGTATGCATTGCATTGCTGCATCTGTGATTCCAGCCCCTGAATGGATCTCAGGAGGTTAATAGTCTCCTAACTGAGGGCAGCAGGGCTCACTGGGGCAGGGCCTGAGGTGCCTGGATCAAAGGAGATGTCCACCCTTCTGGGTAAGCGGGCACAGGCAACTTGGTGGTGGGCTACTGGGAGGCGGTGCTGGTACGGCAGTGGCAACTATACCTGTAGCTGGGGTGGTTTAAGAGCTGTCCACCACCACCAGGGAGCTCCCATCAGAGGAGGAATCAGAGTCAGTGTTGTCACCTCCTGTCCCCACCGTGGTGCTCCTCTCACCCTCTGTCCCACTGGTCCCCTCGGCATCGGTGGACTCTGCCTCCTGGGTCCTGTGGGATGCAGCTCCCTCAGTTGCCAGTGCCCCTGCTCCTCTGAAAGATGATGCTAATACACACATGGACAGGATGACAGAGGAAAAATAGGGGGGGAGAGGGAAAGGGATCAATGGGTCAATTACAGCACCAACACCACAATGGCATACACATTACCATCACACACAGGGATCACAATTGGGTACTATGCATCGCACTGGCATTCTATTGCCTAGGTACCTCAGCAATATGAGAGCCAACCACCGCCAACTGCACCCCTCCTGGGACCCCCTAAGCCCTGTCTGACCTGGAATGCCACCTAGCTGGAATACAAGATTTTGCTATGCAGCCATTTACCTTGTGCTGGACCACGCAGCAATGTCTGAGCTGGCATTAAGGGGTACCCACTAACTGAAAGCCACCACCAGGATCCCATGGCAGCCAACAACAAGCATTTGCAATGCAACGGGTCTCGCGTTTGCTCATGTTAGAGCTGATCGCGTTGTAAACTCCTAACCCGACTTTTCATTAATTGGCAAAAGTTATTTTATGTACGTAACCCGAAAAAGTGAAATTAACTGTGTAAAGCGCTCGACTTCTGCCAAGCGAAATCACGCTAGGAAAATAGAGAAAAAGTAGTCCATGAGCTGGACAGAAAACAGCAAGCCTCGCATGTTTTCTGTACTTGGTCGATGCGCTCGAGGAGGGCTAGCCACCGGAAAAGACATGACATATGCATGCCCTCGACTAATGAAAGCAAGCAGATTTTACTAGGCAGGCCCACGACCCAATTAAAAACACTGACGTGACGTCGACAGGGCTCCGAGCCCTTTTCTAATACCTAAAGCGTCTCGCTGCGATACGCATGGGCGAGCGCATGCAACGCAGGCTCGACCCTAAAAATGGTTGTCACTCTCACTGTACTCACCCCCTTGTTGCTGCTGTGCTGCCCTCAAGTGCCCATCCAGCTCTCGGTTGGCCACCACCAATATGTGGGCCATCAAAGGGGTCAGGTTCCCACAGGCACCCCGCCCTCATTGGGAGGCCATCCCCAGCTGGGCCTCCGCGGTCTTCCGGGCCCAGCTTCTCAGTTCCTCCCACCGTTTCCTGGAGTGGGTGCTCTGCCTGCTGTAGACCCCCAGTGTCAGGAATCCCCAAGGTGCCTCCTGCGTTATCTGTCAGCATCCCCTGGGATTAGGGTTAAATCACATCTCTGTTCTTGGTTAAACCTTTATGTTTCTAAGTAAACATAGGGGGTCATTCTGACCTTGGTGGTAAAAGGCCCTTACCGCTGGTCAGAAGTCCGCCATTCTACCGCCGCGGCCGCGGTAAACCGCCACGGTCATTCTGACCACCAACTGTGAAACCGCCAACAATCCGACATCCAAGGAAGGCCGCCTCATCAGCGGGCCGCGGAAAACTGGAGATGACCAAACCTCCACCGTCACGCCAACACAAACACGCCCATGCCATTCTGACCCACGAATCCACGCGGCGGTCTTTCAACCGCGGTATTCCATTGGCGGTACACACCGCCGCGGTCAAAATACACACACAGCTCCAAAACACAGCCACATTGGACAATTTGAAATACACACACCTGACACACATACAAACAACACTCCCACACATCCAATCAACTATAAAGCACCCACCCACATCACCCACAAACCCCCACTAGTTGGAAATCGGAGAGAAGGCGAGAGAGATAGAGATAGAGAGAGCGAGCACAGCAATAGAACCCAACACACACAGGAACCCAACTTCATCACCCACACCACATCTACGCACACATCACCACGCACATCACCACAAACACCACCCCACACCTCATCCACACCACCCCATGGCACCCCAAAGACACCCCAGGTTCTCGGACCAAGAACTCAGGGTCATGGTGGAGGAAATTATAAGGGTTGAGCCCCAGCTCTTCGGCACACAGGTGCAGCACACCACTATAGCAAGGAAGGCTGAGCTATGGCAAAGGATCGTAGACAGGGTCAACGCTGTGGGACAGCATCCCAGAAATCGGGAAGATATCCGAAAGCGATGGAACGACCTACGGGGGAAGGTGCGCTCGATGGTGTCGCGACACAACATCGCTGTGCAGAAGACTGGCGGCGGACCCCCACCCACTCCACCCCAATTCACAGCATGGGAGCAAGAGGTGGTAAACATCCTGCATCCTGATGGCCTCGCTGGAGTGCACGGAGGAATGGACTCTGGTAAGTCGAATCTCAACTACTTCACCCCCCCCAACCACCAGCATGCCAAACTCCCCCTCACCCCAATCTCAACCCCCCAGCACACAACCTCCCTGCCAATGTCTCACCAGCACAACCCACCCTAAACAACACCAACCCCTGAATGCCAACACAAACCATAGACAGCCACCACCAAAGCATGACCATTGCACATACCCATACACCCCCCCCAACACCCTCACAACACCTCCCACAAGGGAATGCCAGCACTGGGGGCCAAGGGCACTCAAAATGCACGCCATGGCACACACCGAAACAATAACCATACTCCTTTACCCCTGCAGGGCCCGAACGCCAACACACCGCCACGGAGGGTCCAGATTTGTCCATCCCACCCCCAGAACAGGCCCCCAGCGAGGACAGCAGCTCTGTCGACCTAGAACCTGATGACCAGCCCAGACCATCGGGGACCTCTGGACAGTCGGTTCCCCACACACAGACACACGCCACAGCAGACCCAACCCCCTCTGGGAACACAAGCACAGCTCCCACCCAGCGGGCCATGCCTCTGTCTCGCGGACGCGTCAATCAGCGGTGTGTCCGCCACTACAGGGCACCCAGGCTGACCCAACACCCCAACAACAACAGGGACCTGGGGGCAGTGGTAGTGGGCACACCGTCCAGGGGACAGAGGCCCGGGGAAACAGGGCAACTGGGAGGGCTGCTGTGCGACAGTGGGGGGAGGACAGACCCAGGGAACCGACTCTCCAAGAGGCCCTCACCACCATCATGGGAACATACCATCACTCCCAGGAGACGATGGCGACGGTACTGGCCAGGTTCACCGAGATCCAGGCACAGCAGGAGGAACGGTACATGGGGTTCAGCAATGAACTCAGGAACATCGCTACCGCTATGGGGACCATAGTCCAGGCCCTCAACCGTCTAGAAACCACATTGCGGGACCATGTGGCACCACAAAGGGCCCCTGTCACTAGCCAGGAACAGCCTACCACCTCCGCCGGCGCTAGTGGTCAGGAGGCCCCCACAGAATGACGGCCCACCAGAACCCCACCTCCTGCTGAAGAACAACCACCCCGCAAGAGGAACCTGAGATCTCAAAGGAAGACAGAGTAGGATGCCAAAACCCCCACCAGCCTAATATCCCCCCGGATGTCATTCCACTGTCCCACAGTGTCACCCTGTCCAACCTTGAACTGCCCCTGCTCCATCCTTCCACAGGCATATGGACAATGCACCTGTGCGACCGAGAACTGGACTCTGCCATGGACATAACTCCACCCTCACCCATCACCGTTTTAATATCATGTACCAATATCTAGCACTAAAAATAAATCACTCATTGCACTGAAATCATGCTGGAGTCAGCCTGTATTATTTACAAATGTATAACACATTAATGATCAATAATGTTCTGTTATTTATGTGATGACAACATACCGATGTCAATAAGCATTAGTCCATGGGCTAACCAAGCAGAAGTCACGCAGTGGGTCATACAGCACTGAAAAGGGAAGGGAAAATCAAACATCAGTTTAAAAGAACTGGGGGGAAATACACAAAGTAAAGATGCAGGGGGCTTTCAGTAAATGTTAAATGGCGTGGGTGATTCCTACCTGTGTGCTACTGAAAATACTGTTGGATAACTCTGTCCCTGTTGTCTGGGTCGTCCTCTTCGTCTTTCTCCTCTTCACTCTCCGCAGGCTCCACAGCTGCTTCAACACCACCATCTGGACCATCCTCCTGCAGGAAAGGCACCTGACGTCGCAATGCCAGATTGTGAAGCATACAGCAGGCCACGATGATCTGGCACACCTTCTTTGGTGAGTACATCAGGGATCCCCCTGTCATATGCAGGCACCTAAACCTGGCCTTCAGGAGGCCAAAGGTTCTTTCAATGATCCTCCTAGTTCGGCCATGGGCCTCATTGTACCGTTCCTCAGCCCTGGTCCGGGGATTCCTCACTGGGGTCAATAGCCAAGGCAGGTTGGGGTAACCAGAGTCACCAATTAGCCACACACGTTGTCTCTGTAGCTGTTCCATCACATAAGGGATGCTGCTATTTCGCATCACATACGCGTCATGCACTGACCCAGGGAACTTGGCATTCACATGGGAGATATACTGGTCAGCCAAACAGACCACCTGGACGTTCATAGAATGGTAAATTTTCCTGTTTCTGTACACCTGCTCATCGTCTTTTGGGGGTACTAAAGCCACATGGGTCCCATCAATGGCACCAATTATGTTGGGGATATGTCCAAGGGCATAAAAATCACCCTTCACAGTGGCCAAATCAACCTCCTCAGGGAATACAATGTAGCGCCGCATGTGTTTCGTCAGGGCAGACAACACTCTAGACAAGATTTTTTAAAACATAGGCTGAGACATTCCAGATGACATGGCCACTGTTGTCTGGAATGAGCCACTTGCCAAAAAATGGAGGACTGACAGAACCTGCACTAGAGGGGGAATTCCTGTGGGTTGGCGGATGGGGGACATCAGGGCTGGCTCCAGCTGGGCACACAGTTCATGTATAGTGGCTCGGTCAAGTCGGTATCGTAGGATGATATGGTGTTCTTCCATTGTTGACAGGTCCACCAGCGGTCGGTACACGCGAGGATTCATCCTTCTCCTCGCAAGTCCCAGCGGACGGTGCCTAGGCAGGACAGCATGGAGCACAGAGTCAAGCAAATCACAGGTACGTTCACCACTGCATGCATAGCACACGATTATCTATGTATTGAAAGGCGTGTATGTGTGGCAATGCAAGGCCTAGGCCTGTGTGACACAGTACAAATTATGCCATGTGGGCCCTTGAAATGGCGGCTGCCTGACCTGTGAAGTGGGACAATGGGATGTGAGGTCAATGCGCTGGCGTGGCACACCGTGGCGGTAGGCGGTCGAAGACCGCTATACCAAGCCGCATTGGCTAACATTGAAGCCTATGGGTTTCAGGAGCCAATGACGAGGTGCGCCGGCGGTCGCGGTACGCACCGCCGCGGTACGCACCGCCGCGGGCGTGACCGCCATTTTCTATCTGCTTAATCACTCGAGACCTGATCATCCACAGGAGAGGACCTATACTGCAAGTGCTGCTGTGACCTCGGTCTGGAAGTGACAATGGCTGCTGCGACTGGGGAAAGGGCCCCTGCCTTCACTACAGAAGAGTTGGAGAAACTTGTGGATGGGGTCCTCCCCCAGTATGCGTTACTCTACGGTCCTCCAGACCAACAGGTAAGTACACTGGGTGCACATTGAATGGGCTATGCCCGTGTGGAGTGGGGTGGATGTAAGTTGGTGGGGTGGGGGGCGAATGAGGAGTGCAACGCACGACAGATGAGAGCATGTGCCATATGGCAAGGTTGGGGGGGGGGGCCAATCGCATCTAACATGCAGAAAATTGATGATTTTTCCTTCCCACCCTGTACATGTCAAATAGGTCAGTGCCCATCAGAAAGTGGACATTTGGCGTGCCATCGCCAAGGACGTCCGGGCCCTGGGGGTCCACGTCAGACGGGGCACCCACTGCCGCAAGAGGTGGGAGGACATCCGCCGCGGGACCAGGAAGACCGCCGAGTCACTGCTGGGGATGGCCTCCCAACCTAGGAGGGGTGCCAGTCGTACCCTGACCCCCCTGATGTCCCAGATCCTGGCGGTGACCTACCCTGATTTGGATGGGCGCTTGAGGACATCACAGCAGACACAAGGGGGTGAGTATCAGCACATTCTGCTATCTCTCTGCGCAGTGGAGGCGTCTGGGTGGGGGAGGAGGGTTGTGGGTGACATTAGGCCAGGGCGCTTTCTGTAGTGTAGTCCTCTCCTTTAGGCATGGCCCTGTGCTCCCGGCCCCCACCTCTGTAGGGTGACAAGTACAGCTATCGATGGTCCAGCATCACACATGTGCGCCTTTGTCGTCTCTAGACCTGTTGTCCTATTCAGAAGTACTGAGTAGTGTACCCCGAATGCGCGGCTTAGTGCATGAGGCTCCTGTGTCTGTCCTCTCCGCCAACGGTGTTGACATTGCATGCACTCAACCTGGTCTTCGTTTTTCTCCCCCCACCCTTCTTCTTCATCTTCTTGTGCATGTGTGCATTAGCATCATCAGGCGGAGGAGAATTGGCATCGGAGCACGAGGGAGCTGCAAGTCACAAGGCCCCGGTGGGACCAGGAACAGACACCGAGGGCACCAGTGATCCGGAGGGCGAGGGGAGCACCACAACGGGTACCGGTGGTGACACCAGCGACAGCGACACGTCCTCGGATGGGAGCTCCCTAGCGGTGGCGGCAACATCCGGGCCCCCCGCCTCTACAGGTACAGCCGCCACCCAGCGCACCAGCCCCGCCCTCCCAGCAGCCCCTCAGCCTACGCTCCGTGCCCGCTCGCCCAGGAAGGCGGGCGTCTCCTTCGCCCCAGGCACCTCAGCCCCTGCCCCTGTTACCCCTGCTGCCCTCAGTGAGGAGGTCATTGACCTCCTGAGGACCATCATTGTTGGGCAGACTACCCTTTTGAATGCCATCCAGGGGGTAGAAAGGGAGGTGCATCGGAGCAATGCCTACCTGGAGGGCATTCATTCGGGTCAGGCTGCCCATCAACGATCGTTCAATGCTCTGGCCTCAGCACTGACGGCAGCCATTGTCCCTGTTTCCAGCCTCCCTCTTCTGACTGCCTCCAGCCTGTCTCTGTCTCCTGTTCCTCAGCCTATCCCATCCACACCATCAGACCAGCCTGCACACACCTCAACACCCAAGGGCAGCTCATCCAGACACAAGCACCACAGAACCCACAAGCATTCACGCAAGCAACACCCAGATGCAGACATTCCAACAGTCACTACCACCTCTGTGTCCCCCTCCTCCTCGTCTCCCTCCTCCCTCCCTGTGACGTCTACACTCACACCTGCATGCACACCACCATCAGCCAGTGCTTCCATCACCAGCACACCCTCCAGTCCAGTCCGCACACGTGCAGTCACCACCCCCACTACCATTTACACGTCCCCTGTGTCCTCTCCCACTGTGTCTGTCACCCCCTCTTCCAAGACACACAAACGCAGGCAGACACCCACCCAACAGCCATGCACCTCACGACAGCCTCCAGCACAAGCACCTGCACCCAAAGACAGCACACCTGACTCTCCTACAACCACATCCTCTTCCTCCACTCCCATCACCACTTCTCCTACCTTTTACCTTGGTCCTAAGAAAGTTTCCCTCGCTAATCTTGACCTCTTTCCCTCCACTGACCCACCCCCTCCATCTGCAAAGAGTCCCAAGAGCACCTCAGCCACCACCAGCCCAGCTTCGAGTGTCACTGTGGTGCATGGGTTCTGGAGTCCACCCTTTGCCAGCAGTGACACTTCAATCAGCAGCAAGGGGACAGCCAGCCCCCCCCCCAGGCAAGAGGACCCGGAAACTAAAGGGCCGCCGTGAGAGGACTGACACAGCTGCCCCCAAGGAGCCAAGTTCGCCCACTTCACCAGCCACAACAGCTAGGGGAGGCAAGGGCCCGAGAGCCCCATCTAAGGAGCGAAAGGGCAGCAGGGCGGAGAAGTCAGCCAGCAGGAGCGCGGAGCAGGAGGGGCCCACAAGCCCCATCCCGGGTGTTAAGGAGAAAACCAAAGGGCCCAGGACTCCGTCACCGAAGGGTCCAGCAACAGCACGGTCGGAGGGCGACTGAGCAGGGAGTCCAGGCCAGGTCTGGCTCCCTTGACTTACTGGACGAGCACCGCTGAACAGGGCCCCGCCGTGCAGAAGAGCACCGCTGAACAGGGCCCGCCGTGCAGAAGAGCACCGCTGAAGAGGGCCCCGCCGTGCAGAAGAGCACCGCTGAACAGGGCCCCGCCGTGCAGAAGAGCACCGCTGAAGAGGGCCCCGCCGTGCAGAAGAGCACCGCTGAACAGGGCCCCGCCGTGCAGAAGAGCACCGCTGAAGAGGGCCCCGCCGTCCAGAAGAGCACCGCTGAACAGGGCCCCGCCGTGCAGAAGAGCACCGCTGAACAGGGCCCCGCCGTGCAGAAGAGCACCGCTGAACAGGGCCCGCCGTGCAGAAGAGCACCGCTGAACAGGGCCCCGCCGTGCAGAAGAGCACCGCTGAACAGGGCCCGCCGTGCAGAAGAGCACCGCTGAAGAGGGCCCCGCCGTGCAGAAGAACACCGCTGAACAGGGCCCCGCCGTGCAGAAGAGCACCGCTGAACAGGGCCCCGCCGTGCAGAAGAGCACCACTGAAGAGGGCCCGCCGTGCAGAAGAGCACCGCTGAACAGGGCCCCGCCGTGCAGAAGAGCACCGCTGAACAGGGCCCCGCCGTGCAGAAGAGCACCGCTGAAGAGGGCCCCGCCGTGCAGAAAAGCACCGCTGAAGAGGGCCCCGCCGTGCAGAAGAGCACCGCTGAACAGGGCCCTGCCGTGCAGAAGAGCACCGCTGAACAGGGCCCCGCCGTCTCAAGCACCGCTCCGCTGGGCCCTTCCTGTCAAGCACCGCTCCGCTGGGCCCTTCCTGTCAAGCACCGCTCCGCTGGGCCCTTCCTGTCAAGCACCGCTCCGCTGGGCCCCGCCGTCTCAAGCACCGCTCCGCTGGGCCCTTCCTGTCAAGCACCGCTCCGCTGGGCCCCGCCGTCTCAAGCACCGCTCCGCTGGGCCCTTCCTGTCAAGCACCGCTCCGCTGGGCCCCGCCGTCTCAAGCACCGCTCCGCTGGGCCCTTCCTGTCAAGCACCGCTCCGCTGGGCCCCGCCGTCTCAAGCACCGCTCCGCTGGGCCCTTCCTGTCAAGCACCGCTCCGCTGGGCCCCGCCATCTCAAGCACAGCTCCGCTGGGCCCTTCCTGTCAAGCACCGCTCCGCTGGGCCCGCCGTCTCAAGCACCGCTCCGCTGGGCCCTTCCTGTCAAGCACCACTCCGCTGGGCCCTTCCTGTCAAGCACCGCTGCGCTGGGCCCTTCCTGTCAAGCACCGCTCCGCTGGGCCCCGCCGTCTCAAGCACCGCTCCGCTGGGCCCTTCCTGTCAAGCACCGCTCCGCTGGGCCCTTCCTGTCAAGCACCGCTCTGCTGGGCCCCGCCGTCTCAAGCACCACTCCGCTGGGCCCTTCCTGTCAAGCACCGCTCCGCTGGGCCCCGCCGTCTCAAGCACCGCTCCGCTGGGCCCTTCCTGCATGCACTGTTAACGGTTCACTGTGCCCACCATGCCTCCTCCTTGACCAGTGGAGACTGTAATCCACTTGAGAGACTGTGGCTTTGCACTCCCCAGGATGGCACAGTGGGCAACCCACCCACTTGTGAGACTTGAGAGACTGTGGCTTTGCACTCCCCAGGATGGCACAGTGGGCAACCCACCCACTTGTGAGACTTGAGAGACTGTGGCTTTGCACTCCCCAGGATGGAACAGTGGGCAACCCACACACTGTAGAGACTTGAGAGACTGTGGCTTTGCACTCCCCAGGATGGAACAGTGGGCAACCCACCTACTGTAGAGACTTGAGAGACTGTGGCTTTACACTCCCCAGGATGGAACAGTGGGCAACCCACCTACTGTAGAGACTTGAGAGACTGTGGCTTTGCACTCCGCAGGATGGCACAGTAGGCATGGTGGCCCCTTCGTGGTTCTGGTGTCGTGGACTCATGTGGCTGTGGTGCCCCCCCCTTCCCTTCCCCCTGAGGTGCCTTTAGTTTTTTCATCAGATGCCCCTGCAGTGTTCTCTCCAGAGGACTCAGGTCTCCTGTGTGGGCTTTGCCCTTGTGTTGTTACACTTTGGCCCACGGACACTTCGATTTTCTTTTGATGTGCAGGACTAATTGCCTCGGTTATCCATTGCACTGTATATAGACTTATTTTGATATTGATTTTTTGCCTAGTTGCCAAAACTTTTCAGAGACTATTTTGTACATAAATTTTTATTCAAAATTTAATTCTGTCTTTGCATTTATCTGGGGGGTTTGGGTGGTGTCACTGTGACTTGTTGCTCTGCATTGGTGTGTACATAGTTTGGGGGGGTGGGGGTCGCATATGTGTGTGCGCGTAAGCTTTCCTCCTCCCCCCTCCCGTGTGTCGTAGGTGCAGTACTCACTGTTGTCGTCTGCGCCGGCGTTCGTACTCGTGGTAGATGAGCAGGTAGACGAGAGCAGGTAGTATGTTTAATTCGGGTTCCATGCTGTCCTCCTTCCTCGTGGAGTGCGTAGAGGTGAGTGTTTTCCCGTTCGTAGTCTGTTTCCGCCGTGTTTTTATCGGCGGGGCTCCCGCCCCGGAAAAGGTGGCGGATTGGTGAGTTATGATACTGTGGGCGGTACATTGTCTGCCGCCTGCCTGTTGGCGGTGACCGCCGCGCTGTTTGTCTGTACCGCCGCGGCGGGCGGAGTGTTAATGTGGCGGGCTGTGTTGGCGGTTCCCGCCAGGGTCAGAATTCAATTTTTTGGACCGCCAGCCTGTTGGCGGGTTGGCCGCCGCTTTATCACCGACCGCCAGGGTTAGAATCACCCCCATAATGTGCTGTGTTACACAATTGGTTTTATCAATGCTTGTTTTTACCAATGCTTGTTTGCTAATGTGAGCAGGTGTAGACATGTGCTTCCAATTGGTTGTTGTGTAGACATGTGCTTCTAATTGGGTGTGGTGACTCATCCACATGTGGAAACTCAACTGCTTTCCTGATTGGCTATAAATAGCAGAGTAAAGCATGCCTCCCTGCTGGCTTTGTTTTGCTTCCTGATCTCAGCATCTGATTTAGCAGTAAACTTTGCACTTGTATAGCGCACTACTCACCCATTAGGGTCTCAAGGCGCTGTACTCATACCGCTATGGAACCCCTCCTGGCTTTTCCCTGTTAGGTGCCCACTCCTGGGCACCCCCAGGGTGAAGCCAGGCATCCAAGCGCTGGTGGGGCTGTTGTAGAGATTAAGCAAGCTATTGCCCAGAGTTGCAGAGTGGGACCCATTAATTAGATTAGGCACAGAGGCAAGAATTATCTGGTCCAAGGGAATTGAGCCCAAGACCTGCCGAAGCAGGACTTAAACCCTGGTCTTGAGCCAGATCTCTGCTTTAGGGTCTGCCGCTCTAACCATTGAGCCCCTGCTATCATCCTCGTATTCAGGACTTTTGAGGCAAATATTTTCTTCATTCCTGTACCAGCTGACACCAGGCATTCCTCCAGCACTCTGAAAAAGACTGCAGCTAAGTGACTAGTATTCTCCAGGAAGTTTGTTCTTTGAGCGCCGCGCTTTCCCAGAACAGCTGGTGTATTTCAGACCTCGTATTTTGGCAGAGTGCTTATCTTGAAGAGACAAATGCATTTCTGAACATTCCACATTATTATTGTAGTTACTTGCCTAAATGTGCTTCTTGAAATCTGCTTAAGCTCAAGTACTACAAAAAGTGACAGTGTAATTTTAAAAGACCATTTACGTGACTTTTCTTTCTCTAATAGCATAACTCTTGGATTTAAACTGTGTCATTCATACCTGTGTTTCAGGTTTGAGGAATTTGCTTTTGAAGGGTTTTTTACACACACACTGAAACCAAACCAAACTGTGCCACCCTAACTGTTTAAACCCAGAGTGGACATCTGTATTTCTTGGATTGTTTTTTTATATAATGAATGCCCTTGTTTGTCTTTCTTGTGCATGATAAGTGCAACCAATTGTAGTGTGCAACAGTGAATCTCTGTGAAGCCAGCCCTAGTGTTGCAGTACTTATTGTTATGGTACTCAGTTTGAGTTTTTTGGTAATGCAGTGTTAGTAATTGTGCCAACAGTTATTATTATCCCAGAAACGTGCTGGAGCATCCGAGTGTTCTTTTACTGCCCCGTGCCCATATCAGAAAGAGAGATTCAGTTTCAAGGAAGTTGAGTGCACTAACTCTACTATCACTCTGTCAACAACGACCTGCCACCCGAAGATACAGGGTGCCTGGCTGCACCAGCAAGACGTGGCAATGTTTTGTCTCTTTCTCTTCTACTCCCCCTTTCCTTTTGGGGTACCTGCTAGGGTTTCTGTGTCCACCAGGAAGTGCCAAGAGGTGTTCCAGGAGGTCGGGGGCATACCATCGCCCCTGTAGACATCCTGCTTTTCAGGTGAGTGGCCCATCTCGACACCCATGGTCCGCACATCCTTGGCGATGGCACACCACAATCTCATCTTCTGATGGGCACTGACATGCAGGGATAATACAGACAGGAGGACACCATTAACCATATAATCTTGCCAGTCTCACTTGTGGCCCACAAATTACATTTCCATCTCCATTGGCACACACATCTCCCAGAGCCCTGCATGTACACTACCACCAGACATACCCCACACCTTGTTGCATGCATCGTGCCCATGGTGTACTCATCTGTTGGTCTGGAGGCCCATACAGCTGTCCATACAGGGGTAGGTCCTCATCCACCAGGCACTCTAACTCCTCCAAATTAAAGGCAGGGGCCCTTTCCCCTGTCACAAGGGCCATGGCAGGATCCAGACACAGGTCACAGCAGCACAAGCAGTGTAGGTATTGTCCTGTGGAAAGTCAGGAATCAAGTGAGGTGATAGATAGAGAATGGCAGTCACGTCAACGGTGGTGTACATACCTTCTGGAGTCATCCCCATACCATTGTGTAAGGCTAATGTTTGTCCCTCAATTCTTGCAGGTCACTCTGGCTACCCAAACCTGTCATGGCTCCTGACCCATGTGAGGAATGCCAGGACAGGGGCTGAGAATCGGTATAATGATGCACATGGGCGAACCAGGCAAATCATAGAAAGTACCTTCGGCCTCCTGAAGGCCAGGTTCAGATGCTTCCATCTGACAGGTGGATCCCTGTGTTACTCACCTGAGAAGGTCTGCCAGATAGTTGTAGTATGCTGCACGTTGCACAACCTAACCCTCAGACGACATGTGCCTTATCTGCAGGAGGAGGATATTCAAAACGGCCCTGTGGCAGCAGTGGACCCTGAGGACAGTGAGGATGAGGAGGCAGAGGATGAAGATGGGGACAATAGAACATCAGTAATACAGCAGTACTGCCAATGACGCACAGGTAAGACAGTGGAACTGACCATTACTCTAATTATTTATGTTTTCAGTGTGGCTGTAGCAGAATGGCTGTCACTTCCTTCGCATCTCAACTGACTGTCACTGATTCCTTCTCTATTTGCAGATATTGGTGTTATTATAACTGTGCACTGATGTCATGACTTCAGACAGCTATGAGTATAACGTAGTTTACTCTCCATTAACATAGCAAACATAGGAATGGAAATCTTAAATTCAAATATACAACATACAATATATTTCAATTTAGATATTTATTATAGCTAATTAAACATTCAGTTCGCAGATAATATAATCAACATAGAATCAACCAAAAAAATATAATACAACCCCCTACCCTAAATGAAACATACATATATGAAAACATAAATAACATAACAGTAAATATGCAAAAATAAACAAATAACACAGAACCAACAAAATCACAAAATAGTATACATACAAATTTACAACCGCCTCATACATGAGAGGATATTTAAACAGCACAATAAAGTTACTGCTTTGATGCTACAAATATGCGTTGTAGTTTTGATTGTATAAAATTCAACATAATAACAGCCAATTCTAGGTTATAATTTCCTGATTCAAATTCTCGTGTTACAGGCCTGATGGTAGCCAATCCTGGTCAGGGCTTCAAATTTGCCAATTTCAAACACTTCATGCCAATGTTCAAGACATGCCAATTTACAAGCCGACGCGCGTTTCGGTGAGTGAAGAAAAATATAAATACACCTTCATCAGGACTTTATGATTCAGTATAATTGGCATACGTACATCTTGTAATCTGCCTATCAAAGAAACATCAAAATTATTCATTACAATTCTTTGCATAGGGGGAAGGCTCGAATCATGTCAGATTTGCAACCAGACCAACTCAAGTGACTTAATTAAGAAAAAACACCGATAAAGTGCCCAAGATCAAAGTCTATAAAACCAATGCTTAATAAAGGTAAATAAATCTAAAGATCCAAGGAAAGCACCATTAGTGTCCAGCAAAATACTAGATAAAGTGCAGAAATAGAATCACCTATAGCATAAAAGTGTTGGATTACCACCGAGAGAATCTAGTCAAGAATAGTAATAGACTAGTTTGTTTATATTAAAATAAGATAAAATACCTTAGATATGAAAGAACTTAGATATCCCTTACAGGCTGGATTAAACACTCTCCAACTTCAAATTTGTAGTCCAAAATGAAGGACTAACACATGGATATAGCTAAATGAAGCTATGCTTTCTCACTCTAAAACCAAACATACTGAAATCATTAGCTTGCACAGGGCAGGAAAGTCCACAGGATAGAAAAGAAAAAATCTGCTCATATGTACAATCGCTAACTACAGACTTACCTACAAGTTCACATGGTTTAAAAAACGTAATCCACAGGGGAAACCCACAAGGATACCAAACTGGTAGGGAACAACTTGCTAACTGCAAGGGAACAGGAGGGAGTCATGAGCCAGATAGAAATGACACAATCCAGACAGTATAAAATAATTCAATCCACAAAGGTTCAGCAAAGCTAGCCTACCAGTATCAGCAGGATCCAGGACATGTGACCAGCACGATGATCTCTCGAGGAGCAATAACCCGTACTTCCCCAGCTGCCTCCTATTTAAACCAAATCACCACAGGTGATGCGATGAACATAGAAACAGGCCCGTAGGGGCCATCTAAGGAAATGGTCAAACATGCGCCATCTTAGAACCGTCAAAACAGCATGAAATATGCCAAAATCTACAGAGAATAAGAGGTACAATCAAACTGTAGAGTCATAGCCATATAGTAGTGGCAAAAGGAAATAAAAAATAATGGCCAATTCTAAATCAAACCAAAGAGTAGATATCACTTACCAGCACGCCCAAAACAGTGGGCGCCATCTTGGAACGTCAAAGTACAAGGTACTCAATGCCCCAAGGGTAGGCACAAAATGGGTTAGTAAAATACAATACGTATCGTGTATATAATACAAATCGATAACATAAGGTTTTATAAGAAGGAACCGAAAATGGTTTTATTGTATAAAGTGAAGAATTCACTTCAAAGTAAGATAAAGGGCCACCACAGGAGAGCACAAAGCAACCCTGTGGTAGGCACCTGGAAAATTATTGACCCCTCAGGCAATCCTGTACATAAGTACTCAGATGGCATTGCTCCAAGGGAGATCTTCGTTCAGGCCATTCTCATATGTGTTTAAAGAAAAAATCCAAAACACTTCTTTCTTTTTCCTTTGTTTTTCAGGGTCCACATCGTTTCTTGTCAGTACTTTCTCAAGAATAATCCACCTGATATCTACCTCCTTGTGGTTTAAAGATAACCAATGAGCAACTAGGGGGGCGTTGATCTTTTGTGTCCTAATCGCAGATTTATGTTCCAATAGCCTAGTTCTAAATTCCCTGGAGGTCTCACCTATATATCCCAGGTTGCAGGGGCAAATAATCAAGTAAATTACATTTTTAGATCTACAATTAGTCATGTCCATAAATGGGATAGTCTTGTCATTGAATGTAAACTCTTTTGCAACAATGGCGGAGTCACAGGCGTGGCATTGGCCACATTTGTAATTGCCCGTAACTGGATTAGATCCTGTTAGTGACTTTTGGCCAAAAGTAGATATAAAATTGGTAGCTGATTTCACCAAATGGTTCCGTAGGTTTTTGTTCCTCCTGAAAGCGAACAATGGTTTTTCAAGTTTATCCGCTTCAGTATTGGAATTCAAAATGTGCCATTCTTTGTTAATAATACCCCTGATTTGATTATTCAGGGTAGAATGGTGAATCACACAGGCTAGCCGGTCACTGGTCTTGCATCGTTGTTTTGAAAACAGGGCCTCACGGTTGTAAAACTTGGCTCTTTTTAAGGAATCTTTGATGGTTCTAATCGGATAACCTCTCTGCTCAAATTTGCACGTAAGATCTGCGGCATGTTTCAAAAAGTCTGCCATGCTGGTGCAATTTCTCCTGAGTCTCAGGAATTGTGAAAAAGGAATAGACTGCTTCTGGTTACGGGGATGGAAACTATCAAAGTGAAGCAGCGTGTTCCTAGCCGTGGGTTTAGTGTATAGGGTCATAAGCAAGTGCCCTTGAAAGTGTTTGATATACACATCCAGGAATTCAACCAAATGATGGACGTATTTAATCGTAAATCTGAGGTTCAGACAGCTACAGATCATAATTTGTATACTACACCAAAGTTCATGTCAATTGCACAAGATGTAACTGTCAACATAAGTACACATTTTCATCACAAAAGCACTATCACTCAAGTTGTGTTCAAGGATGTTTATTGTAGTACAATTAAGAGAAGGAATAGAGCAATGGAATGGGGTGATGGTAGAGGTAAGTCCAGGGTATTGGTCCAGTCTATTTGTCGCACAAGTCCAGTGTCCATGGGGCCATGGGAAAGGGAGCAATCACAGTTCAAAGTGGACAAGGTGAAAGAGTGGAACACAAGGTGGGCATTCAGGGGGGTATTTTTCCTGTCAGTTGTCTTGGCAAGTGTCTCTGGCATCTGTCTGGGTCGCAGGGAACATTTGTGGTGTGGTTCACCTTCTGCAGGGGGAGGCATGCTGGTAACCTGTGGGTCCTGTAGCAGGGCCCCCTGTCCTCTAGCTGTAGCAGATGTTGTGGGCTGTTCAGTTGACTGGCTAGTGGAAGGGGCCAGCTGATGTGCTGTACATTCCCTCATGATGTTGGCCATATCAGCCAGCACCCCTGCTATGGAGACCATGGTGGTGTTGAGGGCCTGCAACTCTTCCCTGATCTCCTGATGGTGTACCCCCTACAGCCGCTTGTTCTCCTGCATGCTGTTAAGAATCTGGCCCATCTTGTCCTGGGATTGTTGATAAGACCCCATGACATTAGTGAGCGCCTCCTGGAGAGTTGGTACCCTGGACCTGTCCTCCCCCTGGCACACAGCTGTCCTATGAGTGTCCCTGTCTCCCTGTGCCTGTGTCCCCTGAATAGTGTGCCCACTGCCACTGACCCCAAGACCCTGATTGTCTTAGCTGTGAGGTGTGGACTGGGGGCCCTGTACAGGTGGGCACACTGCTGATTGACGTGTCCTGGGGACAGAGGTGTGGGGACGTTGGGTGGCTGCTGTGGTGTTGGATACTGATGGGGGGGCTCTGTGGTGGTATGGGTGTGGGCTGGGGTGTCCGACTGACCAATGGTCCCTGATGGACCAGGGAGTTCATCCAGATTCAGCAGTCCAGAGTTACTGTCATCACTGGGGGCATCTTCTGGTGGGGGACTGGTTACCCGTGGCACCTCCTCACCGCTGGGATTGGCTGGGCCACCTATGGGGTATAAGTGGTGTATTATGCTACATAGCTGCAACATATTCTACATCCCTAGCTTCCCCTATATTGTTGCTGTTGCCCTGCCACCTTTATTTGCGTATGGTGATGTATTGTGGGTTTGTTAGTTCTCCATGCTGTGCATGCATTGGTGGTGGGTGGTCATGCAGGGCTGGGAGGGATGTTCATGCAGTGGGTATGGCATGCAGGGCTTGGCCTTCATGTATATTGTGGTGGGGTGCACTGTGGGGGGAATTGAGTGGTGTGATGGGTTTCAGGGTGAGGGGTGGTGGTGACATGCAGGTATGGGGGCATAGGTATTAATTATTGACTCACCAGTGTCCAGTCCTCCTGAAACTCGAGTGAGTCGCTCAGCATGCAGTATTGCCAAGACTTGCTCCTCCCAAGCTGTCAGCTGTGGGGGAGGAGGTGGGGGTCCACCGCCAGTCCTCTGGATGGTGAGATGGTGACTTGCTGCCATGGAACGTAGCTTCCCACCTATTCCTGATGTTATCCCTTGTTCTTGAATGGTGGCCCATGGTGTTCACCCAGTCCACGATTCTCTGCCATAGCTCTATCTTCCTTGCAATGGAGATTTGCTGTACCTGTGCTCCAAACAGCTGTGGCTCTACCCTGACTATTTCCTCCACCATGACCCTCATCAGTGAAAAAGGGGTGTCTTTGTGGGGACATGGGTGTTGTGTGGTGTGTGTTGTGCAGTGGGTGTCGAGTAAAGTGGTGGGGTGTGGGGTGCGTGACAGATGAATGGATTTTTGTGGTGTGTGTGTGTAGTTGTGTCTATGATTGGTGTGGCTATCTCTTGGCTATTTTTTGTGTTCGTAAATGGTTGTGGGTAATGTGGGTGGGCGTTTTATAGTGCTGTGGGTGGGTGGATGTGGTGTGTATATTAGTGTCAGGTGTGTGATTTTAGTTTTGGCCAATGTTTTGTTTTTTGTATTTGGGTGGCCATTCTGACTGCGCCAGTGTATACCGCTAATGATTTACTGCTGTTGAATGTCGGCTGTGGTGATTTATGGGTCATAATGTGGAGTGCGTTGTTTTGTTGGCGTGACGGTATGGGTGTTCGTACTGACAGTTTAACACTTACCTTTGGTCTGGCGGAAATGTGTTTGTGGCAGTATTCTGTCGGTTTAGTGTGTGTGTGTGTCATAATATGGTGAAAAGATGTTCGCCTCCGGGACGGTATGTTGGTGGCCCTCACCGCGGCAGTAAGCAGGATTTATCACCAATGTCATAATGAGGGCCTAAATCCTTTATATAGTAAAAGAACAGGAAAAGAAAATGACATCAAACATCATACATCAGGAAACTTTAAGGATTGGGAAAACCAGCAAGCAATCAAGGAAGAAACAGCCATGATGAAAATGTGAAAGAAAAGAAAACAACAACCTGAAGTAGACTATATGCAAAGCAGCTTAAAAGGCAGCTGCAAAACCACAGACAGGTGATTGCCATTTTGTAGCTGGAGGAGCAAGGAGCAGCACGAAGGAGCCCAGGAGCATAGGGGAAGGCATCCCCAGGTGAGTGAAACTCATAGCCTGCTGCTGCTGACATCATGTGGCACCTTCTAAGCCCTGCAAACTGTGGACCCACGAAAGGTACTCCCTTTTTCAGGCATACGGGTGGCAAAGACACAGCAACTGCAACAGTATACTCCACCTCTTGCGGTCCTAGACTTCTCGAGAAAGGGCAGAAAAAATAGACAGACCAGTCTGGGGGCCTGGACAGAAGATGCAGGAACCCAAGATCACTGACTAGCATGCTAGCCTTTCCAATCAACAAAAAACTGCAACCGACTTCTGAGAATTATGAAGTCACAGATCACACTAACTTCGTATTCTAGTTCCACAGCTCCCATAACAGGAGAAGGAGAACTGTAATAAAAAGAATCAGGTAAAAAAGCCATCAACAGGGAAACATGAAAGGTAGAGTAAATCTTCTCGGAGCTCAGAAGATGGAGCTTAAAAGTGAAAGGCTTACTTTGTTTGGTTATTACAAAGTAACAAAAAATTGGGGGCGAATCTGGACTGGCAATCTTTGACTGTGAAAGAACCTGGAAGACAGCAAAAGTTCTCTCCTACCTTAAGGTCTCAGACTGGTCTTCCTAATCTATCAGTTGTAGCCTTCATAGAGTGTTAGAATTTTGTAAGTTCCAGACAATCATTATTTTTCAGAACCAAGTCTCGCAAGGAAATCAGAAGCATCTGTCACAAGATGTATGGACAATGGAGAACATGGAAAGGAACGAGGATGGAAATTCTGGATACATTAGAAGGGAGAAACATTGTTAGCTGAGTGAGCAGAGTTGTGATAAGAGAACTCTGCTAAGTGTAAACATTCTGCCCAGTTGTTTTGAATGGCATTGCAGAAACAACTCAGATACTGTTCAAGACTCTGGTTGACTTTCTTAGTTTGTCCATTAGATTGCAGAAGGAAACCTCAGCAAAGAGCATGATGGAAACCCAGGGTAGAGGAAGTTGAGCACCAGAATCTAGAGATGTACTGAGAGCCCGTTTCTGAGATTATAGTGTTGGGCATCCCATACACATGGAATATATCAACCAGAAATGTCCTTGCCATCATGGTGGCAGATGATGCCTCCAGAATATAGAAAAGTGAGCCATTTTTAGAAAAGATGGCTACAGTGACCATGATCACCGGGTTTCCTGTCAAAGGGGGTAAGTCTGCAATAAAGTTGGTGGAAATTGTGTGCAGTGGAAGAGGAGGGACAGGCAAAGACTGGAAAAAGCAAAAGGGCTTATCATGGTCTGCCTTACATTGTGCAAAAACAGGACAGGGTTTAACATAAAGCTCTACATTCCTGCGACTGTAGGCCACCAGAAGGACCGTAGGACTAATTATCATGTTGACTTAACCCCATAATGATCTGCTACTGCAGTGTTGTGGCACAATTCCAGACCCTCAGTTTGAAGGACCTTAGTAGGCATCAACAAGGCCTGCTGGAAAACAAATGGTTTCTGGCAGTAGGCCGAAGGTACTTGACTCTGAAGAGCATCAATAGCTTCTGGAGAGATCTCAGCATGAGCATCTCTAATGAGTTATAAAAATGACTTCACTAGAAAGACAACTTTGTCAGGAAGCAAAAGAACAAGTGTGTTGGAATCCTCAAGAAAATGCCCTGTCTAGACAAGGCATCTCCAAGAATGTTCTGTGTACCAGGGATGTGAGTGATATAGAAATCATATTGAGAAAAGAAATAGCCCAGTGAACTTGTCTGCTGTTTCTACATATGCAGAAACTGGAGGTTTCGATGGTGTGTCTGAACCGCAGAAGGTTTGACGGCTACCATTAAAAGATGTTGCCACTCCAAAAGAGCGTACTTGAGGGCCAAGATCTCACTTTTCAGAACTGAATATCATTGTTCACATGAATTCAGGAAGTGGGAGAGATAAAAAAATTAGGATGCTTCAGATTGTCCTCCTCCTGCAGCGCAAGTGTAGGAAGTTGGCTCTATATATACTATTTCAAAGTAAGAAATAGTGTGCACAGAGTCCAAGGGTTCCCCTTAGAGGTAAGATAGTGTCAAAAACAGATAATTCTAATGCTCTATTTTGTGGTAGTGTGGGTGAGCAGTAGACTTATCAGAGGGTAGTGTTAGGCATTTGTTGTACACACACAGGTAATAAATGAGGAACACACACTCAAAGACAAATTCCAGGCCAATAGGTTTTTTATATAGAAAAATATATTTTCTTAGTTCATTTTAAGAACCACAGGTTCAAGATTTACAAGTAATACTTTAAATGAAAGGTATTTCACTCAGGTATTCTAGGAACTTTGAATAATCACAATAGCATGTACAGTTTTGACAAAAATGGCAATAAGCTATTTTAAAAGTGGACACGCTGCAAAAATCAACAGTTCCTGGGGGAGGTAAGTATTTGTTAAGTTCACAGGTAAGTAAAACACTTACAGGGTTCAAAGTTGGGTCCAAGGTAGCCCACCGTTGGAGATTCAAGGCAACCCCAAAGTTACCACACCAGCAGCTCAGGGCCGGTCAGGTGCAGAGGTCAAAGTGGTGCCCAAAACACATAGGCTTCAATGGAAATAGGGGTGCCCCGGTTCCAGTCTGCCAGCAGGTAAGTACCCGTGTCTTCGGAGGGCAGACCAAGGGAGTTTTGTAGGGCACCGGGGGGGACACAAGCAGGCACAGAAAGTACACCCTCAGCGGCACAGGGGCGGCCGGGTGCAGAGTGCAAACAGGCATCGGGTTTCAGATAGGAATCAATGGGGAGACCCGGGGGTCTCTTCAACGATGCAGGCAGGCACAGGGGGGGCGGTCCTTGGGGTAGCCACCACCTGGGCTAGGCAGAAGGTCGCCTGGGGGTCGCTCCTGCACTGGAGTTTGGTTCCTTCAGGTCCTGGGGGCTGCGGGTGCAGTGCTGGTTCCAGGCGTCAGGTTCCTTGAAGCAGGCAGTCGCGGTCAGGGGGAGCCTCTGGATTTCCTCTGCAGGCGTCACTGTGGGTGCTCAGGGAGGTCAACTTTGGCTACTCACGGGCTCGCAGTCGCTGGGGAGTCCTCCCTGTAGTGTTAGTTTTCCGCAGGTCGAGCCGGGGCGTCAGGTGCAGAGTGGAAAGTCTCACGCTTCCGGCAGGAAACGTGTGGTCTTTAAAAGTTGCTTCTTTGTTGCAGAAAGTTGCAGTTTCTTGAACAGAGCCGCTGTTCTCGGGAGCTTCTTGGTCCTTTAGATGCAGGGTAGTCCTCTGAAGCTTCAGAGGTCGCTGGACCCTGTTGGATGCGTCGCTGTTGCAGTTTTCTTTGAAGTAGGAAGACAGGCCGGTGGGGCTGGGGCCAAATTAGTTATCGTCTCCGTCTTCACTGCAGTGCTTCAGGTCAGCAGTCCTTCTTCTTGTTTAGGTTGCAGGAATCTAGTTTCCTAGGTTCTGGGGTGCCCCTAAATACTGAATTTAGTGGTGTGTTTAGGTCTGGGGGGCAATAGCCAATGGCTACTGTCCTGGAGGGTGGCTACACCCTCTTTGTGCCTCCTCCCTGAGGGGAGGGGGGCACATCCCTAATCCTATTGGGGGAATCCTCCAAAATCAAGATGGAGGATTTCTAAAGGCAGGGGTCACCTCAGCTCAGGACACCTTAGGGACTGTCCTGACTGGTGGGTGACTCCTCCTTGTTTTTCTCATTATCTCCCCTGGACTTGCCGCCAAAAGTGGGGGGTGTGTCCACGGGGCGGGCACCTCCACTAGCTGGAGTGCCCTGGGGCATTGTAACACGAAGCTTGAGCCTTTGAGGCTCACTGCTAGGTGTTACAGTTCCTGCAGAGGGGAGGTGTTAAGCATCTCCACCCAGTGCAGGCTTTTGTTTCTGGCCTCAGAGAGCACAAAGGCTCTCACCCCAGGGGGTCAGAAACTCATCTCTCAGCAGCAGGTTGGCACAGACCAGTCAGTCCTGCACTGAAGGATTGGGTAAAATACAGGGGGCATCTTAGAAATGCCCTCTGTGTGCATGTTTTAATAAATCCAACACTGGCATCAGTGTGGGTTTATTATTCTGAGAAGTTTGATACCAAACTTCCCAGTATTCAGTGTAGCCATTATGGAGCTGTGGAGTTTGTTTTTGACAAACTCCCAGACCATATACTTAATATGGCCACACTGTACTTACAATGTCCAGGAATAGACTTAGACACTGGAGGGGCATATTGCTCATGCAGCTATGCCCTCACCTGTGGTATAGTGCACCCTGCCGTAGGGCTGTAAGGCCTGCTAGGGGGTGACTTACCTATGGCACAGGCAGTATTTTGTGTGCATGGCACCCTGAGGGGGATGCCATGTCGACTTTGCCTTTTTCTCCCCACCAACACACACAATCTGCAATGGCAGTGTGCATGTATTAGGTGAGGGGTCCTTAAGGGTGGCACAACACATGCTGCAGCTCTTAGAGATCTTCCCTGGTCACAGGGCCCTTGGTACCACTGGTACCTTTTACAAGGGACTTATCTGTGTGCCAGGGGTGTGCCAATCGTGGAAACAATGGTACATTTTTAGTGAAAGAACACTGGTGCTGGGGCCTGGTTAGCAGGGTCCCAGCACACTTCTCAGTCAAGTCAGCATCAGTATCAGGCAGAAAGTGGGGGGGTAACTGCAACATGGAGCCATTTCCTTACACACAAGTAACACAGCTCCAACAGCAGAATGTGTGACATCAGTAGCCCCTATACATTGACTGGAGTGATTTGGGTGTCTGAGAAAAGGAGTTTGCGTAAAAGCCTTCTTGAGATTGACAAAGGCCTCCTGGGCTTTACAGATCCAAGAAAAAGCTTTAGTTGGGTTCTCCTTCAGAGGGCAGAATGATGACTGCTCATTTTGACAAAGTTCTTTATGAACTTTCTATAGAAGTTAGCCAGTCCTAAAAAACTCTGGGTCTCCTTGGTGGACTTAGGAGGTCAGTCTAAGATGGCAGGGATCTTCTGAGAGTTCATACTCCAAATATTCCACATCTGTTCTACAAATTCACTCTGCGCTTTACATAATAGATGTTTTCCCTGAGAGGTAGTAGGACGGATCGAACAAAGACTCTATGTTCAGGAAGGGAAACACAGGAGGTCATGGTGTTGTCCGGGTACACCACCAGAAACTAATTCAGGATGTCAGAGAATCAGAGATGGCCCCTCTTCGAGAGCGGAGGATTGTCGCCTCACTCAATAAATGCCCCCAGAACTGAAAAATAAAATGGCAATAAAGTTCATTTTATTTTTCTGTACCCCTGCATTAACCGAGTGTCAGGATGGGGCAGGGCAACTGCTTCTAAGTGAGAGCAGCAGGGAGCTGTGCACTTAATTTAAAGTTCACATGTCCCTTTGGCTGGCCATCTTGTGAAGGCCAGCCTGACATGCATACTTTTAACTTCTCTAATCTAGCTGTGAGCTGTCTGAAGACAGCTGGTTTAGAGAAAACACAGGCCTCAAGCTCTCTTGTAACTGCTGAGAGAGGCTGTTCCCACCAATCTTAATGCTGCTTTCATGCTGATTACCAGCATGAAAGCAGCTTCAGGATTTGTTAGTGCTGTTTCCTGGTCCCCACAGCTGCATTGGAGCCACGGCAAGCGGAGGACACCGTGAGGAGAGAAAGATGCGTCACCATCAGATAACTGCCTCTTCTTTTAGAAAAATGTTATTACTGTTCTCCACCACCCCCAGCCATAAGTACAAGCCAGTCTCCACTGCAGAGAATGTGCTATTAATGAATCAGTGAAAACCTGCTTGAGCATTGGTAAGGTCAAAGGGTATGACTCAGTATTCATAGTGGCCAAAGGGTGTCCGAAATACTATCTTCCACTGATCAATCTTCTTTATCCAGAGCAGATGATAAGCTCCACAAAGGTATAGCATTGTGAAATAGTGCCCTGGACAGACTTAAGGATATCTTTGATGAGTGGAAGTGGGTAACGGTCCAAAAGGGGACCTTATTTAATCTGTAATAATAGAAGCTAGCTCTTAGCTCTTTGGACTTCTTTGGGATAAATAATGGAGGAGCTGCAGTGGGGGATGATGACCAGACAATCAAACCATTCTGAAAGTTTTCTTCCAAACATTTCCTCAGAACCTTCTTCTCATGCTGCTAAAGAGAGTACATTCTGCCATAAAGAATTATGGCTCAAGGTGCTGTTGGGATGGCATAGTCCAAATCCCTATATGGAGGAAATGACACAGAATTAGGCTTCTGAAAGACAACAAGAAACTATTGACAAGCCATAGTATTGGATGAGGTCTGGGCTATTGTTGAGTGAGACTGATCTTCAGAAAGGTCTTTTACCATTAGAGATCAATAGTTTGTGTCCGAATAACACATGGCTCTACAAAACTGGAAGAAAAAAGAGACACCCTGGTCACCAAATTGATATATGGATTGTGTTGTTCTAGCCAGGATATCTCAAGTACAATGGTATAATTCAGAGACATGACTAGATCAAAAGCAACATATATTTATGGTTGCATAAAGACTCCAAGGGCCACATGTACCAACATTTGAAATTGCGATTTTCTAATTGCGATGCCATGTGAATCGCAATTAGGAAATCACAATTCCAAATGTTCTAAACTCCATTGAGTTTCTTTTGTGATTCCTAGCAGGTTGCAAATAGACCTATCTCATTAATATTAATGAGATAGGTAGCAATTTGTGACCCACTGGGAATCACATAAATCACATGGTTGGTGGACTGCTGGTGTCAGCAGACCACCATGTCTGTGATTGCTTTTAAATAAAGCATTTTTTTTTTTAAATGCAGCCCGTTTTTAGTAAAGGAAAACGGGATGATTTAAAAAACATAAAATTAAACGTTTCAGTTTCATTTTTTAAGAACAGGCAGTGGTCTGTGGGACCACTGCCTTTTCTCAAAAAACGTTTTTGCATGCATTTACAAAGGGGACTGGGTCCCTTGAGGACCCCTTCCCTTTTGCGAATGGGTTACCACCAATTTGAGATTAGTGGTAACTGGGATTGTTTTGCGACCGCATTCATGGTCACAAAACAATCATACATACCGCTGCGAGTCGCTATTAGGAAGGGACGCCCTTGGCATGCCCCTTCCAAATAGCGAGTCATAAACCCATTTTGCGATTCAGTTAATAGAATCGCAAATTTGGGTTTGCACATATGGAAATGCTTTTTCTTGGTCAGAAACGGCCTGATTCTGTGAATTGGGTCATTTGCGGCCAAGAAAAATCTACCTACATCTGGCCCTGAAAGAGGAAAAGTGATGGAGGTCACTAGACCCAAAGTAAATAGAGATCCGTTGATAGTTTGTACCTGATCCGGAGATGACTTCTTTCTAACCTGAATTTGTAGTCTATGGGCACAACTCAAATCCATGTACATTCTAGAGACACCGGAATCCAACAATGCTGGAACAGAGAAGGACTTGCTGGGATGAACTTGAAAAAGTAAAGCCAATACGGACAGGCATGAACTTTACCCAGTGGAGGAGCGAAAACTTTAAGGAGAGAATCGTCCTCTTCTTTCTCCTTTACAAGGACGCATTCCGGTGTTTTATCTGTCACCTGGAAGGTCAAAGAGTACAGTCTTGCAGCAGCTGATTTAGGCTTGCACAACAGAGACAAAAACTTCCACTACATCCTCGATCCATTTCAGGATTAGACAATGAGCCTCTAGTGGACCCAAGCTGCATTGGTTCGTCAGGCACATTAGGCAAAGGATTAGTAGTCTCAGTATTTGGCTCAATTCACCTAAACACTCGGGGAAGAGGAGTAGAGGTAACACTCTGTTTTCTTCATTTTTTCAGGTTCCTTTAATTAAATCTGTGTTCAGTTAGGAAAGATTAATCCAGGATTAAGTAAATTAGGATACAGGGGGAACTCTTACCAACTCATCCTTTAACTCCTCTCTTTACCCTTTTTGGAAAAAGCGCATCTGAGTGTGTTTCACTCAGGTGGTTTCTGCATCGTTTATGAAATTCTGTACAATAGGTTAGTACATCAGACTTTCCCTGAGATAGCCCACACAAGACACACAGAAGCTTCATGGTTGGGCATCTCAAACACCTTTCCTGAAGATTGCCAAAAAATTGTTCAGACAGGGGTCTTCGGTGACAACTAAGGGAGTTGCCTAGGCTTGAGCTACACTGTTTAAGGATCAAATCAGATACCCCAGTGTGGATTTAGTAGAGAAAAAAAGTCCAGGTGGAAAGGCAAAATAAACCAAAAACAACGAGTGATGGATGGAATGCTGAACATTGTCAAACATTCACCCCCAGTACAGTGATCTGGGCCTAAATCCATAGTTTTTTTGCTGCCCATGCCATTCCAGTTTGGGCCCAGCCACATGCAAATCAGTCTTGACCCTGTTCCCCATGGGAACAGTCCAGCCCAAACTGCTAGGCCAGGTCTTCCCTGGACTGGAAACAAGCATCCTGGGACCGGTTTCGGGGTTTCATCCCTCATCAGCCAGGCTAGCTTGAATCCAGTGGCATGGGAAGCACGGGACCCACGTCTGGGCATACCCTTCCCACTTAGGGCGACAAAGCAAAAACCACAAGTGATGGACGGAATGCTGAACATTGTCAAACATTCACCCCCAGTACAGTGATCTGGGCCTAAATCCATCGTTTTTTTACTGCCCATGCATTCCAGTTTGGACCCAGCCATATGCAAATCAGTCTTGACCCTGTTCCCCATGGGAACAGTCCAGCCCGAACTGCTAGGCCAGGTCTTCCCTGGACTGGAAACAAGCATCCTGGGACCGGTTTCGGGGTTTCACCCCTCATCAGCCAGGCCAGCTTGAATCCAGTGGCATGGGAAACACGGGACCCACGTCTGGGCATACCCTTCCCACTTAGGGCGACAAAAAGCAAAAACAACAAGTGATGGACGGAATGCTGAACATTGTCAAACATTCACCCCCAGTACAGTGATCTGGGCCTAAATCCATCATTTTTTTCGCTGCCCATGCCATTCCATTTTGGACCCAGCCATATGCAAATCAGTCTTGACCCTGTTCCCCATGGGAACAGTCCAGCCCGAACTGCTAGGCCAGGTCTTCCCTGGACTGGAAACAAGCATCCTGGGACCGGTTTCGGGGTTTCACCCCTCATCAGCCAGGCTAGCTTGAATCCAGTGGCATGGGAAGCACGGGAACCACGTCTGGGCATACCCTTCCCACTTAGGGCGACAAAGCAAAAACAACAAGTGATGGACGGAATGCTTAACATTGTCAAACATTCACCCCCAGTACAGTGATCTGGGCCTAAATCCATATTTTTTTTGCTGCCCATGCCATTCCAGTTTGGACCCAGCCATATGCAAATCAGTCTTGACCTTGTTCCCCATGGGAACAGTCCAGCCCGAACTGCTAGGCCAGGTCTTCCCTGGACTGGAAACAAGCACCCTGGGACCGGTTTCGGGGATTCACCCCTCATCAGCCAGGCTAGCTTGAATCCAGTGGCATGGGAAGCACGGGACCCACGTCTGGGCATACCCTTCCCACTTTGGGCGACAAAGCAAAAACAACAAGTGATGGACGGAATGCTGAACATTGTCAAACATTCACCCCCAGTACAGTGATCTGGGCCTAAATCCATCGTTTTTTTGCTGCCCATGCCATTCCAGTTTGGACCCAGCCATATGCAAATCAGTCTTGACCCTGTTCCCCATGAGAACAGTCCAGCTCGAACTGCTAGGCCAGGTCTTCCCTGGACTGGAAACAAACCATCAGTCCATCCAAAAATGTCTTTAATATCAAAGGATCTATATCTATAAGTTGCGGGACTGATGGCAGGAAGGTTGCAAGATTGCTTGGTGAAAGGCAGCATTCTTAGTCCTTCACTGTTCCAATTCTAGATATTGATGCTGAAGGACAGCAGCCAGGTCTAACCAGAATCCATGCCAGAAACAGTCAAAAATTGTTTGGTGTTGCAACTTCTTCTGATCTGAATGACTATTCGGAATCTGGTCTGGGTCTTACACTATCCTATGTATGAGTTACATATTCCAGAAACCACAATGTAACCACACACTGTAAGCTGTGGAAGGCAAGTGCCCTGGAGGAGCTGCTGTCCTGCTGTCCTGGAAAATCCTCCTTGCTTGGTGAAGACTTTAGATGATTGAAGAAAACCAGGGGACAGGAATCCAATAGTGGAATACTTAAGGAATGAGGAGTCGGGTCAGAAATTGGAGGGAGCAAGAACACAAGCGAGGGAACACAGCTTTGTTGCAATGCACTCTTCAGCCAGACTGAACCCTTTATGTTAATGGTTCCTAAATGTATTAGAACTGTGACCCAATTTTTAGAATGACAAACATTTGTGACCCACCTACCTTTAATTGGACAGAAGGAGGAGCATTGTTTAAAAATAACTAATGCGTTGTGTGGTAGTGCATTGTCATTTACAGACAGCATTTTTTTCGATAGAAACGGGCACTAAGGCACATACTTATACTTTTCTAGCGCCACATTTGCGTCATTTTTTTTACGCAAAAGCAGCGCAAACGTACAAAATACAATGGTATTTTGTAACCATGCACCAATTTTGCATCAAAAAACAGTGCAAATGCGGTGCTCAAAAAGTATAAATACGGGCCTAACTTTGCACAGGCATAACATGTTACTGATAAAACTGTATAGCACACAAATGATAAAATGTGGAATATGGGTCTCTGTGAATATTTTTATCATTTCTGCATCATCAAGCAAAGTGTCTTAATTTGTTTTGATCCTATTCAAGTCTATGTTTCCAGCACACTTCAGAATTGCAAAAAATATGCTTAATTTTTTTTTTCCTAACTGTTGAATGCATAAAGTTCATTTATGGGTATTTATGTTTTGTTGTTTGTTGCGAAGAAATGACATCCGACAGCCTTTCCTTTCACACTCCCTTTACTCTAGCAAGACTGGCACATAATTCACTGTAAAAACGCCTCTCACTTTGCAGGCACAGAATGAAAAGTAAACACTAATTCTCATGTTAAAAATATAAGAAGCAATTTGTCAGAAGACATAGACTGACACTTGACCTCTGTCTTTGAAGCACCAGAAAAAAACTACCAAAAATGAGCTTGCAACCCATGGTTTGGAAAACATTGCTCTTATTGAGTGTTGTTCTTGCATGCCATCAAGCTGAGGATACTAGCCCAGTCAACCGTCCCTGATTAAGTCTGTTTCGCTTTGTTACATTGAGAGAGCCAAGTGATATAATGGGGTACTGGAACCCAGAAATGAAAAGGTTACAGACTATTGCTTATGAAGGATTCACATCTTTCACAACTAATAACCCAGTTTCTTACACTTTACACATCATTATGGAGTCACTTCAAGGATCACATGTCTTAACTAAATTTGATTTGTGATGGGCTTATTTTTTGGGTACAAAGGAAGGCAGTGAATGGAAAACCGTCGTCAGATCCCCATTTTGAATATCATGGGATGCCATTTGGGTTGTGTTAACCACCTGCTATTATTCAGTGTTCTATGGGCTCATTCATTTCTGATGTGTTGAATCATTTTGCATTGCTATGTTCATATGGTATTCTAATACTTTTTTACATCTCCTGAAAAACCAACAATGCATGAGTTTAGTTTTAGCGGAACTTCAGCAATATTGTTTGTTTTGTAAACCTGAAAAGTGTGAACTTGAGAATGAGCAGATGGAGAACCTTCCGTAGTTTTAATTCTTCTCGCCTTTACTTTAATCCAGGGGTCTCCAAACTACACCCCGTGGGCCTGCTACAAGATTTTATCTGGCCCGAAGAGTGGTATTGATGACGCAGAAAAAGAGGGTCCTACATATATTCATACATATTGCATAATCAAACATATAATATAGAGTAATGTTAGTAAAAGAAATAATATACGAGGGAAAATGTGCCCTCGGGGTAGTTCGCCATCATTGTAAACGAGCTTTATTAATCATGAAGTATTGAAGATGTAGTAATCCGTCATAATTGCAAATGTATGCCATGATTTCTTGCTTGAAAACAGTTTTGCTTAGCTTAAATTTAGTGCAGGCTTTGGCCTAGTTGCCTGGTCTCAAATTCTAACTGCGTGGCTTTTTCCTTGAACTAATGAAACACATATTCTTGCTTGAAGTTGTACTTTTCCAGCAGAGATGACTAATACACTTATCTCCAAGGTTTCGTACTAGGCCGGTTTCATCCCCTTTGATACAAGGTCAGTCTCTGCAGGTGCGGACAATGAAGGTACAGATACCAAAAATAATTGGCAAACCATGATACAACTTGTGTTCCAAGGCTCCAAGGCTAATGTATGCACAAATAAGTTCTAGTAAAAGGCAATTTTTCATTGGACAATTTGAAGCCAACCTATGAACCCTCCAATGGAAGACCCTGCAAGATTTGGAATGTTTCTTACTTAAACCCACCGAACAAAGAGAAGTCAGCCATTTTCCTCGATGCCAGTTTGGAGCCTGATGCCAGACTCTATTTTGGACGACACCCTGATACCCTTTTCTCTATCTGAGAGAAAGAGGCTTTGAGAATTCTCACCCTAGAGACTTTAACTTTGATTTGCCCCGTCTTGCCTATGCAGTAACTTTGCCCCATTCTCCTTGCCGTTGCAAGGAAGCTTGCCCTTAACTTTGCCCCTTTCGAAACTTGCCCCATGCTGATCAACCGGTACCTGAAGGACGAAGACTTTTCTTGAATGCTGATTGTATTTGGTAAATATGAAAGGATAAATGTATTATGCATTGTGTTTTTCCTTTTAGGTACCAACTGCTATTTTGACAGGGCCCTAGCTAGAAGTTTTCCAAATTTGTGTTGACTAAATTCGTTTTGCATGAAGTCCCACATGCCGATGCTAATTAGAGGTTAGTCGAGGTATACATCCAATGTACCATGCCGAATTGAAATCTTGTTATGCTGACCGAATGTATGCAATTAGTCAAATACAGTTAGTCACATTAGTGATTTGCATTGCTATAACAGAGTGTATCATCATTCGGATTTTGCGTAGATTGCGTTTCTTCCGCCGTTATGGACAGCTAGTAATGTTCATATACATATATCAATTGGTCTTGAGACATATATATATCGTGCTAGCTTTGTTAATATAGGGAAATAAATTCACTAACTTCTAATAAACTGGTGTGGTTATTCATGACTGAAAGGTCATGGTGCGCCGAAATACCAACTGTTATTGATTTCTGATGTGCTAGAATGATCTATTAATTGAGTATTGATTACTGCCTACAATAGTTATAGATTATTGATCTGAATTACTCAGCTATTTTAGGATGAGGAGAGCCCGACTCGGTTAAAAGATCCACCGACCTCCAACGTGTCCAGGTACAGGTAATTTATAAGGGCTGGACGCGTTATCAGTAGATGGTAGCAGAGATTGATGGTTTTGCCCTTTGGGACCCCATCCGAACAATAGACAAAGTCAAGTTAGAATTTTCTTTGATAAAAGAAGTTGGAGGGATGATGATGCCCTAAGTCCCCAATGACTTTCCCGGGATCTCGGAGCTTGCGAATGGAGGTGTGAGAATGGTCTCGCCGTTTCTAGTGACGGTATGAGTGAAGTTAGGGTTTTTGCGCTTGCATAGCTTATCGCCGCAGATTAATTGAGAAGTTTGTGAGGATTTTAGGGGGGTTAAAAGATATTAGAGGAGTGTTACTCCAAAGGTGTGAGAGTAGGGAAGTCGTTTGAGCAGAAACATTGTCCACGTGGTTGTTGATGTTGAGACGGGCCCTGCGAGGTCAAGAGACTCCGGAGTATGTTGAAAAGTGTATGAGACACTTGTTTAATGTTGTAATCTGGTCGGTTTTAATAGGTTGATCGGGCGTGGTCAACGAGTCGGTATGAATGTTGCGGAGTGAGAGAAAACTTCGACTTTGAGATTTGACAAATTCTAAAGTGCACTAGAATAGTTCATTGATCAGTTGAGAGTAAAGTTTGCGGGCCAAATTTTGCTTGCGAAAGCGGGAAACCGAGAAAGATGGAATAACTGCCGAGGCTAGTGAAAAATCCCTAAGGTTTCTGAAGCGATTGTGTTACCCTTCCTGTAGTAAACCGACTGATTTGTTTTATTATTTTGGTAAAGTGCTCGCATTATATTGCAGGAATTAGTTTGAGAGTGAAAGACGAATGAAAGAAGACAAGCCGCGGGACTTTGTCAGCCGCAGTGTGTGAGTGTGACGTCACTAGGAGCCGCGCTGGGATAGGTCGGATGGTGAGAAGGGTCGCGCACAGATTGGACACAGTCCGTGTAGCGCAATTAGAAGGGGAAAGGCAAGCGAAGAGTATTCCGGGAATTAAAGTCACTTATTGATTACACATATTAAGAAAAATAAGAGACGGAAAGATGAAATTTTTCAAAGCATTTAAGAGTGCCATGAGGGGAGATGCTTATATTAAAGCAAACGTAGGAGAAGAAACACCGCCTGAGGGTACACCAGCTTACATTGTCATTGAAGAAAAGGGTGTAGCGCCATGTTTATGGTTAAAACAATGGTGCAAATTAACGGAAAAACATGGGAGTGTAGCGTTCCCTATCCACGGGTCGTTTAATCTGAGGGTTTTAGAAAATCTGAGATTTGCGTTATACAACATAAAAGTACCTCCAAGACCAGCACAATTTGAGGCACTGGCAATTTGGGAGCTGATAGCTAGAAACCAACAACAAAAGAAGTTCGAGACCAGAATAAGAAAGGTAGAAAAGACACTAGCGGATGCTAGATGGGACACCACACAAAAGGTGTGGAGATCAGACGTATTGCAGGGGATTAAATTGTTTCCAGCAATTACTGATGAAGGGGAAACGGAAGGAAGGAAAGCTACCTAGAAGACAAACAGGAGTCAGTCCAGAGAGAGAGAGAGCAATAGAAACTCAAAAAGGGGAGATGAGTCAGACGATGAGGAGTTCATTATACAATTGTTGAATGATCGCCCGCCACCGTATGTGGAAAACGAACAAGGCTCAAGTATCAGTACTGCCCCTCCAGAACCAACACAGGGTAATGTAATACCTAATTTGAGAAAATCTCAGAGACCGAGTAGCTCCAACATGCCTTTTTTCCCACAAATACCACAGGTTCAAAGAATGTACCCAGAAGTGCCTACATTGAAACCTGCTGATAACTATCAGCCAAAGGTTCAGAGGCACTGTTGTGATGAGCATAACATGGGAATGACTTCCGATTCAATGGCGCAGGGAGGACAAAACTATCAGAGACCGACATTGATTCAAGCTGAATCAACACAGTTCTCGATGCCCCAAAAGCAGACACAAGAAGTGCGAGTAATAGAAAGCCAGTTAGGTATGCCAGCAATGATGAACCACAATGTGGGGATTAACATGCCACAGAATTCGGGGAACAGACAGAATCCAGACGCAATATCTCTACCTATCACTGTAGGCCCACCAGTACCACTGTACATACAGGCAAATTCAAGCACAAGCGACCAAGGGTCAATGATACAGAATGGGACAGGGAGGAGATGCATAGAAACCACTCCAGAGACAACTCCGATAGCGGCAATGCCAAATGGATCTGGGTCCTTGTCGGAATTTAGTCCAATTCCAATTTGTGCTCCGTCAACCGTGGTAAGGTCACATCCACCACTATTAGTACCGTTAACCTCACAGACTGAAACATTACAGAAACCGTCAGTGGCAGTTGATGTAACTGCTACACTGATGGGACTGAACGCGCAACAGCTAACACAATGGTTCAACAGCCTGAACTCCCCACAGAGCGCATCTAGCGGGAAGGGAGAAGAATACCTGAATAAAATAAGGTTGGGTATGGAGGCAGATAAACTGGTTGAGGGAACAATGGGTTTGAACAGATTAGAATCATACACAGAGGAAGAACTAAGATACATGTGCCCTAGGATTACAAGAGAAGTGAGAAGCATACATAAGAAATTACAAGAAATTGCAGACAGACACAAGATTGACATAGGTAAGACTAAACACCTGAGTAGAAGTTACAGGTTAGATTTCGACACAAAAGACTTTGAACACATGAGATCCGCAGGGATGAAAACTCACCTTAAAGAGATACTGCAGAGTGCACAGGTATGGAGATGTTTAGACAAATGGGAAAGCAGATGGGTTAAGAAAAAGGATAAAAAGAAAGAAAATACTCTAGAGCGAAATGAGAAAAAACAACAGAATGACGATTTGATAACTATGTTACCAATGAGAGAGACAGCAGTGGGAAAACTTGTACATGTACCGTGGCACAGGTGCGATATTCAATCCTTTATGGATGATTTTCCCAAATTGAGAGAGAAGCCGATTGAGTGGTATCAACAAACAGATAGATTTGTGAAACTCGCGAAATGTCTCTGGGAAGACTTGAATACTTTGTTTGAGATTGTGGTTCCGGCAGATTTGTGGGAAGATTGTAAAAGGGCTGTAGGTTGGCCGACGAGTGAACCAGAGAGAGATAGGGACACAGGTGCGCCATCACCTACGGTAATGAGTTTGTACCACAAGGTGATCGAGCACTTGAAAACCAAGGTTGCGTCGAAAAATGTGGATTGGCAAAGGATTGACAGGACCGCCCAAGAGGTTAAAGAATCTATACACGCGTATTATGAGAGGTTGTTGAAAGCATTTAAAAATTACAGTGGCACGGAAACGATTGAGCCAAAGGACATGCTCCATTTTGTGTTCAGGTTTGTGGAAGGGCTGAGACCCGAAATCAGCCAGATGATTAAATCGCATTTGATTTGTTGGCAGTCAAAATCGATCGATGAAGTGTTGAATTATGCAAAATACTGCAGTGATGAGATTGAGACAAAGCAGAAAAGATTGAAAGAAAAGGTGATGGTGATGCAGCTCAGAGCAGCTCAGACAGGTTTACAAGGTTTGCAAGGTTTTCAACAACAGATGCCGCAGCAGCAGCAGCAGGGAAATGCTATGTTTCAGCCGCAGATGAGAGGCAGAGGCCGAGGAGGTTTTGTGAATAATGGTCCTGATTTGAATACCGTTATAATTCCAAATGGTATACAGGCGATGAAGAAGGTGATGCCATGTCACACGTGCGGAATCGTCAGGCATTGGAAACGGGAGTGCCCAATGATGGTGCAGGAAGGTGTAGGTCAGCAAAACAATGATGTCAATGCATTTCAGACTATGAGAGGACCAAAACAGAGAGGTCCGAATCCAAATTTCCAAAACAATATAAACCAGCTGCAGGGTTTACAACCCATGCAACTGCAACAGGTGCAAATGCCCCGTGTGCAAATGACACAATTGCAGCCAATGCAACAGCAGTTTCCCATGGTACCTAATCAGCAAATGCAAATACCCTTAGCACCAATGAATCAGCAGCAAGCAATGCTTCCTCAACAGGTTGCGGGTCAGGGAATGAGTCAAAATGACACAGTACACCAGTTCCCATTACACAGCGAGAATGGAATAAACGATGTATGGGAGAGTGAAAGTTCAGATGAGGAGGGAAATTGTGTGCTTGCAGCATCTTTGGAAGTTGATCAAAAGGGTCCGTATGTGGAGGGAACAGTTATGGGTCATCACGTCTCATTCTTGGTTGACACAGGAGCTACACGTTCCACCGTCAGGAGCATTGAAGTACCAAACTTGCCACTTTCAGGAAGAACAGTACAGGTAGTGGGAGTGGCAAATAGGTACTTGACGAACCCAATCACAGACCCAGTACAAGTCAGAATTGGCAACTACAGAGGGTCACATAAATTTGTGGTGTGTGATTCAAGCCCAATATCACTGTTAGGGAGAGACCTATTGTGCAAATTGGGATGTTCAATTATGTGATCGAATGATGGGATTAAAATTCAGACGAGTATCGATGGGGAAGAAGAGGACAGTGTAGGAGGGGATGAAGTGGAAACTGTCGATGAAGAGTATCCCCTGATTACCCTTTATCCAATGGTCACTGAGGCAGACATTCCTGCTGAGTTACAAGAAACAGTCGGAAAGGAAGTGTGGGACATGACAGGGAAAGAGGTGGGACTGGTGAAAGGAGTTGAACCAGTGAAAGTGACTGTAAAACCCAATGTAACCTTTCCCCAGACCCCACAGTACCACATGGCACAAGACACCCTCATAAAAGTTGCCCAACTCATTGATGAGTTTGTGAAACAGGGAGTACTGAAGGAAGTGTTGAGCAGTCCATGTAATTCACCAATAATGGGACTAATAAAACCCAGTGGAAAGGTCCGAATTGTTCAGGATTTGAGGAAAATAAATGACATAATAGTAAAATGTTGTCCCGTAGTACCGAATCCAGCTGTGATAATGTTTCAAATTCCCTGTGATGCTGAATGGTTCTCAGTTATCGACTTATCGCAAGCATTCTTTTCTGTGCCTCTTCATGAGGACAGCCAATTTCTCTTTTGTTTCAAATTCCTAGATAGAGTTTACAGTTGGTGTCGAATTCCTCAAGGGTTTTCGGAGTCACCGCCAATATTCAATCAGATTCTAAAGAAAGATTTGGAAGCACTGGAGTTGCCATTCCAGTCAACCTTAGTACAGTACATTGACGACTTACTGATCGCGTCCAAAACAGAAAGTGACTGCACAGCCGACACCATTGCCCTATTGAACCATTTGGGAAGGAATGGACACAAGGTGTCTCCTTCAAAATTACAGTTCTGTCAGAAGAAAGTGAAATATTTGGGTCACCAAATAGAGAAAGGGTCACGGAGAATAATGAAGGAAAGAATAACAAGTGTACTTCAAATGAGTCCCCCAAAGACGAGGAGGGAGGTGAGGAAGTTTTGGGGAATGGTGAGCTACTGTCGCCAATGGATCCCCAACTTCTCAACTCTAGCAAAACCTTTACTGAAATTGACCCAGAAGGATGCATTGGATGAAATTGAACTGAAAGGAGAGGAGATGGATGTTTTTATTGAATTAAAGGAATGCATGTGCAGTGCCCCACCGTTAGGTATGCCTGACTACACAAAACCTTTCACATTGTTTTGTCATGAACGTGATGCATGTTCCTTGTCTGTCTTGACCCAAGCCCATGGCGGCGTAAACAGACCAGTAGCATATTTTTCAGCTACTTTGGATCCGGTCGCAGCAGCACTGCCAGGGTGCTTGCGTGCCGTAGCAGCAGTTGGTATCAGCCTCACTCAGAGTGAAGGAATAGTGATGGGACACCCTTTAACAGTCATGGTCCCTCACTCAGTCGAGATACTTTTGACACGTTCCCGAAAACAGCAAATGACCGGTGCTAGACTCACAAGGTATGAAACAATAATTCTGGGATCACCTAATGTGCAGCTGAAAAGGTGCACTACGTTGAACCCAGCAACCTTGTTTCCCAGTGAAAATGCCAAAATTGAGAACGCTGAAGACATCGAGCACGACTGTCTTCAGGTGACTGAATTTTGCACCAAACCAAGACCTGATATCAAAGACACCCGATTGGAAGAGAATGATCAAATCATTTTTGTTGATGGTTCATGTTTAAGAGATGCATTGGGAATATTGAAAGCAGGATATACTGTATGTACTGTAACAGGTGTTCTAGAAGCCTCTTGGCTTCAAGGAGTTTACTCTGCACAAGTAGCAGAATTGGTAGCCCTTACTAGAGCTTGCCAACTTTCTGCATTAATGAAAGTTACCATTTACACTGACAGCCAGTACGGATTCGGAATAGTGCATGATTTTGGACAATTGTGGTCACAGAGAGGCTTCATGACCTCTTCAGGATCACCAGTGAAAAATGGTGAAAGGATAAGTGAATTGTTAAATGCCATTCAATTGCCAGGGGAAGTAGCAGTGGTAAAATGCAGTGCACACTCGAAGGGACAAGACTATGTTTCCCTGGGAAATGGATATGCGGATCAAGTCGCAAGGTTTTGCGCATTGAACTGTATATTGCTCAGGGATGAATGGAATTTGATAAGTGAACCAGAACTCGAACAAAGCGAAATCTTTGCTCTAAAGTTTATAGATACAATGGACGAATTGAAATCCTTACAGAATGATGTCAGTGAGGATGAGAAACTCTCATGGACTAAATCACAATGTGTCAAGAGGTTGGATGATTTGTGGGTCTTTTGACACAGATAGCTAGATTTTACCATGGACAAGCTCATCTTGGGAGGGATGCCATGATTAGATTGTTTAAAACTGATTGGTTTAACCCCAAATTCCGTCAAGTTGCTGAAGCAGTTTGCCACCGTTGCGTCATTTGCCAACAGAAGAACGCAGGGAAGGGAACCGTAGTAAATTTGAGCCACATTGGAAGGGCAGGGGGTCCATTCAGCAGGATGCAAATGGACTTCATTGAAATGCCTGTGCATGGAGGTTTGAAGTATGTGTTGGTGGTTGTGTGCATTTTTAGTCTCTGGATTGAAGCATACCCTACATGCAGAAATGACAGTCTCACAGTTGCAAAACTACTCTTGAGAGAGTTAATACCACGTTTTGGATTCCCGATCTCTTTAGAATCAGATAGGGGAAGTCACTTCAATAATGAAGTAATAAAATTGCTTTGTGCAGCACTGAACATTGAGCAAAAGCTGCATTGTAGCTACCGCCCTGAAGCATCAGGTCTGGTAGAGCAAATGAATGGCACATTGAAATCAAGAATGGCGAAAATATGCGCATCAACAAATCTGAAATGGCCTGACGCGTTGCCTTTGGTGCTAATGTCAATGAGAAACACCCCTGACAGAAAAACTGGACTGTCCCCACATGAGATCCTCATGGGCAGAGCTATGAGACTTCCAGCAGTCCCTGCAAATGCGCTTTTGAATATTACAGATGATATGGTGTTAGACTACTGCAAAGGTCTAGCTGATGTGGTTCGCTCTTTCTCTCACCAGGTGGAGGCAACCACCTTGCCACCGATCCAAGGTCCAGGACACACCCTGAAAGCAGGTGACTGGGTCGTGATAAAGAAACACGTGAGGAAATTGTGTTTGGAACCCCGTTGGAAAGGACCTTTTCAAGTGATTCTGACGACTACCACCGCTGTGAAGTGTGCGGGAGTTCCCAACTGGATTCACGCCAGTCACACAAAGAGGGTATTGTGTCCCACAGACGAGGAAGTTGAAGCGCTGAAGTTACCAGTACCTGATAACAAAGTGCCAAGCGTTGAGACAGAACGAAAAAGAACTAAAACCGAACAGGCAGAAATAGAGGAGGGAGAAATATTCTCTGAGGACGAAGCAACTGACTCACTTGGGGAAGACCAAGGAGGAGCCTCAGAAAGCGACGAAGCAGCTGAAGGTAACAAAGAGCCCGAAGCAGCTGAAAGTGACAAAGAGCCTGAAGAAAGTAACGGTGACAAAGGGCTCGAAACAGGTGAAGAAGCAGGAGAGCCTGATCAGAGGAGGGCTTTCCCAGAAGCAGACGATACAGAAAAAGAAAAGGAAAACCTGATTGACTCCCCAGAAGGAGGGGACAAGGCAGAACAGAACGAAACTGCTCAAACTCCTTCAGAAGAGATTGCAGGTCCATCAAGTGGACCCAGTGCAAAACGTAGACAAAGCATATCACCATTAAAACTAAGAATAAGAGAAACGTCAAATGACAGAGAAGGGCCAAAGGTGAAAGAGAAAAGAAAGGAAGTGTCTGTCGTAGTACCGGCACCAAGTGAAGAAAAGGACTTGGCCAAAGATGAAAGTACCAGCGAGAAAGAATCAAAGAGAGATGCAAAATTGAAAAGAAAAAGGATACCGAGCAGAAGGTATTCCGGTCCGGAGTGGGCATATGTAGCCAATAACGATTGGTCAGACGAATTCGGATCCCTCAGTCTCGAGAACGAAGAAGCAGAACTACACTTTGGAAACAAAAGTTCTATGGACTCTGTTGATTGAAGACATTGGTCAACTGAATGACTTTTAACCGGCTAAGACATTGCTAACTTGATTGACTTTGAAACCGATCTTGAGACAACGCTGCTAACCGATAAAAAAGACTGAGCTGCTAAAGAAAACTGTGTGAACATTGAACTCGTTCAGCTTTATAAATATCTGCAAAACCGCTTTGATAGAGTGTCTTCAACTTTCTGATTCTATACAGATCATGACTAGTTTCACTACACAGGGGCGTAAAATGAAGTATTGTAAATACATGTGTATAGGTTTATTAACTGCATGCGTACTAATCATCGTAGTAATAGTTCTTGGAATGCATGGGAAGAATGAGAAGGAGACGAATGATGCTACTACTTCTGAACCTACTATCGTTACTGAACTAACCGCTCTGAAAAGACTCGAACAAGACGAGAGACACTTGCATGATAAAAAGGAACTTTCATCTAACGTTTTCTATCGCTTGCTGAGTGAGTATGTTGATTAAACCCAGATCTATGACTGGGGGTGAGTGTTTGACAATGTTCAGCATTCCATCCATCACTTGTTGTTTTTGCTTTGTCGCCCTAAGTGGGAAGGGTATGCCCAGACGTGGGTCCCGTGCTTCCCATGCCACTGGATTCAAGCTAGCCTGGCTGATGAGGGGTGAAACCCCGAAACCGGTCCCAGGATGCTTGTTTCCGGTCCAGTGAGGACCTGGCATGGCAGTTCGGTCTGGACTGTTCCCATGAGGAACAGGGTCAAGACTGATTTGCATATGGCTGGGTCCAAACTGGGGTGGCATGGTGAGCAAAAGAACGATGGATTAAACCCAGATCTATGACTGGGGGTGAGTGTTTGACAATGTTCAGCATTCCATCCATCACTTGTTGTTTTTGCTGAGTATGTTGAGACCATGGATGCGAAAGATTGTTATGTGTGTACGCAAATACCTACCTCAGTAGTGGAAGGGGTAACATATCACAGCATGCCTCTTACATATGGAATTACATGTAGTATTATAGCTTCCAGATTTTATGGTCAAAAGGACATTCATTATTTCTACACTAATTATGATGTTACGTTTGCATATGTCCCCATAATAGGGCATCTAAGTAAAATAGCTAGAGATTGGTATGCCAAATTAATGAGGGAATTCTTCGAACCAATGTCACCTTTTCACACAGCTCACGCACATAGAGAGAACCTTACATGCTTGCTTTCACCAGTAGAAATAGAATTTTTAGACCGCACTGATGACCGGAAGAATGAAATGAAGGAGAAATTAGAAAGGGAATTACATGAAAGAACATCTGTAGATAATTATGCTTTTGCTGCAATAAAGACACAAGGGAAAATAGCTTTAGATACATTGCATGTGGGAAGATTTTGTATACATAGATTTCAATCATATTATGACACAGTTTTTGTGGGAACGAGTGAATGCAAACATACGTACGCATTTCAATCTAAGTGGACGTTCATGCTGAATGGACAAGATCCAGTTATTCCTGGAGTATATTATATTTGTGGACTCAACGCCTATTATCGTCTTCCTAAAGGATGGTATGGGAGGTGTTATTTGGGAATAGTGTTCCCAAAAGTTTACCAACTAGACGACTTAAAGAAATTTCCAAAGCTGTCTGAATCACATCGTGTTCAGAAAAGAGAGACAGCTTCTGGTGTGGTAGGAGATATATTTGGAGCATTGATTCCTTCAGTAGGAGTCATATTGAATTCAATCAAAATACGAAAGTTGTCTACTATTGTGGATAACATGCTGACAAAGTTTTCAGGAGCTATAATCCTGATGGATGCTGAACTTGCTGCAGAAAGAGCTATGACTCTTCAAAATCGGCTTGCCTTAGACATTCTTTTAGCAAAGGATGGCGGCGTTTGCAAAATGCTTGGTACACGTCACTGCTGTACCTATATACCAGACAGTAGTGGAAAAATTAGAACAATGCTTACGAACTTAACCAAAGAAAGCGTAGATTTGAAGGAATTGAAAGAGCCCGGAGTTTGGGAGAAGGTTGGAAAGGGATTTGCTTCTGTGGGAAATTGGCTCAGCAACGTTTGGAACGGATTGTTATTAAAGATAGTAAAGGGAATATTAATAGTATTAATTTGTTTATTAGGTCCTTGGGGAATATGGAAAGTTATTAAAATATTAAAAGCAAGGAACAAAAGGAAAAGAGAGGAGAAAATAGAGAACAAAATGGTGGAAATTTATAGAGAAAAATCAAAAGGGACTAAAAGAAAAAGGGAATTGACCGAAGTGCCAAATTACTATACAGAATTTTAGTGGAATAAAATTTGTGGGTAGATTTGATGTGATGACATAATTAGTCATCAGAGGAGGGATTGATGACGCAGAAAAAGAGGGTCCTACATATATTCATACATATTGCATAATCAAACATATAATATAGAGTGATGTTAGTAAAAGAAATAATATACGAAGGAAAATGTGCTCTCGGGGTAGTTCGCCATCATTGTAACCGAGCTTTATTAATCATGAAGTATTGAAGATGTAGTAATCCGTCATAATTGCAAATGGATGCCATGATTTCTTGCTTGAAAACTGTTTTGCTTAGCTTAAATTTAGTGCAGGCTTTGGCCTAGTTGCCTGGTCTCAAATTCTAACTGCGTGGCTTTTTCCTTGAACTAATGAAACACATATTCTTGCTTGAAATTGTATTTTTCCAGCAGAGATGACTAATACACTTATCTCCAAGGTTTCGTACTAGGCCGGTTTCATCCCCTTTGACACAAGGTCAGTCTCTGCAGGTGCGGACAATGAAGGTACAGATACCAAAAATAATTGGCAAACCATGATACAACTTGTGTTCCAAGGCTCCAAGGCTAATGTATGCACAAATAAGTTCTAGTAAAAGGCAATTTTTCATTGGACAATTTGAAGCCAACCTATGAACCCTCCAATGGAAGACCCTGCAAGATTTGGAATGTTTCTTACTTAAACCCACCGAACAAAGAGAAGTCAGCCATTTTCCTCGATGCCAGTTTGGAGCCTGATGCCAGACTCTATTTTGGACGACACCCTGATACCCTTTTCTCTATCTGAGAGAAAGAGGCTTTGAGAATTCTCACCCTAGAGACTTTAACTTTGATTTGCCCCGTCTTGCCTATGCAGTAACTTTGCCCCATTCTCCTTGCCGTTGCAAGGAAGCTTGCCCTTAACTTTGCCCCTTTCGAAACTTGCCCCATGCTGATCAACCGGTACCTGAAGGACGAAGACTTTTCTTGAATGCTGATTGTATTTGGTAAATATGAAAGGATAAATGTATTATGCATTGTGTTTTTCCTTTTAGGTACCAACTGCTATTTTGACAGGGCCCTAGCTAGAAGTTTTCCAAATTTGTGTTGACTAAATTCGTTTTGCATGAAGTCCCACATGCCGATGCTAATTAGAGGTTAGTCGAGGTATACATCCAATGTACCATGCCGAATTGAAATCTTGTTATGCTGACCGAATGTATGCAATTAGTTAAATACAGTTAGTCACATTAGTGATTTGCGTTGCTATAACAGAGTGTATCATCATTCAGATATTGCGTAGATTGCGTTTCTTCCGCCGTTATGGACAGCTAGTAATGTTCATATACATATATCAATTGGTCTTGAGACATATATATATCGTGCTAGCTTTGTTAATATAGGGAACTAAATTCACTAACTTCTAATAAACTGGTGTGGTTATTCATGACTGAAAGGTCATGGTGCGCCGAAATACCAACTGTTATTGATTTCTGATGTGCTAGAATGATCTATTAATTGAGTATTGATTACTGCCTACAATAGTTATAGATTATTGATCTGAATGACTCAGCTATTTTAGGATGAGGAGAGCCCGACTCGGTTAAAAGATCCACCGACCTCCAACGTGTCCAGGTACAGGTAATTTATAAGGGCTGGACGCGTTATCAGTATCATCCTGACTGTCAAGCAGAATGGATTGCAGAAAAAGGGAAACTGTTATTTACCTGAAATACGCCACTGGTCTCCGACGACGGCTTCACCTGCAATAGTAAAAAAACAGACTTTTACAGCGTAAAAGTCAGGTTTTTCCTCATTGCAGGTGAAGCCGTCATCAGAGATCTGTGGCATATATCAGGAGGCCGAGGACCAGTGGGGTATTTCAGGGAGTACAAGAGGAGGAAGTGAAAGGGAGGATGGACAATGAAGAGAGCTGCGCGAAGATGGCAAAAAGGCAGGAGACAAAGAGCGTCAAAAAATACCTTCACGTCGATGCGTGAAATGAGAGGAGAAGTTCCTGAACCCAAGGTTTCACCGTGGCCTGGGGAGGAACGCCGGTCAAGTGGAGCAGGCTTGAAAGCTGCGAGTGACGATCTGTGGAAACAGAGGAGTAGAGGACACCGCTCAGTGGACGTGAAGCGCCGACACCCAGAGTTCAGCCACTGCTTAATTTGTGCTTATTGTTTCCGGTGCTGAGCACCGGCCCTTATTTTTGAGGGCCGGCGCTTATTCTTCTGCCTCAAGCATTTGCTACGAGCAAAAGACACATATGGGAAAGAGGGAGGAAGAGAAAAATGAGAGAGCGCCACAAAGGTAGAAGGCAGAAAGCTGCCAGAGTGAGCCTGAAGGGACAGGGAGTGGCTTTAAATGAGTTAAAGGGACCCGTGATGGCTTCAGGATTATGCTGCCTCAGTATTCTGTGCTCGCACATTTAAATGCAGCAGCCCCGTGTTAAAGAGGAGGGCTTTTGGGCACCAGCATGTTTTTATATACAAATTAAGCACTGAGTCCAGCAGACTGCGGAGCAACCCACCGGCTGAGTGCCACACTAAAGGAGGAGCGTGGTTTTCCCAGGTGCGTGCAAGGGTGCAGATTTGGCAGGGTAAGGGGAGGCCTAGAATTGTCACAATTCATGAAGATTGTCATGTTATCTTGTGTTCACACAATGATCTTACAATGTTTCTCATTCAGATAAAGAGCACAGTGAGAGAATTTGATTGTTAATAATTCATTGTTGAAGATTGTATAATTCCATTCAGTTTATGACAGAGCCTGGCAATAATAAACTACAGTCATTTTATGTTTTTTTGGGCTGCGAATATTTATAAAATATACGATGTGGCCCTCATACTGAAAAGTTTAGAGACCCCTGCTTTAATCCAAAGGCGATGCACACTATTTTTGGTTAGTTTTCACCTAACAGTGTTAAAGAGGATGATTTCCAATGGTTTATTGTCAATTTATTAATAACTTTTCAGAAGTACAGTTATATCTAATGAAGTTGTGTCATGACTGCCATTTCTGATCAAAGAGAAGTTAAGACTACTTTGGATTTTGATTTACTGTACTTTTGATGGCCAATTGTTTATTCTGATGTTCAAGTATATGTAGTTACCTATCCTATATGTGCCGAACATAAATTATCACATTCTATCCCTTGCACATATTTGGAACAGTTACCAGTCACTCCTTAAGCTTGGCATACAATATTTACAAATGATCTTCCACCGTCAACAGGATGTTGAGTAATAATGATTGCCACAGACACCTTTTCAAAGATGGTCCATTTTTCTCCTTTGAAAGTACAAAACAGCAGAAGGAATGCCCCAGTGTTTTTGATAGACATTTGTTGTCTTTATACAATAATTTCTGATAGAAGTACTTAATATCTTTAATGTTTTTGGAGAGCTCCTTGTAAAGCATTAGGAGTTTAACACACTCTTTGTCTTGGTTATCATGCCCAGTCTAATGGGCAAACTGAGCAAGCCAAGAAAAGTCTGAAACACGATCTGTAATGCTATTGAGCCTCCCATTTACCCCGGGCTAAAATCTCTTATAACAAGGCAACCCATAATGCTACCAAAGTCTTACCGTTTTTCTGCATACAAGAATTTTATCCCACAGATTTCCTTTCTTATTTTCATATTGATCCTTTGGTTATTTGAATCAGTTGTAGAAACTTAGACAACTTGTTTCTGAAAGATTGCACAACTGTATGAAGGAACCCACTGAAAAATCAAGATTACATTCTCCTCCTTTGGCTACTGGAGTTAAGGTTTGTCTGTATTCTCGTTTACTTCCTGTTCTTATATTGCCAATTTGTACTTTTGAACAGATCAGTCTTGTGGTTTTTCAATTAAATTTACTTTGCATGTTTTTTTTATTTCATTCCAATTTAATTTTTAACATCGATTTATGACGAAACCTCTTTCAATTATTGTCAAGGGCAAACCGAATATAAGGTAGAGGCAACTTATGACCCTCAGAAGTTTCAAGGTCACCTTGAGTTTCTGATTTACTGGAAAGATTATTCACAGAGTAAGCATGCTTGGGAAGGTGCATCTTCTGTTCATGGTCCTTTAGTTCACTGATTTTTTTCAACCGCACCTCTGATAAGTCTGGAGCTTGTGGATGGAGCTTACTTATGCATCTGGGTCAACAGCTTACCAGAATCTGCAAGCATCAAAATGAGAATACCAATACTGTGAAGTTAGACACAATATTGTAAGATGCCTCTGTCAGTGGGTGACTGAGCATTCTTACAGTCTGCATCCCACAGGTGTTTCCACCTTGCAGTCACATAGACAGGTCACCTATCCTGAGGAGAACACAGAGGGGGCAATAGCTGGGCTGTTGAACTCTGGGCTGGGCAAAGAATGCAAACCAAGGCTGCTTCTTCATTAATTAGCCTGAGGTTGTGACCTACAAAAAAGGGGCATGGATGATCCTTATGAACTTCCCTTTTTTTTGCTGGTAACCTGTTCAGGGAACTCTGCCTGAAGTTCTGTATCTAAGATGAAGCAATGTCAGTTCCTGTTCAAATCATAAATAAGAAGATAATTGCGAGTGATGGATGTGTCACAACTCAATTTTATCCCTTGCGTTGGTCACCTAGATGCTACTATATTTGTCGCTGATTTTTATTTCTTACAGTTGGAATCTTCCTTTGGATCTCCTCTTGTGATCTCAGTTCATCAAAAGGAGTTTGATAGCAAATATTGGAAGATGAAGACCTGCCTACTTCTTGATGCATTTCCCCTTTGGGATCTGGTGGGACCTTTTGACTTGCCAGGACACATTTTTATTCAATTAATGAACCATTCTCTAAGCTCTTTGAATTTGTGGGACACATTTGGATCCAGTGAATGGATTGTTCTCGTTTTATGATGTGCTGATGTGGTCTGATCTAGAGGGCACTGGTCTGATAAGCCCCTCTAGCTACTTCTTTAATCTGAGCGGAAGTTAGCTCTGATCTTTTGGTTCTGTGTATTTTTCGCTCATCTTTAACCAACTGTAAATCATTTACATTTCTTATCTGAGCAACCATGGCTCCTGGGGTGAGTTAGAAATTTTTAGTTGTAGGCTTCGCTAAAATGATTTTCTGCATTATCAAATTAACATTTTCAAGGTCATTTTAACTGTGTTTCTGCAGATGTATGTTTTAAGCCTTTTAAAAACTCACCAGGACACTGGCCTCACCCACAATTTATGTAATGTGAGTATGTTTATCCTTTTGTGGATTTCTGGAACCTGAAAGAGTTTGACAAATTGGCATTTTCACCTGATTGCAGGTTCTCAAAGCATGATTCTCTATCCCACTATTAGTGAATGGGAATGTATGGTGGCGAGAGAAACAAGCAGTGGCACAATCACGAGGCCTGCCTTTAAAGTGGTAATGCATACAAACACAGACATGCACAGATACACGTGGATTACTTGTGAGGCATCTGTCCGCCACCTGCCTCTGTGCTTGCTAGGTCAGAGCACTGCGTTTTAGTTCTCATGCTGTTTATGCTGCTGTTTTTCTTTCCTGCAGTGTTGCTGCCATGCTAGCTTGGGGAATAAAAACATGTAGGGCACAGACATTTGCTGCACTGAAAAACGCAGGTTGAGAGAGTCGCTGTTGTGTAATGCCGAAATCTTTGGGGTCACACCCAGCAGATTTCCAGAGCCGCAATAGAAAACTATGACTTTTAGAGAGAAAAAGGAAAACTGGCAATTGTCTCTTATCCCTCTCAGTGAATTATTCTTTAGTACAATACGGCTTTTGATTTCAGTCAGACCTGCAGGCAAAGGGTGGGGTGATATAGCAGAGCTAAAAGGCTGAACTCAAGAATTAGTACATGCACATATTATTGGCATTATAATAATAATTATGATCGCAATAATAAACATTTGATCAAGCAGACATTAAATAAGGGTGAAAGCTAGATATGTTATTAATAACCCCTCCCTAACCTATTAGTAAAATCCCTAGCTATGTTGTATTTACCTGGCTCACAGTAGTATATTTAGGTGGCTTACATTAATAGATCATCATTTTGGCTAAGTCATGTAAAGCCCCCTACATCCCTCTATAGCAGTAGGCCTCAAACCGAAGCCCCGCTCCAGTGTCTCTCTCTAGCAAATGGTCAATCTGCCGCCCTGCCCCAGTTCTGAGGTCTTTTGTATACATTAGGAGCCAAGGAATAAGTGAGGTGCCCTCACCGTCTGCTCCTGTATTTCATACACAGGGCAGAAGTTACAGAAGGTACTTTTTTGGTTCTTTTAATTCTGCCAACCCCATACCCGCAGAAGATCAACTTACAAGCAGATTTATCGCTACCTAAAATGCTATGGAGGATGGAAAAACCGTGGTCTGGCTTTTACAGCATGAGCAGAAGAAGCATCTGAGAATTAGCAGATACAATTTGTGTTAGCAAAAATTAAGCTAAGAATGCGTTATTGAATCCTGAATCGTAGGTTAGCACGTCTGTCATACAGTCCCATAAATTAAGCGCACAACCAAGGAACATGTTAACATACATCAAAGCCTGCCATACATGTAACATTAGCAAACATATAGAAAAAGCATTCCACACAAGACAACGTGGCACAATGGCCTATGCGTATTTTTCATACTTTTGTTTGCCTGACTCGTAATGGGGCCCTTAGTTGTAATCAGGGCCAAGGTCCTGCTGCTGAACTGTATATGATCCTGAAATGTTATTGTTTCTAGAAAATATATTTCTTTCAAGAGCAATTGCTCAACAACTTTATTACAATGCATTGTGGTCAGACCCCATTTGGGATGTCACAGAGCTGTGCCCGTGGTGGTTTAGGTTGTTTGCTACTGGTGCCCTAGGGTGCATCATACTATAGCTCTGTGCAGTGGGCCAAGCTTACTGTTTTTGCACTTGATTCTCAGAGTAGTGAGGGTGAGTAGCCAAAGGCTTCTCGTGGATGCAATAATGTGGGTTTCAAAAGCTCAGAACACAACAGCTAAACAACAGACAAAGAAGTGTTGCCCAGCCTAGTGCTTATCTTATTAAAAAGAAAGTACTTTATTGTCACAGTAAAATGTTATATGACACAATTTGGGGCTCATTTAGAAGGCTGTAAATTCAACTATAATTCCTAACTAAGTAGAACACCACCAATGATGTAGTCTTCCCATTCTAGGAATGCTTTTCTTGTTGATTGATCTTCTAAGCTATGTGGTTTTAGGCACAGATTAGGCACGAGTGCACTTCAATAAATCTCTACTCACTCAGATTAGTCCAAGTCAATAGTTTATATCCAAGCTAAAGGAGTCGCTTAGGCAAGTGTCACTGTCCCCAAGGCTGAACTACGTCAGAGCACCAGATTTAGGGTCTGACTATGATCTTGACGGATGGAGTATTCCATCACAAATGCAACAGATATCCTGTCCATCGTATTATGATTTCCACAGGATATAATGTAATTGTAATATGGCAGACTGGATATCTGTCACTGTTGTGATGGAGTAACCCCATCCGCAAGATGGTAATCTAGCCCTTAGTCTTTTGTAGAGGCCCAGTTATATGCTTGTGCTTTTGTAATTAACTAGCACTGATGGGTGCTCCTGTTGCTGGCACTCTCAGTGGCATCATCACTGACTCAGAGCTCCTGTGGAAGTTTCGCAAGGGACTGGAGTATCAGGAAGAACTAATTAGCAGCCCTTTGCCAACAAGATTTTCATTCAATTTGTAAGAGGTGCCATGTCTTCATCTTCCCTCATTTCACATCTCCACCTTACAGCTACATGAATGCTTGCAATGCACTCACGCTGTCTGGGGAAGCTCTCCTTATTCTCCATCTTGTTCCATGCTAACCCGGGGGTATTCAAAATGGATCCCAATGGTCCCAGTACTCAGACTCACACCCCACAGTGAGTCCTTCTGTGGTACACACTCATTATAAGACCATGTCCTTGACACATACATGTAGGAAGGTAGCCTCTTTCTAGCCTTGTTACCCCCACTTTTGGCCTGTTTGTGAGTATATGTCAGGGTGTTTTTACTGTCTCACTGGGAACCTGCTAGCCAGGGCCAAGTGCTCATAGTGAAAGCCTTATGTTGTGAGTGTGTTTGATATGTGTCACTGGGATCCTGCTAGCCAGGACCCCAGTGCTCATAAGTTTGTGGCTTGTATGTGTTCCCTGTGTGGTGCCTAACTGTATCACTGAGGCTCTGCTAACCAGAACCTCAGTGTTTATGCTCTCTCTGCTTTTAGAATTGTCACTGCAGGCTAGTGACTAATTTGACCAATTCTCATTGGCACACTGGAACACCCTTATCATTCCCTTGTATATGGTACCTAGGTACCCAGGGTATTGGGGTTCCAGGAGATCCCTATGGGCTGCAGCATTTCATAGGGAGCTCAGACAATTCTTACACAGGACTGCCACTGCAGACTGAGTGAAATAACATCCACGTTATTTCTCAGCCATTTTACACTGCATTTAAGTAACTTATAAGTCACCTATATGTCTAACCCTCACTTGGTGAAGGTTAGGTGCCAAGTTGCTTAGTGTGTGGGCACCCTGGCACTAGCCAAGGTGCTCCCACATTGTTCAGGGCAAATTCCCCGGACTTTGTAAGTGCGGGGACACCATTACACGCATGCACTACATATAGGTCACCACCTATATGTAGCGTCACCATGGTAATTACGAACATGGCCATGTAACATGTCTAGGATCATGGAATTGTCACACCAATAACATTCTGGTATTGGGGGGACAATTCCATGCATCCCCGGGTCTCCAGCACAGAATCCGGGTACTGCCAAACTAACATTCCGGGGTCTCCACTGCAGCTACTACTGCTGCCAACCCCTCAGACAGGTTTCTGCCCCCCTGGGGCCTGGACAGCCTGGTCCCAGGAAGGCAGAACAAAGGTTTTCCTCTGAGAGAGGTTGTTACACCCTCTCCCATCGGAAATAGGTGTGAAGGACCTGAGAGGAGTAGCCTCTCCTGGCCTCTGGAAATGCTTTGAAGGGCACAGATGGTGCCCTCTCTGCATAAGCCAGTCTACACCGGTTCAGGGATCCCCCCAGCCCTGCCCTGGCGTGAAACTGGACAAAGGAAAGGGGAGTGACCACTCCCCTGACCAGCACCTCCCAGGGGAGGTGCCCATAGCTCCTCCAGTGTGTCCCAGACCTCTGCCATCTTGGATTCAGAGGTGTGAGGGTACAATGGACAGCTCTGAGTGGCCAGTGCCAGCAGGTGACGTCAGAGACCCCTCCTGATAGGTGCTTACCTTTCTCTGTAGTCAATCCTCCTCTGAGGGCTATTTAGGGCCTCTCCTGTGGGCATCTCACCAGATAGCGAATGCAAGAGCTCACCAGAGTTCCTCTGCATTTCCCTCTTCGACTTCTGCCAAGGATCGACCGCTGACTGCTCCAGGACGCCTGCATAACCGCAAAGTAGCAAGCAGACTATCAGCAACATTGTAGCGCCTCATCCTGCCGGCTTTCTCAACTGTTTCCTGGTGGTGCATGCTCTGAGGGCTGTCTGCCTTCACCCTGCACTGGAACCCAAGAAGAAATCTCCTGTGGGTCGACGGAATCTTCCCCCTGCCAACGCCGGCACCAAACCTCTACATCACCGGTCCTCTGGGTCCCCTCTCATCCTGATGAGCATGGTCCCTGGAACACAGGAGCTGGGCCCAAGTATCTCCCACAGTACAGTGGCCCTTCTGTCCAAATTTGGTGGAGGTAAGTCCTTGCCTCCCCACACCAGACAGTAATCCTGTGTACTGCGTGAACTGCAGCTGCAGCTGCTCGGGCTTCTGTGCACTTTTGCAAGACTTCCTTCATGCACAGCCTAGCCCAGGTCCCCAGCACTCCGTCCTGCATTGCCCAACTCGCTGAGTTGTACTCTGACGTTGTGGGACTCTCCTTTGTGACTCTAAGTCGACCGCTGTCCTCAGATCTTCTAAGTGCCTGTTCAGGTACTTCTGCGGGTGCTGCCTGCTTCTGCAGGGGTTTTCTAAGTTGCTGAGTGCCCCCTCTGTCTCCTCCTCCAAGGGGCGACCTCCTAGTTCTTCCTGGGCCTTAGCAGCACCCAAAATCCTCAACTGCAACTCTTGCAGCTAGCAAGGCTTGTTTGTGGTCTTTCTGCGTGGAAAAATCTCTGTATCCTCCAGCACGCTATGGGACACCTTCTGACTGAAGGAGAAGTTCCTGCCACCTTCCGTTGTTGCAGAATCTTCAGCTTCTTCCACCCAAGGCAGCCCTTTTGCACCTTCATCCGGGGTTTAGTGGGCTCCTGCCCCCCTGGACATTTGCGTGACTCTTGGACATGGTCCCCTTCCTTTACAGATCCTCAGGTCCAGGAATCCGTCTTCAGTGTTATGCTGGCAGTTGTTGTCCTTGCAGAATCCCCTGTCTCAACTTTACTGTCTTTCTGAGGCAGTAGGGTAACTTTACTCCTACTTTTCAGGGTCTTGGGGTGGGCTATCTTGGACACCCTTAGTGTTTTCTGACACTCCCAGTGACCCTCTACAACCTACCCTAGTCCTGGGGTCCATTGGTGGTTCGCATTCAACTTCTGGAGTATATGGTTTGTGTTGCCCCTGATATAGTGCTATATGATATAAGTGGTATAGTAGGAGCTTTGCATGTCTCCTAGTTCAGCCTAAGCTGCTCTGCTATAGCCACCTCTATCAGCCTAAGCTGCTAGAACACCTCTATTCTACTAATAAGGGATAACTGGACCTGGCACAAGGTGTAAGTACCACAAGGTACCCACTATAAGCCAGGCCAGCCTCCTACAATACATAGATGTTAGTAAAAGGTTTGGGATTTGTTATACAGCAGATCTTTATATAGGAAGGGTTAGTAGAATGTCCCCTCTCTGACACACAGAAAAAAGCCAGTTAAGGCTGAAGATTTACAAAACACGATATGCTGCTGCCACCACATTATTCAGTGCACCCAGGGCAGAGGGAGTGGTCCAAGGTCGACTAAAAGAGCCCACTCATGCCACTCCAAGTCGTTGACAGATTTTGGACCTCAAGTATCCAGAGACAGGCCTAGGACTCAGTAAACATGTTACATTAGCAGATCACCAGGGAGGGCCAAAATAAAAAGTAAGGATGCCAGTTTCTCAAACAGTTGGGCACTAAGGTCAGAGGCATATGCCCTTTTAAAACCTAGAGAACATGTGTGTATATTTTTCGGATAATTCTCTTGGAGACCCTTTTAGCTGCCATTGTGTGCTTCAAGTAATTCTGGTTTTACAATCGAAATTTATTTTGCACCAATTTCTTTCATTTTTATCATTGACAATCAAGGATTTGGTGTTTTGTGTGGGGTAGCAAGAGAAAGACAAAGTGCAAAACATTAAAGCCAAATACATGCTTTGAACAGCTACACTTTGACCTGATTTCCCCTACCATCCATCACATAAGTTGCAGGTGGGTTTTAGATAATGGTGTAGGGAAGCACATTTTAGGCCTGCTCACCCTTTTAACTCACAAGAACTAGAAGAAGCAATATAATAACATACTCAGACACAAATTGAATAATCACAGTGTTTGGTGCAATGCATTTCACTTCTTTACTGGGTACATCTTGGCCAAACTAAAAAGGAGTAACTAGCAGCTTGTGAGGCTCGAAAATTGGAATTTTAAGCAATGTTGGCACCACAACCTGCCATATTGGAAAATGACTGCCAAAGTAGGGTTTTTACTCACAGTTCCTAAATGAATCAACAGATTTCATTTCTTCTTTTCAAATTTGTTCAGCTGTCAATTCTTAAAAAAAAACCATAAAGGTAATTTTCAGTAGGAGCCACTGCTGTACCTCAGAGTCATGCAAAAGTATTGATATAAGTAAATCAATGCCTTCTTTCGGTCTAATTTTCAGTCAAATATATCTGCAAGGCACATCATTTGTGGATTAATTACCCCATTGCAGGCCATGACGGTTGCACAAAAGCAGTAGTATTATTGAGGGGACAGATGATTCATATGGTGCTCATAAGTTGCAATACCTAAGCGCACAGGTCCAAGAACGGTGGAATTAGCGGGACCTGAGCCTGCATTTTTAAAGTCTTTTTATTGCATTTTTAGCCGTACACATTCAATAAAGTTTTATTTTTATTGTTTATGTAAAAAATGTATTTTTAAATACAATTTGTATTAGTATATACCTCTGAAACTATGCTGAACATGTATTCAAACTATACGTTTGTAGGTATATGTATCTAGAGATTTATAGTTCAGAAAACCTTGCCAACATCCATCCTAAACAACGCTGTCTTGATTGCGTTATTTTTTATTGTAGCCATTAATGTTTTCCTGTGTTTGTTTGCTTTCACAGGCTATGATGCTGAACTACAGTTAGCGGTGTGTCCTCTACAACAAATTTTCCAGGCTCAAGACGACCCAGGCATACTGTCTCAGGATACAGCTTTTGTGGGTAAATAAAATGAGTCCTTGTGCAAATGCTATGGAACCATCGAAAACCCCAATAAAAACCCTGTGTATGGTACCTCAAAGAGCCTGCATAGTCAGTGTATTGTATTGTAAATGCAACATTTTATTCTTCTTTTCTCCAGACCCCCAGGCGGCACAAACAGGCCACATGCCGGTGACACAGAATGCAATAGAGGACATTAAAAGAGGGTCCATAAAAGGAAGTCACCATCGCCTAAGGAAGGACCACCTATAAGGAAAGGACCCTCATAATAGAACACAGCAGGTACGTTTTAGAAACTGTAGAGCCAAATACTAACCTTGTTGTCTCTCAAACCTCTTTATCCTCCAGGATAAAGAGAGATAAAGCAATACCTAATATGTATTTTGTTATCTTTACATCATAGAGTCGTCACAAAAGAGCTCTGGAGGAGTCGCCGTAAGGCAAAATGACCGTTAGTGCCTTTAAAGGGCAACACAGCTGCCCCTCAAAACACAAAGACTTCAGCAGCAACTGTGATCAACACAGGGCACCAGGACAAACCAGGCATCGGCTCTGCAGACAGCTTCCATACTCCAGGTACAGCCCTTAAATACACCACTCCAGCAATAATAAAGGCTATGCCCTGTACCGTGAACACTTCTACAGGAACTTCTTATGTGCAAGGGTTTGGACACACTGACAGTGGGGCGCTTACACCCTTAGGCACACAACACCCGGTACCGTGTAGAACCAATGGTTGGGACCCTAACCAGTGCAAGAAACCTAAAATAAATCGGCTTTCTTTAAAGAACCGCAAGAAGAAGCAGGCGCCCCCTGAGCTACAATCATTGCCTTTAGACTTGTCTTTTAAAAATACAGTTATACCTCAGGCTGTTCCACATAATCTGCAGCGGACCAAGTGCTTAACATTTGAGCAGCCTAATATAGATGTGCATGGGGCGACCTAGCACCAACACACTGTATAACTAGCCCTCCTAGTCTTTTGTACACACATTTGGAAAATGATCACCCCATAGAGAACCCTTATTCTGGATGTATTGGACTTCTCAGGGCACTGGTGGGTATGCTGGAGAGTTCTGAAGCAACAGCCGCTGCAACGCACAGTTGGCCTTCTAGCATGCCCCCGAAGGGTTGCAATTATCCGTACCTCAATCACCCGATCCCAGCCCCAGTGATTCCTGCGTCTCAGAGGCCTTTATTTGGTATGAACGCCATTTTACTTCCCCATATCTGATGTCGCCAATTACACCCCCAGGGGCGTACGACCCCACCAGCCCTACATCAAGTGCATGCACGCATTGGTCTTCCCCCTCCTCCTCAACATACTCTGACAGTAGTACAGGTGGCAGTCAGTCACAAAATCTGAGTGTTGGAACCCCGTCTAGGGCAGAACAGGCCTCCGAAGCTCCAGGGTGTTCGCATTGGGGCCCTGTTTTTTTGACTCGTCCTGACCCTCCCAATCAGAAAGGGGTTATTGATGTTATCAGGGGTATTGCCACAGGGGTGGCCCAGGGTAATATGCACCATACATCTAATGACTCAAGTAACGGTCCAAAATATGGTGCAATGGAGCACAGCCGGGTTTTGGAAACGTATGAAAGAAATACAGCAGGCTGTTGGAAAACTAAAATCCAGACTGAACCTCAAGACCTTAAAACTGAGGAAGGTGGGGCACGAAGCAGGGTCCTCCAGACCCACCCAGAGACCATTAATCCTGAGGTTGGCAAGGTGTAGAAGGGAGGTGGTCTAGTCTTGTGAAGCAGCAGCTGTAGACATAGACAAAATACCAGCATGACTAGGCCGACAGTGTACCCTAAGGAGCAGAAGATCCGCTTTTTGTAATAAGGGTGTCCATAGGTCTAAATATAAAAACAAAACCCTTGATATACTCACTAAGGCTCTATGGTTCTTACGTGCGCTGAAAAGCAAAAAGCCACTGGAACCCCCAACAACTCCTTAAGAGCCCCGAAATCCGATACTGTGACATATAAAACGACCCCTGCTAGGCCTCGAAACATAAATTCAGGAGCGAGCATCACAAACATTCAGTGTTTTAGGACCTCAAGGGGTAGAGTTCAGAGACTGGTAGCCCCCCAACACCCTGAAGGGTCCTTGGCTGTGGCTGTAGTAGGAAAAGTTGCAAGCACACAGCCCGTAAATACAACACTGGCTGTTCAAATAGGATGTGGGCGGTTACCTAAAAATAGCTGGGCTTGTAACAAACAGAAGTGGGCTAGTAGCGCTAGACGCCATAGGCATCTAATAAGTAAATTAAAGAAAGCCAAACTATGTGTTACAAGGAGGCTTAAAAACACCCCAACTCCGAACCTTAGTCCTCTACCACAGAATGATACTCACTGGAGCTCACCAACCAATAGCGATCCTCAAGTGGAGGATTCAGAACCAGTGTTTTTAGAAAGTGTTTTTTATTTTTTATTTATTTAAAAAAAAAAATTATTAAGGAAAATATAGGGCGATACACAGTATGCATAGACATATCTTCAGTACTCCATAGTACAGTCGATAATTTTACAATCAATATCTGAGTGTATACAGTCTAATAGTTACCCTGATTAGTCAATGTGAACTGTGGTTTGGAAATTGGGGGAAAATCGGGGAAGGGGGTAGGGGCTGATGGGGAGCTAGGTCGTAGGAGAGGGGAGCAGAAAAGAGGGAAGAGGGATAGAGAGGAAAGTGGGAAGGTGGGGAGGTTAGGTAGGGTGTAAGGGAGGAGGGGCGAACCCTTTGACTCAGTGTTTCTGGGCTATTAGATGGATGTTCCGGTTGTTCCCTGTCGGTTACCAATGATCTTGTAGGATTGTGCCATGTAGTGCATATCAAAATGCATTTAGGGTGGAATAAGAGGATCTATATATGGGGGGGAGAGTCGTTCTGGGGGAGGATGGACGAGGGAGAGTATCTGCGTGGATGCGGGGTTGAGTGTGTGAGGAGTCAGGCCTTGTCTACTGATGTTGGGTAATTAGCCACTGGTCGAACAGATTAGTAGAGGATAATTTCTAGTGCATATTTAGATGGGTCGGTATGGTGTGGTGTGGGGGGGGTGTTCCCTGGGACGAACAGTCTCAGGAATAAAGGGAGAGGATAGAAAGGCAGAAAGGGGAGAAAGAGAGGGGGAGGGAGGAGAAAGTGTTGGGGTGTCAGCTGCTATCCACTGACCATCCACCAGCTGCCTCATGGTCTTGTCAGGAAGGGGCTCCAGATTTCCGTAAATAGAGCCGCTTGGTCCTGCAGGTTATAAATGACGCGCTCATGGGTAGCTGTTTGGAACATGGCTGTCATCCATTCCGTTGGTGTTGGGGCGATAGCAGACCTCCAAGGTCGGAGTATGCAGATTTTAGCTGTGGCAATTGCCATATGGAGTAGCCGTTTGTGGGGACGTGATAGGGAGGGATACGGGGCGCGTGTCATGTAAAATAATGAGTGTTGTCGGGTTTGGTATCGGTATAAAATCCGCAAGTGTATGGCGCACAGTTTCCCATAGGGGTTGTATCGTCGGGCAGTGGCATAGGATATGAAGTAGGTCGCAATGGAGGTCTGCGCACCGCCAACACCTCGCGTGTAGTATCAGACCTGCCCTGAAGAGTTTTATGGGGGTCCAGTACCAATCCTGGAGGATTTTGAATAGACAGAATTTCAAGTGGGCCTCGCGGACCCCCCTATCCAGGGCCTCCATTATGTCATGCCATTCTTCTTCTGTATAGGCTATCGCTAGTCGATCTTGCCATTTGAGACGCAGTCGTTCTAGGAGAGGTTGCGAGTAAAGTTGGTTCGTTATCTCTGCGTATAGGCTGGCCATAACACCTCTATGTCGACCCCATTTCTGCAAGTAATTGACAACGGGTGAGATTTTGATCGTCCAAGGCGGGATCCTAGAGCCTTGCGCATTACAGTGCATGAGTTGCATGTACCTCCATTCCTGATTTTTGTGAATGTCGAACTCTTCCCGTAAGGAGTCAAAGGATCGGAGGCAATCGCCATCTATTATTTGGGTTATATTGTGGATACCAGCATCACTCCACTGGGGCCATCTTAGGGTACTTCCCCCTATTTTTATACATTTGTTTCCTGCTATAGGGGCTTGAGCATGTAAGGAGGGGTGTACGCCCAGTAGCCGGTGGGCTCTGTGCCACGCTGCATTTGTGGCTGCGAGGATAGGGTTGGACGAGTGAGGGTAGTCGGTATATATCCCACCTAGTTCGGCATGCTGTCCCTGTAGGTGTTTCTCCGTGATTGTCCATTGTGGGGGGTCCGGGGTATCTGGTAATGTGTAGGCTAGTTGTGATAATTGTAGGGCTAGAGCATATTGTTCTACTGAAGGTAGACCTAGACCTCCATAGGGTCTGCGCGCTAATATTGTCCCCGGTTATAGTCTTGGACGTATAGAGTCCCAGACGAAGGACCTTATTAAGGTATCAATCATTCGGAGAAGGGAGAGCTGTAAAGGGAGCATGCCTAAAACATATGTGAAGCGGGGGAGGGTGACCATCCTGACCGCCTGTGTTCTGCCCCACTTGGATAGGCCGAGTAATGAGCACTTGGCGAAGTCCTGTTTCATCCGGGATATAAGAGGGTCTAGGTTGTCCCTGACCATGTGTTCTAAGCCGCGATTAACATATGTTCCCAGATATTTAAGGTGGGTTGGGGTCCATTTGAATGGGCGGCCATGGATTGCAGCTCTCGTTGTTACGCGAGATAGGGGCAATGATTCACTCTTGTCCCAGTTTACTCGGTATCCGGACAAGGGTGCAAAGCTTTCTATGATAGAAAGTAGTGATAGGATAGATCTTTCCAAGTCAGACAAGGTTAACAGAATATCGTCTGCATATAAATAAATTTTGGAGGAACCCCCTGGTAAAGAGATGCCTGTTATCTGTTGGGAATTCCTTAAAGTTGCCGCGAGCGGTTCCATTGCTAGCAGGAATAAGAGCGGTGACAGGGGGCAGCCCTGTCGAGTGCCCCTTCCGATGGGGAATGGATCCGACAGGAAGCCCCCGCAGTTTACTTGTGCCGTAGGGTATAGTATTCGGACTTTAGAAATAAATTGATCTCCGAGGCCAAAATGTTTCATGGTAGTGAATAGGTAGGGCCATTCAATGCGGTCAAACGCTTTCTCTGCATCGAGAGATAGGGCCAGGGCTTCTTCTGGTAGATCTAACGATTCAAGTAGGGTGTGACATAGTGTGCGCATATGATTTCTGGAGGTGCGGCCAGGTACGAATCCCACCTGGGTATTGTGGATTAGGGACGTATGACTTGGCGTAGACGTATTGCAAGGACACTGGCTAGTAGTTTAACATCTCCGTTTAAAAGGGAGATGGGGCGATAGCTGCTACAGAGTAGGGGGTCCCTTCCAGGTTTAGGCAGAACGACAATCGTGGTCCACTTGGACAGGGCGCCCAGAGAACCCTCCTGGCACGCCTCCACAAGTGCCTCATGTACTACCGTAATTGCCTCTTCCCCTGACCATCTATAGAATTCCGCAGGGAATCCATCTTCACCCGGGGATTTATGATATGGGAGCTTTGTGATGACCTGCGTGATTTCTTCCCTGCTTATATCACCCTCAAGAAGAGCTCGTCCGGCTTCTGATAGACAGGGCAATTTGGCCGCAGCAAGAAATGCCTCTGTCTGTGCCTGGTCGGTCGTCATTTCGGAGGTGTAGAGGTGTTGGTAGTATGTAGCAAATTTGTTCACAATGTCTTGCGGGCCGGTCAGTACTGCTCCGGTGGGGGACATTATGGCCGGAATGGCTGAGGCAGCGTCTCTCTGTCGGAGCTGTGCCGCTAAGAGGCGTCCAGCCTTTTCTCCTTGCTCATAGTGACGGTTACGTAGCCTTTGCAATGCATATTCTGCCTGCGTTGTGTAAAGATCATTGTGTGCCATTCGGGCTTGTTCGAGGGAGCGGCGTAGCGCGGGGATGGCGAGCAGTGTATTGTTTGGTGAGGCGTTGTATCGTATTTTCTAGGGTGCGATGGTGAACCTCCCTATCTCTATTGGCTAATGCTGCATCCCTCATCATATTCCCTCTCAGAGTGGCCTTTGCCGCTGCCCACAGGACCCGCTTGGACGTCACAGTGCCCATGCTTTCAGCCATATATGTGGATATATGGGCCTTAAGTTGCTCTTTCCCTTGGGGGGAGCGGTATCTGTGTATGGCAAAGCGCCATGGTTTAGGACCGGGAGAGGTTAAGCCCACTTGAATCGAGAGTAGGATCGGGGAATGGTCTGAGAGTCCGCTGTCTAAGATGCTAGAGTCTTGTATTTGAGGGATTACGGTATGTGATACGAGAAAATAGTCCAGGCGTGATTGGGTGCCGTGGACAGAAGAAATTAATGTGAATTCCTTGTCCTTTGGATGTGTTAATCTCCAGCAATTGACTAGGCCTACATCCGCAGTGATATCCGTCAGTAATGCCCTGTCGGAGTTATTACCCACATCGATGGGGCCTATCCTATCTAGTATGGCATCCCTAGCAAGGTTCCAATCCCCCCCGATAATATAGCGAGTGGTCCCTATTTCGGTCAGTATGCAGTTGAGTTGTAGAAAAAAGGAGCGCTTTGTCCCAGTTGGCGCATAAACAGAGCCCACACATAGAAAGATATTTCCTATCTTCAGTTTGGCGAATATATATCTCCCTTCTGTGTTATTCCATGTTTTAATAATCGTGGTCGGCAGGGATTTGCGTATTAATATCGCTACGCCACATTTGCGAGATGTGCCCCCCCTGGTTCCCTGGTCTTCTGGACAGCAACTAAAGGAGACCCTTCCCACCCAATCACGTCTAAGTTTGCTGGACTCTGTATTGTCAAGGTGGGTCTCTTGGATCAGGGCTATGTCTGCTCTTTTAGATTGGAAATATGACAAGATCTTTTTCTGTTTGATGTAGTTCATCATGCCATGAACATTCAGGAGAGGATTCATAGTGGATGCACTGTATGAGGGGCTGTCTCTGGCATGCTGAATTGGAGGATGGAGTTTCAGCAATCCTGGGGGGGACAATCGTGTGGGGCTGTGTTCTTTGCAATATGAGTATTTGGGAGTTCGAGGGGGGATGCGAAGGCAGCTGATGGGGGTTGGATAACCCAACAAAGGGGATGAGAAAGCGAAAACGTGAAGGGTTTGGTAAGGGAGGGGAGAGAGGTGATATGGGAGGAAAGGAGGCTAGGGTTAGCGTTTATCTATAGAGTGGGATGAAATACGATGATTGGGAGGGGGGAAATTAGAAGGATATGGGGGGACCGGTCCCTTGGGGACGGTCTGTAAACGGCGAGTCTGAATCCTATCCGAACTCCTAATGCTGTCGGTGTGGCCTCTCTGCCGAGGAGGCGGCGGCAGGGCAGGGGCGGCCGATATTGGTCTATGATGGTCAAATACGCAGGTTCCGAGCTCCTGAGAGGGGGAGCGAGTGAGGGGGGGCGGAGCCATGAGCGTATTATGGGAGGGGGGGGCCTGGGGAGGGGCAGTAACTGTGTTAATGAGGGAGAGGGTAATGTATAGGTGATGGGGGAGATTTGGTAACATTATATTTAATATGATGGCGATGGACATAGTGGTAATAGTGGTGGAAGGGGAGTTCGTGCTGACATGAGTTAATAAATGGAGGGAGGTCCATCTGATTACTCGCGATGTCTAGTGTCTAATATAATAGGTTGAATGTTTATCATATTTTCGAGTAGAAGAGGGCTAACGGCCATTGCACTTGATGCATATCATTGCGATGGGTTCTATGTTGTGGGGATATAGTGGTCGAGGAGGGGAGTAGATATGGATCAGGGTATGTATTTGTAATCGTGATTGTAATGATAGATGTAAATGTAAATATGATTTTAATGTAGATGTTACTGTAAGTGTAAGTGTAAGGGGGGGAAGTGGTTTGTAGAGTCGATGGGTAGGTGCCAAAGGAGCCAAAGGAGAGGAGAGGGGGAAAGGCGAAGTCAGGAGGGGGAGGATGTAAGGTAACACAATGCCGGTTCAAGTGAGGATATTGGAATACATTTGCACATAACAGTTGGGATACTTCCATACTTATATAATATCACTGCAACACATAACATAATATCACTGCAACCCGTTAGTTCGTATAACGTAACATGATATAGTATAGCATAACGTAACATAATATAACATTTCCACACAGGGAGTCATGTTACGTTCTATTAGTTTATATGTCGTGGGACCAATCCCGGGGTGAGTGACAAGTGTTGATGGGTCCTGACTTATGTGTAGGTAACTTGTGTGTCTTGCTACCTCATGTGTACCATGGTTTGTATTATTGCGCCATAATACTGCAAGCACTTTAAGGGGTTGTTAATTTGCTGATTAATCGTATGTTATGGTCCTGCTCGGTCGGGCCCTGTTTAGTATAGGGACGACGTGTGTCAACGAAGGTTATTCTGAATACAGTCGTGCGTGTTCGGTATAGGTTGTGGATGGTTTACTTTATAGTACAGCATTTTGTTGTATTACAGTATAAAAGACGTGAATACTGATCATTTGGCAGGGCGTCATTCGTTATAGAGGGGTGGAACGTGGGTTGTATATTCAAGTGGTTGATCTACTGCTCATCACCTGCTGGGTCAGGCGCCATCGCGTGCATATGAAGGGATTGCATTACCCTTATGGGGGGATTGTGGGGTGTGCATGTGTATGTCGTTCTATTTGTTATGCCTCTATAGAGATGTAGTATTCCCGTAGGAGGTAGTGGTACATCTCTGTAATATGTTGTATTGTATTGTATTATGTCATAGCATCCCCTGTGGCAGATGATTATATCGTGCCATTGCTCTGGTAATCATCGAAATGTGTATTATTGCGCATAAGTTATGTTACTTTCATTTCCCATTTCGGCCGCTCGAGGGAAAAGTGGAAGATGATGGGGTCATCTGGGAGAGGTCAGTGATACGACTTGTCTGCAAGATCGGGCCTGTTCATGTAGCCTTGTTGCTATTGTGTGATATTGTTTTGTGAGGTGTTCTATATTATAGTAATGCTGTAAGAGGGGAAGTGTCAGCTTCTCCTTAGGTGTTTAATCATGTCCCTACTGAGCAGGGTCCTGGTGTATGTATTTGTATAACCTGTAGGATCTGCAAGATCCGTCTTGTACGCTTCACGTCATGCAATGGCAGTCTACACGGCAGTGTTATAGAGTAAGGCCCCATGTTATCTTATAAGAGATATGAACATAGTAATTGTCTAATATTGTTAAAAGTGTTATTAACGATTGTTGGATAAGCATGTATACAAAGTCCGAGTTTGTACTCATCCTTCCGTGGGTTATCGCCGGTCGAATTTCAATGTTTTGTAATCGTCTCACATGCGCCCTGTGAAGGGTCGGCGTCTCAGGGGGACACAATCGTTGGTTTTAAAGGCGATCTGGATTTGTCTCTTTCTGATAGCTGGGTATAGGCTGCCACAGCGTGTAGAACCTGACCCCTGTCATCGTGTAGTCTGGCTAGTCTCTCTGTATCCCTGCCCCTTTGACAGATGTCGGTGTCATGGTGGGTCGAGCTTTCTATCTCTGGGCCTGGGGGTAAGAGTCCACCCCCTTCGTCTTCCCCCGCGGTATCTTGTGGGTGGTCTGGATTGGCAGAGTCCATAGGCTGATGTTGAAAAGAGTCAAGGAAAAGGCTCAGTTCATCTGGATTATAGAAGTCTTTGGATATACCGTTATTGGTGACCCACATTCTGGCGGGATCGAAGAGGCCGTATTTCATCTCAAGTTGGCGAAGTAGGGGTCTTAAAGCTAGGAAGGCCTTTCTTCGTTCGTTGGTGTCCTTGGAGTAATCGGGCGTTATTCGAATGTCATGTTGGCCTATCCCGAAAGGGCCATGTTTGCGAGCTGTTTGTAATATCTGTTGGGTATGATTATGGCGTAATAGACAAGCGATAATTGGTCTGGGTCTTAAAGATGTGTCGGAGCATTTTGGACCTACTCTATGTGCTCTTTGGAATTCCAGTGGTGGGTCGAAGTCCAGGGAGGTCAGTTTGGGGAGGATGGAGCCCAGGAAGGTCTGCATGTCTGTACCTTCTTCATGCTCCGGGATTCCAAGTAGGCAGATGTTATCTCTTCGGCTCCTGCCCTCTAGGTCTGTGAGTTTGCTCCTGAGGTAGAGGAGGTCCTGGTCCCTGTCTCGGGATGTGGTCACCTGTGTTTCTAGTGATTCCATGCGATGTTCCAAACCTGTCACCCTGGTTTGAAAGCCTGCAATGTCTGATCACATAGATTTGGTTTCCAGGCTCAGTGAAGATATAGAGGTGTCCACTCCCTTAATTCGGCGGCTGACAGCGGTGATCTCCTGCAGTATCCTCTCCATGGTTATGAATTGTTCTTTGTCGAACATTGCAGTAGGTTGGGTTGGGGAAGGTGGTGAGTGGGGTCCTGTTGTCGTAGATGTTGGGCGCCTATGATGAAGAGCTTCGGAGAATAATAACTGTCACGCCGACTTACCAGTGGGTTTCTGGTTTGTTTTGCTGCCGGGCATCGCCACGTCAGTCTGTATGGGTTGTCCAACTGAGTCCAGGGTCTTCCTCAGAGTCAGTTGCGCAGTCAGTCGGCTCTTGTCTTTGTTCTATCTCCTTTATGTTTCTTTTTTCTCTTTTTTCCCCCTTTTTTCTTTCTTTTCCCCCCTTTTTTGGGGGGGTTTTTAGGGTTTGGGCGGTGGTAAGGATACTTGGTCCTTTTTCTGCTTCTGAATAAGTTGGGGGGGGGCGAAGGCGGAGGGTTTTTAGTTTGTTTCTTTATTCTTGTCTTCTTTCTTCTCCTTTCCCCCCCCCTTCGTTTCCCCCTTTCTCCTCCTTTTTTTTTTCCTTTTTCTTGGCTCTCTTCTTCTCTCTCTGGCTTTTCATTTTTTTTTTTGTCCCTTGCTCTTTCCTTCCCTCGTTTTGTTTCCCTTTCTCCTCTTCTTCTCTTGCTTCCGCGTCTTTATTCCTCTGTGTCTTTATTGTTTAGAGGGTCCTGGCCCTCTTCTCCTCTCCCCCTCTCTTCGTTCTCCGCACTGCCTTCCGGCACTGTCGTCGTTTCTCCCCCGTTCCCTCCGGTCTCTCTTCTAGGAGGGGGGAGAGCGTGTTGAGCGGATGGAGGGCCAAATGGGGGATATATACTTGCCGTCTCCCTCTGTTATTCAGGTGCGGGGGGCCGTGCCTGCAGCTCTGGTTGCCGCAATGGTAGGGAGGCCGCCTCCTCTCTCGACTCGAGGATGCGGCTCCTCCCCTGTAGTTGGGCCTCTCTCAGTGCTGTGCACCGTAGGTCCCCCGGTGCTCTGTAGTGGGTCTCCTCATGGGATCGGAGGTCCTGGGCACTGGGCGGCTTCTCGGGGTCTCCCGAACTGGGTTCCCCCTGTCCTTAGGAGGGCCGATCCCCTGGTCGAAGAGATGCGACTCCGCCCTCTCGGTAGGCCATTTTTCTCTGAGGCGCACTGCCGGCCGGCAGGGTCTCGGCGACCGGTTGTTGGGGTTCGGGTCGGGAGCTCGGCTGTTTGTAGAGGGGTTCCGGCGTGGGTTGAGGTGATTTTCCGGCCTCCGCAAGGCCCCCGCCGCCTCTTCGGGACCGCTGCGGCGCGGAGCTCAGGACTTAGGGGGCCATCTTCTTTCGTGGCCCGGCCACGCCCCCCTTTAGAAAGTGTTTGAAGGTACAGTCACACTGTAGATGGTTTAGCGCTATAGAACACTACGAGTAATTCAAGTTTGCTAACCTAGACCATATAAATTCCTCTGATCATTGTGTTTTAGTCATCCATTAAGCTGTCCAAACACTTATAGAAAGATTGTTACACGATGTTGGTGCTAATGATTACTTCCAACTGCGTTTCCAGGGTCAGGGTATTGACAGTCCATTGTTCACATGTAGAAGTCCTGGGATGTGTTTGAAGCTGTGGAATTTCTAGAGAATCTCTTTAACCTGTTGCAGAGTAAGGCAGAAATAGTAGAATATGGGACCTTTACCATGAGGGCGGTGTTTCCAGACCATTAAAGAGTATCTCGTATAGTAAGATCATTGGTAACAAACAACACTGGTCGCTTAATTTTATCACAGGATCATCCAACACGTGTCTGGCTGCCAGCATAGTGGGGCTACTGGTGGATCGCACTACACCCGATGCTCATATTATGTCGACATATGGCTCTTGAAATACCGCACAACAGAATGGTTAGTTTTGGGGACCTAGGGCTTTTTGAGAACTATTTTGTCGTTACGGTAAATGTTCTTTACCACAACGGTTCCTGGAAGTACTTCACAACCAGGGAGCAAAACAAGACCGTTTATGTTCTTCATCATGAAAATCACTTTTATGGTATTTTGAACCTGAAGAGGTTTCTAGGAGCCAAGTACGTGTTCCCCTACTAAAACCATATCTACAGCGTGTGAAATGCACGGTTAAATGTGTCATAGGGATCGGTTATTGAGTCCACTGAGGAGAAAGTACACTGTTGCACGTGTAATCTGTTTTGTCGCTCGCAAAACTGCTTGAGCATACACAGCAGACTTGTTCACTGCTTCCCTAAAATAGGCTTGTGGGTCGCTATGTCCTCTATCAGCATAAATGTCCCAGATGTAAGGTGTATTTTCAGGCTAGGACACAGCACAAGTGTTACATGGTTAAAGGGCAACCTCAGACCAAAACTGAAGACTAGATTGGCCCTCATTATGACTTGGGTGGTCTTTTCCTAGGACCGCCAAAGCTACGGGCACCAGAAGACCACCATATTACGAGTACTGAAGGATTTCTGCCACAATTTGGGTGGAAATCCTCCAGTAGTCGTGCTGGCGGTTTGAGGCGCAGAGGCGGTTCCCCCACCGGCCCACTCCACCAAAAGGACTCCGCCTGCCGTATTACGACCTGTAATACGGCCTGGAGGTGTCCTGATGGCAGCAGTGTAAGCGCCTGTTCCCGTTCCCTGGTGGATGACCTCCTCGCCGGACAAGGTAAGTCGATCATTCGACAGGAGATGGGGGTGGGAGGGTGGTGGGTGTTGTGTTTGCGGGTGTGAGTGGGTGTTGTCTGCTTATGTGATTACAAGTGTGTATGCATGTGCGTATGTGTGTGGGTATGGGTGTTTGAATGCGTGTGTGTATGGGTGTTGGAGTGCGTATATGATTCGTAGAAGTGAGTGCGTGTTGGAATGTTTGTGTGAATGCATGTATGTATGTGTGGGAATAAATGAGTGTATGTATGAGTGTGAGTGAATGCGTGTATGTAAGTGTTGGTGAATGAGTGTATGCGGGGTGCATGTAGGTGAGTGTGTTTGTGTATGCAGGGAGGGGGGTGCTGTTTTGAAGGGGTATTGAAATTGCAGGGGCGGATGGAGTTGTCTGCCGGCGACAGGACAGAAAATTTCCTTTCACTGGTAGCCTTTCTGCCAGGATTTTCGTGGAAGTGCTACCGCCGCGGAAACCGTGGCGGAAAGGAGACTCGTGATACCGCCAGCGGTCTTCAGTGGACCGCCAGGTCAGAGGTGCTGATCTCCGGCCCGGCTGTCCAACTGCCCTGGCGGTACCAGCGGGGATATGGCGGTTTGGCAGAGGCCAAACCACCACACTTATAATGTGGCGGTCTTCACTGCTGGCGGTGGGACTGCCCTTGCGGCCCTGGTGGTCTTTTGACCGCCAGGGTCATAATGAGGGCCATAGTGTTTGATATAGAGTGTACACAGGAGACAGGTGTACACCAGCCTAATTATATTTATGCTCATCATCTAACTTCCCATGACAACTTGGAGTTTGAAGGGTGCACGTGCTTTAACGTCTTCCTTACCACTTTCATGCAGCCAAAATTCAAAGGGTATACAATGATGGCTCATAACCCAAAAGCGTATGTCTCCTTCTTTATGTTGCAGACTATGATTGGTGAAAAGATGGCTGTAAAACTCATAACCCAGGGCTTCAAACTGATGCTGTTAATGGTGGTACCTTTTCAAATAAGGTTCATCAATACCCTACATTTTCTACCTATGAAATTGATTAAATTACCCAGAGCCTTTAGTTTCCCAGGCTGTAAAGGTTATTTCCCCCCCTGTTTTCAACACCTGGGCCAACCAGAATTATGAGGGTCCCATGCCTCCGCCTACCAGCTATGGTGTTGAGCATATAATGCCTGCTGAGACGAGAGCTTCCTACAATGGTACAGTGAAAACTGTGAAAATAACTTTCATTTTCAAACCGAGTTGAAAGTGTACTGTCAGGCCAATGTAATGATGTTACGAAAAGCCTGCAACCTTTTTTAGAGATGTAGTGGTGGAGATGACCGAATAGGTGAAGGTTTTGAAGCACAACACACCCCAAAATGACAAAGACTGTAGAATACATAGACCCTTTTCTAGAATATCACGCTGGCTTCCATGTGTATGTCTATCTACAAACACATGTTTTTGAAACCATACAGCATTGCCGTAGGACCGCCAGACCTGTATAATGTATAATGTAAAATGATAAACAGAAGCATTATTCAACCCCCTCTATTTAATGGCTCATGCATATCTTGGACAAGGAAAACATAGCCATTTCACATGTATTACAGGGTGGTGAATACCGCTTGGGGCCTTGTTATCTTGATGGTAATGCCATAATTAATGGTGCGCCAAACGCCTTTGAATACAATGGGTGTTTTTACCACGGTTGTCCTCGTTGTTACACACCCCATGAGTTTAACAGGCTGCTGGGCACCAAGTTTGAGCACTTACACCATTGTACTCCGATGAAGGCGCAATATGTTAAAAACTGTGGCTTTGCCATAAAAACCCTTTGGGAGCATGAATAGTTAGATATGCTAACAATGAATGCTGAGCTTGTGTCTTTCATTAAGATTTGCCAGTTACCCAATCCTATGGAGTCCTGCGACCCCTTATATGAGGGCCGTACAAATGCTATCCAGCTGTACAGTGCTGTGGGCGAGGGTGGGAAAATACACTATTATGATTTCACTAGTCTGTAGTCGTTTGTGAACAAGCAAAAGTTATACATGTAGGCCACCCTACCATCACATACAGGTACTTTAAGCCCATTGGTGAATACTTTGGGCTCATTAAGGGGCTCCGCCTGGAGGGAGCCGCCAAATGACCGCACCGCGGTCAAAAGACCGCGGCGGCCATTCAGACATTTCCTCTGGGCCGGCAGGCGCTCTCCAAAAGAGCGCCCGCCGGCCCAGAGGAAATGCCCCTGCAACGAGGACGCTGGCTCAGAATTGAGCCGGCGTAGTTGCAGGGGTGCGACGGGTGCAGTTTGCACCCGTCGCGTATTTCAGTGTCTGCATTGCAGACACTGAAATACACAGTGGGGCCCTCTTACGGGGGCCCCTGCAGTGCCCATGCCATTGGCATGGGCACTGCAGGGGCCCCCAGGGGCCCCGCGGCACCCCCACCGCCATCCTGTTCCTGGCGGGCGAACCGCCAGGAACAGGATGGCGGTAGGGGGTGTCACGCCATGGGGGATTCCAAGGGCAGTGGAAAACCGGCGGGAGACCGCCGGTTTTCCTTGTCTGACCGCGGCCGAACCGCCGCGGTCAGAATGCCCTGCGGGGCACCGCCGGTCTGTCGGCGGTGCTCCCGCCGACCCTGGCCCCGGCGGTCTGAGACCGTCGGGGTCAGAATGACCCCCTAAGTGCCAAATCTACCCACCCGCCGTCTTTAATTCCCTGTGCTACTGTACAGAGTCGACGGTAAGCTAATGTCCCCACTGTGCCGTACAGGCGCTGAAAGTAAAGAGACTAGCTTGTGTAGACACCGTGAAGAGAAAAGGATGTTGACCAGTACATGGTGTAGCATTGAGGTACAAAAGTCCCTAGAGGAAGGATACCGACTTGATAAAATATTGTGAATATGGCACTTTGAAAGGACGACACCACAACTCTTTTCTAAATATATTAACCTGTTTCTAAGAGACAAACAGGAGGCTTCGGGGTTTCCAGAGTGGTGTGTTAATGAGGCCTCTAAGCAGAAGTACATAGATGACTACTACACTCACGAGGGTATAAGCTTGGGACCCAAATTCATTGAGGTCAACCCTGCCCATCAGCAATTAGCCAAACTCTGCCTAACCTCCATAGGGGGGAAATTCGCACAGCTTACAGACTTGTCAAACACGATTGTAATAACAGATCCTGATGAGTTGTTTAAGTATCTTTTTGTCACGTGTTATGAGGTGTCCAGTTGTGAGTTAACGATGATGAGACCGCAGCTCTGTTTTGAAAGTACGCTAAAGAGTACCCCACGACGTGTAACAATATAAACATCTTCATAGCAAGTTTTACAACCGCTCACACCCGTTTAGAGCTTTACAGAGTGCTAAATAAACTGCAGGACCGGTGTCTGTATCATGATACAGACTCTGTTATATTTGTGCATACAGTAGGTAATGAAGACTTGTCATTATGTGATTATCTAGGTGATTTGACCAGCGAACTACAAAAGGGCGAACACATAGTGGAGCTCACCTCATCTAGACCTTAAACCAGTTTGTATAAAACCTCAAACAATACAGTGTGTATGAAAGTCAAAGGTATCACCTTAAATGTCAACAATACAGTAAAAATGAATATTGACAGTCTTAAGGATCTGGTAAACGAATACTCTATGTCCAACACCCATGAAAATGATAAAACAGTTGTTGTACATCAGCCTAGCATAGTGCGTTCCAAAAAGCAGTGGGAAATCACAACCCAACCTTTACATGAAACCTTATGTGTAGTGTTTGATAAAAGGGTCCTGACTGGGGACTACAAAACCCTGATATATAGTTATTAAAAGGGCATTAGACGCTCGAATCACCACAACTATGGACACCCTCTTGCGTTCTAGCAGGTCCCTCAAATTGCGGTAAAATGTATTTTATAAAGTAGTTGTTAGAAAATACTCCACTGTTTTTTCCCCAAAATCCAAACAATATTGTGTGGCTTTTTCATGCTGGCAAGATCTTTATAAGGTTCACATACATCAAATTTATAGAAGGCATGCCTAGCACTCTCAACGACGATGCACTGTTACCTACACACCTCGTAAACATGGTGATTGTAGACGATCTTATGCAAGACGGCGGGGATCATCCCGAGATAGAAAAAGCTTTGACCTAATATTCACACCACTGTAATCTAAGCATATGCTATATTGTGCAGAACTTGTTTTACAAGGGTAAGAGCAGTCGGTCTATAACTCTGAACGCCTCATGTCTTGTTTTATTTAAAAACCCCAGGGACAAACAACAAATATCTATCATCGCTTAGCAGATGTACCCCAGAAAACTCAGTTTTTCTTAGAAACCTTTAACGACGCTACCACTAAACCTCATGGGTACCCGCTGGTAGACTTAAAACCCAAGACCCTAGAAGACCACAGACTATGTGCTGATATTTTCCCACCAGATCTCCCTGTCGCTTACACACCTAAAACAAGACCCCCGGGCATATAACAAGAATTGTAACAATTGTAAAGACATTTGTAACATTTACTTTTTAAACCTTATAATATAAGGTGTGGACCATGTCTGCACGTGTACACCGTAATTTAGCTCTTCTTAAAATGCTAGTAACCACAAGCCCCCAACAAAGAAAGGCCATCCTGTGCATGGCTTCGGACGACTTAGTGGCAGCCCTTTCAGAAATCGCCCTAAACACCCTAAAAGGCAAAGTCCTTATATCAGAAAGACAGTTCCGTGTGCTGAAGAAGAGGTGTGCCCTTATCAAAAAGCTTAGTAACAAAAGGGCGTCCCTCATTTCTAGGAAGTAATTTGTAATACAGTCGGGCGGCTTTACAGGAGCGCTCCTGGGCATAGCACTATATTTAGGGCCAGATGTACGAAAGTATTTTACCCATTCTGTGTCTATGGGAAAAAGCTTTCGTACATATGGCCCTTAATTACAAACCTCCTAACTGGGAACTGATGGATTATGCCCAAATGATGTACTTGCTACCGTGACAACAGCTGAAACAGCTGGACCCATCTACGGGCGACGCATGGGATATATGAAAAAATGAAACACTGTGCCTAGGTGCTGAGATTAAAAATATTTTGAAACGTACTGAGGTGCAGCATAAATGTTACTAAGTAAAATGGTGGCAAGACCTAACCTTGTGGAATGATCAGGGTGAATTCCTCTACAAAGGGCAGCCAGTTGTTGGGTCTCATATGTACAACCTGGTCAAGGGTTTCACACACCCCAAAGCCCTACTGCTCCAGAAAGTGCCGAGAGGATGGGACCAGTTTCTACAGGCCGCTGCAAAACTCAACGTTCCTTCTACGACTGTTGGTAATGTTGAACACCGGTGGCTGCTTGAAAGTTTGAAAGATCCTGCCTACATTCCGCCAAGTACACCATCAGCGGTTGTTTTAAAACCCACACGTGGGGTGTCAATGTCCCAATTTATGCCACGGCTCTCCCCCTCTTGGAACACAGCACCTCTACCTTCGGAGACTAAAAATACATAGTCAAAAAAGAAAACGTGGTTAAATGTGTCATACTTCTGACTTTTGATCCTATGTATAGGTTTTACAATGTTTGTGTGTATAGTTTTACAGCGGTTAATGTACTGATTGATTTCTTTCATCATTTATTTTCTTTAGTATGTTTGGCTGCTTAATGCTTGTACTAAAATTATGTGTAATAATCACTCTTATGCCATCTTTTTAAATTTCTTTTTTTTTTTAATGTGTGTCTTGGCAGCCGAATGAAAATGTGTAGCCTGATTTTGAGCTTAAATTCTTTTATTGTAGACATTTAACGTTACACATACATATGTATTACAAGGCCTACACTTTTGACAAACAGCGTATTCTGTTTGAACAGAGCTTGACGTAGACCTCGCGTTTTCTTTTACAGATTTCACAACAATACTATCATTGTTCCCTAGATCGTTTTAATACAGATTTAGAAATTTTCTAAACGTCATACCCTCAGACACTTTATTAATAAAATATGTACAGTGCTTCCCACATGTGATGGCTAGAGAATCCTGCACCCACATCTTGTTATACTCGACCCTAACAGACGCTTTCTTTAGACACCTGAATACAGGTTTTATATAGATGCTATACTCGGCGAACGCTGCTGAACTGTCAAACACTGTAACCTTGTTGATATCCAAAAACATTCCCACCCAGTGTGTTCCACCCTTGTAATGCGGATCTGTGTTAAAGACTAGCGATCCTGGTCTTTCTACACCCATTTCCTTGGGCAGCCCGTCACCTGGGAAAACATCTAAAAAGTATTTATGTTGGCTGAAGAACTCACATATCTGTATAGTATCCATTGTACAATATTTTAAAGATAGTGAAACATAATCTGTTGGGCTGGTTGACCTGAATGACGCTGTCCAACACAGCGAATACAACCATCTTCACATTGGTTGACAGGGGGTGACTAAAACGTATTTCAGCTTTTAGATTTCTGTTTTTTATCAGATTATAGTGATGGGTGTAGACAGACCCATATCCTTCTCTTGATACGACAAGTCCCTCAGATGTTTTCCTGTTATCTACACTAGTCCGAGATATTCCCTGATAAAATTAGATGTTCCAAAACTCGGGGGGGGTGTATGGCTTTGCAGAAATCACAGCCCCCTCTTGTACCAGTGCAGTGTAGTTGATGTCGTAGTGTTTGAAATTAAAAGGGTTTGAGGTATACAGGCCCCTAAAAGCGGTATTGTCTACAAACCCTATGATAATAAGTTTCAGTAGTTGGCACAGAACACTCAAACATTGGCCTGTGCTTCCTTCGTGGTGGTGACCTGTCACATTCGCTCTCCCTAGAGAGAGGCTGTTGTAGCCATGAGTCTGCAGGATGCCTTGATAAATAGTCTGCATTGGTCAACAAGGAGCCAGGGGTATGGCGCACTGGAAACTTAAACAGTTGGAGGAATAAGAACCACCGAAGAACCCTTGCATTAGTAGCTTTATGACGACCCATCCATGTTAAAGGGGCAAGATCAGTGAGAAGCACAAAATGTCTACCTAGCAGGTAATATTGTAGTGCCTCAACAGCCCATTTTATAGCTAGACATTCCTTTTCAAGGGTGAGGTAGTGTCTCTCCCTTGGTAACAGTTTTCTGCTAATGTATACGATAGGGTGAGGGTGTCCTTCCTCATCGTCCTTTGAAAGGACAGCCCCTAATCCTTGGTCAGAGGCATTTGTCTCCAGTGTAAAAGATTTGTTGAAGTTGGGATACTGTAAGACCGGTTTAGTGCCCAAGAGCTCCTTTAGCATCTGATAGCTGCAATACTGTTTTTCCGTTAATTGGGTTTTCTTGTTTGGTCGGTTCTTCTCTAAAAGATATGTCAAGGGTGCGGCCTAGGTGGAATAGTGTGGTATGAATCGTCTATAATAACCTACCATCCCCCAAAAGGCCCGTATGTCACGTTTGCTTTTAGGGACAGGTATTTGTCTAATTGCTTCGACTTTATCCATTTGGGGCTTTATCTGCCCTATCTCAATGACGTCGCCAAGATAGTTGATGGAACTCCTGGCTATGTTACACTTTTCTGCATTTGCGGTCAACCCTGCCTTTTGCAATGCTTGTAGAACCTTGGAAATGTTGGTCCCAGGTGCAACTATATATAACAATTTCATCAAGATAAGCAACTGCATATTCTTAATTAGGTCTCAAATTTATGTCCATTAGACATTGAAAGGTAGTGGGTGCTCCATGAAATCCGAAAGGCAACAATGTGAACTGATAAAGGTATATTCAGAGGTATCTGCCAGTAACCTTTAGTTAGGTCTAGGGTGGTTAGATATCGGGCCTGGCCTATTCGTTCGACTAGTTCGTGCACCCGGAGCACGGGATAAGTATCGAAACGAGAAATAGCATTGAATAGGCGAAAGTCAATGCAAAATCTCATACTCCCATTTGGTTTTGGAACCAAAACCACTGGGGAACACCAAGGACTATTGGATGGTTCTACAGTACCTGCCTCTAGCATGTCCCTTACTTCTCTCTCTACCAAATGTTGTCTGGCTTCTGGAAGTCGATAGGGTTTCTGTCTTACAATTTTTCTTTCCTCAGTTCTGATTCAGTGTTGAATTAAACTAGTTTTACCAGGTATTTTTAAAAATAGTCTCTTGTTTCTCGTGATTACAGTCATTATTTGAGTTCTTTGTTCTTCAGTTAATTCTGAGCTAAGAGATGGTTCTAGTTCCTTATCTTCTTCAGATAAAGGGAGAAGAGGCATTTCTAGGGGTTTTGTTTTCGTAATGAGTAGGGTTGAATTATTATTAGGGGTTGGAGCATCATCCGCCTACCAAGCTTTAAGCAAATTAACATAATATATCTGACTTTTCCTATAGTTTTCTGGGATTTCTATTGTATATGTCACTGGGGTTACTTTTTCCATAACTCTATAAGGTCCCTGCCATTTGGCCAGAAGCCTGTTGTCGGCTGTAGGTAAGAGGACTAGGACCTTACTCTCTATTGGTAGGTCTCTTAGTTTTTTCCCAATGTCCAATCATCTCTATTGCCTTTCCTAACTGTCTTCTAAATGGGACCTTTCATTCTCCCATACTATGTGGAGGTTTTCTTTTGATTTTCAGGTATAGGTTAAAGTGTCCCGGGACTCTTCTTCTGTCTCTTCCCACTGTTAAGCGGCCATGTCCAACAGTGCCTTTGGTTGTCTCCTGAAAAGTAGTTCAAATGGACTATGTCCAGTAGACGCCTACATGCGTCCGATTTGCATACAATACGAGGGATAACTTTTTGTCCCAGTCTCTCCCTGTCTCTGTTATAGTTTTCTTCTTTTATTATACCTCTCTATCAGCCCTTCGATTTAAGGATGATAAACAGAAGTACGTATTTGCTTTACTCCTAGTAACTGACAGAATTCTGCCATCAAGCGTGACATGAACGGGGTTCCTTGATTAGTAAGAATTTCTCTAGGGAAACTCACCCTAGAAAAAAAAACAATCATGGCCTGGGCAGTGCTCTTGGTAGTCATACTAGTGAGTGGTATGGCTTCAGGGTACCTAGTAGCATAATCTACCAAGACCAATATGTATTGGTACCCTTTAGACAAAGGGACCAGCGGACCCACTAGTCCATCCCTACTCCAGAAAAAGGGGTTTCAATGATGGGTAAAGAGAACAGTGGAGCTTGTGACTCATTACTGGGATTAACCAGTTGACATTTAGGACATGCCTAACAGTGTCTCCTGATATCTCCAAATACACCTAGCCAATAGAAACGGCAGAGTACGTATTCCTCTGTCTTATCTCTACCAAAGTGATCCCCTCTCACCTGACCATGTGCCAAATGTAAGACCTGTTCCCGGTACATTCGGGGAACGACCAACTGCATTTTCAGGGACCCCTGCTACTGAACACTCCTATATAGTAACCAGTTTTTAACAAGAAAATAAGGACCCACCTGTCCTGTAGGTTTAAAAAAGACAGCCGAAGTCAAAGCATGCTTAAGGGTAGGATCATCCCTCTGGCATACCCTGAATTTCCCTGAACTAGAGAGTACTCCTTTTTCTTCCAGAAAAGAAACTGATTCACCCATTGTTTTGGTCAGTTGATATTCTGCCTTTTGGGTCCTTTTTGGCTTTTAGTCAGTTGTTCCTTGTCAATAGCAGGTTATATCCCATGCCTGGAAAAAGGGGCATCTCTCAACCACAACTTCATGGGATTCTGTGTGAACGTAGTTTCCAACTGGGCTTAGAAAGGGGGGTAATCAGTTCCTACAATAATGTATTCTACTCGGTAGGGAATCCCTCCAATACGGATCTTCTCCTCCCATCCCCCCAATTTCTGGTTACCTCCGCTACGGGATATACCTTGCTGTCCCAGTGTACACAACTGATGAGCATGGTCTCTTCTCTTATCCATTGAACCCTGGCCACAACTTTTTCATTAATTATGCTTTGACTACACCCTGAGTCTGTTAGTGCTTGTCTGATTATTTGGTTTATGGTCACTGTTGCCCATACTGAGGGGTTTGTCCTCTGGCCCACAATACTCTACCTCTGGTAAGGCCTTTTTCCATTGGTTCAGGTGCTGGATGTTTATGGGTACAATTCCTAGCTATGTGTCCCCACTGGGCACAATTGTAAGATTGAGGAGTTTGGATGGCTTCTTTAACTGCGAAGCGTCGGGTAAGTGGTTTCTCTATGGGGCACCCTGTAACCGTCTTTGGGTTTGTAGAAGGATGTAAAACCTTTTGGACCTGTGTTATCCCTCTCCCTGGGGTCACCCTGAAGTCTGGGGCTCTGTGAAACGTGCAGGCTAATTCAATAGCTGAAGGTACTGTAATATTGAGATGTTGTTTTATCCTGTGTCAGGTGTTTACTGGTAGTGCGTCTAAATACTGTTCCAGTAATATGTTCTGTAAGAGTTCCTATTTTGAGCTCTTGGTGGGTTTCAACCATTTATATCCCTTGTCCTGTACTCTGTAAATGAGAACCTGGGGATTCTCCGAAGGGGTTCATTTAGTTCTACGGAAACTGAGTTTATAACTTTCCTTATCAAACCCAGCCCTCTCTACTGTAGCTCTCTTTATATCCCCAAAAGGTGTCACTCCCCCTGGGTTGATGGTTTGGTAAGCTGATTGTAGAGTTCTGGTAAGAAGTGGGGCTTTATACTGTCCCCAGCATTCCTGTGGTCAGTTGGCCGAAGTGGCAATCCTCTCATAACTGGTAAAAAATGCATCAGGGTCCTCTCCCTCCTGGTATTTTTGCAGGACTGAGCTTGGTACTGTTGAGTGCACTCTAGTGGTAGCAATAGTTTCTGTAAGTTTCTGTATAGCGTTTCATGTACCAGCTGATTATGTGCTATTATGGTTGCTTGGTTTTTCAGCGCATTCTGTAATGTTTCTTTATTGGAGTGAGCCTCTTTGACTTGTTCCTCCCATACAAGCTGGATATGCTGTTTTCCTTCGGCTAATTGGGCGATCATGTCTGCGAGAGTAGGTTTCACCTCCATGGTTCCTTAACCTATGTGAAAAATGCTTCCAAAGATCCCATTTCTGACACCACTGTCATAGGGTTTTCCCAGGGAGGTCACCAGGCTTCTGTTTATCCCTAAGAAATTAGCCAAACCAGGGAGGACTATTCAAATGGTCTTTATTTGAATACCCAAACAGAATCCTATTCAGTCTATACAGTTGTACATATATATATATATATATATATATATATATATATATATACATATGGGAGTCTAATCCTTCTCTTCTTATCTTCCTTCTTCTCGGTGTTACAGTTTCTTTTGTTCTTTTATTCCCTTAGGTCATCAGGATGTTACTGGTATCCAGTCCTCAGGTAACCAGCAAGAACAACAAGCCGTTGTCAAGAAAGTGTTTTTAACTTGTTTTTGTTATTTTTTTCTTTTCTTTTTATTTGCATGCAAAAAGGGGGAGGGGTTGTGCATGAGTCCCTCTGTGAAGCACAATTATTTACACATGCTAAGTGCTGCCCATGAGCCAAAGGAAATTGGAGGGAAGGTCATTGGTCCTCTGTGGTTTGGTTGTGGGTTTTCTTTTATTGTGTGTTTCACCATGCTTAGGGTTGAATAATTAAGTGCCCTAGGGCTTCCCTTCACTTTTCTCTAAGGTTGTGGCTCTCAACGTGCTTAGGGTTGAATCATTAGCTGCCCCAGGGATTTCTGTCACTTTTCAGCCCGCCCTCTTGCTCCCTGTTTCCTCCTTACCGTCCCCACCAGTTTTAGTAGTGGCGAGAGCTGACTGCGCAAGTGGTCACGTACCTGGTGGAGCCACATCCCTGGAGGGACGTGGCTGGCTTCTCCACGTCTCCCGTGCCTCTCCGCTGCTCCTTGGATCTCGTTTTCTGGTCTGGGGCTGGTTTTCCGTGGTCCCGTCTCCACTGGGTTTTCGCTTGTTTTCTCCTTTGGTCGTCTGTCAACTTCCACTCCAGGGTTCGCCCCTTTCCCTTCCTTCCGCTCAGTGGTTTATTGATCCTGGTGACGTCTGCATGCTCCTCCTCTCGTGCTGATGTTATTCTCTTTGAAGTCCCCCTGGGGGACTCAAACATCGGCCCTTGCTTCCTTCGTGGTGGTGACCAGTCATATATATCTTCAGAGCTACTCTTTTCATGGCATACTTGTGTTTAATAGCTGTATCCCCACTCATGAGACAGAATGAGTCCTTGTTGCGGGTTACTTTGATCTTAAGATTGATACCATTGATGAGTAGTTTATCTTGGTAGAAAGGGTCCGAATGTATGCATTCTAGGAGGTCAAACTGTCTACTGCTGGTGGCAAATTATGCTCTTTTTACAAAACCCTGATTGTGACTGTCCAGCGCCATAGTTTTAAAATGGCCGTAAGTATCTTTGTAAAAGAGTCCAGCTGAAAGCTGGGTGTCCAGGGCATCACGTCTGTAATTCAGAATGCTCTCAACGTATGCCCTGTACTAGTACATATTATCACTCTGCGTTATAAGACGATCACAGAGGATGATGTCCACCTGATTAAACATGGTTGCCATGGGGTAAGCGATTGTCGCCACTATAGCGTTGTTCGCTATGTTGGAACCATCCGCTTTTACAATTTTACAGATGAGGTGCAGCAGCGTATTGTTGAGATCCAGATATATATCCGTGGACCCTGACACATAAAACTCTATCAGTGCCAAAGGTGTTAAAGCGGCTAGTGGCAATACCTCCATGAAAAAACAGTTTTCAATGCTAGTCGGCATGGGTTTTAGAGAAAACAGGTCTAACTCTGATTTAGTCCATTTACCCGATGCGCAATGTACTAAGGCCATGTTTGCAGGATGTTCAGCTTTTAAAAAATATTTACGTTGGCGCACCTTCTCTTCTTCTTCGAAGCTCTCGTCTGACATACGGACCTTTGTTTGTGAGCACTTTTTGAAGATCAGCGTCTTTTTTTTATAGGGGGCAGGCGGTCCCCTGTGCTTTAAAGCACCACACTTCCTTTTAACGCATGTGCAAGACTTGTACACCAACCCTGCTCCTTTGCAATTTTGTAGCCTCTTCTGAAAAGCATAGCTCTTCTAAACAAACTATGGAAGAAACCCCCCAAACGGGCCCCGTACATAACCAGGGCCTCTTGAAAGTATGGTGGTGGGGCTCCATATCCAGCCTGGTAATAATACCTATACGTAGAGGGGTCCCTGTTTGTTTTCATATTCACCATGATGACTTGTTAATAGTCGCTGTCCTGTTGCGGTCTTAAATTAAGCTTAATAATAACTTTCCTTTATTTAAAGGACACTGGTGCAGCCTGATCGTTGTAGATCATGATCGTAGTGGTGTCAAAATGTTTTTTAGAAATTTAAATAGATTTCTGCAAGGGTTACCTCCCAATGCCCTTTCCCGGTGTATGGGTTTAGCCAATTTCACTATATAATTAGAAATTTGATTGTCAGGGAACATGTCTTTTGAGGCAGTGGACGGCAGCATGATATGAAACGGTGCTGTCTCCATCTTGGCGTCTACAACAACACCCTGTCCTACTCACACAACCTGCACAGAAATAGCCAACACCCAAATGTTAAATTTCTCGGGCCACCATTGCCATTTGACAAAAACCTGTTGTTTAGCGCCGCTACCTTTCCTTTTCAGAATCTTTTCAATCCTATACAACTTATGTGGATCATTAGGTACCTTCTGTAGATCCTCCTTGTAAAAGACGCCCAACACCTTTTCCCCAATATAGTCTTCTAGCCTTCAAATATATACATCCTCTTTAAGCTCCACACTTTCCACTATAAATATCTTGTCACTAAAAGTCTATTGGTAACCCTCCGTAAAGAACTCTTTTAATTTTGAAACCCCTAGCATGGTCACCTTCTTTTAAAACTGGCTTCTTTATACCTGCAGCGATCCGGTTCCCGTAAACAGTTCTCCACACCTTTAACAAATTATCTGTTATTAAATTTACGGGTGCCGTTTTGATGGTCCTATTGTAAGTGGCGTTATAAACGTCTATAAAAGCCTGTAGAACATCCACTTATCAGTAAGTGTTATAGGCCATGAAATATCTCCACATCTTAGACTTTAAGGTTCTGTTAAAACTCTCTATAGCGGCTGCTTTTACCTCTGTGTGCGTTACAAAATGTTTAACATTGTGCTGTTTTAGTCATTTCTGAAAAGTTCTGTTTAAAACCCCTTTTTCAGCATCTGGTTGTAGTTTTTGAGGTGTTCGTCCTTTCCTGAAGATGGCTTTAAATGCAGCGGTCACGCTGGTCCCACTTTTATCGAATAAGGCTTCTGCGTATGAGTACTTGGACAATACATCTATGACTGCTAATATATATTGAGCACCATTATTATGTTTTGCTAAATCTTGAAGACTGATTATGTCTGCCTGCCATTGTTAATCTACGTGAGCGTTAACAATTGTAGGTCTTCTCCTAAAATGCTTCCGGGTGGGCTTACGGAGTGAATATGCCTCTTCCCCAGATAACCATGTCTTCACCTGTGCTCTGTTCACTGGCTTATTTTCAACTAGAGCCCTTCTAAACAGTTCTTCAGCACCTCCAAAGCTACCGACACTACTTGTATCGTAATAAACCTTCCATAACCCTCCGCCACCTGACATGTTATCAGCTGTTACAATTCATGAAGTGAAAGACAAATGTTTTGTGTGAGGCCATTTTGTTAAAAATAAAGAATATAGCACAGCATAAACACAACATCCTTTATTGTTTCTAGCTACCAGTCTTATGGGTGGCATTGTTGGACAGTATGTTGACTTTTCACTACGCACACATAGTATGACATGCTACATACATTACTAGGGTCCAATCCACTACTCGGTCTCAGCGTCACAAGTTTTGCTATTTTTATAGATATACACTTGATAGCTCTAGACACAACTCCCCTCTCACTCCTCCTATAACTTTGTACACTCAGAATACTGACAGCATTCATAAGTTCGTACAGTTCTAGGCCTGACAATACAAAACCCTTATATGTGAAATAATCATCAATCAGAAGCTCCAAAGCTGTGCGTAACACTGTTGTCGTCAAAAGTGTTAACTCCTGCATACGTCCTTTGTACACGCTCCAGTATTTATCAGTTGTAGGCATCCACGTGTTGATACACCATCTGGTTATACATTCAGGAATGTCGCACCGCACCATAGCAGACGGCTCAGAAATGTTCGGATGCTGCAGAGTTACAGGGTGTATTTCAGCTATTCTTTCTTTAATCAGCACATCTACCATCCTGGCAATGCATTTGTATCCAGGGTGTAACTCATAGACATGTTGCTCCGCGACATTCTGATTCTTGTCTTAAAAGTGAGTAAGTATGTAACATTAAATAACACAGTTATGGCCCGCTACCCTCGACCTCTATATTTTTTAAAACAACCTCCGAGGAGCAAAAGACACGCTTTTTAAAATAAATATCACACTTTTGTCTTTCCATGACCCTTTCTATCAGTCCTCTGTCAAAATAGATACAAATCCCTTGCATGCGTTCGAGTTTTGAGCATGGCTCACTCGCGTATCAGATCTCATTAAGCGCTGCTGCAAAGACCTTAATCATATCAGCTGGACATATTTCTTTTCCTCGGACAACCCGTACACCACCCTTAACAACTTATATACCTTGTGTGGGTCTAACCTGCTACATATGTGGCAAATCTTTCTTGCTGTGTACGACTCGTATAGACACTCGTGAGCGTCCTGTTGTGGATCGTTAATTTTATACCCATAACAAAGCTTATAATAGGCATGTTTAACACAGGTGTTCACAACAGTCACTGTAAAACCTTTAACAGGCCATATGGCATCATAGGGGACACCCATAGTTTCCTTTTTAAAATCCGTACCATTATAGGCGCAAACACATTTCTTAAGCCACTCTTTGTTCCGGCTTGTAATATTTTCAGACTGTTTGGAACAGCATAAGCAGTAAAAATTTATGTTGTTAACCTTTAGCGCCGGCCCCTCTAGTGCATGTTTTTTTGCTGATGTTTTCTACGGATTAAACTGAAAGAAAGACAAACTATTAGTTAAAAGTATGATATCAGCGTATACATGTTAAGGGGCATATCTATTCTGTGTTTGTGCCGAATGTGCGTCAAAACCTTTGACACACAATCGGTGCAAACCTTGCCCCATATTTAAACTATGATGCCTGACCCCGCGGACATCAAAAAACCTTGAGTTAATGACATGCAAGGTAGGCGTTCCCGCCCAAAACATGACTTTAAGGCCTGTGCGCCTTATTTATACTCCTGCATCATTTTAACGCACAGAGGGGGTGGGCCTTAAAAAACAGCGCACAGCCTGATATGCGCCGTTTTTTAACGCCTGGGTGAGGGCAGGCGTTAAGGAACCTGTGGGCTCACTTCCATTGTCTCAGACCATGGAAGCAGTCCAGAGGTGTCCTTCCCTGCCCCCAGAGACACCCCCTGCCACCCTCGCCCACCCCAGGAGGACACCCATGGATGGGGGGACACATCCCAGGTAAGTACAAGTAAGTTGAGGTAAGTATTTTATTTTTTTCTTCAAAGTGGCATAGGGGGACCTAATTTGGGCCCCCCTACATGCCACTGTGCCCAATGGCCGTGCCACAGAAGTCCCCTGGGCATGGCCACTGGGCAAGAGGCATGACTCCTGTCTTTGCTAAGACAGGAGTCATTTTAATAGGGGTTGTGCGTCAAAAAACAGCGCAAGTCCGGTTTGAGCATTGATTTTTGATTCAAACCTGACTTGCACCATTTTTGGACACACAACCCCCATTTTCCCCTACGCTGGCGCTGCCTGGTTTGAGTCTTTTTTTTTTTTACTCTGACCATCCTGGCTAACGTCAATCCTTAAATAAGGTGCCCGCATGGAGCGTAGGAATGGCGTTAGCCGGCGATAAAAATTTTGATTTTGATGCAAACCAGCGCTGGCGCTGGTTTGCGTCAAAAAGTATTAATATGGGCCTAAGTGTCTAAAGTGTTTTTTTTTTCACTAACCTCGTCATTTTTTGCTACACTCAGCGGCTGTCCTAAAATCTTGGGAGTTGCATAGGTCCATTGGTTCATAAGTGGCATCAGAGTTTACACTTGACAACTGTACGGCGACTGCCTTAGGATCAGGGTCCTCCTGAAAGCCCATATCTTCATAGACCAGCAAATTCAGTGGTGCTATAGCTTCTTCATCATCTTCAGTGTTGATGAAGTTGATTCCAACATTTAATTTGCCTTTCGAGGCTTCGCTACTGCTGCTGTCAGCCTTAGTAGGGGATATCAGTTGCAGTAAATACTTTAGGCTGAGCTTTTCAAGCCGCTGGCAGAGATCCTCTTGAAATCCTGTAACGTTGGAATCACCATCTTTAGGGGCAGCCGGCTGTGCATTCTCATCCATCACCGAAGATGTTAGGGTACAATAATATCTATTGATAGTGCTGAGGGCACCTAAGGAGGTGACTTTTTTGGTGAGAGAATTGTATCTCTTCATAATTCCCTGACAATCTATTTCACCTCTGGCTCATGGTTTGGCATATGGCTCTAGCAGGCTCCTTATATGTATTCTACATTTAAAAAAGGCTTACTCCTCTACAACACATAGCGGTCACCTGCTCTTCTTTACAGCTCTGACATGTTGAGGGGTTACGCATAACGCTAACCACGTGGCATGACCATTGCAACATTTGACAAGCCCCCTTTTAGGATTAGCCAGCAGTGTGGAGGTTTGGCCTTACATTTCCACTTCTACTCCTTGTGAGGAGACTCCCAGCAGCCACAAGGTCCTGACTGTCTGACATGTCCAGACTTGTCCTATTAGGCGCAGAAACATGGCACACAGCAGCAAGGCCCCCATTTTACACAGCCCAAAACCCTAGACACTGTAGCTAGGACCCTGGCACGTGACTAACATATGATCACATGATGTCACAACCCACGTCACCCACCTACACCTACTTCAGTTCCGGGGCGGGCTCTCAGGGGCACTGGAAGTCCCGGTAATGGAAGTGATGTCATTTCCGTGGGCAGAACAACTGTCACTTTACAATTTGAGGAGGAAAGGTATTCTTGTATTCTACTTACCTGAGAGGCATACCTCCTATGTGTGCAACGAGGTGCAACCTGTGTGGTTCACTAAGCAAGTGGTAACGCCTTGCCAGTAAAAGAGATGGGCACTTCCAGAGCACGTGTAAGAAATCGGCTGAAGGCAGTGTTTGGATGGTGAAAATAGCAATATATCTTGTGGGGAGTGAGGGAGGCCCTCTGTGCTATATAGTCTTTGTATGAGTGGAACCTGAACCTGCTTAAAGTGTTCATTGGAAACTGACTGTATTGGATGAAACTATGAAGAGGAGTTTTAAGCAAGTAGTAAGTAATAGTGCCTCCTACCTATAACGATGGTCAACTGTGGAGTGGGAGAAATGTATTTCTAGTCAAAAACCTAAAACTGAGAAACTAACATGTCCTGCTTATTTGTTGTAGTAAGAATGTGGCTCTAGGATATGAAACCATGGAGAACAATGAATTTGGCACGCAAGAACGATTGGGTGATGGCAATGGAATTAAAGCCATCCATCTCCAATTTAGAGCTGGGTTCCTTAGGACGCACAATTTGCGCTACGACCACAAAGAAGTGGGTGGTGCTGTGAGTGTTGCAGGATGAAAAGTAAATAATAGGAACAGTCTGAGTCTAATAACGTCGAGGTATCAGACAGTGAATGTGAGCCCCCTTCTACAAGTCAAGTGACGTGGGGGAAGGTTGCCTCCATTCATGACAAGTCAGAACAAAAATGTTTCTTCTGTGATAATGAAGACCCTGATATGCAGAAAACAACTTTGGCCCTTGCGTCAACTTTTAAAGTATATAGCTATGAATGATAGTGTGCTCTGAATCTGAAAGATGAAGGACTAATTGCCAAGTTAAGAGAGGGAACCATGATTGCTAAGGGTGTAATGTACCCTGCAGAGTGCTGCTGAACAACATGTATTTCCAAAATATGAAACAGCAAACAAGAGATGAAAAGGATATTTACCTTTCATTTAATCCACTCTAGAAAATACAGCAGTTTTTATCTCGGTAAAATGAAAGTTCTCCAGGGCTCATTCAGCATGGCTAAAACAACACACTTTTCTAAAATTAAGACAGAAGGCACTACTATATTAATAGTTGTAAACAAACAAGTCAGACACTCTCTGAGGCAATACTGTGTTCTTGATTAGGAAACAGGAATGGTGACCTTCGACAAAGCAACAGTGAAATAATGACGTAATATTCTACACTACAATCAAGCACCCATTCGTGGATCGCTCAAAGAAGAATGCCAAGGAAACTCCATCCATTCTCTACAGTTCTGACTCTTCTATGATAATGAATGTCTCATGAACACAAAGGGGCAGATTTATGAAAAGTGGCGCTGCACTTAGTGCAGCGCCACTTTTCTTGCGCCCCTTAGCAACCCCGTAACACCACCATGTGAGCACCGTATTTAAAATACGGCGCACCATGGCAGTAGTTAGGGGTTCTAGTGTCAGACTTTTTGATGCTAGTTCAGGTGCTTTGCAGGATTAGCATCAACATTGTGGAGTGCTGTGAGCAGGTGTTAAATGTGTTGAAAAAAATGGCCCAAGGAAATCTCTTAGATTTCCTTGCGCCATTTTGTCCCCCCTAACGGGGGAACGCCCCCCTTTACATACATTATGTCTGGTGCAACTATAATGCAGCGTAAAAGGTTACAAAGTGGCTCAATGCATGCATTGTGCCACTTTGTAAATACTTTGCCGTGTTTTTCGCCTTCTAACGCCACATTAGTGTAAAAAGAAAATACGCTAATGTGGCGTTAGAATGGTGCTTGGCCCTCTTAAATCTGAGCCAAAGTGAGGTAAGTCATGAATCACAACCAAGTCTTAACATAGCACAACTCAGCACTTTCAGGACCTTTAAGGAGGAGAGGCAGTACTCTAAAGTACAAGGCACAATTAAGCCCAAGAGACATCATTTCAGTTACATCTCAGGTCCGATCAAGCCAAATTCATAGGTACATGCGGACTTTCTATTTGGTTTTGGCATATCAGTGTCATGTAACTGTCTTCAGCTTCTCAACTGAACTAGGGATTTCAGCTGTGGCTAGTTATCATGCTATTGAGTCTACAACCCTCCAAACCAAAATTTGGGTTATTTACAACATTTGCAGTTGATAACTTTGATCAGAACCCCAGTGCAACAAGTCCAGTGGGATCAAGGTCCTTGAATTTCTTTTTCTCCAGCACCGAACTAGGAAACCAGTGATACAAGCAAGAACGCAACTGCACCCAAACATTGAGGGAGATTGCAAGATTTTGAATGGTGGGAACAGAGCTGTCTTCAGAGCCCATATCAAAAATACTTGTGAACGAAAACAAATTTAACATTGTCAAATATTGCATTTTAATGCAAACGGGGGCGGAAGGCATGTCAGCATGTAGAATTATGTGTTCCATTTTACAGAGCAAGGAAAGGCACATAAATATACCAAAACACATTGGGACCTGCTGCATTGATCATAGTACAATAAGGCATTTCTCTAATAATTGTTCTGTTCTAACATTGTTTGTTATGATACAATACCTATACAGTATTTGCAAGATAGGATGTTGGTACACAAGATGACACTTTTACCAGCATAGGGAGAATGCTTCATACCCAGACACTTTAACACATAGGAAACAGACTCTGCACTTATTTGTAATGTATAGTAACCACGAGTTACAGTTATAATCAAATATTCTTGGTTTTGATATGCTTAGTCTTAGATAATGGGTCTCTAGTTGGCAGAGGTATACACCCTGTCCGAGGATGGACCACAATCCTAGTCAGTGTAAGTCAGTTAGACTCTTTAAATTGTGCTCACCCTCTGGTAGCTTGGTACAGAGTAGTCATGCTTAACTTAAGAGGCAATGTGTCAAGTATTTGTGTGATACTTAAATTACAGTGAGACAGTGAAAACACCACAAAATGACTCCTCACCGGGTTAGACAAATAGAGGATATGTAACAAGACCAAAACAACAAAAATCCAATCAGTAGAACTTGAGATATGTATTTTTAAAGACTGAACTGCAATGTAGCGCTTAAAAGTCAATAGCACTAAAAGGTTACTTGAGGTCATGCCAGACCAGGCTAAATCCAAAGTTCAAGCTGACTGTGATGGAGGGGAGGCCAGCTACAGGACCCACGCAGGACCCGCTGAAAAAGTGCGTTGGATGAGCAAGTGTTGCGTCGAAGCCTCGATGCATCAGTTCCAATCTGAACAGTCAGTTAGATGAGTTGTTGTTGAGCCATGCAGTTGGGTCTTGGGTAGGCGTCGAACACCTTTCGATGAAGGCGATGCTTTGTCATTGAGCCATGCAGCAATATCTTCAGATCAATGCTGCATCGTCTTCACACCTAACAGGTGGGTCCTGCATTGTCATTGAATCGTTACTGCGTGGGTGTCGAAGGGCACGGCATCCGTTCTGAGCGGCACAATAGCTTCAGTGTGTTGTTTTCTGAAAAAAACAGCGGCAGAGCCCACTCTCATTGGATTGGCACCTCTTGGCAGGACAGAACTCACAGTGGCAGAGTCCAGCACCTGAAGAAGTCTTTGATGGCCCTGAGACTTCTAGAACTGGAGGCAAGCCAGCAAGTCCTTGGATTCACTTGATTCAGGGGATGAAGAGATGCAGGTCCAGTCCTTCTCACTTCTAGAAAAGGAGGGCAACAGGGCCGGCAGAGCAAAGCAGCAAAGCAGGAGTCCAGCAAAGTCAAACAGTGTTCCAGCTGAGTGGCAGTCCTTTCAGCAGCACAGCTGTCCTACTTCATGGCAGAGTATCCTCAGGTCCAGAAGTGTACTGATTTGTTGTAGCAAAAAGTCCAGTTATAATACCCAGTGGTGTCTTTGAAATTAGGGTTTCTTTAAAGAAGGTCTTTGGAGTGCACACAGGTCCTCCATTCCCTGCCCTGTCTCCAGGCACACTACAGGGGCCTATGCAGCTCTTTGTGTGTGGACAGGCACAGCCCTATTCAGACATAAGCATCAGTTCCTTCCTCCCATCTAGCTTAGGATAGCCCATCAGCCTGGTGATGGGCCATCAGGATGTAGGTTGTAAACCTTGTCTCCCTTTGTGTGTGACTGTCTAGAGGGAATACACAAAGCCCAGCTGTCACGCAACCCAGATGTGTATTGGAGGCAGGTATACAGGGCTAACGTGCAGAAAAATGCCAACCTTATTAAAGTGGCATTTGTGAAAATTGTAGCCATAAATCCAATGTTACCATGATTTATTATGACAAGTCCTAGGTACCAAACATGATTGTTCTACTCCTTCTCAATCAGGAATTACACTGAATAAATATATTAAGGAATCCTCAATGGTGTCTTAGGAGAGGAGTAGGCCTCACAGTAGAGTAAAACATAATTGGTAGTTTTCACTATCAGGACATGTAAACCTAAGTAGCACATGTCCTTCCTTTTACTTGTACCGCATCCTGCACTATGGACTACCTAGGGCCCACCTTAGGGTTTTTTATGTGTAACAAAACGTGAGTCTAAGGCTTGGCAAGAGGGATTTAATGCCAAGTCATCATGACAGTGAAACTGCACACACAGGCTCTGCAGTGGCAGGCCTGAGACACGTTTAAAGGGCTATTTAAGTGGGTGGCACAATCAGTACCGCAGACCCACCAGTAGCATTTCATTTACAGGCCGTGGGTATAAGGTATACCACTCTACAACTGACTTACATTTAAATTAAATATGCCAATTGTGGTTAACAGTAGTAAAGTGTTGAGAGTCCTAAGGCCAATGAGAAAAGATCAGCAAAAGTGAGGCAAAATAGGTAAACCTTTTGAGGAAAGACCACCCTAAGGCTGTCAAGTCTAACATTCCCATAGCCTGAAATGCAATACACATTTGGAAAGGTGTTGGCTGTATAAATGACACCAAACTCAAGCACAAAGTGTGTGTACCAACAGTGCTGAATACATTATGCTTGGTGAAGGCATAATGTAGCGCAAAGGGTTACAGAGTGGCGCAATGCATTCATTGCACCACTCTGTAAATACGGCGTGGGGATTTCAGCCTTGTTGAGCCACATTCACGTACAAAATTATGATGTTAATGTGGTGCTAGGGCATTATAAATGTGTCCCAATATGTTTCCGCTCCTTTCTTGTGCGAGGTGGGAATATCATGAAATAATGCTTTGGGAATGCTCAGTGGTAGCAGAACAAATTTCTTGCAGAAAAAAATAATAAATACAAAAAACTGACTTCTAACAGAAGTAATGGGGCTGAATGAAGAAAATATCTGAAAAAGCTATTGGATAAATATCCTTGTTGCTGTGTGCAGGAAAGTGGGTATAATTGTTGGGCCAAACAATCATCATTCCAATTTTATTCGATTTCTGCAGAAGAGGACTGGAAGCAGATACTCCAAGAAGTAAAATTTGTCACTTAGTATGTTCTATTTCAGGCACTGACTTCCTAAGTTTACTGTCTGGCTGTAAACTCATTTAAAAATGATATTTCTAATCTTGATGGTATTTGTCCCTCTAGCAGCCCAGCATTTATCCCTTAAGAAACCCATTGCAAAGACAGGAACACAGAAAAGCATTCACCCTAGCTAGGATAATAAAAGGCCTCACTGTTGACATTCTGGAGCAGATGGATAGTCCCCAGACTGCCAGTGGCTCTCTCTGCATGCCTTATTACTTATTGAACGGTGCACCAATTTCTAAATCTGTCACACCACATATATGCCTGCACACTCCTGCTCCACATTTTTCCTTTTTCTTCCCTTCCTCCTTATTGGTCACATTCCTAGGCTGGCTACCTATGAAGCCCTGTTTCTTTGGTCTTGTCGAAAACCACTCTATCTGCCTTTCTCATTCCCCTTAGTGTTTATCCTCCTTGCCTCTCTCCTGCTGCCTCTTTTCTATCCCCCCTGCCTCCTTTTCTCTACCCTGTGCTTTGTGGTCACCTTATGGTCACCTAAAGAAGTATACAGAACAGAAACCTAACAGCTTAGAACAGCCACCAGCCAACAACTAAAGTCCCTATGCACTAACATTATAAATGATTTATCTTTTTTAAGAGTTAGTGGGTTTCTCTGTGTATGTGTGTGTGTCTCTCTCAGTCAATGTTTCTAGGTGTCTTTCTTTCTCTATCTCTATGCCTCTCTCTCAGTCTCACGCCTGTCCCCAGCAGCAGGACCAGGCAAATGCAAAATGTGGCTTCAGGGCACCACATCTGTTACATGAGAAACCTCATGAATTCCAAATCTCTATAGGGATGGAGGGGTATAGTATGCTCTTTGTAAACATGTATAGTGTGCAGTCTGCTACTTGCTAAGACCATACTTGTCTGATTGCTGCAGAATTGCCAAACATCTACAGAAATCTCCTCGCCAAGGTCCTCCCTCCAAATTCAATGAGCGGAGTGTGGATCCTTTTTCAGCTCTTCTTGTAGTGTATGATGAATTGCTGAGATCAATTACCGTGACCATCACCAGTGTATGGAATGTTTCTGGTTCCTAGGGGTGAGAGTTACAGGCCTCATGGAGTCAGTAGTAAAAGGAAACATACAAAGGGCTGATGGACGTATTTGGGCTATAATCTGCCATCGTAAGTAAGTTACCATTTAAGTTTTGGGTAATAATGCAAGGATAGGTGTGGAGAATAAAGGATCTCCAACTTGTTTTTCTCTCAGAGTTTATTCCACACCCGTATGGTGCAGGTACTTGTATCTGAAGTGGTATTTGAATGCACCCCCAATGATTGGGGGGGTTGTGCCCAGTAGGGGCTGGAGCAGGATGGGTGGTACAAGAACTGTTTTTATCTCTATGTGTGGCATGTTGGGAATAGGATGGAGCCAGTAATGGGCAAAGTGGGCTTGTGCACATAGATAGGATAATTCTAGATCAGGGGCTTCAAAGCCTCCCTCAAAAAAGTAGCACTAGTGTTTGCCATTGTATCCTGGCACGTTCTCCGCTAATACTAAGTAAGTCAACTGGGTACTGAGTGTCCTGAAAAAGGCCCTACTGAGCAGACATGCTATATTTACAAACACATATAGAAATACAGATAACACTATCATTTTTTATTAGTGAGATAGCCTGTTAATGATAGTGGGAGTGAGATCTAGTGAGCAGTTCCATCGGCTATTTTCTCTATTTTCTCATATTTTATTGTAGTTCTCCTTGAGGACCACAACCATATCTTTGTTAGTGGCCACTAGAGCGCTGGCGTGCAAGATAGCCGCACTCTTGTCAGGCTCCTGTAGCCCGGGAACAATGTCCACCATCATCCTGCTTCACCTGGAATAGCTTTTCCTCACCTGTAGGCTGAGTGTCTCCCTGATGCTTTGACGGACATATTTGAGCCGTTTTTGGCACTCTCTGCCTCCTGCCCCAAAGTGTGCGCACTTAGAGGCCTGTGCCACAAGAGAATCAAGGTGACAGCCTAAGAAACTGGTGCAGCCAAGCTGTTCCCTTTTAGGGGTGTTTTGGGGCTAGACCAGGTAGCCTCCCATTTACTGCTTCTCCCCCACTGTGGAGTCATGGGGAAGAGGGGTACACCCCCTGCTCTTAAGGTGGGCAGCCCTCGGAGCCAGGGAGCGTCGTTGGTGCTGTTGGCTGCTGCAAGGATGCATGGTGATTGCGGGGCTGGCCTTCGGTTCAGTGCTCATTGCCCTGGGGCACATGAGCAAGAGGCTAGATGACTGCGTATGTTGCCTCCATCACCGCTGGTCCCCGGAGGAACTCTGAACTCTAAAATTACTGCTGGTCAGTGCTTAGGGTATTTCTTGGTATGATGCTGAAGAGGCCTTATTTATTGCAGGCACTTGCTGCTGGTGACTGTCATGGCTGGCTGGGGTCACTGTGGACTAGAGACTAGAGAGTTGCTGCAGGAGACTCATCAGAGCTCTTTATTCTACCACCCATATCGGGAACCGAGGGTTCTCCAGAATTATTGTGTGGGCTGATATTCTGGCTGTCTGCTTTGCTGATTTACACAGTGGAGGGCCTTAGGCTGAGGACAAGGCCTTCACCAAATGATCATGGCCTATTGAGGGGCTGGCTGACTGGCAGCAGATGTGGCTAAAGGGCCAGGAAACTGAGAGGTCCTGCTCTTTTACCATCTACAGAAGCTGTGGCAGGTATCCACCCCCTATGCCATGCTCTACCTGGCTTGCTTCCCTGTCTCTTTTCAGGGCAAGAATAATTTCTTCTCCAACCCTCAACTGGTTGCTGATTTTCTACACCAGCATTCTGTTCGTACGACGCCAACGAAAACACCAGCTGCCTCACTGAGGGTCTCCTCTCCTGCTTCAGACCTGGGCTGACATTGCTGTACTTTATCCTTGGCCCTAGCCATGCCTTTAGTTTTGAACTCTGCCCGCTTTGTACTTACCAAGTGGTACCCTGCGAGGGCTCCTTAGTTGGATCTTCTGAGGCCCTTGACTCAACGTCATCTTACACTGGATGAGTACATGCTGGAGTTACCTGGATACCCTCTTTTTTATTAAGATGACCCTTGCTACATCGCTGGATGGCCCCTGCAGGTTACACCTGAATTAGCTTGATTGTGTTGTTTTTCCTTTTTTTATTGGGTTTGACTTTTGATTGATTTACTAGAGAACAGGTATGATCGGTTTTATGCTTTGATCTCTGGGAGGGTATGTTTGGAGAGGAAATATATTTTTGACAGGATTGGGCCACCAGTGTAGGGGGGGGACCGTTTGTTATTTTTCAATGTGCTGATTATTGTGTACTGTTAGCTGTGCAATGGTTTGGTCTCAACCCCACTGGCTATCCGGCTATTAAGATCTGCATCTGCTCCTTACACCCACCCTAATATGCTTAATATGACTAGAGTCAATGTTGTCGACCTTCAAACAACATATAAATGCATCATATGGAACAGTTGGGGTCTTGGGAACCTGCGCAAGAGAAAACACATAGGCCCTCATTATAACATTGTCGGTATATACCGCCTACCGCCGCAGCGACGGCCACCAAAAGACTGTCGCCTCGGCTACCAGCCGTCCGCTGTAGTATGACCACAGCCGGATTTCCATGCCTATTAGGGGAAGCCCTTGTAACCCCACTGTATCAGGGCCAAAAATCCAAACAACCAAAGAAAATACAGAAGGGATAGATTTGTATATATATATATATATATATATATATATAAATATATATATATATATATATATATATATCTCACAAGTGAAAAAATGTATTAATCCCCGAAAACAGTTACTCTCTTTACCATTCCAAATATTTATTAGTTTTTTGTCTCTCCTTGTCTCCCTCTCATGGATAAAAACCGTTACAACACTATACATATGGCTACATCACAACTAATGTGTACAATATACAGAAAGAATTACCCATACACCAAAAATAACATACAACAAACAGTGTTCTAAAACAGTATTCAAAAGGAAGGATTTTTGCACTGAAGTTATTAGATTTGTAAGCTGCTAAGCCTTTTCACGGCAAGCAGTATTATAATATGAGTTAATGAAATCTAGTATCGTTCTTCATAGGTTCTTTGTTCCTAGTACTTATATGTGATACAGTCCCATTTTCATTGTCTTATTTATTCTATAGTTCAAAAAAACATTCCTCCAAGATATAGTCATGCGTTTAGCCCTTTCCATTTTTGGCCTCCTCAGGACATCAAAAGCAGTGCCTTATCCTTTGTGTATTGAATTTGTTCTGGCAAAACCTTTTGCTCACGGCAATCGCCGTTTCTTCAACAGATTTTCTTTTTCAATTTGCCTCTTTTTTATATATATGTATATAAGGGCATTCCACTGGTCTATAAATTCCCTTTTTAGACTCAGTAGTGCGTATAACTCATATTCGGCTCCGCAGCAGAAGGATGTCAGAAATCCGGTTGCGGCCATGCCGGCGGATGGCGGTAAGGTGGAGCTGCTGCCAGCAGCAGTGCCACACCAGTAGACGGCTGCAGACCGTATCATGGCACATGAAACGGCCTGGCGGTCTTCTGCTGGCGGACGCTGCTGCGGGCAGCAGCGCCCCGTCTCCTGACAGAGGACCCCCCTCAAAACAAGTAAGTCGGGTTCTCCGACAGGGGAGGGGGTGTTGTGTCTGTGTGTATGTCTGTGCGTGTGTGAATGCGGGTGTGTGTTGCTTGTTGTGTGTGTGTGCAGTGCCTGCTGCCATGGTGTTTTCGTGGCGGTAAGGAGGTCACGAAAACCATGGCGGTAGGCAGGGTCATAATCCCGCAGGTGAGCTAGTGACAGCTGCCAGCCTGGAGACTGAAGTCTCCAGCCTGGCGGCCGTTACCGCCATGGCAGATGGTGTGGTACATTGGCGGTTTGGCTTGAGCCAAACCGCTAATGTCTTAATATGGGGAAAAGTACCATCAGCCTGTTGGTAGTACCTTTCTCCATTTTACCGCCGTCCACCAGGGTCATAATGCCCCCATATTGCCCTACCTGAATAGACATGGCATTCACATTGCACTGTTACAAGAGACTAATTTGAGTGACTTCACTGGTACATCCTCTGCATCCAAATGGGCCTCCCACAGACAATTTGACACATATTCCTCATACTCTCAAGGGACAGCTACACTTATACTCCAGGGGGTACTGTATATTCCACACGGCTCCCTATGTGATGCACAAGGTTGTTACACGATAATATGGGGGAGACTGCACGCTCATGTTGTCACCATTGTTAACTGCTCAGGGCCGAACACAGATAATAAAAAAAAATTTGACTGCCTATGGGGCTAAGTAACAGCTATATGTCCATCTTTAGTATTGTGGTTGGTGACTTCAATATAACTTTAAATGCGGAAGTTGGTAGATCCCACGTCCCTCCCACACATCGCTGCACTTCTGCTTGTCATTTAAGGGACATTATATTAGAGCATGACTTGGCTCGATGCTTGGAGAACAGTACACCTGAAGGCCAGAGAGGGCTCATTCCACTCTGGAGTACATGGGAGCTGGTCTAGATTGGACTATTGGCTTATTTCCAGGGGGTATGGGCTTGTGTACAGGAGGCTACACATTTTGCACATACATATTCTGACCACTCTCTGGTACTGCTTGTCCTGTCTATCCCTACCCATGCTCTCTTTGGCACAAACTGGCAATTATCCCCACGCTTACTTCTGGATAGTCAATTTCGGGAGAAACTAGGCAAGAAATCGTTGACTTCTTTGCTAGAAACGAAGACTTAGTACTGCGGCAGGGCACCTAATGGGAGGCATTCAAAGTCACGATTCATGTCCTCTGCCTTGCCAAGAGCAGGGGAGTGCTACACCCACTACGCAATCACCTTGCCTGACTTGAGGGAGAACTTAAGAACCTAGAAGCCGGGCTGGGAGGCATGGATGGCCCCATGTTGACACAGCAGATTAGAATAGTGTTTTCAGAATACCAGGATATTGCTGAGAGAGAATGTCTATATTGTGGCAAGTATGCTTTGGCCCGGGGATATGTTGAGGGAGAGCGCCCGGGGCACACTTGCCACTATGATTTTGTGCCAACTGGCCACCAATGACACTTTGGGGCTTCAGGATGACCTGGGATAGCTATGTATTGACACCTTGAATAGACTTCATACTTTTTCATAATTCTCTAGTTCCCTTTATACCTCTAAAAAGAAGGAACCCATTCACATGCACTCCTATTTGAAAGACGTGGCACTGGGTTGGTTGAGCGATGCACAGACACATTTTTTAGCCCAAAATTTGTTCAGAGATCAGAGTTGCGGTTATTGAATTACAGGCTGGTAAGTCTCAAGTTCCGGTGGTCTACCAGCTGATTTTGTATAAGGCTCATGTAGACCTGCTGGCGTCTTTCTTGGCCTCTGTTTTTCAGGACATAAAGGGAGAGGGTCAGCTCCTACACTCTATGCGCAACACCCTGATCATCACCCTACTCAGGCCAGGCAAACCTCCCGATTATTGAGAATCCTACAGGTCACTATCTCTTATCAATTGTGATGGTAAAATTCTAGCCAAAGTGCTGACCAATTGTCTATCCCTCCTTATGACCTTTTGGTCTGCCCGAACCAATCGGGCTTTATTCCTGGTTTCTTCGCTTCCCTCAGTTTGTGAACTTTGTTTGCAGTGATGCAAGACATTAATCCTGACTTGGTTGCATTGACAGTTTTCCAAGACGCCACCAAAGTCTTTTACTCCATTGAGTGACATTTCTTAATGGCTGTGTTGCACGGATAGAACTTCCTAGCCCATTTTTGGATTGGGGTCCTCTAGGCACATCCTGCCGCTAGAGTTTGGATTAATGGGGCAATCTCCTCTCCCCTTGTCATCACTAGAGGCACACAGCAGGGCTGCCTGCTCGCTCTCTTACTTTTTGCCCTTGCGGTAGAGCCCTTAGCCGCTAAGCTCCCCCAATGTCACCGTGAGTATGTACTTTGCTACCCTGCCAGACATCTTTGATCTCTCTTTATGTGGACTATATGACCCTATTTCTGCACGTCCCTCATATAAGACAAAATGCCATCCTACAGGAGTTTGTCTGCTTCAGGGAGTTGTCGGGTGTACAGATAAATTGGGAGAAAACAGAACATTTTCCACTATCACCAGCAAGCCAGTCCTTTGTCCCGGACTTCCCCCTGCAGTGGTGCCAGTCCACTCTTAAATAGTTGGGGATCTCGTTCTCTCATGACCGGGAGGACATCATATGCGCTAATTATGGCACAGCATTGTCTGCACTTAATGACCATATTACTTACTGGATTTCTCTCCCTCTGTTGCTGGCAGGCCATATTGCCTTGATGAAAATAGTGATATAGTGATACTGCATACATTCTTATATCTATTTCTAAACATACCCCTCCACCTAAGCTGCTCTTTTTTTCAAATGCTAAAGACTCAGACTCAGATGATAAGGTTAGCATGGGCTGGCAAGCAGCCACAGCTGCAATGGGAGGTCTTGACCTTTCCATTTCCAAGGTGGGGGAGGGTTAAAGCTCCAGACATGGAGCTGTACTATCTATATCCTTAGGCTCACCATGCCATACGCAAGTACAAACCTACCCTATTCCTCCCCATTTGGCAGTGGAGCTGGATTACATGGCCCCTATCCCCCCTTCCTTGTTTTTGGGCTTTACTTCTGGCATGTCTTTTCTTGGCGATTTTACAGTTGCCTGCACCTCGACTGCTTGGCGCAGACTTGGACGTAAGATAGGTAAGTCACGTCTATATTTTTCCCTAAATTCCTCTTCCATATCACCCGTTACTGCTTGTTACTCTTGAGTTATCATGGAGACTCCTGCTTCAAAGACTCAAATTCCGGCAATGGGGGGGATCTTTATCAGGATGGCTCCTTTCTATATCGGACAGATTTCTTTGGTGATGAGCTGGCATCTCCCCTGGATATTTTCCTGTATATTCAATTGCATCACAGTGTTAAGGTGGCTACCTCTGAGTTCCCAGATGAGACTCCCCCTTTGATACCCTTCATACCATGCTCCAGGTGGATACTCCACGATATCTAATCTCTCTCTTATATCACACAGCAAAGGTGGAATTCCCATGTATTCAACGGCTAGCTCATTTGGAGTGGGAAGCGCATCTGGGAGTTCCTCTTACAGATGAGCATTGGTCTTATTGTTGTGCACATACTGGACGGCTAGCTCCTAGTAGTTGACTCTGCGTCATTTGTTACAAATTCCTTCACAGGATATATTATACGCCTGCCCAATTATGTCATTACCAACTTTGCTCAGATGATAAGTGTGACAGGTACAAAGGTCTGCTTGGGCAGATTTCCTCCATCTAATGTGGTCCTGTGGACCGATACAGGCTTACTGGGGAGAGGTGAACACACTGCCCTTACTGACATGATTGGGCAGGCCTTAACACTTACCACACTCTTGGCCCTCTTGGAACACACACGGAGATTGAGGCGGGCTTCCAGGAAAGTATGTGGCCTGCACCCTTCTATAGGCAAAGCATACAGTAGCTTACCGCTGGGGATGTCGGAGACCAATGAAATTCAAGGACTGTCTCTGTGACCTCACTTATTGCAATGAACTATATGCTGAGCTGCTGCCTCCCACATCTAGACTGAGAGACTTTTGAATGCACTGCCTAACTGTTTGCTTCCGCATCGCCCATTGACAGATTATAGGACAGAGTCAGTGGATATATTTGCAAAGAGTGGCCCCTGCGAGGCCTGAAGACTTGATTTAGCCATTGTCTACTAGATCTACCTGTTTACCAAGTGCTCTCTAGTCGCTACATTAATTTGTGTCTCTTCTAAGTGATGCTTCCAGAAGTTATAAATCTAATGAATGGTTTATTAACTCAGCTATTATTGGATGAGAGGGGTTCATTTTTGATATTTTATTCCATGGAAGTGCGCAGGAGGGAGAAAAAAAAAAAAAACATATCTGTGTTGTTCCATACCAACAAGTAATTAAGAGAGTCATGACACCATTGCAGTGGCAAATCAGTCTTATATTGGGGGTATTAGATATCAATAGGAAAATCCAAGACTTGTGCCAGTAAATGGCTACCCGCCTAAAGCTTCCCAAATTTGAATAATCCTACAGTGTGGCATTTAGACATTCGACCATCAGTCCTGTACAGATGAGTGTAATGTGCCATCCCTGTCTAATGGGTGTTTATGTCTCCAGATGTCAGTTAGAACATAATCTGCCATTATGCCATTGAGCAGTGATGCAGCTTTTGGACATCACTCACTTGTAGTTGTTGATCTGTCCAAATGTAGTTTGCAGTGTGCATTGAAGTGGCCACCCTACAAAAAGGTTTTCAGGTCCAATTTTAACACTACCAAATAGTGTAGCCAAGAATCCCTGGGTCATCTGTTTTTAGGGCCATAACAATGAACTATGATAAGACGGTGCCCTCTGTATTTCCCCCAAAGTGTGATGTTTTGTCCTTGATCTTCTGACATAGTGCCCTACACATGAAATGGCATACCTTTCTTCACAAGAATGAACATCACAAGTGAATAGGCGGATTAAGATAAAGTCACTTTATATGCTGCCCAATTCATGGAACAATTGATGGCAGATTGAGAAGTAAGATGTGTTTCCTGCAGCAATGCTATGTGGTGGTGATCAAAATAGCTCAGGATCTGGTGCGTTTTACAAGGGTTGATTATATCTTTGATGTTCAAGGCCAGGCAAGATTATGGTTGCTTAGAGTTAGGGTTATACATCTTAGTGGTTGACTTTAGGATCAATGATGCGTGTAGTGGTCTATAATTGTGGAGAACATAGTAAACGTCTGATGAGACATATTAACTGAGAATATTAACAGCCTCTTCAACTCCTCCCACTGTGGCAACCCAACAGTGCCTAGACAATATCACCAATAAACTTAACAGTAGTGGACCTGCGGTCCCACCAGAAATTATGCTGAGAGTGCAGGAGCAGCAATAAGAACAACTGTCACAGGGTATAAGCATGGAAACCACATAGAGAGGTGGTGAGGGGGGTGTTGGGCACTCACTTTGGACGGTCATTATAACCCATACCAGTTATAAATCTCTGATGTTGCATCCATGCAGCACTAGTCCAGTCACACCACACGCTTTCTACAAATTGCTGTAACATTGTTATCTGCAGTGTGGTCATCAGACAGGTATGTCCTAACTCAGTCTTAGGCCCATATTAATACTTTTTGAGCGCCAAATTTGCACTGCTTTTTGACGCAAAAACGGCGCAGATTTACAAAATACAATTGTATTTTGCAAGTTTGCGCCACTTTGCATCAAAAAATGACGCAAATGCGGCGCTAAAAAAGTATAAATATGGGCCTTAGTGTCAGCATGGCTTGCAGGTGACGACAGCTGTTCCTGTATGTCCCCCACTGCAACTTTTTCAGAAACTCTGAGACTTGATAAGGGGACTGGAATATCGTAGCTTTTCTCAGTATATGATCTTTAGATGCGTGGGATACAGCATAGCATACTAGACTTCTGACTTCATGACCTGCTTCTTCTCCAGGAGAAATTTACGTCTAGCTTCCGGGACTGCTAATGGGAAGTCACTGCCCTCATACGATATTTCTCCTCATCTCTGCTGCATTCCTCTCTCGTCAATTGCAGAACTGTGTCTCGATCCTTGAAATTGAGGAGGTACGTGATGTGGGACCCCCGGAGGTGGCCTTGTTGTCAATGTTCTATGTGCCTTTTCCACAACCAGGAGTTTGGAGAAAGCCTCTGGGCCAAACAACATTTGAAGCAGTATTTCAACATAGTCCTTTAGTCTCCTAGGTCTTCATTTTTGGCAGCAATTACTTGGGCTTTTTCTATGTGAGAGAGTGACTTATCTTTCTCGTTCATATCGTCTTCTATGGATGATATCCTCTGGTCTGCCTGCCATTGTGTTTCTCCAGTTTGAAAGATATGGGGGGTCATCACAACCTTGGCGGTCTTTTTACAAGACCGCCAAGGGACCGCCGTGCTGAAGCCCGCCAGTGGTGGCGGTTTTCCGCTCGGCGTATTATGACTGTTGGCAGCTCTACGTCGTTTTTCCGACGGAGAGCCGCCAACAGCCATAGTGATGTGCGGCGGGGAAGTGGAGGTTGCTCCACCTCCACCACCACGCCCACAGAACACTGCCCAGCGAATCACGTCCTGTGATTCTGCACGGCAGTGTTCTGTTGGCGGTGTGGTGTCGGCGGAGCTGCCCCCATGGCTCCCGTCCCCTCCCAGAGGATCGATGGAACAGGTAAGTCGATCGTCCGTTAGGGGAGGGGTTGGGGGGGTGTTGTGTGTTGTGTGCGTGCATGGGGGTGTGCGTGGGTGTATGTAGAGGGAGTGTGTGAGTGCGTCTATGCTTGCGGGGTGTTGCATGTTTTGGGAATAAGTGCGTGTATGTCTGTGGGTATGGATGTGTGCATGTATGTTTGAATGTGGGTGTGCATGTCTGACTGTGTGTGTGGATGTTGGCATGTGTGGCATGTGTGTCGGTGTGTGTGCGTGTATGTGTGTTGGTGGTGCCTGCGTGCGTGTCTGGTGTGTATGAGTAAGGTAATGTTGGGGGTGGGGAGGGGGGTGGGGGAGAACCCTATCAGTGCCAGTAAGGAATTCCCTGGCACTGATAGTGCTTACTGCCATGGATTTCATGGTGGTTCCTACCGCTGGAAATCCACGGCGGTAAGCCGGGTCACAATACCGGCAGCAGTATTGTCACTGCTGCTGGGCTGGAGACCCAGGTCTCCAGCTCAGCGGTCGTCTCCGCCCTGGCGGGCGGAACGGAGAAGCGGCGGATGACCATGGCGGTAACCGCCATGGTCATAATTCCAAAAAAAAGACCGCCAGCCTGTTGGCGGTCTTACCGCCGCTTTAACACCGACCGCCAGGGTTGTAATGACCACCGTGGTGCCCATTCACACATATAACTTGTCCAATTTGCTGTCAATTAATAGCAGGCCTTTCTGCATTTTCTTAATCATGTGCATTGGAGTCTGGGTCTGTTGTGGGTCTACCACCATCAGCTGTGTTCTGCTGACCACACTGAGTTTCAATTGGAAGTTTCATCTGGCGTGATTTTCCCCGTGTTTTCCCATACAGTGGGAAGGGATAGGCATTATGTAGCACCTGGCCCAGATGGTGCAAGGTGGTGCAATAGACTCCCACTCCTCAGAGGCCACACTGTATAGTAGTTGTGCAGCCTGCTTTGAGTTGTTGTCATTCCTGCAGTTGTCCTATAACTCGCTGACGCTGCACTTGTTGCAGGGGAGGTTAGGACTACACAATGTGTGATTTCTTCACCCTATTTAGAGTCCCACCTTCCCCCCATCAATTAATATTTCTTATGGCTTGGGGGGCACAAGGAGATGCAAGGACCGTGTTGTCCTTCTCAACTCTTGTGCTGCACTGGGCTCCCTCCAATCTCTCATGATCACAGGCTTACTATTAGTTTGCCTTCATCTTCTCAAAGGGCATAGTTGGTGCTGTGTCATGAATCCAACGTAGGTCCTAGTCAACTTTATGGTGGCATTAGAATACATGTAAAGTTCATTGCCAGGGTGTTAACCAGAATAAGCCTCCGTCTTTGATCGAGTAGTCCCTGCAAACCCAGAGGCCAAATCTCAACCCTCACTGAGGGAGGCATAGAGGAGGCACCCCGCTCACAACTCACCACCACACCAGCACTGGTGGGGGCATGGATGTATCTGGCCCTGCACCCCTCCAATTATATCTATCACTTTGAAACCCTTTGGTCTCTGGTAAGGACAATCTAAGGCAAAGTAAGAAAAGAAGCCAAAAGGAAAGAAAAATATCAGAAGGACAGAACAACTGACATGGCCTAGCTACAGTGAAAGCATCCTTTTTAAAGGACAAATTCCCCCCCCCCCCCAAAGTTGTCATGCTTCATCATAGAGAGCCTCCTCGCACCGTGATAACGAACCATGGTGCAGATGTTTTTTAGGGGTAGAATCAACCTACAGTCATGAGCAAACTGTAGTGAGAGGGCAAAATGGAAACTAATTCAAAAGAAAGGGTGCTGGGAGTTAAAACTAACTCTAGAGTATTCTTGTAGATGTATTAGTACATCCTTGGGTCAGGATTAAAAATCAAGACAGAACAGGTGTAATCTAGACCTGTCTGCTCTCATTTCAAAAAAGGTTGACATGTTTCTGCCTATAACCCTCAACAGATGTGTTACGGCTTTCTTTAGGACCTAACATGAAACTTCTGCCTTAATCAGTGATCAAAAACCAAATGGGGACAAAAAGAGAAAAAATAAGAGAGAGGTGCAAAATATACAAAACCTTCCAGTGGTTCTCAACAGCCACAGAATAGGTAGGTTGGAGAGATATGGATGGTCCACTGGCGGAACATCCACAGCAAGTCGGGTTAAATTCCTCACCTCATACCCTATCTAGGAGCTCAGGGCAAATGTTCACTTGGTAAGTGCTGGTCTCAAAATTTCCCCTAGCCCTATTGTGTGTAATGAACCCCCCTCCAATTATAGCCATTCCTCACTCGCTATGGGGGGCCGGGTGCACCCACTCACTCAATTTTCAATGGTCCTCATCAAGGTACAGGTTCTCCACTGGATAGGAGAGGGCCATCTGCTGCAGCCTTTGTCTGCCTGACCACATTCTGATCAGGTGTTCAACTGCTTCTCAGGTATATTTTCAGGGCTGTATTGCGGCCTTACAGAGACTGCGTCAGAATGTTCTCCATTTCCTATGTTTTCTTATGTTGTTCTATGACTGTAGATTGCGATGTATTTTCTGGCACAACTTCAGGAACCTCACAAAGGTGCAGCCATTTTGCTCACCATCTCTCTAATGTCCTCACATATAACTTCCTTCTCCCTTATCCTTCTCACCTAGCAGTTCCCTTCCTGTTCTCTTTTAGGTGTACCCTTCCACATAAGCAATGCTTAATTTGTAGCTGTGGTTGCAGATGGTGGGCATCGTAATTCGGTTTTTAGAACCAGGACTTATTTTTCATCATCACACTTTGAACCAGAGCATGATACAGAAAAGTGAGAAATAAAGAGAAAGCATTAGATAGGAAAACAGTGATAAAGAGAAAACAACAAGAATAAACAAGAACCCTCAAGAGTACCTCCGACTTCATTTGCTCACATCCCTCTCACCTCAACACTTTGCCTCCTCATCCTTCCCCCTTCAACACTTGCCCCATTTTCTTCTTCAGCCCACCCTTTCTGTTCTTCCTTCAGCATTCTTCCATCAGCCCGTTCTCTTGTCATCTTAATTCATTCTGTACCATGCCACCGGACCTTGTAAAATTACCATCCTGTCACCTTACATTCCTTTTTCACAAAGAACCAATTGGTTGTTATATACGACCCCACCCTTCATGTCTTAAAAGTGGTCAACCCAAATGGAGCAGTGAAGGTTTCAGAATGTTGCCATTCCTTCTGCTAGCAGGCAGCTCAGACCTGCTCCGTCTCTCGGGCCATAGAGCCAGTGTGCACCCTGTCAGTAGCCTTATGATGGGACTCCAAACCTCTGCTGGCTCTAAGTGGATATTGGTATAGCAATGATGTCCCTGTGCTTCTGCTCTTTGTTTTGTTTGTTATGCCTCAGAAGAGGAACACAGAACAATGTGTAGCTAATGTTTGTGGAGGAAGATTCTGATTCAGCATTTCTGAGAGTTTCTTTTTTGTTACCATAACTTACCATGCATATTAATGGAGTGCAATTAGAATGCCCAGAGTCTGTTGACAAGTAATGGATACAAATTGTTATCCAACTCAGAGATACTAATTTTATTGACCTCTGAAGGATGGAAGGCTATGTGGGCTCAGGAGGATTCAAACATGTGACCATGAGGGTCAAACACAGATCCCTGGAGTGGGCACATTAGATTTCTAGCCGCCAGTGCAACAAACATCTGTTACTACACCACATGTTCTGTGCAGAGAATAATGCCTAGACATTGAGGTGACACAGAAACAGTAGAGCACTTTCCTGCTACTTTTGTGCATTTCTGTAAAATTGCTGGTTTGATACAAAAAATCAAGCAACAACAGTGGGGGTAAGTGGTGGATAGGGCTGTGTGGGTACAAGGAAAGCTGTGTTCTGTTGGTGTACCGGACAGACTCTCTGTTTTCTTGGTAGTGCTTGTTCTCAGAGCAGTCTGTGTCCGACATAGAGGGCATGTACCTGGGAACATTTTTCGCACCCCTAATGGAAGGGCCTTTTAGAGCTCCACCAATGGTGTCTTCCAGTGTGCCCTCCCATACCTTGTGGCCTGTAAACTTAACTGAGAAAGACAAAAGGCTGAATCTAGGACTAAGGTGGCAATCCCTGGCCAGCTGCTTCCTGGGGGGGAGCTTGGGGCGACCTGGGAAAGCACCAAGGTCACTCTCAGCTGGGTGGAACACTGGGAGAGTGACAACTACAATGGAACTACATTGGTTTAAATTGAGCCTAGGTCTATCTCTGAGGTACATACATGCCTAAAAACCCGATTCAAATAGAATAATCCTGAGTTTTTAAAGTCACAAATGGCTTTATTTTAGCTCCCATCTAAAATTGCCTCAGTTGCAATTTATGTTACTGGGGAAAATACAGTCCACTGATCTCTCCTCCTTTCAAGTTTAAAATTCTTGGCAAGTATGGAAGTGCTTTGCAACACAGTTTCCGTAAGGCCCACGGCAACATCACATGATCTCAGAGACTTCACTTAACAGCACACCCCATCTGTTGACCCCAGAATTGGCATGTTTTACTTACCTGCATACTATGAAGGAGGTAGAAGATCTCCATGCGGAGTGCAGTTTGGATTTTTGCAAGTTTATTTTCTTCTTTTCTGTCACATCACTGTGGTACGATGGCATCAAAAAAGAGGAAGGAGAATTTCTTTACACCATATAAGGTAGGCTCTAAAATTGGAAGCAAGGACCGATCAGATGAGTGCCATGAATACTCTGAATTGATGACTGGTGAAAGGTCCTAGCTTAAGTCCATCAATGCCCTGCTCCCTGAGCTGTGATATAAAACTAGCTTGATTGAAGTCATTGTGAGGGGCATCAAGGAGAAAATAGAAGACTTGAATCGAAGAGTGCTTACTGTGGTACAAAAAGTAGGCACTTTGCTTCACAAGGCAACTTTGGAGAGGCAATCAGCAAAGCCTGCGGCTGAACTGCAAAAAGAATACATCCTTTAGAATGAGTGCTGGTGAAGTCTTGGTGAGAGGGTGAAAGTCGAGTTTCTCAATAACCTCTGGAGGAACACCCACTAAATGGTCCTAAGAACTGTGACTGAGATTGTGACAGAGGCCCTTTCTGGAGAACTGGTATAATAAGTGATACTAAACATGTCCGTCCTGTCATCTACTGAGATAAGTGGAGCAGTCATGAAGTCATGGGGCCTTCCCCTAAACCACAAAGGAGGAGTTATTGAGATAGTAGTGTAGTGATGGTTCAATCTATGGATTGACGCAATAGGATTTTGTGTGACTAAATAAAAAAACTCTTCTTCTGGTGGACAAGCATGTACATTAGTTTAATCATTTATATACTCCTACACTGACCAAGAACAGTGCTTACTCAAGGCCAAACTAGACAGGAAACCAAGAGGGTTTACTGACTTAGGGGGTCATTCTGACCTCGGCAGTAAAAGGCTCTTACCGCCGGTCAGAAGACCACCATTCTACCGCCGCGGCCGCGGTAAACCGCCACGGTCATTCTGACCCACAACTGCCAAGCCGCCAAAAACCCGACATCCACGGAAGGCCGCCTCATCAGCGGTCAGCGATAAACTGGAGATGACCAAACCTCCACCGTCACGCCAACACAAACACGCCCATGCCATTACGACCCACGAATCCACTCGGCGGTCTTTCAACCGCGGTATTCCATTGGCGGTACACACCGCCGCGCTCAAAATACACACCCAGCTCCAAAACACAGCCACATTGGACAATTTGAAATACACACACCTGATACACATACAAACACCACTCCCACACATCCAATCAACTATAAAACACACACCCACATCACCCACAAACCCCTACTACTAGAAATTCGCAGAGAAGGCGAGAGAGAGAGAGAGAGAGAGAGCACAGCTATCGAAAACCCCAACACACACAGGAACACAACATCATCACCCACACTACATCCACGCACAAAACACCACACACCACCACACACACCACACTCATCACCACAAACACCACCCCACACCACCCCATGGCACCCCAAAGACACCCCGGTTCTCGGACCAAGAACTCAGGGTCATGGTGGAGGAAATAATTAGGGTAGAGCCCCAGCTATTCGGCACACAGGTGCAGCACACCACAATAGCCAGGAAGGCGGAGCTATGGCAAAGGATCGTCGACAGGGTCAACGCTGTGGGACAGCATCCCAGAAACCGGGAAGACATCCGAAAGCGCTGGAACGACCTACGGGGGAAGGTGCGGTCGATGGTGTCAAGACACAACATCGCTGTGCAGAAGACTGGCGGCGGACCCCCACCCACTCCACCCGAATTCACAGCATGGGAGCAAAAGGCCTTGAACATCCTGCATCCTGAGGGCCTCGCTGGAGTAGGCGGAGGAATGGACTCTGGTAAGTCTAATCTCAACTACCTTACCCCCCCCAACCACCAGCATGCCAACCCACACCCCCACCCTCACCCCAACCCCCCAGCACACATCCTCCCTGCCAATGTCTCACCAGCACAACCCACCCAACACAACACCAATCCCTGAATGCCAACACAAACCATGGATACCCATCACCTAAGCATGACCACTGCACATACCCATCCCCCCCCACAAACCACCCTCACAACTCCTCCCACAAGGGAATGCCAGCACTGGGGGACAAGGGCACCCCCAAATCGCACGCCATGGCACACACGGAAGCAATAACCATACTCTTTTACCCCTGCAGGGCCCGAACGCCAACACACCAGCCAGGAGGGTCCAGATTTGTCCATCCCGCCCCCAGAACAGGCCCCCAGTGATGACAGCAGCTCTGTCGACCTAGAACCTGATGACCAGCCCGGACCATCAGGGACCTCTGGACAGTCGGTTCCCCACACACAGACACAGGCCACAGCAGACCCAACCCCCTCTGGGAATACCAGCACAGCTCCCACCCAGCGGGCCCATGCCTCTGTCTCCAGGACGCGTCAATCAGCAGTGTGTCCGCCACTACAGGGCACCCAGGCTGACCCACCACCCCAACAACAACAGGGACCTGGGGGCAGTGGTAGTGGGCACACCGTCCAGGGGACAGAGGCCCGGGGAAACAGGGGAACTGGGAGGGCTGCTGTGCGAGAGGGGCTGGACCGGCCCAGGGAACCCACTCTCCAAGAGGCCCTCACCACCATCATGGGAGCATACCACCACTCCCAGGAGACGATGGCGACGGTACTGGCCAGGTTCCAGGAGATCCAGGCGCAGCAGGAGGAACGGTACATGGGGTTCGAGACGAACTCAGGAACATCGGTTCCGCAATGGGGACCATCGTCCTGGCCCTCAACCAGATAGTCACCACATTGCGGGACCATGTGGCACCCCAAAGGGCCCCTGTCACTAGCCCGGAACACGAACAGCCTACCACCTCCGCCGGCGCTAGTGGACAGGAGGCCCCCACACAACGACAGGCCACCAGAACCCCACCTCCTGCTGAAGATCAACCACCCCGCAAGCGGAACCTGAGATCACACAAGAAGACAGAGTAGGATGCCAAGACCCCCGCCAGCATAAGATACCCCCTGATGTCATCCCACTGTCCCACATTGTCACCCTGTCCAACCTTGAACTGCCCCTGCTCCATCCTTCCACAGGCATATGGACAATGCACCTGTGCGACTGAGAACTGGACTCTGCCATGGACATTACTCCACCCCCACCCATCACCGTTTTACTATCATGGACCCATATGCAGCACTTAAAATAAATCACAATTGCACTTCAAAAATCAGGAGTCTGCTTGTATTCTTTACAAATGTATTACACATAACGGTGCAATAATGTTCAGTCACATTGTGATGACAACATACCAATGTCTATAAGCATTAGTCCATGGTCAAACAAAGCCGCAGTCACGCTGTGGGTCATACAGCTCTGAAAAGGGAAGGGAAAGTCAAAAATCAGTTAAAAGGAACTGGGGGAAACACAGAAAGTAGAGATGCAGGAGGGCAGAAGTAAATGTAAAAAGGCGTGGGTGATTCTTACCTGTGTGCTACTGAAAATACTGTTGTATAACTGTGTCCCTGTTGTCCGTGTCGTCCCCGTCGTCTTCCTCCTCTTCACTCTCCACAGGCTCCACAGCTGCTACAACACCACCATCTGGACCATCCTCCTGCAGGAAAGGCACCTGGCGTCGCAATGCAAGATTGGGAAGCATACAGCAGGCCACGATGATATGACACACCTTCTTTGGTGAGTACATTAGGGATCCACCTGTCATATGCAGGCACCTAAACCTGGCCTTCAGGACCCCAAAGGTCCGTTCTATAATCCTCCTAGTTCGCCCAGGTGCCTCATTGTAGCGTTCCTCTGCCCTGGTCCGGGGATTCCTCACTGGGGTCAATAGCCAAGGCAGGTTGGGGTAACCAGAGTCACCTATTAGCCACACACGGTGTCTCTGTAGCTGTTCCATCACATAAGGGATGCTGCTATTTCGCATGACATACGCGTCATGCACTGATCCAGGGATCTTGGCATTTAGATGGGAGATGTACTGGTCAGCCAAACAGACCACCTGGACATTCATCGAATGGTAATTTTTTCGATTTCTGTACACCTGCTCATCGTCTTTTGGGGGTACTAAAGCCACATGGGTCCCATCAATGGCACCAATGATGTTGGGGATATGTCCAAGGGCATAGAAATCACCCTTCACAGTGGCCAAATCACCCTCCTCAGGGAAAACAATGTATCTCCGCATGTATTTCATCAGGGCAGACAACACTCTGGACAAAACCTTAGAAAACATAGGCTGAGACATCCCTGATGACATGGCCACTGTTGTCTGAAAAGACCCACTTGCCAAAAAATGGAGTACTGACAGAACCTGCACCAGAGGGGGAATCCCTGTGGGTTGGCGGATGGGGGACATCAGGTCAGGCTCCAGCTGGGCACACAGTTCATGTATAGTGGCTCGGTCAAGTCGGTATCGAAGTATAATATGTCGTTCTTCCATTGTCGACAGGTCCACCAGCGGTCGGTACACGGGAGGATTCATCCTTCTCCTCGCAAGTCCCAGCGGACGGTGCCTAGGAAGGACAACATGGAGCACAGAGTCAAGCAACCCACAGGTACGTTCACCCAGCTTGCACAGTACACGAATCGCTATGCATTGAAAGGCTTGTATGAGTGGCAATGCAAGGCCTAGGCCTGTGTGACGCAGTAGCAATTAAGCCATGTGGGCTCTTGTAATGGCGGCTGCCTGACCTGAGAAGTGTGACAGTGGGATATGAGGTCAACGCGCTGGCGTGGCACACCGTGGCGGTAGGCGGTCGAAGACCGCAGTGCGAAGGCGCATTGGTTAACATTGAACCCTATGGGTCTCAGGAGCCAATGACGATGTGCGCCGGCGGTCGTACCTTGACCCCCCTGATGTCCCGGATCCTGGCGGTGGCCTACCCCGATTTGGATGGGCGCGTGAGGACATCACAGCAGACACAAGGGGGTGAGTACCAGCACATTCTGCTATCTTTACACGCAGTGGAGGCGTCTGGGTGGGGGAGGAGGGCTGTGGGTGACATTAGGCCAGGGCACTTTCTGTAGTGTAGTCCCCTCCTTTAGGCATGGCCCTGTGCCCCCGCCCATCCTCTGTAGGGTGCCAAGTACAGCAATCCATGGTCCAGCATCACCCATGTGCGCATTTGTTGTCCATAGACCTGTTGGCCTAGTCACAAGTACTGAGTAGTGTACCCCGATTGCGCGGCGTAGTGCATGAGGCTCCTGTGTCTGTCCTCTCCACCAACGGTGTTGACAATGCATGCACTCAACCTGTTTTTATTTCTCCCCCCACCCTTTTTCTTTATCTTCTTGTGCATGTGTGCATTAGCATCATCAGGCGGAGGAGAATTGGCATCAGAGCACGAGGGAGCTGCAACTCACAAGGCCCCGGTGGGCCATGGTACAGACACCGAGGTCACCAGTGATACGGAGGGCGAGGGGAGCACCACAACGGGGACCCGTGGTGACACCAGCGACACCGACACGTCCTCGGAAGGGAGCTCCCTAGCGGTGGCGGCAACATCCGGGCCCCCCGCCTCTACAGGTACAGCCGCCACCCAGCGCACCAGCTCCGCCCTCCCAGCAGCCCCTCAGCCTTCGCTCCGTGCCCGCTCGCCCAAGAAGGCGGGCATCTCCTTCGCCCCAGGCACCTCAGGCCCTGCCCCTGTTAGCCCTGCTGCCCTCAGTGAGGAGGTCATTGACCTCCTACAGACCATCATTGTTGGGCAGTCTACCCTTTTGAATGCTATCCAGGGGGTAGAGAGGGAGGTGCATCGGAGCAATGCATACCTGGAGGGCATTAATTCGGGTCAGGCTGCCCATCAACGATCGTTCAATGCTCTGGCCTCAGCACTGACGGCAGCCATTGTCCCTGTTTCCAGCCTCCCTCTTCTAACTGCCTCCACCCTGTCTCTGTCTACTGTTCCTCAGCCTATCCCATCCACACCATCAGACCAGCCTGCACACACCTCAACACCCAAGGGCAGCTCATCCAGACATAAGCACCACAGATCACACAAGCATTTACCCAAGCAACACCCAGATGCAGACATGCCAACAGTCACTACCACCTCTGTGTCCCCCTCCTCCTCGTCTCCCTCCTCCCTCCCTGTGACGTCTCCACTCACACCTGCATGCACACCACCATCAGCCAGTACTTCCATCACCAGCACACCCTCCAGTACAGTCCGCACACGTGCAGTCACCACCCCCACTGCCATTTACACGTCCCCTGTGTCCTTTCCCACTGTGTCTGTCACCCCCTCTTCCAAGACACACAAACGCAGGCAGCCACCCACCCAACAGCCAACCACCTCACAACAGCCTACGTCACAAGCACCTGCACCCAAAGACAGCACACCTGACTCTCCTACAACCACATCCTCTTCCTCCACTCCCATACCCACTACACCTACCCTTTACATTGGTCCTAAAGAACTTTACCTCTCCAAACTTAACCTCTTTGCCCCACCTGACCCACCCCCTCCATCTGCTAAGAGTCCCAAGAGCACCTCAGCCACCACCAGCCCTGCTTCAAGTGTCACCATTGTGCACGGGTTTTGGAGTCCACCCTTTCCCAGCACCGATACATCGGCCAGCAGCAAGGGGACAGCCAGCCCCCCCCCAGGCAAGAGGACCCGTAAAATCAAGGGCCGCCGCGAGAAGACTGACACGGCTGCCCCCAAAGAGCAAAGTCCTGGGCCGTCACCTGCCACAACATCCAGGGGAGGCAAGGGCCAGAGAGCCTCATCGAAGGAGGGCAAGGGCAGCAGGGCGGAGAAGTCAGCCAGCAGGGGCGCGGACCAGGAGGGCCCCACAAGCCCTATCCAGGGTGTGAGGGAGGACACCCACGGGCCCAGGACTCCGTCACAGAAGGGTCCAGCAACTGCACGGTCGGAGGGCGACTAAGCAGGGAGTCCTGGCCAGGTCTGGCTCCCTTGAATGACTGGACAAGCACCGCTGAAGAGGGCCCCGCCGTGAAGAAAGGCACCGCTGAAGAGGGCCCCGCCGTGCAGAAAGGCACCGCTGAATAGGGCCCCGCCGTGCAGAAAGGCACCGCTGAAGAGGGCCCCGCCGTGAAGAAAGGCACCACTGAAGAGGGCCCCACCGTGAAGAAAGGCACCGCTGAATGGGGCCCCGCCGTGCAGAAAGGCACCGCTGAAGAGGGCCCCGCCGTGAAGAAAGGCACCGCTGAATAGAGCCCCGCCGTGCAGAAAGGCACCGCTGAAGAGGGCCCCGCCGTGAAGAAAGGCACCGCTCCGCTGGGCCCCGCCGTCTCAAGCACCGCTCCGCTGGGCCCTTCCTGTCAAGCACCGCTCGGCTGGGCCCTTCCTGTCAAGCGCCACTCCGCTGGGCCCCGCCGTCTCAAGCACCGCCACGCTGGGCCCTTCCTGTCAAGCACCGCTCTGCTGGGCCCGCCGTCTCAAGCAACGCTCCGCTGGGCCCTTACTGTCAAGCACCGCTCCGCTGGGCCCTTCCTGTCAAGCACCGCTCCGCTGGGCCCCGCCGTCTCAAGCACCGCTCCGCTGGGCCCTTCCTGTCAAGCACCGCTCCGCTGGGCCCCGCCGTCTCAAGCACCGCTCCGCTGGGCCCTTCCTGTCAAGCACCGCTCCGCTGGGCCCTTCCTGTCAAGCACCGCTCCGCTGGGCACCGCCATCTCAAGCACCGCTCCGCTGGGCCCTTCCTGTCATGCACGGCTCCGCTGGGCCCTTCCTGTCAAGCACCGCTCCGCTGGGCCCTTCCTGTCAAGCAGCGCTCCGCTGGGCCCCGCCGTCTCAAGCACCGCTCCGCTGGGCCCTTCCTGTCAAGCACCGCTCCGCTGGGCCCTTCCTGTGAAGCACCGCTCCGCTGGGCCCCGCCGTCTCAAGCACCGCTCCGCTGGGCCCTTCCTGTCAAGCACCGCTCCGCTGGGCCCTTCCTGTCAAGCACCGCTCCGCTGGGCCCCGCCGTCTCAAGCACCGCTCCGCTGGGACCTTCCTGTCAAGCACCGCTCCGCTGGGCCCTTCCTGTCATGCACCGCTCCGCTGGGCACCGCCGTCTCAAGCACCGCTCCGCTGGGCCCTTCCTGTCATGCACCGCTGGCCCATTGACAGTGCCGTTCTGTGTCGAGCTAGTGTTCACGTTGCACTCTGGGCACCCTGCCTCCTCCATGACCAGTGGAGTCTGTAGTCCACCTGATGGACTGTGGCTTTGCACTCCCCAAGATGGCACAGTGGGCATGGTGGCCCCTTCGTGGTTCTGGCGTCGTGGACCCCTGTGGCTGAGGTGCCCCCCTTCCCTTCCCCCTGAGGTGCCTGTAGTTTTGTCATCTGATGCCCCAGCAGTGTTCTCTCCAACGGACTCAGGTCTCCTGTGTGGGCTTTGCCCATATGTTTGGTACACATTGGCCCACGGACTGTGGATATTTGACACACTGAGCAGGACTTATTGACTTTGTACATAGCTTTCGCACTGTTCATGATTTTTGCTTTGCTATTTCATAACGATAATTTTCCATGACTTCAATTAACCTAATTTTACATAAATTTAATTTGAAATTTTATTATGTCTTTGCATTTTTCATGGGGGTTCGGGGGGAGTCACTCAGTTGTTGCTCTGCATTGGTATGTTGATAGTTGGGGGGGGGCGTATGTGTGTGCCCGTAACCTTTCGTCCTCCCCCCTCCCCTGTGTCGTAGGTGCAGTACTCACCGTTGTCTTCTGCGCCGGAGTTCGTACTCGTGGTAGATGAGCAGGTAGACAAGAGCTGGTAGGATGTTTAATTTGGGTTCCATGCTGTCCTCCGTCCTCGTGGAGTGTATAGAGGTGAGCGTTTTCCCGTTCGTAGTCTGTTTCCGCCGTGTTTTTATTGGCGGGGCTCCCGCCCCGGAAAAGGTGGCGGATTGGTGAGTTGTGATACTGTGGGCGGTACATTGTCTGCCGCCTGCCTGTTGGCGGTGACCGCCGCGCTGTTTGTCTGTCCCGCCGTGGCGGTCGGAGTGTTAAAGTGGCAGGCTGTGCTGGCGGTTCCCGCCAGGGTCAGAATTCCATTTTTTTAACCTCCAGCCTGTTGGCGGGTTGGCCGCCGCTTTATCACCGACCGCCAGGGTTGGAATGACCGCCTTAATGTGTTTTCCTGTCCACTGGAGGGTGGACCACAGTGAACAATGTTAATCTTTTCACAGGTTGAATCTCGAAAGTCCTTTCTGGAAAACAGGTTCATGAACTGGATACCCTTCTGTGGATCATTACAGCTGAAGAAAGGCTGTACGGGCCTTGGATGTCCTTCTTCAGGGGTGCTTTGATGTTTTGTGTGTGCTTTGGGGTTTGGGCATTATTTTTTCCAGGCAGTGAGCCAGAGGATACTTCTCAGAGTAGTAGGAGAGGGGGTTCTGGTGATATTTCATCCCGATTTTCAATTTCTTGTGTCTCTGCTCTCCCCTTCCTTGAATGGGCTTGGATGAGCCACAGTGGGGGGGATTATGGTGGCTTATTTTGCTGATACACGTCTACTATAATTACTTTGGTAAATGTCTAATTAGTTTACATTTTCCTTTATCTGGTTGTTTGGTGTTTAGTTTTACTATTGAGATCAGAAATACCCTGATATATACCACTGTGGTCCATAAATGTTGTTTTTTGTTTATACTAATAAAATCATTTAAACCAGAAAATTAAGCAACAAAGACATATTAGCTGAGGAAAATACCTCGCAGTCACATTTAAAATGGGTTGACATATTTAGCAAGTACAGTCTTTCCACAAGGAGGGTGTACGGTAAATTATTTCTCAGCATGCATGGACTTGGGGATGAAATCACACTTTTCAAAGCAATGAGGTGGAGGTTTGGTTTATTCATGACCTCCTTATGTGACAACATGTTTGATACTTGGTAATCATTTTATCTCTCTGTGGCACACTTTCTTCTGCTGCCAACAAAACTGATAGTGCCAAGAGGTGATTCAGAGAACATGGCCAGTAAGTCCTGCGTCGCCGCCTCTCACTAAAAAATAATGATCATAGCAGAATAACCAGCTGACAGGAGTAGTGAAGATGTACCTTTGCAGAAGGGCCTAATAAAAGTGCTATGACAAATGGAGTGATTGAAAATCATCTTTTTAGAAGTTAATTGTTATGCTATATCCTATGACTGTGCCGATATAACCGTGGTTGCTTCACATTGTCATCAAGATAATCCTCTTGGTGTATTGAACAATGCATGGCAATGTTGTAAAATATGAGGCAGCCACACACAAGCAAGATCATATAGAAACGCAACTCTAAAGAAGGGCTGCAAAGGAAACTGGATTTAGCATCCCTATGTCTCTGTTTTAATGGCCAGTGCTCTCCTACATACTCAGTTGTTCCTCCCGTGCAGGTTGAAGATTAGTGTCCTCAAGTATTCTTTGCTACTTTAGATGATCACACGTTGTTGTTACCAAGCTGAAACGCTGTCCTCCAAAACACCCTGCTTTTGAATAAGCTTCAGAACAATTGGCATGTGAAAGTGTTTTTGATAAGTATACCTGGTGCAGACATGTTTGTGAGCTGCGTGACAAGGGAGCGATAGAGATGCCAAGACAGATATTTATGCAAGTTGGTCAGCTTGCCAATTTAATAAGAATAAAGAGAAACTACTGATACCAACACAAAACTCTTTTGAATTCTGGACAGATGCCCTTGCTTACATGTGATCAACCACTGTACAAACATATGAAGGAAATGTAATGGAGTTGACTAATACTTCTAGAGAGTATCGATTTGTTGTTATTCGTGGTGGGTTCCACATCAAACTGGCACTCCTGAAGTTTTTAACAGGTTTGTTAGATAGTAGTGGTTGGAATGCAGATTTTGAACATACAAACATTTCACCACGAGGGAAAGCAGACTCTTTCTTGAAAGCCACTCATGTTAAGAAGACCTAACGAACAATGCATTTGCCTTGTATAAGCTTAGGCAAAAAAGCTTCCCAGGAGTGCTACAGTGACAGCAAAGGCCAAACTGACATCCTTTTAAAAGAAAACTAGTGGAAGACACAAAATGAAACATACTCACAACTTAACTGGAAATATTCGCTTTGGAGATGTACATGAAGGTGAATTTGTACTGTAAATATGCTCTTTATTTAAACATCAGTGGGTGGGCAATGCCCTTGATCACCATAACTACACGCATTAGGTTGCTATTCAACTGATGGACATGATATCTTTCCACAATAAGCACCCAAATATCTTTGAAGATTTTATGAAAAAAAAGTTCACTGTTAACAAAATAGGGTGTTTATTTTTGTAACGTATCTGAATGATGCACATACATGAAGTAATAATCTAGTAAAAAGCACTGGAAGGGTAATAGGCACAACAACACTCATGATTCCCTACTAAGATGAGTGATTTGTGGACCAGATGTAGCCAGAGTTGTGGATAAGTGACAATCATAGCAAGCAACAAATGTTTCTGGAAAAGGTTTTTAACCTGGCGGATGCCTTAAATAAAATATAAATTCAATTTTCAGTTACAGTTGAATATCTATTGACTCGAAATGCTACACAGGTTTTGGACCAGGCTGTTGTTGATTCTATAAAGGAAATTCAAATGTCTGATTTTTTTTTTGACTAAAAACATGTTCAATGAAAGCCTCAATGAATGTGAAAAGCTCATAGAAATTGCTATCACCAGAAACAAGTGGCATTTATTTAACTGTAAATCACGAACATCAAAATCTAGTCATTCTTCAGTAACAGCAAAGAACACCACAGAACGGTGTTCCTTAAACTTAACATAGCTTGTCATATTCATCATGGAGATGCAGGTTACTTTTTACATCCTGGAAACAATGTTTATCCACCCAATTGTGTCATACTATGGCCCACTGAATTGTAAAGGACAATGTGATTTGCTTGACTGTCTTTAGAACTTAGGGTCACCTGTACAAACAAATGATTATGTGATTTCCTAGTTGCCATGATTTGTGACTCACAATTAGGAGCTCTCAAAATGTTATGTACTTTTGTATGGCGGCCCGATTTAGCGACTCATTAACGAGTCCATTCACTAAAAAAGAATTGCAAATTGCGATTTCATATTTGATCGGAATCTGCAAATGCGGTCGCAAATTGCGAATGCGGTTGCAATGACCGTATTTAAAAGAAAATGTGATTCTGCTCTCTGGGTTAGGGGAAGGATCCAACAAACAGGAAGCCAGGAGAGCAGGCAAGTGAGGAGGGGAGAACTGCTGCACAACCCAAGTAGCCTCAGGAGCCCTAAACGTACTCAAAAACACCTATAAATGGCCAGCCAACGTAGGGAAAGAGGGCAGGAATGCAGCAATAATCACGATCAACTGTTTGGCTGTGCATCCATGACTGTACCAGAGTCCCAAAAATGTGAAATCTGGAAAGATATGCAGCAGAAGAAAAATGCTTTGGGAGTGGCAGAGTGCTTGGTGGAAGAAATAAAGAAGAGGTGGTACGACCTGCGGTCCCACACAAAAGAAAGTGTGGCAACATGCCTGAGTGAGTCTCAGGCAAAAGGAGGTGGTCCCTCAACTGTACCCCCAACCATGACAATGGAGTCAATGGTGGAGACCACCCTGGAGCCAGAGGCCGTAGTAGGATTTGGGACCCTGAACACATCTGTGCCTCTACCCTCACAAAGTACGTGCTAAACTGTAACTAGGTCAGCATTTCTGCCTTAAACCTGGTGTCCACATGCATGAAATACAACTTTAAACGGACATATCTGGATTGGTCTTTTTACATGTTAAAGAAAACCCACATGGTGCATTATGGAAAATGTAGTTATAGGCAGAAACAGAGAAGTCAGTGTCAGAAATGTGTTGAATAATGTTGTACGACCAATGAGACTGTGTATCACAGATAATATTTTTAATGATATTCTAATTATCCAATTAGATACACCTGTGAATATAATTGAAGGGCCAACAGATGAGGGTGAAGACCAGGGCCAGAAGGAGGAAGACCAAACATAAGTGTCTGAGAGTGTGCCCACTACATCTCATGGCCACTCCAGCACCGTGTCCTTCTTCCCACAGCCAGGAGCAGTAGAGGGTGAGGATACCACAAAGCCACTCAATCCAAGCCGGCAGCCAGTGATTAGGTCCCGACAGCAGCGCTCCACTATGTATAGGCGAAGGATACATTACACAAGGCAGGCTTCTGGGTCCGAGGCGACTTCTGAACAACATGTGGGCTGATGGAAGCAGTTCTGCAGGTTTTGCTCCTACAGCACAAACAGATGAGGATGATAAATTGCAAATTGACTGTTGGGTTGAGCACATTGTTAAAGCAGTTAATAGACAATCAGGCCCGCATGGGTACAAAAATGGACCAATTATAAAGTGCCATAACCAAACTCTGCATCAGGATGCTGGAGGACAGGAGCATGCAAATGTGCAGGGAAAGGAGCAGTGCTGTGCACGTGGATGCAAAGCCCCGAGCTATTGGGAGGCTTGTACAAGTCACCACTGTACTATCCAAGCGTACTCTGGTGCTACAGGAGGAGGTGGGCCACTTCAGGGGACTTGGCTAGATAACTGCTGCAGTGGAGGCAGTCCACACTGTCCACATTGCTAGTGGTGTGGGTGAAGAGGCTCTTGACAGTGAGTTTTCCAGCGTCAGCAGCATCACTGCCTCAGATGTCTGTGTGCTGCGACGCAGTAGGAGCTGCACTCCTGCACCTCAAGATGGTGCCACCTCACATACTGGATGCACTTCCCCAAAAAATAATTGATGGACGCAAGTCAGGGATTGGCTACATTTGTTCATCACAAATCAGTTGTTGGTGATGTAACTGATCTAAATGTTTACTTATTGGGCCTTTGATTATTTGTGAACGACAGCTTGTCTATCAATGTTTGTCAACACCTGCTATTAAAGGTAGCTTTACATTGAGCAATCAATCATTTGTTGTGGCGTTTTTTTGTAGTATTGTGTATATGAACATGACTTACCATGGCCATGTGGTCCTTGCGCCTTCTCCCCTCCACAAATGGTGAAGTGACAGACCTGCCACCTTAAAAATACATTTTGCTGTCAGAGATGGGGGCATGCTCTTCAGGGAGGGAGTGGGGCTTTATGCTGAGGTCCGCTGCCCCCATCAAACTCCTTTCCCCTCAAATAAAACAAAAAGCACAGAGGTTGCTGGGGTTGCAGCTGGTGTTCTGTTGTGTTTTCTAACCTCATAATGGACTTCACTGCTTACATAGGGTGACCAGGCATTGTGGTTGTGCCAGGACAGTCCTGTTTTTTTCACTAGCTGTCCCGGCAGATTTTGGGAAATGTACCTCTTGGCACTGTTTTTAGAGGGGGTCAACTGAAAATGGTGGGAGGTGCCTTTTTATGTTTTCCAAAACAGGGATAGTTAGCATCTGTTATAAGAAAACAATTTCATTAACAGGCACTATACTGAATTAAAAAATAGCATTTTATTTATGTTCTTAGTGCTTCCTTTGTAATTCTGTGTTGATGAGCGCTGTCATTCTGTATGCTCAGGTGAAGTAAAATTGGAGGCCTTATATTTTTGTGAAATGTCACATTTTTTGGCTTTATACTTCTTGTAAGCCTATGCTTATAGCGTCCAAAGAGGAGCGGGAAGTACACACTGTTCAGTGGTTTCCAGCTCCTCTTGCCTGCTACAGTGTGATTTTGGCTCCTCATAGGGTGACCATGTGAAGAGAGCTAAAATAGTGTGACACATGGTGGCACTGCGTGAGTTGGCAGCTCTCTGTGAGTTCACCAGTCATCCTGAAATAGCTCTCAACATGTGCTGTCTAACAAGTTTTGGCAGTTGTCCCAGACTGGAAAAGAGGAAGGGTTCAGAGAAACGGGGAGGAGATAACCTGTGCCTACCTCTTGAGATTTTCTATTGTAATTTGGTTTTCTCAGTGTTCTTTTCTGCAGACCTTCTAACCAAGATTAGCTTCTTTCACTCAAGATGTTCCTTGCAAAATATAAACAACAATTACCTTGAACCTACTTTAACCTTTTCGGTGCGGGCGTCGGCCAGTGGCCGACGCCCACACTCCCTCCCTGCTGCGGGTCACGACCAGTGGCTGACACCAGGGAGGGGGTTAAAAATCCTCCGGTGAATGCACAGGAGGATTTTTTTATTTTTATTCTTTACCCGTAGGAGACGCAGAAGATCTTCCGCGTCTCCATCCCGCCCCCCTCCCGCCCCTTTGTGACGTCAGCGTGCCGTGAGGCAAGCTGACGTCACTGTTTTTCCCCACCGGAGAAGAAGAGAAGCAGAAAAGCGTTCTCTTGTTCTCCGGTGGGGAAAAAAGGCCAAAACGGCCTCCCCAGAAGCCAGGGAGGCATCGATGGAAAGAGGAGGCTCTCCCCTTTCCATCAATGCCTCCCTGGTACCGTTTCCTGGCCATGGATCGCAGCGTGGCTGCGATCCATGGCCAGGAAACGCCACTAGGCACCGGGGATCTTCTTTGGGGGGGTCGGCCCCCTTGTAAAAGGGCCACCCCCCCGGGCAAAATAGAATTATTTCAACTGTTTTGGGGGGCGATCGCGCCCCCCACATTAAAAAAAACCCACCAAAATAACAAAAAAAACGGAAAACAAAATGGCGGGGTCACCCTCAGAACACGGGCCACCCCTGGGGCAAAAAAGAAACGTGTAGTTTTCCCTGGAGGGCCGATCGCACCCCCAGGGTAAAAATAGTAACAAAAACTGAAAAAAAAACAAATTGTTGGTGGTCAGCCCTTAGGGTGACCATCTATGGGGCCATTTTTTTTTTATACATGTATGCTTTGCCAAAGGCAAGCACACATGTATGAAAAAAAAAGTTATGTGAAATGAGTGTCTTGTTTTCTCTCTCTCTCTCTCATAAAATATATATTTTAGGCTCTGCTTTTCTGACTTGGTGTGGATCTGGGCTTCTAACAACGCCCATCACTACCACTCGTTCGTGGACTTGCCCTTCAAAAATCCTTTGATTACATTGGTAAATGGTTTACCTTTGTCCCTCCTTGGGGAGGTTTTTTTACCGCCTTGGCCATCGCCCCTGGTACGTAGCTAATTGCACTTTTGCTGTTACGTTTAACTGCGAGCGAACTTCTTTTCCTTTTGTGTATCTCTTCACTTGATGCTCATGGTGGCCGTGGCGCTGTGAATCGGCTCTCTTATGTGAAAGTGTTTAACTCTCAATTATCAATTTATGTGGCAAGAAAAGTTGGGTTAGGAGTTTATGACGCTAATAGCTCTAACTCGAGCAGATGCGAGACCCATTGCATTGTAAATGCTTGTTTTTCTTTTGTGTGTTGTTTTATAATGGTGAACAATTTCACTGCACTCCACGAGGACCGTGATCAAGACTTCTTGGTGAGTCGAAACACGTTGGTGGTTATTGACTGCAATAAAATACACGTTTATTTGTACCTCGTGGAGTGCGGTGAAATTTTTCGGCATTACATAATTTCGAGATTGGTCTTCTCTGTCACTGGGCACCGGCAGTGGAGTGTGCCGCCCAGCAACCCTTCAACCACTTTGTTTCTAAACATATATATATATATATATATTATTATATATATATATATATATATATGCAACACAAATTGGTTAAAAGATTGTTGCGCAGCGCACTCCACTGCCGGTGCTCAGTGATGGAGGAGAGCAACCTCAAAAATATTTTGTGAACAAGAATCTCACCGCACTCCACGAGGTTCAAATTGACATGTTTTATTGCAAGCATAAAAAATGAAAGAAAAGAGGGACTCATTTACTGTGATCAACACTCCTTGAGAGTTGAAACGCATACGTGGCTGTTGCTTGCAATAAAAAATGCCAATTTGAACCTCGTGGAGTGCGGTGAGATTCTTGTTCACACAATATATATATATATGCATGGATGCATGTCTTTTCTGTAGTGGCAGTTGCCATAAAGTAGCGCAGATGGTTTATTGTCCTGCTGCAATGGAGATACATTTATATGTATTTAGCTGAGTGGATTAGTAAAGGCAAGCGTTACCTGCGCTTTAAAACAAATGTTATACCAGGGGGACTATGGAGATATGAGTGGCACTTTTGCTGGGTAGTACTGAGGGAATTAGAAGAGGAGGTAATGGGAGGCAGAGCCCCAAAAATGACTGTTGCACAGGGTGTGTGGTAAGGTGAAGTAATACATTCTTTTTTTGTTTTTTGCAGTGTTTTCAGAGAATCTGCAGAACTGGAGAAGCAGCGAAGGTAAGGTGACGACATTTCCTATAGTACACAACAAACATACCCACAAGCAATTTTGTGACTATCTGCCTTCTACGTAGGCTAGTAATTTAGAGGGACAGTTTAGCCAGTTGCAGAGATGGCATCTCGTTGGATGACTGCTGATCAAGCCCTAACTCGGGATATGGAGGACAGTTCTGATGTATGCTCAGAGACTGAGACAGCAGACACTGAGACAGCATCTGAGGGAGAGGACAATGGGGCAGATTCTGGGAGTGATTTTTCAGTCGGCGGAGTCCCATCCGACGACACCTCTTCCAGTGAGTCTGAAGGAGACAATGACGAAATCTGTGCTGTCCCTTCGCAAGCACAATCTGGGCAGTGGGACCACATTGGGTTAGCCGAACCCAGAAAGCACGTGCTTGCTGCCGCAAGCACAGAGAGAGTGCTCTCTTGGCAGCCCCCCTGTTTGGTTCAGCCCCAAATTCCACCTTTTACTGGTGACGCTGGATGTAAAGTCGAGACAGCTAACTTTTTGCCAGTCGACTACATCTATCTATTTTAGGATGTTGACTTCCTTCAGAAAGTTGTGCCGCAAACAAATTCGCGTGCAGACCAATTACTGAGGGAGCGCGGAGGCACTCTAGGGCCCCGTTCTAGGGCACGCCAGTGGACTCCCACTTCGCTGGCGGAGTTGAAGATATTTTTGGGCCTTACGCTCAAAATGGGGTTAGTGCAGAAACCCACCTTGCAGTCCTACTGGAGGACTCGCACGGTTTGGGTAACTCCCATCTTCGCACCATACATGAGCAGAGATCGTTTTTTGCTACTGCAGCGCATGCTGCATGTCAATTACAATTCTGCTGCATTGCCCCGGGACCATCCAGATCATGACAGGTTGTTCAAAATTCGGCCTGTCATGGAACACTTGTCTGCCAGGTTTCCAGAGATCTATACTCCTGGAAAGAATATAGCAGTTGATGAGTCCTTGATCCTGTACAAAGGACGGCTGCTTTTCAGACAGTACATTGCGAGCAAAAGAGCTCGCTATGGCATAAAGCTGTACATGCTGTGTGAGAGCTCTTCTGGCTATGTGTACAGCTTGAGAGTGTATACAGGGAAGGATTCTACCCTAAACCCTGTAGGTTGCCCTCCCACGTTAGGGGTCATAGGTAAGATTGTATGGGAACTTGTCAAGCCACTTCTTCACAAAGGCTATAACCTTTATGTGGACAATTTCTATACAGGAGTAGAGCTGTTCAGTGAGCTCTACAAAGCTGGCACTGTGGCCTGCGGTACAGTTCGTTGTAACCTCAAAGGATTCCCGCAGGAGCTTGTTTGCAAGAAGCTCCAGAAATCCCAGAGTACTGCATTGCGTTCTAACGAACTGCTCGCAGTCAAGTTCCTAGATAGGCATGATGTATACGTGCTCACTACAATTCAAGATGAGAGCACTTCTCCCATCACGGTTTGGGGTCAGATGGCCAAAGTCCACAAGCCCATCTGTATACTTGATTACAATAAGTACATGGGCGGAGTGGACAAGAACGACCAGGTTCTTCAACCATACAATGCATATCGTAAAACTCGCACTTGGTACAAGAAACTGTTTACCCACCTGATTCAGATGGCAACATATAATGCGTATGTTGTTTACCGTCAAACAACCACAGGAAGACTCATGACTTTCCTTGACTTCCAGTTGTCTGTAACTGAAAGCCTCACTGGTTACAGAAGAAGCAGCAGCCTCCACCTCATATGTTCTGGAGGATGTGGCAAGGCTGCAGGAGCGACAGTTTGCTGATCGCATTCTTAAAACACCCAAAAAGGATCGTCCATGTCGTCACTGTAAAGTGTGCTCGAAGCATGGAAAGCGTCAGGAGAGTCGGTATTACTGTCCCCAGTGTCCATCACAACCAGGCCTCTGTATCCCTACTTGCTTTACGTTGTATCATACTAAAGCAAAGTTCTGGGAAATCGACTGAGGTTGATCTGCCGTTGGGTAATCCTTTCAGTGGCAGTGCATGGATACTGAACGTCCATGGGCCACTGCTTCGTTAGGCAAGGAGCCACAGAATTTTACTTCATCATGGACTTCCTTTTGGACTGCTTAAAAGCTAAATCCACCGTCAGAGCGTGGTCGGTGTTCTGTTCAATTAACATGCATTATATTCCCCCTACTGCATATACTAGTGGACAGAACATATGCCACATTGCCACGGAGTACCCTTTCTTCACCAGCATGTCTACCTTACTTTCAACGGTAGATATGCTCTCTCAGTTCGAGGAATCACTTTGTACGGCATACTTGGAAACTCCCAATTTGCTTCCACAAACTAGTATAGGTTCACTTGGCAATTATACAGGATTAGCCAGGACTCTGATGAGAACAGAGACATAAATGGGTAAGGAAAGCTTATGGTAGGAGTGCCTTCACAGGGTTATTGCACAGGTAGAAGACAGATAGTAAAGGTAGTACAGATGTACATCATCTACACCTATGGATTCAAACCCATTGGTGCCATTCCAGCACTGAAGGAGAATGACTTGTATAGGTCAGTGTTTGACCTGCTTTTCATGTTCATCCTCCATCAGAACTTAGTAGATGTTCAGTTTGCTGTATAAGTGTATTATCACATCACTGCACATAATGTTGGCTGGGACATATGCTACGTTCTCATGGACTCCCCTATGTACCAAACACTACCCTTTTTCATAGCCTATGACCTTCTCTTTAGGGAACATCATGAGAAATCCCCAGCATGTCTCCCTTAGTTTCAAAGGAAGATATGCTCACTCAGTTCGAGGAATCGCTTTGTACGGCATACTCGGACACCCCCAACTTGCATCCACAAACTGGAAGGAGTTGGATTTAGCACAGAGAGTGCGTTAAAGGCGCATGAAAAACATGTCTTCCTGAGCCTCAGGTGGCTGTCACAGGAGTCATTAGTAAAGGTTTGTTACGCATGCATTTGGTAATGTTAAGGAAGAAGGAGGCAGTTAGCCTATGACCTTCTCTTTAGGTAACATCATGAGAAATCCCCAGCATGTCTCCCTTAGTTTCAAAGGTTGATATGCTCACTCAGTTTGAGGAATCGCTTTGTACGGCATACTCGGACACCCCTAACTTGCATCCACAAACTGGAAGGAGTTGGATTTAGCACAGAGAGTGCGTTAAAGGCGCATGAAAAACATGTCTTCCAATACCTCAGGTGGCTGTCACAGGAGTCATTAGTAAAGGTTTGTTACGCATGCATTTGGTAATGTTAAGGAAGAAGGAGGCAGTTACTTGACAGGTGGTAAAATGTAGTCAAACTTATTCCGTTCTGTGGCGTGTGAATGTGATGGGCCCTTGTCTGGCAGCAGTAAGTTAATGTGAGTGCAGTGATTGGTTGGATTGGGCCCGTGGCTGGCGATATGAAAGGGTTGTTTGTTGTGCGTGAATGGCGTGTGAATGGACCATAAAGAGGTTGGTGCCTGGACACGGCTTTATGGCCCACCTTCTGAAGGCTTGGTTTCAATATTCAGATACTTTGATAAGTAATCATGCTTTGAAACCATAATTTCTGGAGGTGCTAAAACCAACCAGTGTGAGTGGTGGGTTAACTTTAACAAACTAGTACCAGGGGAGTCCAAGGGTGCAGGACTTGCGTGGCTCTCACCAGTTTTCCTTCACCCAGAATCCCCTTGAAATGACAAAATGTGCTTAAAAAACACATTTCCCTTGCATTCCAATGAGCAGAAGTCCAGGGATCTGCAGGGATCCTCAAAATTCCTACCACCCAGTGTTTCCCCACTTGTTCTGATAAAAACACAACCCCGCTTGTGTGCCTGCGCCTAGTGCCTGCTTCAGGAATGAATCACTCCAGGGTTAACAGTAGCCCTCATGCAAGGACTACCATTGACCCTTGTGTGATCCATTCCTGTCGCGGGCGCTAGGCCTACCCAAACAAGTGAGGTATCATTTGTATCGGGAGACTTGGGGGAACGCTGGGTGGAAGGAAATTTGTGGCTCCTCTCAGATTCCAGAACTTTCTGTCACCGAAATGTGAGGAAGACGTGTTTTTTTAGCCACTTTTTGAGGTTTGCAAAGGATTCTGGGTAACAGAACCTGGTCAGAGCCCCACAAGTCACTCCATCTTGGATTCCCCTAGGTCTCTAGTTTTCAAAAATGCACAGGTTTGGTAGGTTTCCCTAGGTGCCGGCTGAGCTAGAGGCCAAAATCTACAGGTAGGCACTCTGCAAAAAACAGCTATGTTTTCTGTCAAAAAATTGGATGTGTCCATGTTGTGTTTTGGGGCATTTCCTGTCGCGGGCGCCAGGCCTACCCACACAAGTGAGGTTTCATTTTTATCGGGAGACTTGGGGGAACGCTGGGTGGAAGGAAATTTGTGGCTCCTCTCAGATTCCAGAACTCTCTGTCACTGAAATGTGAGGAAAATGTGTTTTTTTAGCCACAATTTTAGGTTTGCAAAGGATTCTGGGTAACAGAACCAGGTCAGAGCCCCACAAGTCACCCCATCTTGGATTCCCCTAGGTCTCTAGTTTTCAAAAATGCACAGGTTTGGTAGGTTTCCCTAGGTGCTGGATGTGCTAGAGGCCAAAATCTACAGGTAGGCACTTTGCAAAAAACAGCTGTGTTTTCTGTCAAAAAATGGGATGTGTCCACGTTGTGTTTTGGAGCATTTCCTGTCGCGGGCGCTAGGCCTACCCACGCAAGTGAGGTATCATTTTTATCGGGAGACTTGGGGGAACGCTGGGTGGAAGGAAATTTGTGGCTCCTCTCAGATTCCAGACCTTTCTGTCACTGAAATTTGAGGAAAATGTGTTTTTTATCCAACTTTTTAGGTTTGCAAAGGATTCTGGGTAACAGAACCTGGTCAGAACCCCACAAGTCACCCCATCTTTGATTCCCCTAGGTCTCTAGTTTTCAAAAATGCACAGGTTTGGTAGGTTTCCCTCGGTGCTGGATGAGCTAGAGGCCAAAATCTACAGGTAGGCACTTTGCAAAAAACAGCTGTGTTTTCTGTCAAAAAATGGGATGTGTCCACGTTGTGTTTTGGGGCATTTCCTGTCGCGGGCGCTAGGCCTACCCACACAAGTGAGGTATCATTTTTATCGGGAGACTTGGGGGAAGGCTGGGTGGAAGGAAATTTGTGGCTCCTCTCAGATTCCAGAACTTTCTGTCACCGAAATGTGAGGAAAACTTGTTTTTTTAGCCACTTTTTTAGGTTTGCAAAGGATTCTGGGTAACAGAACCTGGTCAGAGCCCCACAAGTCACCCCATCTTGAATTCCCCTAGGTCTCTAGCTTTAAAAAATGCACAGGTTTGGTAGTTTCCCTAGGTGCCGGCTGAGCTAGAGGCCAAAATCTACAGGCAGGCACTTTGCAAAAAACAGCTGTTTTCTGTCAAAAAATGGGATGTGTCCACGTTGTGTTTTGGGGCATTTCCTGTCACAGGCGCTAGGCCTACTCACACAAGTGAGGTATCATTTTTATCGGGAGACTTGGGGGAACGCAGGGTAGAAGGAACTTTGTGGCTCCTCTCAGATTCCAGAACTTTCTGTCACCGAAATGTGAGGAAAACGTGTTTTTTTAGCCACTTTTTGAGGTTTGCAAAGGATTCTGGGTAACAGAACCTGGTCAGAGCCCCACAAGTCACCTCATTTTGGCTTCCCCTAGGTCTCTAGTTTTTAAAAATGCACAGGTTTGGTAGGTTTCCCTAGGTGCCGGCTGAGCTAGAGGCCAAAATCAACAGGCAGGTACTTTGCAAAAAACAGCTGTGTTTTCTGTCAAAAAATGTGATGTGTCCACGTTGTGTTTTGGGGCATTTCCTGTCGCGGGCGCTAGGCCTACCCACGCAAGTGAGGTATCATTTTTATCGGGAGACTTGGGGGAACATAGAATAGCAAAACAAGTGTTATTGCCCCTTATCTTTCTCTGCATTTTTTCCTTCCAAATATAAGAGAGTGTGGAAAAAAGACGTCCATTTGAGAAATGCCCTGCAATTCACATGCTAGTATGGGCACCCCGGAATTCACAGATGTGCAAATAACCACTGCTCCTCAAAACCTTATCTTGAGCCCATTTTGGAAATGCAAAGGTTTTCTTGATAGCTATTTTTCACTCTTCATATTTCAGCAAATGAATTGCTGTATACCCAGTATAGAATGAAAACCAACTGCATGGTGCAGCTCATTTATTGGCTCTGGGTACCTAGGGTTCTTGATGAACCTACAAGCCCTATATATCCCCGCAACCAGAAGAGTCCAGCAGACATAATGGTATATTGCTTTAAAAAATCTGACATCGCAGGAAAAGGTTACAGAGTAAAACATAAAGAAAAATGGCTGTTGTTTTCAGCTCAATTTCAATATTTTTTTATTTCAGCTGTTATTTTCTGTGGGAAAACCTTGTAGGATCTACACAAATGACCCTCACTAACTGGAAGGAGGCTGAAAGCACCAAAAATAGCAAAAATGGGGTATGTCCCAGTAAAATGCCAAATTTGTGTTGAAAAATGTGGTTTTCTGATTCAAGTCTGCCCATTTCTGAAAGGTGGGAAGATGGTGATTTTAGCACCAGAAACCCTTTGTTGATGCCATTTTCAGGGAAAAAACCATAAGCCTTCTTTGACAGCCCTTTTTCCCCATTTTTTTGGAAAAAACGAAATTTTCACTGTATTTTGGCTAATTTCTTAGTCTCCTCCAGGGGAAACCACAAACTCTGGGTACCATTAGAATCCCTAGGATGTTGTAAAAAAAGGACGCAAATTTGGCATGGATAGCTTATGTGGACAAAAAGTTATGAAGGCCTAAGCGTGAACCACCCCAAATAGCCAAAAAAGGGCTCAGCACGGGGGGGGCAGCATCTAAGGGGTTAAGCAAGCTTATATTGGAAATAGTGCAATTTTAACAAAAATTGTTAATACTAAACTACCACCTCTCCAAACGTTTTTTTAGATTCTTAGAACTCTTCTTTTGAAATGATTACCATCATACAGGTTACTTTTGCCATAATAGCATACCTCCAAAATACGTTTTAAGTTGTTCATTGTCTTTGATAAGTCTCCTTGTTGACCTTCACTGTGGCATGTGCTTTCTTAATAAGCACCAAGTATTGGCTAAGCCAGTAGGTCCCACCTATACGAGAGCTATTAGCTTTTGCCAATGTATTTTAGCCAGTAGGCAAAGTATATTTATAAACACTAAATCAAATGTATTTATAGGGCTCACCAACAGATCTGAGTAAGAGTAATCAAAGATTTTAATAGTATGTCTATTTTTGTTACATCTTGAGTTTCAAAATGGACCATACTTTATGATTACCTCTTAACTCACTGTAGTAGGAACTGGGGACCATGCTAGTCTGGCCCATTTGGGGGAGTGAATGGTGAATGAGTTCTGAAAACAAAAGAGGGACTCAAAAATGTCTATACCACACAAAGCAGATAGAAAGAGTATGCTTGAATATTTATAGGAGTCATTCACTGTCATCTCCAAGCAGGGTATAAAATAATGGAATACTTTAACCTTCCACCTATATGAACTTCGTAAGCTTCAATAATAGCACATATAAAAAAGCATGTGATGTAATGTTTATAGCAACCTAGTCAGAATGAAATAACACATTAATTATATTTTATATAATTTGCTATATACGCCATAAATCTTTTTACACACATTATAATTTTTTCTAACCATACCTAGTGTGTGCTGGCTCTGCATTAAAATGTACACTGTTGAAATGGCCATCATGTTTATTTCAATGCTGTTCTGTTCATTACCAATTTAATGGAGGCTTCTGTTTCCTTCTTGTAATACACCTGCAAGGGGGAAGGGGGAGGTGGATGACAAAGAGAGGGGGTTGGGGGCAGAGGGGAGTTGAGGAGGGGAAGAAGTAATGAATGGGCCTGAAAACACAAGCAGTCTTATGGAGTGCTTGAAAACAAAAACAAGCAACGACGCGGAAGCAACTACGGGGGAAGCAGTGACGTATACCATGACAGAGTACATGCGGGGTGGCTCAATCAGTTCAAAGCATCATATGCTGGAAAATTGGACAGATGGCCAGGTTTGAATCTTGGCATCAGCTCAACATTGTGTGACTTTGAGCAAAACACCTAATCGCCTCATGCTTACAAAAAGAAGGAAATAAAAATGAATGTAACACTGTTTAATGTGTCTCTGTGCTTAAATAAAAAAAAATAAAAAAAAACATGAATGTAACATAACTAGAGCTCATGTTAAGCGCTCCAGTACCTTTGAGTCAAGTTCCCAATAAAGGGGAAAAAAGCACAAGGGGGAGTGGGAGGGAAAAAAAACAAAATAGTGTCTTAATCATACTACAAGCAGAGGACATCCAATAGTTAAGTTGAATTAATTTGTACTTTGTCCATGCTCCGCTGAGGGAACAGAACTGATGCAATGGCCCATAATGGCCAATTAAAAGGCTACATTGAAGAATGAAGATGGAGTGAACCAATGGTAAGTAAGGGCGGGCTCCAAGCCCTTTGCTGTAAAGAATACCCTCATATCAAACAGCGCATACACGCTGCTGCCGAGGCCTAAAAACACAAGTCTCTGTAGTCTTGTAAAACACAGTTTCTATCCTTTTAGGTAATTATCTGAAAAGCCCCTTTAAGAAACCCAAGACAATGGTCCTCACATGCTTTCAAATTGTCCTACAGGCTCTTTTGGTATTCAAGTAATTAAAGTATTTGCTTAAAATAATTTTTGGTTAATTTAACGATACACTTCCATATTGAATTTGTTAATCTTTAATTAGTTTATTCTGTTTTCCTTTGGGTCTCTCACACGTTGCTGTTACAGGCAATCTTGAAATCTGTTTTTCTAGTCTTTTTTTTTCTCTCGTCTTGCAAGTTTTCTTAAAACAGCTTACCTACGGCGCACTGGGAACGTTAAGGAGCCTCGGTTAAACTGTCGGGTAATTCCTTTATTAAAGCTGTCGCTGGATCATTGAGGGCGGGCCAGAATCAATGAACACGGCATCTGCTCATTCAGAAATTAAACTAAACAATGGTCTCCTCGCTCGTGCTTGGTATTTATACCCCCTCATCCAAAATTCCAGTCAGGTCACTTGGCACGCCGAAATGTTGATACGTTTCGAGCATGTGTAACAAACAAATAGAGACATTTTAGAATTTTAGATTGGAAAGGTTACCAGTATGCGGAAGGAGTGTGGTGGGGAGGAGTACCAGGGATCATAGACAGATTTTGAAAAAACAGAGGTCTTTATTACTCAGAGTGCTGGGGTAGCTGAGAATAAACATGATGCATCTGTACACAAATAAAGAGAGCTCAAGGACTGATTTGAAGGAAGCAGATGGGAGCTCAACATGATCAAAGAGGATCACATGACTCGGAACACATATCAGACATGACCTTACCTTACAGGAAAGAGTAAGATGTTCATACTCAGGTGCTGCAGCTACAACAGATCGACTGGAACTCTGCACCCAAGAAGAAGTTGTCACAAGAATGCTTCTTGAAGCTGTGGACGGCACTTATAAAGTTGGGAAGAGGATTCTCATACATACTGTAGACAACGATATTGTTGTCTTGACTTTTCATTTTGTATTAAATCTAAACTGTGACCAACTGTTGGTTGTATTCAGTGCAGTCAAATCTTTCCATATTCTTCATACTGGTGGTGTGGTTAATGCCTTCAGAATGAACCATTGCATAACCCTACCAAACTTTCATGTGCTAACGGGGAGTGGTACTACACCGGAGTCTTCAGGAAGAGGTAAAGTAACTTGCTGAAAAACCTGGAATAATTTCTCAGAAGTGATACACGGCACTTGTTTCATTTCAAACTCACCTGCATTGGAAGAGGATGCAGTGGTTATGGCAGCTAATGAAAGGTTTGTCATCTGCAGCCAATACACATTTGTGAACAAGACCAGGCTTGTGATCATTTCCCTGGAAAACAATGATTTACATATTATGCCTCCAGCTCTGGGTGCTCTTGAACACCATGTGCTCACAGTAGCCCACCAGGCAGGAGCCAGACCCATTAGAAATCACCTGAGCTCCCAGACGTAAACATCTTTAGTTAGATCCGCCACAGATAGTCTGCTGTGGTAACTATGATGGATCTCTGAACTGACTTCAAGAGAACTGATCAGATGCAAGAGTAAAGGTGGATATGCTTCACTGTGCAAGTGTGCAGAATGATTTGCCTTGCAACGCATTTTTGCTCGTGTGGTGTTTGTGACCACAATGATTTCTTATTGCATGAACATACTTTTTAAACCTTTTAGAGAAAAAGAACATGTAAGTTAGTAGAACGTTTTTAAACCTAAAGTTATCCATTGTTTCACAAATAAATAAAGTTTACCAGTGACTGAACGTAAAAAAGGAAGATAAATAAACTCAATTTCTTTTCTGGTATATAATTGCAAAAGATAATTTACTTTAATACACTACTAACAATAACGAATATATTTGATATTTGAACTTATGTTTTCCAGGGGCAGATTCTCCATTAGGGCTCAGTGGCTGCACCCCACTGAAATTCCTACACATTCCTGCACAATTATTAAATAATCTATGTATTTAAGTCTGGGCTGTCAATCTCAGCATGCCTGCCACGCCTCACTCTGAAGCAGGAGGCGGAAGCCAGGCAATAAATCAACTTTCTGAACTATGATGCACAAGATGGGCTCACTGTTCTAAAACCCTTCTTTGCCATTGCAGTTTTGGTGGTACCCACTGTAGGCCAGTGATGCTTTCAGCATCACAGTTTCCGGTGTTGGAGTCTCTGTCACTCCATGAGGGCAGGCGTCTGTCACTCACAGGCATAGATCCCACCCTTCTCCATTCATCACACGGTAGGACTGGATGTAAGCATGTGTGATTTGGTGCCCTGGTCTCGGTAATAGTAAGTGTTATAATGCTAATCTTGTTATGGATACTGTGCTAAGACCCCTGGTCAGGCTAAACTCCCCCACTGTGAAACCCTGGGACCAGACTGCATGTCACTGACCCCTTTAAAAGTAGGTCTGCTGTATTTGTTCCCCTGTGATATTAATCCAAAAGACAAGCAGGGTTTTGCTCCCTTGCAAAATTGATCCAAATATTTGAGTCAAGCAAGACAATGCATGTCAGCGATTTAGTTTCTCTCTTATTTCACTTGTTTTACTCAAATTTGCATTCACCAAGAGTGTTAGCTATTTTATCATGTTGTGTTTCTGTATTTTTGTCCCTGCATTTTATTACTCTTGCATAGTGCATACTTTGAGTTGAGTCATCTAACTCAACTCAAAGTATGCATTATGCAAGAGTAATAAAATGCAGGGACCAAAATTTAGTTTATGAGGGGTTTTAATCGAGAGATGTGCTGCTGAGGCTGAAGCCAAAACAAAGTACCTGTCAGTGGGTGACCTCTCTGCAGAACACAAAGAACAATGGTCATGTATTCCATTTGCAACTGAAAGTATGTGGAAATGTATGTGAAGAGGGTACACAGATGTCAAAATATTAACAAGGAAAAAGCACAAGGAAATACATTGCTTAAATGTGAGTGAGTACAGTGTGTTTGGAAGTGGTGAAATGTTCCACAGGCCCCAATAGAGTTTATTTCACAAACTCACAATTTCAGAATTGAAACATTTCCAATGTTAATTATTTATAACAAATCATTGTTGTTACTCATTTATCCTAAACAGCTAACAACCATTGACAAATCCAGTCATGCTGACAGGTTTTAGGTGTATGTCAGGTGTTGGGTTATATATCTGGATGCAATTACATCTCAGAAATAATCCAAAATACTGGTCAGATGGCACACTATGGGATCACAGAAATTTGTTTTACATGTTCCCTTTTACAGACCTCTTACTTGTTAGATCCTACTTAAAGACCTGTATGCACATGTTTCTATATGACTGATTGCAGCCAGAAGCTGTGGATGCTTTCCAAAGTCTTGTTAGAGCATTTTCTTTTAAAGTTAATGCCACTTGCTGTGCAAGACACTGGGCAAGCACACACTCTAAAGGGCTGAAGGAGTCACGCTGTACAATTTGCTCATTACAGTAACTGTTGAACATATTAATGCAGTAATACTTATAGCAGTGTTAATGTGTTTAATATTTAAAGACTATATATTACCATTGCTTTATAATCCCTGCTGTATCACTGAATTCATTTGCTGTAAAATGCATCATTTGCCAATCTTTTTTCATCCAGGAGGAGGATCCACCCATGACCCCATGTTTATCCATTAAGCTTGCTGGTCACTCGCTACATAAAAGTCATACCCAACTTTTACTTTCCACTGCTTTCAAATGTCACCAGCTGCCACTGAATTTTTCATCATAAACCTACTCTTGTCAGTTTGCTTTGTAACAGAGCAGTTAATGGGCTTGTTGTGAGAAATGGCCATTTTTCAATATCATTAACATTTAAGAGATAAATATTGATTGTGCAAAAATGTTGTTCCTTTTGGAGAACTGACTGAACAAAAAATAAGTGGAATCTGTTGTCCCTTTTAGGAGTATCAATCTTCAGCTGAAGACGCAGATCAGCTGACATTGCTCACTGTCCCCTGATTCACTCTGCAGATACTGACCATCTAATGTCTCCCCAGAGAAGGTTGGGGAAATGGGCAATGCGGAGATAAAACAAAGGAAAGTTTGCTGTTGGAGGTTGGTGTCAGTTAATCAAGGGGTATAATAGCATCTCCTTTCAGAAAGGCCTAGTTACTCGCTGTTAGGTAGAGTAGGGAGTAAGCTAAATAAGTTTGAGAAATATGTAGAGGTCAGAAAACACATGCTTTTCTGGTGTAGTTTTATACAAGACCTCAGCTCCAGTAAAGCTTGCAAGCTTATCTGAATTCCAGGTGTATGATATGTTCATGAGACCAGACATAGCTCTGAATACCACCTTTGCTCCCAAGGATGGCCAGGCAACATAGACCAAAGATCAAATGGTCAAACTCCAAACACAAGTTCACACAAACATTAAGGGTCGCTTAAGTCAGAATGAAAAGTAATATGTGAGGGAGTTTAGGGAGGGGAAAAACAACAAAGAAGATGGACAAAAAGGCATGTCAACAAAATGTAGCAGCCAGAGAGACAATGCAACTATGAGTTGTTTCCAGGCAAGCAGCTTTGGTTGCAACGCTGTTAAATAAGCTTCTGGCTCTATCAACCTGGTGCTGCAACCTCGAAGCTCTCACCCCCATGGTGATTAGTGATCTAGTTTCTAGACTTTCTTGATTTTCACAGTTTTGCAAAGCTTCCTTTCCCTTCCATATTGGAGTTTGGTGATTCTGAAACGTATATGCGTGTCACACCTTCAGTACTTAATCACTTTCCTCTGTGTTCTAATACTAATCTCCTGGCAAGGAGTTATGAGTGACAGATGTATTCCAGCTGCCATTCTCAGAGATGTCGGCTCGTGGTGCAATGCTCAATAGTGCAATTTTTATAAACACCACTTATCCCAAGTTTCATTCTTTGACCTAAAAATGCCTTATTCGGTCTAAAAGAAGATATATCTTCGGGGCCAATAGGTCTTGCTGGGCGTTCCTTAGAGGTCTCAATACTGACGTATGTAGACTGAGGTTGAGTAGGTTATCCAGTCACAGATTCACCTTTGCATTCTAATACTTTTAGTTTTCTTTTATCCATATTTAATTAACAAAGTCGGGATGACTCATTCATCCTACTTTACATCGGATAACACAGCAGGGCAGCAGGATAACAACTCTTCTACAAGGTGTGGTAGAAGCATCTGTGCGGGGAAGAGAACATTAAAATAAAATATTGATTTATTCCTTGTGCACATACAAAAACAAACCCACAACAGTACATTCATAGGCAAAGGAAATAAGAAACACAGAGAGAAAATATGCAAATTCCTTTTAGCTACAAAGCATAACCACTAACTCACCCATACCACCTTCCCCCGCTCAGTTTGAGGTCCAGTTCTTTTCCCTGCTTTAAGTGCTCATCTAAATCAAAGTGAAAACGTACATAAAATAACAGACAGTTTTACCCACTAAAGTTCAATATTTCAGACCCTGGGTTTATAATTATGTCCAGTGACGCAGTTAATTTTTCTCCCAACTACATGGTTGAAAGTGAGTTGGTCCAAGGCTATGCCCCAGTATCTGATAATAATTGGGGACATAAGAGTCGATGCAGAAGTTTGTAACAATAATGATTCCGTGCAGTCTGGACACAGGCAGATTGCTGTAGGAAGTTTGATAATGACACAATTTTGTTGTGTCTGTGAGAAATGGGAACTTGTATAGTAACTAATCATGAATCCGATGCAGTCTGGGGGACATATTGGTGCACGTCAACGCTATGAGTCTGATGTTGCCTAGGAAACATGAGATCAATAGCAGGAACATTCATTGTTCCGGATAATGTCTACTGACAAGTGAGCTGGAACATGCCATGATCTGGATGCTCTCATGAGGACCTGCGTGTTTGTTTACAGTAGTTTTGCAGTGTTACGAGGTATCGGGATGTATTTGAAGTAATTTATCCTCACTAAAATGCTTGCAACGTGTGCCTTATAATGGCGATTGTTCAAAAGAAAAAAATCTGGGGTGGGAATTTACCCTAGTCCCTACAGAGTGTCAGAGTGTGAAATGTAGGTAGTAATATTTCAAGAGATATTGTTTATGGGTGTATTGCACAGCAGTAACGTTGCCTGGTGTCTTCATGTCAGACAGAACGCACTATTCCAAACTTGGGCCTTTTCTTTTACAATCATTCTTTTTAGGGCTCGTAGTTCAATTGGCTCAACTAAAGTGAACCAGGTCACACAGTTATTCTTGGAACAGAGCACTGGGTCCTTGCTGACATGAAGTCATCTGGCAACCTTAGACACCTGCCAACCTTGGAATCAACCAAGCAGTGTGATTAGTTCCTAGCGCTAGATGGTAGGAAAGGCAGCGCAGTCACAACAGGCCTGGGGTGGGGTGATTCAGAGACAGCCTTACAGTATGCCCCAGGCCAGGTGTTTTGCACTTCAAAATTGGGTGTTTTGCACTTCAAAATTGTTAGAAATGGGGTCTCTAGTTGGCAGAGGTATACACCCTGGTCCAAGTAGGGCCCACAATCCTAGTCAGCATAAGTCACACACAATCCAAATGATCCTGTGCCCACCCTCTGGTAGCTTGGCACTGAGCAGTCAGGCTTTACTTAGAAGGCAATGTGTAAAGTATTTGTGCAATAAATCATACAGTAACACTGTGAAAACACCACAAAAAGATACCACACAGGTTTAGAAAAATAGAGAATATTTATCTGAATAAAATACTGTTGAAACAATGAAAAGCCAATGTACACAAGCAAAGTTATGAATGTTTAAAGATTATATTCAACTAAATCACCTAGAAAACATAGTAGCTCCAACTGGGGCTATCATGGCGTCGTTGACGGAGTCATTCCCAACAATCGAACAACACGGACCCCCAGGTAGAGTACCTTTGGAAAATGAAGAACAAGGCCGTCGCATGGACTTAGGAAAGAGGCGTCGGTGGAGTCGGTGCAGTGTCAGTCCCTTAGGGCGTACGAGGAGAGAGGCGTTGGTTCCATGCTGTGAAGCAGGTTCTGCGTTAGCTCTGTACGGATTCGGAGGGAGATGATGCGTCGTCGTCCGCGATGCGTGGATTACTTGTGACCCGACAGGGTCGCTAGTTCTGGTCCATCAGGACATGATGTGTCGACTTTACAATGTTGCGATGACCCTGGGTGACGTCAGCTGAGCTGTGGAGATGTCGGACTTGCGTTGCAGGCCGGAGTCGTGCAACAAGGTTCACAGAGCTGGAGCAGGCTGTGATGTCACTGGCGTAGCTGAAGTCGTTCCGTAGTCGCTGAATTTGGTGTACTAGTAAAAAGCTAGCAGTGGAGGTCTTTGCAGGCCCTGAGACCCCAGAACAGGAGGCAAGCTCAATCCAAGCCCTTGGAGAGCTCTTTGCGGGGGAAGGCAGAGTCCTTCCAGCAAAGTCAGAGGCCAGCAGGGCAGCAGGGCAACAGCAGAGCAGCAGTCCTTTGCAGCAAAGCAGTCCAGAGAGTCCTTTGGGCAGCCAGGCAGGTCTTCTGACAGAGTTCACATGCAGGTCCAAAAGTGTCTGAGTTGGGGGGGGCAGAGACTCAGTTTATATACCCAAAAATGCCTTAAAATTGGGGGAGACTTTAAAGAGTGGTTTTGAAGTGCACAAGTTCCCCTTTCAGTACAGTCCAGGGTCCCAGTAGGGTGTTTGGCAGTCCATTGTGTGAGGGCAGGCCATTACCCTTTGAAATGTAAGTGTCAGGCCTCCACCTTTCCAGCCCAGGAAGACACATTCAATATGCAGATGAGTGCAGTTGTGACTGAGTGTCCTGTGTTTTGGTTGTCTGGGTGAAATGCACAAGGGTGCTGTCAACCAGCCCAGACGTTGATTGGAGATAGGCTGTAAGGCACAGATGGTTTTTAAGTGCAGAGAAATGCTCACTTTAGAAAAGTGACATTTCGTAAATAGTAATATAAAATCCAACCTCAGCAATAAACAGGATTTTCTATAACCATTCTAGCCATACTAAATATGATCTGGTTACCCCTTTCAGATCAGAATCTACCACTCAAAAAGTATATGAGGGCAGTCCTAATGGTAGCCTATGAAAGGAGCAGGCCTCTCAGTAGTGGGAAACAAATTTAGGAGTTTTCACTACCAGTACATAAAACACATATATGTACATGTCCTGCCTTTTACCTACATAGACCCCTGCCCTATGGGTTACCTAGGGCCTACGTTAGGGGTGACTTATATGTAGAAAAAGGGGAGTTTAATGCTCAGCAAATACTTTTCAATACCAAGTTGAAGTGGCAGTGAAACTGCACACGCAAGCCTTGCAATGGCAGGCCTGAGACATGGTTATGGGGCTACTTATGTGGGTGGCATAATCAGTAAGGCCCACTAATTGCTTTTAATTTACAGGGCCTCAGCACATGTAGTGCACTTTACTAGGGACTTTACTAGAAACCTATAAGTAAACCAAATATGCCAATTGTGAGTGAACCAATGTTATCATGTTTAAGGGAGAGAGCATATGCACTTTAGCACCGGTTAGCAGAGGTAAAGTGCGCAGAGTCATAAAACCAGCACAAACAGTGTCAGAAAAGTGGAGGGAGGCAGGCAAAAAGGTGGGGGATGACCACCCTAAGGCTGTCAGGTCTAACATGCGTACCCCCCTGCTGAGAGCTACCAAACCCTCTCGGAGCTCTCATCACTAAGGTGGAACAATCTGGAGAGACCATCAGCATTGGCGTGGCCAGTCCCCGGGCGATGCTCCACTGAAAAGTCCATCCCCTGAAGGGAAATGGACCACCACAAGAGTTTAGGATTTTCAACCCTCATATGCATGAGCAATTTGAGGGGCCTGTGTTCTGTCTGAACCCGGACCTGAGTTCCAAACAAGTATGGCCTCCGCTTCTTCAGTGCCAGACCACAGCAAATGCTTCTCTTTCAATGGCACTCCACCTCTGTCCCCGTGTTAATAAACTTCTGCTAATAAAGGCTACTGGTTGGTCTAGGCCATCCTCATTCAGCTGTGCTAGAACCGCCCCTATGCAATTCTCTGAAGCATCTGTCTGCATGATGAACTCCTTGGAGTAGTCAGGGGCCCTGAGCATGGGTGCTGTGCACATGGCTTCCTTAAGGGAGTCAAAGATTTTCTGACAAGCCTCTGTGCAATTCACCAACCTGGGTTGCTTTTTGGAAGTTTGTTCTGGTAAGGGGGCCTTTATGGTGCCATAACCTTTAGCAAACCTACGATAATATGCAGTGAGGCCCAGAAAGGCTCTCACTTCTGTTTGGGTTCTAGGTGGTTGCCAGGCTGTGATTGTCTCAATCTTGGCCTGGAGGGACTGCACCTTGCACCTGCACCTTGCCACCACCTACTCGAGGGGGGTCCTTGCCCACTGCTTGGTCCGGGGGACTGCAAAGCCACAGCCTCACAAGTCTCTCAAGTGGGTGGGTTGCCCACTGCTTGGTCCTGGTGACTGCAAAGCCACAGCCTCTCAAGTCTCTCAAGTGGGTGGGTTGCCCACTGCTTGGTCCTGGGGAGTGCAAAGCCACAGTCTCTCAAGTCTCTAAAGTGGGTGGTTTGCCCACTGCTTGGTCCTGGGGAGTGCAAAGCCACAATCTCTCAAGTGGGTGGTTTGCCCACTGGTTCTGGAGGGGGATTTGTGCCCAGTGTGCTTCATCCTGCCAAGGATTGGGTGGGTGGATGCATATCTCCATAGGTTCTGGAGGGGGCTTTATACCCAGTCTGCTTTATCCTGCCAAGGATTGGGTGAGTGGATGCCTTTCTCCACTGGTTCTGGAGGGGGCTTTGTACCCAGTCTGCTTCATCCTGCCAAGGACTGGGTGAGTGGATGCCTTTCTCCACTGGTTCTGGAGGTGGCTTTGTGCCCAGTGTGCTTCATCCTGCCAATGAGGGGTGAGTGGATGCATATCTACACTGGTTCTGGAGAGGGCTTTGTGCCCAATGTGCTTCCTCCTGGCAAGGAGGGGGTGAGAGGATGCCTTTCTCCACTGGTTCTGGAGGGGGCTTTGTGCCCAGTCTGCTTCATCCGGCCAAGGAGGGGGTGAGTGGATGCCTTTCTCCACTGTTTCTGGAGGGGGCTTTGTGCCCAGTGTGCTTCTTCCTGGCAAGGAGGGGGTGAGTGGATGCCTATCTCTACTGGTTCTGGAGGGGGCTTTGTGCCCAGTCTGCTTCATCCTGCCAAGGATTGGGTGAGTGGATGCCTTTCTCCACTGGTTCTGGATTTGGGTTTGTGCCCAGTGTGCTTCATCCTGCCAAGGAGGGGGTGAGTGGATGCATATCTCCACTGATTCTGGAGGGGGCATTGTGCCCAGTGAAGAAATACTTAGGGTGTGGCAGTTCAAATTCCCTCATCTGGGTGTCTGAGGCACGAGATTTGCACGGAACAGGTGACATGAGAGTCCTTGGAGGCAGGGCTAGATTCCATCCTGTGGCGGCTAGGCTGCAAACTGGTGGTAGAGCTGGTGCTGGTGCTACCAGTGGTGGTGGGAAGCTCCAGCCCTTCTCCTGCAGCCTCGGAGGGCTGCCCACCAGGGCTGTCGCTGCTGGTAGTGGCCCTACTGTCAGCGGGGCAGGTGGCGATGCTTGCGGTGGTGCTGGCGGCAGTGCATATGGTGGTGCTGGCAATGGGGCCGGTGCTGCCAGTGGTGGAGGGAGGCTCTAACCCTTCTCCTGCGGCCTCGGACGGCTGCCCACTGGGGCTGCTGCTGCTGCCAGTCGTGGTGCTAGAAGCGGTGCAGGTGGCGGTGCTTGCGGCGGGGCTACTGGTGGTGCTGGGTGCAGTGCAGGTGGCAGGACGGGCAGTTGTGCTGGTAGCCACCAGGCCTTCACCTGCGGCCTCTGACGACTGAAGTGCCTTGCCTGGTGTTTTCTGCCCTTTCCTCACCTTGGCAGATGGTGGTGTGACCTTGGCTCTAGCAGCTGGAGTTTTTGAGGAGGCCTTGCTGGGTGGTTCGTGCTCCTTGCCCTTTCTGCATGCTGGCCTCTTCTTCACCTTGGCAGGTGGTGGAATGCTTTTGTCCTTTGCAGGGGTTGGTGGCACACTGGCTGGGCTGACGGGTGCCCCCTTTGAGCCTCTGTGAGTTGCAGGTACCACAGCGGACGGCGACTTGGTGGCTGAGGTGCTGGCCTGGGTTCTGGACACCCTGGCCTGAGGAGAATGACAGGGAGGAGTAGGGAAGAGGTCAATGTTTGGCAGGAAAAGCTTCTTAGACACACTGGGGCGGGAAGAGGGAGAGGGTTAGGGAGTGGAGGAAGAGGGAGTGGTTGTAGGAGGGGTCTGTCTGCTGAGTTTGGGTGCAGGTGCATGGGCTGGACGCTGTTGGGAGGTGGATGGCTGGTGGGTGGGTGCTTGCGTTTGTGTCCTTTGGAAGGAGGGTTCACAGGCACACTGGGAGAGTCTCAGGGGACGTGTGCATGGTTGTGGGGGTGGTGACTGCCCGTGAAGGGTGTGTTCTGATGGGCGTGCTGGTGATGGAGGTAGTGGATGAGGATGTAGTGCATGCAGGTGAGAGTGGAGATGCTACTGGGAGGGAGGTGGACAAAGAGGAGGAGGGGGACACAGTGGAGGCAGTGGATGTTGGTGTGTCTGCATGGGTATGGTGCTTGTGTGAGTGCCTGTGAGATGAAGTGTGGTGCTTATGTTTGCCTGAGCCACTTTTGTGTGTTGATTTGGCGAATGCTGGTCTGAAGGTGTGCTAGGCATAGGCTGGGGTTGAGCAGATTGGGACTGGGTAGAGAAAGTTGGAGGGGGGAGGCTAGAGACAGGGACAATGGCTGCCATCAGTGCGGAGGCCAGAGTCTGAAATGCTCTCTGTTGGGCGGCCACGCCAGAGTTAATGCCCTCCAGGTATGCATTTTTTTGTTGCAAATGCCTCTCGACACCCTGGATGGCATTCAGTATGGTTGACTGCCCAACAGTGAGGGATCTCAGGAGGTCAATAGCCTCCTCACTGAGGGCAGCAGGGCTGACTGGGGCAGGGCCTGAGGTGCCTCGGGCGAAGGAGATGCCCATCCTCCTGGGTGAGCGGGCACGGGAAACACACTGAGGGGCTGCTGGGAGGCCGGTGCTGGTAGGAGGGGTGGTGGCTGTTGTTGGGGTGGGCACAGAGGTGTCCACCACTGCCAGGGAGCTTCCATCGGAGGAGGAGTCGTTGTCTGTGGTCTCCCCTCCTGACCCCGTCGTGGTGCTCCCCTCGCCCTCCGTCCCACTGGCGCCCTCACCCTTGGTGGATTTGGCCTTCACACAACACACAGGGAGCAGCCCTATGCACTAGGCCATGCACTACTAGTTACTAAGATAGTCACCACCCCATGGGGTACAATGCCGAGCGCCAGTAGTTGCACACCTGAAACCCACATGACTCTTCCCAGTAGTAGATGCCCACTAACACTATTGGGGTCGAGTGGTTCTGAGCCTGCCCAACAAGGGACTTGCACTGCTATCTTCGCCCTGCCCTAGGGCACCCATAGCCCACATCCCCCACCCAGGTAACTGTTAACACGCGCAAAGTCTGGATTCAGAATCTGTACTCACCCCCTCGTGGCTGCTGTGATGCCCTCAAGCGCCCATCCAACTCCGGATAGGCCACCTCTAGGATGCGGAACATTAGGGGGGTCATAGTGCGATGGTCACCCCTTCCTCGTTGGGAGGCCAGCCCCAGCTGGGCCTCCGCCATCTTCTTTGCCCAGCGGCGCAGGTCCTCTCACCTTTTGCGGCAGTGGGTGCTCTGCCTGTCAAACACCCCCAGGGTCCGCACCTCCTTGGCGATGGCACACCAAATACCCTTTTTTTGATGGGTGCTGACCTGCATGGAAAAAACTGCAGAAAAGGGAATTAGTCAACTGTCTGGACCGTCAGACTCATGGCCCACCAGAGCCCTCCCATCCCCTGATGCACATGCATTGACCACCTTACATGCTGCACTCTGGCCAGGGGCCCTCTGCCACCCCCCCAACATGTCGCTTACACACACAGCACCCCATACATTCGTGGTCCGTGCATCATGCTCACAGTGTACTCACCTGTTTGTCTGGAGGACCGTAGAGTAACGTGTACTGGGGTAGGACCCCGTCCACCAGTTTCTCCAACCCCTCCGCAGTGAAGGCAGGGGCCCTTTCCCCAGACACATGAGCCATTGTCGCTTCCAGACACAGTTCACAGCAGCACTTGCAGTGTAGCTCCTCTCCTATTGAAGGTCAGGGCAAGTGAGTGAACAGAGAGAAAATGGTGGTGATGTCCGCGGCGGTGTGTACCGTCACCGCCGGCGTACATTGCCATTGGCTCCTGGAACCCATAGGGCCCACTGATAAACAATGTGAAGTTGCGTGGCGGTCATCGACCGCCTACCGCGATGGCGCACAACGCCAGCGGAATTACCTCATTTTCACTTGTCCCTCCTCACAGGTCAGGCAGCTGCCATTTCAGGGGGGCAAAGGCCATGGCACCTACCTGCGTCACAGCAGACACTGTCACAGAAACTGATTGTCGGATTCACATACTGGTTCTGTAAAGGAAGAAATTCATCATTCGTGCAATAGATCTGTGAATATGACCGTCTGCTTACCGTTTTCTTCTATAGGCTTCAACCGCTGAGGCTGAATATGAGATGGCGGCATCCTCAGGTGTACAGACCCCTGGTGGACCTTGCGACAATGGAGGACAGACACATTATCGTAACCTACAGACTTGATCGGGCCACAATCCAAGAACTGTGTGCCCAATTGGAGCCAGACCTGATGTCTGCTATCCGCCAGCCCACAGGTATCCCCCATCTAGTGCAGGTCCTGTCAGTGCTCCATTTCCTGGCAAGTGGTTTCTTTCAAACAACAGTGGCCATGGCATCAGGGATGTCACAGCCTATGTTCTCCAACGTGTTGACCTGAGTGTTGTCTGCCCTGCTGAAACACAGGCACAGCTACATCATATTCACCCAGGTGGAGGATTAGGCCACAGTGAAAGCTGACTTTTATGCCCTGGGACATATCCCCAACGTCATCGGTACCATTGATGGTACACATGTGCCATTTGTTCCCCCCCCCAGAGAAATTAACAAATGTTCAGGAATAGAAAAAACTCACACTCTATGAATGTCCAGATGGTGTGTTTGCGGACCACTACATCTCCCGTGTGAATGCCAAATACCCTGGCTCTGTGTATGACACCTTTATCTTGAGGAACAGCAGCATCCCATCTGTGATAGTCCAACTCCAGAGGCACTGGGTGTGGCTAATAGGTGAGCCCAAGGTCCCCACACAGTATAAGTTGGTGTCTGGGTATGGGGTTGTCCCTAAGGATTGGTATGTGTCTAACAGTTGTCCCTTGATATTTGCAGGTGACTCTGGTTACCGAAGCCTCTCATGGCTACTGACCCCAGTGAGGAATGCCAGGACAAGTGCAGAGGAACGTTACAATGAGGCACATGGGCGTACTAGGAGGATTATTGAAAGGACCTTCGGCCTCCTGAAGGCCAGGTTCTGGTGCCTCCATCTGACAGGTGGGTCACTGTACTACTCACCCAAGAAGGTGTGCCAGATCATCATTGCATGTTTCATGTTGCACAACCTGGTCTTGAGATGCCAGGTGCCTTTTCTGCAGGAGGATGAGCCTGGAGATGAGCGTGTGGCAGCGGTGGAGCCTGTGGACAGTGAGGAAGAGGAGGCAGAGGAAGAAGATGTTGACAACAGAATCAACACAATACAGCAGTACGTCCAGTGACACACAGGTAAGACACTGTAACTTAACTTAACTTATCAGTTATCTGTTGGACATTGTACATGGTAGCCTGATTTCCCTATGTCTATGGCCACTTACTGTACCCTTTGGCATCTCTATTTTCAGATCTCTGTGGCCCACTCTGGCTCCTGCTATGTGTTCAGCTGCCCACCAAAGGTCATTTCAAAGTATATTGGACTGTACATTTGACTTGCAATGCTTTGATTATGTAGAACTAATACATATTTGAATCATTTGACAGACTCCAGATTAGTATTTGTTCCAAAGGTGTTTATTTACATGCTCATAAGTAGAGGGGGTTGTGCAATGGGCTGGGCTAATGGTGGAGGAAAGTCCAGGGTAGAGTCCAGTCTCTTAGTATCAGAGGTGGATTGTCCAATGGGGCATAGGAAGAGGAGCAATGGCAGTTCAAGGTGGACAGGGTGACAGAGTGGGACAGAAGGGTGACAATCAGGAGATTCTTATTTCCTGAGGGGGTCTTGGCAATGTTCTCTGGCTTCTGCCTGGACCGCAGGGACCATTTGCGGGGTGGTTTCCTTCTGCAGGGGGTGGGGTGCTGGTGGTCTGTTGTTCCTGTGGCAGGGCCTCCTGGCCACTAGCACCGGCAGAGGTGGAAGGCTGTTCATCAGTTTGGCTAGTGTCAGGGGCCTGTTGGTGTGCCACTGCCTCCCTCATGGTGTTGGCCATGTTGCCCAGCACCCCTGCAATGGTGACCAGGATGGTGTAGATGTGTTTGAGGTCCTCCCTGATCCCCAGGTACTGTCCCTCCTGCAGCCGCTGGGTCACCTGCAACTTGGCCAGTATCTGGCCAATCGTCTCCTGGGAATGGTGGTATGCTCCCAGGATGTTGGCGAGTGCCTCCTGGAGAGTGGGTTCCCTGGGCCTGTCCTCCCCCTGCCGCACAGCAGTCCTCCCAGCTTCCCTGTTGTCCTGTGCCTCTGTCCCCTGAACCACGTGCCCACTGCCACTGACCCCAGGTCCCTGATCGTCCTGTGTTTGTGGGGTTGCTTGGGGTCCCTGTAGTGGTGGACACACTGCTGATTGACGTGTCCTGGGGACAGTGGCATGGGCCCGCTGGGTGGGTGCTGTGCTGGTGTTTCCTGAGGGGGGAGGCTCTGTGGTGGGTTGGGACTGTGGCAGGGAACTGACTGTCCATATGTCCCGGATGGGCCAGGTTGGTCACAATGATCCAGGCGTGCAGAGCTGCTGTCATCACTGTGGGCCTCTTCAGAGGGGGGACTGGATGTAGCTGGCACTTCCTGTTTGGTGACGTTGAGTATGGGTCCTGTGGGGATGCAAATGCAGTGTTAGTGTATCTGCGTGTGCCATCTTGTGCATGGGTGTGTTTCCCTGTATGACTGTGATTTCCCTGTCAGCCTGGCCTTGTGTGAGTGGTGATTTTCGTGGGCTGGATGAGTCTCTCTACTGGGCATGCTGTGGTGATGGGTGTCCATGCAGGTCTTGACATCCATGTTGGGTTTTAGTTTACCCATCTTATGAGATCTAGAGGATCACAAGAATACAGCTGTTTAGTTTGATCTTTTTCATAATGATCTTGAAACTTTCAGTGTTGTATCTATAGAGTGTTATGTGCTTAAACCCACTGTTGCATTGAGATTATGGCATTTGTATAGTCATATATTGGCTATTTACTAAATTTTTCCATAATGATGAAGTTGCTAAGTTCATTGGGTGCTTGCACTAGATTGGTCGTATAATGAGCAATAGGCCATAATTATTCTTAGCTGTCCCCCGTTTTGTAATCACAATCTGTCTTGGGGTTGCCATACATTTCCCTGGGATTTATGTGGGACGATAAAGATTGTTGCTGTAGTGGGAGCATTGTAGTCTGCCATGTGGTGTGGACACAATCTCCCCCCCTCGTTCCCGTGTTTTTATTGATTCGCTTTTTAATTGAATTTTGTGACATGTTAAAACGCGCTGTCAATATTAGGCGGCGGACGTAAGTGGAACAATTGTGATCCCCCTGTCTCGCCAAATGGAAGGCAGAAAGTGCTTCGGGCGCGATGTTTGTTTTGGATTGAGATTGTAAGAGTGGATATTACAGACTGGACACGGAGTACGAATAAGTATGTTTACTCAGCGGTGTTTGTCACCGCGTTGTTCATTTGTAGCGGCGGACCAGAGTGGAACGACTTCATTCTTTCCACACCTGTTCGGTATATAAAACAAAGGAAGCTATTATTTTTTTTGTGGCGGACCGAAGTGGAACAACTCTATTTTTTCCACACCTGCTCGTGAGAAGAAATGAAGGAAGCTATAAAAGCGCGGTGCTCGCGTTACCGCTTGTATTGCTAGAATTAACAGCCGGATAAGAAGTGAAGCGAACGGCTATTGCATTTAAGAGGTATGAAGTACTCTTGCTGAAAGGTCACTGAATGGAGTATTTATGATAAGTCTTTGGATTATTTCTATGAGAATAATAGAAATTGATTAATTTATTTAATGTATTGAGACATGGGTGTTCTAATAAGAATTGTCTTGAGAGCTGATAGTTAGTTTTTGTATAAATGGGTTGGTTGTTAGGTAAGTAGTTTTTTATGTATGTTTGTTGTTTCTTTAAGGATTAATTTCAAAAAGATTTGGTGAGATTAGGAAGAAGGGAGAATTTCTCCAGTTAACTGGGGTAAGAGACTCGTGATAATTGACTTCTATAGGTAAAGTTATTGACTAGTATTAATGATGTTTTTTTGTAATAGTGGTAGTGTTTGTATGTTGTAGATAAAAGGCGATGTGAAGTTCAACTGAAGAGGATTGTGATTATGAGAATGGATTTACAAGAAGTGTGAGTATTGGTGTATATAACTCTGTAGCAGCATTATGTTATTTAGAAGATTAGTATATTTAGATTAATTATCTTTTTTTGAATAATTTGTAGTGGTCCCCTATTGTTTTAGTCCTGATGAAGACCCGTATGTGAGCCCGGAATTAGCCCGAGAGCGAGAGGGGTCGAAACATCGACGATGATGCTTGAGCCTGGATGTGTTTTCGTTTTTTTGAGATAAAAGAAGGACTCTAATGGGGATTTAATACTCTTGCAATTATATTAAAGATTCAATGCGCTAAAAGTTGTACCAACAGGCTATCCTACAAATTTTTATTTTATTGGTTAGGTGTGAGATTGATTTTTCTCTTTTTCTTCTTGACACGAGCACTTGTTCTTTTGGCACTTCTTCTGTCCTTATTATTTTTTGATAGGGGATTTTGGATGTGAATACGTAATTTAATTTTGTATGTAAATAAAATAAATGTATTTAAGTATTGTTTTATCATGCTGCTTGTTATTGTTAATGTTTATGTGTAGTGGGTCCAAGAGCGGGCATTATAGTCTTTTTATTAAAAACGTTTAGAAAGTCACATTTTTTTGCTTAACCATTCTGGGCCACTGCTTAGCTGCTGAATACACATTTGGGTCAGACGGACAGTTGGGCTGTTTGAGAACTCACTCTAGACAGTGGGCTGAGGTGTGTCCTGCATTTCCTGACAAGTCTTCTTAGGCTAGAGTGGGAGGAAGTAGCTGTCTTTTGCACTTGAAAGGGCTGTGCCTGTCCTCTCACAATACAGTCTCCAACCCCTTAGCATATGTCTGGGGCAGGGCAGGGAAGAGGCAGGGTCTTGTGCACTACAAAGACTTTCCTTTGAAGTTTGTCCACTTCAAAGGCAGAGCTGAGTATAGGTAGTGGACCCAAAACCCCACAATTTTATATTACTTCTGGATCCAGAGGAACCTCTGCCAAGGAGAAGAGCTTCATGCTTGAGGAGGAGCTGTCACTCTGCCTGTTGCTTTGTTGTGCTGGCCTGCTGCTGCTGCTTCTGCCTTAAGAGGAAAAGGACTGGACTTTGCTTTCTGAAATCCTGCTTGTGAAGTTTCTCCAAGAGCCTGTACTGAGCTTGCCCCCTGTTCTGAAGTTTCAGGGACATCAAAGACTTCGTCTGGCAGTGCCTGTCCTCTTCTGCTGAGCATCCTGACTTGCTAAGTGGTGTCAAATCCAGTCCCTGGGCCCTTAGAAGTGAAAACTGGTAACATGCGAGTGAAAATCCACGCACTGCTGTGTGCACGTTAGAAAAATCGACGCAGCACTTGTCTCACGGCTGAAAATTAGACACAGAGCCTGTTTCGTGGCTGGAGAATCGATTCAGTGCCTGTTCTCAATGCAGACCCTTTGCACAACACATCTGAATTATTCATGCATCGACCCTGGGCATCAAAATCTTCAACATCACTGCAATGACCCAAGGCTGCTTGTCCGGAAATCGATGCTTCCCTTCCCTGCGAGGAAAGAGTCGACGCATTACTTACCCAGCAGAGAAAGAATCGCTGCACTGCCTCACTCGCGAGCAAGGAATCAACACATTGCTTACTTTTCTAACGCACACTCGCCCGTGCAGCCTTATTTTTGATGTATATCAGGTAGTTTTTGCTCAAACAACGCATGATTTCTATGGTTTAAGACTATTATTCTTTAAAAATTGATATATCTTTTTGTGTATGTTGGATTTTGTGTTGTTTGTGTCTTATTTGATTTCGATAAATATTTACTGTTTTTCTAAACTGGTTTGATGTCCTTTTGTGGTGTTTTCACTATCTTACTGTGTGTGGTTGTCCAAATACTTTACACATTGCCTCTGAGATAAGTCTGGCTGCTTGTGCCAAGCTACCAAGGGGGTGAGCAGGGGTTATCTGAGCTATGTATCTCCCTTACCCTGACTTCTTGGGCAGGATGTATATCGACTGCCAACTAGAGAACCCATTTCTAACAGCAGTGATAAGCAAGGGATGAAACAGAGGAAACTTAAAGAGACGTTTATGTTGGCGCACACAAAGTTTGCCCAAAGAGTGTTTCAAAATCAGTAGTTTGTAGGAAATGGTGGTGCATCTCAGGATGTTAATGGATGGAGCAGAATGCAAGCATCTGGTTTTCAAGCAGGAATGCAGGGCATTCAAGGAGGGATGATGGTGTCTCAGGGAAAAGGTCCAAGTGCTCCGATTAATCTGAGTACTGGTGTTGATGTTGCAGCTCTGAAGAAGATGACACCTTGTCATCTTTGTAACAGGGTAGGGCATTGAAAGCAGGAGTGTAGGTTCAATCCTGTTAGAGTTAACAATAATCAAGTGCAGGGAGGAAATCAATTACAGATGCAGAATGCTCCTATACAACAGGTACAAGTCGTGATGCAAAATCAGGTTGAAATGGTTCTAGTTCCACATGCCCATATGGTTCAACAAAATGTTAACCACATGAAATTAAATCAGAATCAGTTACAAAACATGAATCAAAATGTTATGCAGATGCAAAATCAAAATGCAATCCAACATTTCCCCATGTTTAGTATAGAAGATTCAGACTCATTTACGTCACAATGATGGTGCCTAAGAGGGGAGGCAGATTGCATCCTTGGTGCAGTCTTAGAGGTAGACCAGTGTGGAACATTTGTGGAAGGTGAAGTAAATGGGCACCAAGTGTCATTGCTTATTGACACTGGAGCTACAGGTTCCACTGTGAGAACAGCGGAAGTACCAGACCTACCCCTCTCGGGAAAGAAGATCCAAGTTGTAGGAGCTGCTAACAGATAATTACAAATCCAATTTCAGAAGAAGTCCCTGTACAAATAGGATCATTTGAAGACAATCATCAGTTGTTTGTGATTTGAGTCCTGTAAACCTTCTAGGGAGAGATCTGCTGCACAAGTTAAATTGCACCATCTATTGTACATTTCATGGAGTTGAGTTTCAGGCTCATGAGGAGGACGTTGATTTTAAAATAGCTCAACAAGAAACTGTAGGAATCTACCCAATTATGACAGTAAAAGATTTTCCTCCAGATTTAAAAGAGACTGTAAATCTAGAAGTATGGGATTTCACTGGAAGAGATATTGGACTGATTAAAGGAATAGACTCAGTTAAAATACATGAAAAACCAGATAAAATGTTCCCAAGACCACCACCAAACCACATGACTCCTGAAGTGATAATAGGAATAACACCAATCATTGAAGACACGTTGAGGAAAGGGATCCTAAGGGAAACAATTAATTAGAAGTCCATTCAACTCACCAATTATGGGACTAAAAAAGCTCAATAGGAAATTTATAATTGCCCAGGATTTGAGAAAGGTGAATGAAATCATAATCCCATGGTGTCTTGTGGTACCGAATCCAGCCTTCATACTTTATCAAATTCCAGGTACAGCTGAATGGTTTATAGTAATTGACCTTTGCCAAGTTTTCTTATCAATTCCATTACACAAATGTAGGAAGATGGCTTTGTATGTAGTGTACCAGTGTAGGGGTACACCATGCAAAAAGTCCAGATGACCCTAATTGGTTTACAGGGGCTTACTTTAATAATACCAAGTGCTCTCTTTGTAGTAGTGTGCTCGAGCAGCTTAGGCTTCTCAGAGGGGAGTGTTTGGCATTTGTTGTACACATAGTCAATAAGACACACACTCGATGAGAGATGCGAGACCAATGTAGAAAAATTACATACATTTCTATATATATTAGACACCAAGATCATCAATATTGAGTAAGTACTTTAGACATTATTGATTTTTACAAGAAAGCAGTAAAATAGCAAAGCTCTCAGCTTTGAGGCATGAGCTTTGAATGTGGTAATGTTATCCAGTGGGAGAAACATACACTTGTATATTTGCAAACAATTGTAGTGGGTATCTTTTAGGACAGAAGGTGTTGGGGGGCCAAGGTCCCAAGGGCCACCAGCAGTTTGAATTCACCTGCCCTGGTGTGTCTGGTTGCAGAGGTGCTGGTTGCATTGGTAGCTTCGAGCGCTACAGTGGTGAAAGTTTAAAGGGACCAGTCAAAACACAGAAGGGGTCATTACAACATTGGCGGTATAAGGCGCTTACCGCCGTGCAGAAGACCGCCAATACACCGCCGCGGCCGCGGTAGACCGCCACAGCCATTATGACACACATCACGGAATCCGCCAAAATTCAGACACCCACACAATACCGCCACACCAAAGGTCAGCGAGAAACTGGCGGAAACACATCCTCCACCTCCACGCCAACAGAAACACACCCATGCCATTATGACCCACGAATCCACGCAGCGGTCTTTCAACCGCAGTATTATATTGGCGGTACACACCGCCGTGCTCAAAATACACACACATCTCCAAAACACCACCACATTGGACAATTCAAAATACACACACCTGACACACACACCACTCCCACACATCCAATACAATATAAAACACACACCCACATCACCCACAAACCCCTACGACCCAAAAATTCTGAGAGAAGGCCAGAGAGACAGCACAGAACAGACAACCCCATCACACAGAGGCACACAACACCATCATCGACGCAACATCCAAGCACAAAACACCACATAACACTACACTCACCACACTCATCAACACATACACCACCCCACACATCACCTACACCACCCATGTCACGCCAAAGACACCCCCGCTTCTCCGAGGAGGAGCTCAGGGTCATGGTGGAGGAAATCATCCGGGTAGAGCCACAGCTATTTGGCTCACAGGTACAGCACACATCCATAGCTAGGAAGATGGAGCTATGGCAAACAATAGTGGACAGGGTCAACGCTGTGGGACAGCACCCAAGAAATAGGGAGGACATCAGGAAGAGGTGGAACGACCTATGACGTTGGGGATATGTCCAAGGGCATAGAAGTCACCTTTCACTGTAGGCAAATCCTCCACCTGAGGGAATATGATGTATCTCCTTACGTGTTTCAGCAGGGCAGACAACAATCTGGACAACACGTTGGAAAACATAGGCTGGGACATCCCTGATGCCATGGCCACTGTTGTTTGAAATGACCCACTTGCAAGGAAATGGAGCACTGACAGCACCTGCACGTCAGGGGGGATTCCAGTCGGATGGCGGATTGGTGACATCAGGTCTGGCTCCAACTGGCTACATAGTTCTGGATTGTAGCACGGTCAAACCGGTAGGTCACGATTAAATGTCTCTCTTCCATTGTCAACAGGTCCACCAGCGGTCGGTATACCGGAGGATTCCGCCATCTTCTCATATGTCCCAGCTGACGGTGCCTAAGAAGGACAACAGCGAAGAAACAGTCACTATTCCTCCAGGTATGTACCCACAGTTACACACAAGACTACAGCAGACACAAAACCCTTCCTGTATGTGTGTTGAGTGTAGGCCTCAGTATGTGTGACGCAGTTGAAAATGAATCCATGTGGGCCCCTGAAATGGCGGCTGCCTGACATCTAAACTGGGACAATGGGATTGTGGGGTAACAGCGCTGGCATTACACACCATCGCGGTAGGCGGTCGTAGACCGCGGCGCAATGCTGCATTGGTTAACATTGGAGCCTATGGGTCCCAGGAGCCAATGAACAGGTGCGCCGGCGGTGATGATGCGCCCCGGACGTCACCGCCGCGGACGTCACCACCATTTTCTATCTGTTCAATCACTAGATACCTGACCTTCGACAGGAGAGGACCTACACTGCTAGTGCTGCTGTGACCTCGGTCTGGAAGCGACGATGGCTGCTGCGTCTGGGGAAAGGGCCCCTGCCTTCACTGCACAAGAGTTGGAGAAACTTGTGGATGGGGTCCTCCCCCAGTACATGCTACTCTACGGTCCTCCAGACCAACAGGTTAGTACACAGGGAGCACGTTGTAGGGGCTAGGCCTGGGTGGACAGGGCTGGGTGGAAGAGGGAAGGGGGCAGAAGTCATACTACAGTAAAGCATGGGAATAAATGGGCCACATGGTCAGAGTAGGGAGGGGGCCACTCACATTGATGGTGCAGTTGGTAATGACTGTTCCTCTTTCCTTGTACATGTCATGTAGGTCAGCGCCCACCAGAAAAGGGACATTTGGCGTGCCATCGCCAAGGAGGTCCGGACCCTGGGGGCCCACCAGAGACAGGGCACCCACTGCCGTAAGAGATGGGAGGACATTCGCCGCTGCAGCAAGAAGACGGCGGAGGCTCAGCTGGGGATGGCCTCCAAACGTGGGAGGGGTGCCCATCGTACCATGACCCCCCTGATGTTCCGGATCCCTGCGGTGGCCTACCCAGAGTTGGATGGGCGCTTAAGGACATCACAGCAGACACAAGGGGGTGAGTGCACTCTAATTCTGCGGACTTTGCGTGCAGTGGAGGTGTCTGGGTGGGGGAGGTGGGCTCTGGATGTCCCTAGGCCAGGGCGAGTTAGGTAGGCAAGGCCCCTCCGTAATGTAGGCCATGTGGCACTCTACCCCACCTCAGTAAATTATCAAGTTGAGGTATAGTTGCCCCTGTGGCATCCATGTGCGCAGATTTCCACCAATGCCATGTAGGCCATATCCCAGAAATTGCATGTGCAGAGGGCAGGAGCGCGTCGTTGTGCATGGGGCTGCTGCGTCTGTCTTGTCCGCCAACGGTAGCGGTATGCCATGCACTAAAACTCTTTGTTCTGTCTCCCCCCCTTTTCCTGCTCTCCCTGTCCTTTTGTACATTAGCATCAACAGGCGGAGGTACAGTGGCACCGGAGCACGAGGGAGCTGCATCCCACATGGCCATGGAGGGCCACACCACAGACTCTGAATACACCAGTGGGACGGAGGGCGAGGGGAGCTTCACGTCGGCCACCGGATCACCAACCAGCGACACAGACTCGTCCGCCGATGTGAGCACCCCTGTGGTGGCGGCACCACCTGTGCGCCCCACTTCTACAGGTACAGCCGCCACCCCCCTACCAGCACCGCCCTCCCAGCAACCCCTCAGTGTTCGCCCCGTGCCCGCTCACCCAGGAGGGTGGGCATCACCTTCGCCCCAAGCACCTCAGGCCCTCAGTGAGGAGGCCATTGACCTCCCCAGGTCACTCACGGGCAGTCTACCATTGTGAATGCCATCCAGGGTGTAGAAAGGGAGTTGCAACACGGTAATGCATTCCTGGAGGGCATTCATTCTGGTCAGGCTGTCCTTCAGCGAACCCTGCAATCTCTGGCCTCAGCACTGATGGCAGCAATTGTCCCTGTGTCCAGCCTCCCCCCTCCAACTTCCTCCACCCAGACCCAATCAGGGGAGCCCATCCCAAGCACATCTACAGACCAGCATGCACACAAGTCAACACCCAAAAGTAGCTCAGGCAAACATAGGCACCACACATCCCACAGGCACTCACACAAGCATCACACCCATACAGACACAGCAACATCCACTGTCTCCACTGTGTCCCCCTCCTCCTTTTCTCCCTCCTCCCTCCCAGTCTCGTCTACACACACACCTGCATGCACCACATCTACAGGCACTAGGACTCGCACCAGGACACCCAGCACCACACGCCGCTCACCTGCACTCACCACCTCCACTGCCATTTACACGTCCCCTGTGTCCTCTCCCAGTGTGTCTGTGACGCCCCCTCCCAAAGTACCCAAACGCCGGCAATCACTCACCCAACATCCCTCCACCTCACGACAGCCTCCAGTACCTGCACCTGCACCCAAAACAGCTAAAGTGACACCTCCTACAACCACCTCCTCTTCCTCCACTCCCAGACCCCCTCCAGGTACCCATCCCAGTGACGTCAGAAACTGTCCCTCTGTCAAATTGACCTTTTTACCCCCACCACCCCTCCAATTCATCAGTCCCGTCGTAGCGCCTCAGCCAAAAAGCCACCAGTACCAGTGGTGCGTGTTCCAGGTTTTTGGAGTGCACCGTCCACCAGGGCAGGCAGTAGGACCCGGAGCCAAGGCACTGGTAGCCCACCCCCTGTAAAGGCTTCGAAACTGGAGAGTGGACGACGGGACCGTGTCAAGACTCCTGGAGGGACAACAAGTGAAATGGGATCGAAGGCAATTGGTGAGTCAGCTGTAACTCCAAAAAAGGTGGGGAAGGTCCCGAGGAAGTCTGCCCAGCCTGTTGTGAGTGTCACGGCGGAGAAGTGCGCCATCATTTCCGGCGGTCCAGACACAACCGCCAGCACCGTCGTCAGTGGTCCAGAGCCCACCGCCAGAGTCAGTGCCCAGGAGGGCCCAAGTATCGTAATGGGTCCAGAGCCCACCGCCAGAGTCAGTGCCCAGGAGGGCCCAAGTATCGTAATGGGTCCAGAGCCCACCGCCAGAGTCAGTGCCCAGGAGGGCCCAAGTATCGTAACGGGTCCAGAGCCCACCGCCAGAGTCAGTGCCCAGGAGGGCCCAAGTATCGTCACTGGTCCTGAGACCACCACACAAGACACAGCCCAGGAGGACCCAAGTATCGTCACTGGTCCTGAGACCAGCGCACAAGACACAGCCCAGGAGGGCCCAAGTATCGTCACTGGTCCTGAGACCACCGCACAAGACACAGCCCAGGAGGGCCCAAGTATCAACACTGGTCCTGAGACCACCGCACAAGACACAGCCCAGGAGGGCCCAAGTATCGTCACTGATCCTGAGACCACCGCACAAGACACAGCCCAGGCGGGCCAGGATGCCACAGTCCCGCTGGGCAATGATGGAACGTCATGCCACACACCAATGTCCACTGTGGAAATCGTCATGCCACACATCAATGTCCAGTATGGAGATCGTCATGCCACACACCAATGTCCAGTGTGGAAATTGTCATGCCACACACCAATGTCCAGTATGGAGATCGTCATGCCACACACCAATGTCCAGTGTGGAAATCGTCATGCCACACACCAATGTCCAGTATGGAGGTTGTCATGCCACACACCAATGTACAGTGTGGAAATCGTCATGCCACACACCAATGTCCAGTATGGAGATCGTCATGCCACACACCAATGTCGGTATCAGGACCGCCATGGCAAAGCACCGCTGAACAGTCCAGAGACCGCCATGGCAAAGCACCGCTGAACAGTCCAGAGACCGCCATGGCAAAGCACCGCTGAACAGTCCAAGGACCGCCATGGCAAAGCACCGCTGAACAGGGCAAAGACCGCCATGGCAAAGCACCGCTGAACAGTCCAGAGACCGCCATGGCAAAGCACCGCTGAACAGTCCAGAGACCGCCATGGCAAAGCACCGCTGAACAGTCCAAGGACCGCCATGGCAAAGCACCGCTGAACAGTCCAAGGACCACCATGGTAAAGCACCGCTGAACAGGGCAAAGACCGCCATGGCAAAGCACCGCTGAACAGTCCAGAGACCGCCATGGCAAAGCACTGCTGAACAGTCCAAGGACCGCCATGGCAAAGCACTGCTGAACAGTCCAAGGACCGCCATGGCAAAGCACCGCTGAACAGGGCAAAGACCGCCATGGCAAAGCACCGCTGAACAGTCCAGAGACCGCCATGGCAAAGCACAGCTGAACAGTCCAAGGACCGCCATGGCAAAGCACCGCTGAACACTCCAGAGACCGCCATGGCAAAGCACCGCGGAACAGTCCAGAGACCGCCATGGCAAAGCACCGCTGAACAGTCCAGAGACCGCCATGGCAAAGCACCGCTGAACAGTCCAAGGACAGCCATGGTAAAGCACAGCTGAACAGGGCAAAGACCGCCATGGCGAAGCACCGCTGAACAGTCCAGAGACCGCCATGGCGAAGCACCGCTGAACAGTCCAGAGACTGCCATGGCAAAGCACCGCTGAACAGTCCAAGGACCGCCATGGCAAAGCACCGCTGAACACTCCAGAGACCGCCATGGCAAAGCACCGCTGAACAGTCCAGAGACCGCCATGGCAAAGCACCGCTGAACAGTCCAGAGACCGCCATGGCAAAGCACCGCTGAACAGTCCAAGGACCGCCATGGCAAAGCACCGCTGAACAGTCCAAGGACCGCCATGGTAAAGCACCGCTGAACAGGGCAAAGACCGCCATGGCAAAGCACCGCTGAACAGGGCAAAGACCGCCATGGCAAAGCACCGCTGAACAGTCCAGAGACCGCCATGGCAAAGCACAGCTGAACAGTCCAGAGACCGCCATGGCAAAGCACCGCTGAACAGTCCAAGGACCGCCATGGCAAAGCACCGCTGAACAGTCCAGAGACCACCATGGCAAAGCACAGCTGAACATGGCAAAGACCGCCATGGCAAAGCACCGCTGAACAGGGCAAAGACCGCCATGGCAAAGCACCGCTGAACAGGGCAAAGACCATCATGGCAAAGCACCGCTGAACAGGGCAAAGACCGCCATGGCAAAGCACCGCTGAACAGGGCAATGTACCGGGTAGGAATGAATGGCCCACCACATCAGGCATCCTTATCCCATGTGCAGCTGGGACAGTGACAGGACACTACCTTTCACGGGGAGACTCATCCAGTCTGGGCACCAGTCACCCCCCAGTACCAGTATGGACCTGCATCGACTTGAGAGACTGTGGCTTTGCACTCCCCAGGATGGTACAGTGGGCAACCCACCCACTGTAGAGACTTGAGAGACTGTGGCTTTGCACTCCCCAGGATATGGCAGTGGGCAACCCACCCACTGTAGAGACTTGAGAGACTGTGGCTTTGCACTCCCCAGGATATGGCAGTGGGCAAGCCACCCACTGTAGAGACTTGAGAGACTGTGCTTTGCACTCCCCAGGATACATCAATGGGCATTGAGCCCTGTTGTGGATCTGGCTTTGGATTCATCTGGCTGAGGTGTCCCCCCTTCCCTTCCCCCTGAGGTGCCTGTAGTGTTTCTATCTGATGCCCCGGCAGTGTTCTCTCAGATTTTGGTCAGGTATTTATTTGTGGGCCTCGCCCATGCATTTTTGGCCTGTTTGTGTACGGACATTGTTGTGTACATATCTGCAATACTTCTCGGATTATTTATGTAAATATGAGTGATTTTGGAATACATATATTTGTATATTTTTGTATGACATGTATATTGGCACATTCTAATGTTTGCCCGAAATTCGCATTGTCTTTGCATTCTTCCGGAGGGATTGTGGGTTGTTACTGTGATTTTTGTGACTGCATTGGTGTGTATGTTGTACTATGTGAGGGTGGGGGTGTTTGGTGGGTGTCCCCCTAACTTTTGCCTCCCCCCTCCCCTGTGTCGTAGGTGCAGTACTCACCGGTATCTTCTGCGCCTACGTCGCTGTTGGTCGTGAAGGAGCAGAAAGACAAGGGCAGGTAGTATTTGGAGTTCCGGCTCCATGGAGTCGTCGTTCCTCGTGGGATGTGTAGAAGGTGAGTGTTTTCCCATTGCAAAAGCTGTTTCCGCCGTGTTTTCATCCACGGGGAATCCGCCCCGGAAAAGGTGGCAGATTGGTAGGTTGTGATACTGTGGGCGGTACATTGTCTCCCGCCTGTTTGTTGGCGGTGACCGCCGCGCTGCTTGTCTGTACCGCCGTGGCGGGCGGTGTGTTAAAGTGACTGTTTGCTGTATTACCTCATCTTTAACACCGTCCGCCAGGGTTGTAATGACCACCAGAGTCTGCAAGTAGGGACAAGTCTGGCAGAACCCAGAGGGAACTTGGGTCGTGGGGGCATCTAGATCAAGGGGATGCAGGCAGAAGTCGTTTACCTGGGCTGGGGAGCGATTGTGCAGAGGTGCTGGTTGGCTGGCCACTTGGAATTGGAAGCTTCCACGGTTCTTGGTCCACCTTCAGAGGAGAGAGAAGCAACACTGCAGGCCGCTCTGGATGTGGAACTCATCTGTTGTGAAGTCCCTTGATGTACAGGTAAGGTTTGGTGGCAGTAGTGTCCAGGCTGGACACAGAAACGCCTTGTGGGGTGCAAGTGTCCCAGTAGTCAGGGTATTGGCGCAGAGGGACTCCTGGAGTGTCTCGCATCTCAAAACTTGGTAGATGTAGTGACCTCCTCCTAGCATGATACTCCCTCAGTGACCCAATGTCCAGCAAAATGCTGTACCTGTCATATTCTGTCAGTGCCTGGAGATGCAGGGGGATGGCTCTGCCACCCCAAGGGAGATGCTGCTTGGTTGTTGAAGCGCTGGACAGTCCTCCACAGCTTTGGCAGAGGCACAGCTTTTGGACGAGCCGGGTAGGTGCAACTGTTGAGGTTCCAGCAGCATGGCAGGGTTTGGTGCCAAGTGTTGGTAAGTCCTTGGTTCTTGCAGTGACTGCTTTTCTTTTGTCTTTCTTTGGTTCCCAGCAGACAAATCTGAGGTCCTGAATTTAGGGGTGTTTGGGGGAGTGTGGGGTAGTAGCCAATGGGCTACTTACCCCTCGGTTGACTACATCCCCTAGATAACCACTTCTTGTGAGGAGTTGGCATTTTCCTGACCCAGAGTTCCTAGTTTCACCAAAAAAAGGATTGTGAAACCCCTCTTCGAGTGTCCACTCTAGGGAGCCCACCTTAGGCATGTATCTAGCCTAGAAGTGGAACTCGCTTCCTTAATATTTAATTTCTCGCCTGCTCTAGTGCCAAATGGGCCTCAGGGCAGGGGGAAACCAGGTTTGCATAGCAAAGGTGGCAGGGGCTTTCAAGCCCTTGGTTCTTATATGCAAAATCATTAGCCATCCAGCTGTGAGAGGTGTAATCACCTTCCTCCGAAGCAGGCATTGTTTCTGGCATCTGAGAGTGCGTGCTCTCACCTGCAGGTGGTCAGAAACTCAAGTGTGGTGGCGCTGGTCAATACCAGTCAGCCAACACATTAAGGGATTAGTAGGTTTTCAGGGGGCACCTGTAAGGTGACCTTTGGGTGCATTTCATAATAAATCTGATGCTGGCAGCAGTATGGATTTATTAAGACAAGGGTGTTTGACAACAAACACCAGTATTTTCAGTGTAGTGTAGCCATACTTTAGGTGACTAACTTGTAAAGACCGGTGCCCAGTACATGTCCTCAACATGGCTGCCTGAACACTTGCAGTGTCTACGCATCCCAGGGGTGCATCTGCTTTTGCAGATTTGCACCACATGTAATGTAATGCACCCTGCCTTAGGGCTCTATGGCCTGCTGTAGAGGTGACTTACATACATTGCATGCAGTGGCTGTGGACATTCTAAACAGGGTGTGTGCAATGTCATGTTTTCAAAATGGTTTGCACCATTTCACACATTATGCGTTGGCTGTCTGCATGCAACTTGGGTGTGGGTCCTTAGGGTGGCATAATACATATTCAACCCTTAGGAACCTTTAGTACTTATGCCCTAGGTACCAGGGCAAAAGTACTAAAGGGTACCATTTCCTAGATACTAAGAGGGGTGCTAAAGTCCTTGCCAACTGGGTTACAATTGTCATTTGCATCATTTTTAGAGATGGAGAAATGGCACTGGAGCCTTGTTAGCAGTGACCCAGTGTGCACTAAACAATTCACAAACCAGCAACCAGTACTCCAAATGGGGGCAAAAAGTGGGGAGAGAACCTGGAAACAGCTTGGTTTCCTAGAACAAGAAAAATCACTATCTTTTTTCCTTCGTGTTCTGAGAGGGAGTATTACATGGTGTCATGTCCCACAAGGCTATACCAAGAGTCCATCAATTTTTAACCAGATCTTGAAAAAGAATCTGGAATCATTGAGGATGCCCTGTAAATCAATTCTGGTGCAGTTCATAGACTATTTGCTTAACATAAATAGTGATGCACCATCAAACAGTAAAAAGTCCAAACTAAGTACCCGCTGTTCCATATCTTCTTTTATTTCTTTTTCAAAGAATGTCACTTTGTTTAAAAATTCCAAATGTTACAGCCAAAGACACAGCCAATGCATTTAGTTTACCAATGTAAACCTTTTCATAACTGTAATATAACACATACATAAATTATATACACAATACCCAAAAAGTGACACACATAAGACACCATAAACAACTTTAAAAACATGTTAAAACACACATTTAGTGTTTGTACCTAACAAAGAATACAACACGAGAATGATGCCTATTTGGGTATAGATATGGAGCAAATTCAAAATGTGAAAAAACACAAGTCAAACTACATCACTGTAGGAGGCTGACCCTCTATGTAGTGTGCACAAAATAGGCACAATGTGCAGGGGGTCCAGGAAACCACATGTTGGTTTGCAAGGGGATCACCTAATGCTCTCATTTGTAAGGTAGCTTGGTCGAGCAGTTGAGCAAATCCTGGGGAAGTGCAAAGCATTTGTTGTACTCACAGCATCGACTGTGCAACTGACACACTCAAAGGAATAACTCAAGAACAATTTATAAAAATACTTCAGATTTGTATGTAATTTTTAAGACCCAGATTATCAAAATTTGTAAAGTACTTTTCGAGATATGAATTTTTGAAGTTTAATTAAAATAGTCTATTTGTGCATAATTACGCACCATAGGAATCACTCTGGTGGGAGGTCTGAGGTGTTCCTGAAGTCCCTCAACTGGGGCTTCCTCTTGCGTTTTTTTAAGCCCCAGGCAGGCTGGTTTTCTTGGTGTCATATGTTAGCAGACCAATACCAAGGGTATTGGTTTGACCACTGGAGGGTGCAGTGCCACCAAACTTGGCACACTTTCAGGGTTTGTCCTTGCGGTAGTCGGTGTGTGGCTTGGTCCAGCTGCGGCTTCTAGTTCGGCAGTTAGCGGCTGGTCAGTGAACTGACACTTACTGGCTTGCTGGTTACTTGCTGTTTTAGAGTGGTACCTCCACTCTGGAGGGGGTTCAATGGCGATTTTCAAAGCATGGAGGTCCTCTGGGGTTCTTTAGAGTTGTTGCAGTTGTCCAGCAGCTCCTAAGTGGCGATTGTCGGGTCCTGGGTGCAGCAAGCAGGGTTTAGCGCCTTTTCTGTGTTGCAGCAGGTCTACAGCTCTTGTGCATTGGATCTTCTTGGTGCTGGTATTCTTTTGTCCATTGAATGTGATGTTCTGGTCTAGGGATGCCCACTAAAAACTGTATTTAGTGTGCATTTTAGGGGGAACCTGATAGTGACCAATGGGACATCTACGTTAAGGAGGCTACACCCACTAAAGTGACCACTTCCTGTGGGAAGGGTCACTTCCCTATCCATGATTGTCTATTTTTCTTCCATCCAAGATTGAGGAAAATTAAATGGGGTGCCCACCTCGCAGGCAACTCCTTAGGGGTGGTGCATGCCAGGTGGGGATACTCCTCCTATCCTTTATAGAGTTTCCCACCTTTCCTCCTACCAAAAGTGGGAGTTTTCAAAGCAGGTGACCATCTGCTGCTGGCAGCAGGCCTGGGGGGGGTGGTAAGCCCTTTGAAGCTCGCCACCTAGGCAGTGCACATTGCTGAAGGAAAGGGTGTTAGCACCTCCACCGAGGAAGGGCATTGTTCTACAAACCAGGGAGACAGGTGACTCTCCAAGTTTCTTAGTTTGGGTGTCTGGAGGTGGCAGGCTGGATAGGACCAGTCAACAACCATGCCATGGTAGTTACCTATTGCAGGGGGCACCTCTTAGGTCACCCCTGGGTACATAAGGGATAAATCCAATACTGGTACCAGTTTGGCCATTACGCAGCTTTGAAACTCGTATTGACCAGTATCCACCACATGTATTAATACGGCTGCTCTGTTTACTCAATATGTCCCAAGTTTGGCAAGGACACAGTGGGGGCATATTGCTCATGCAGCTATGCCCTCACATATAATATGGTGCACCCTGCCTGAGGGCTGGAAGGCCTGCCAGAGGGGTGTCTTATCCATAGTACATGCAGTGTATGCTGGACAGGGCACACAGACAGTGTGCCATGTTGAGTTTGTGTTTTAGTCTTACACCAGGACACCCAGCCTGCAATGGCAGTGCTGAGTGCATCTGGATACATGGCCCTAGAGGGTGACACTATCAGTGTTGCTGCCCTCAGGGGCCTACCCTTAGTACCCCATGCTCTGGGTACCGAGATACTTATAGTGGTAGCTAAAGGTGTGTCCATTTGTGCTAATGCATCACAACAGTTTTAGGGAAAGAGCTCTGGCCCAGGGAACCTGGTTAAAAGGGGCCCTGGGTACTACAGTTTTTAGGCTACATCATATATCAGGCGAAAAGTGAGGGCTAACCATGTCAAAAAGAGGTCTTTTCTCACAATCACATTGAAATCAAATCATAAAAACCTGATATCTCAAAATGTACAGAAATCTCCAATGGCTAATCAAAAATATTCAATCATTTAAGAGGAAAATGGGGATTGTAACCATTCTTTAACAAACATCCAAGTAACCCTATGTATCCATAATACATTTCTAAACTGATGTTTACAATATCTTGTAATACATAACATTTAAATTAGGTACCGCAAATATATCAATAGACACTTTTCATCAACTCATATGTCTCCATGTGTAGGATATCATTTATTTGTGGGGTCCCAGTTTTATTTCAAATACCCAATCCTTTATATAACAGACCAGGTCACCCAGTTGAGGAGCACCTGACAAAATAATGTAAATGCTGGATAAGTGTCCCGAAAAGTATATATGAGGAAAATTCAAAATGAAACTAGAGAAGCAAGAATAGAAAAGAACAGAAAGGAAAACAAGAATATTACCAAAACCACTTGATGACATAACACATTACGTGAAAAAATACATTACATTCCTAAAAAGAACCAAAGTAATCTATTGATTCTTGGAATAATCCATTGAAGACCTCACTGTGATCTCTTGTAGATCCACCATATTTAGTGCATACCATCACAATGTTTTAAAAAATGGCATACTACAGCGACCACAAAGAATACCAGGAAGCGAAAAGGGAGATCTTAGCCACCATATGTGGTCAGACCCACGTATATTTGCATCCCGAGCATCAGATAAGGTCCCCTGATTCCAAATGGATTGCTATGTAAATGAAAACCTAATAGTGATTCATAATACACTGAGAAACAGCAATCATATTTGTTAAGACCCGAGAACCTCAAGAATGCGTGGTATACTCGTTTCCAGGATTCAGTGAGATACCATAGCAACACAAGAGTGTTTGTTTATCAGCTTTCTCCCATCCTACACACACCACCACAGATATTATGAAAAGCAGGTATACTCACATCCTAACCTTATAATATGGCCCACTAGATCCCAGTAAAATACCACAAAAGTGGAAAAAGAGTAATTCAAATAAGGGACCACCATATTTATTCATTATATCCAGGTAGTTTGCCAGAATCCAAATAGATGCATATTCCCAACTCCAGGAGATGATTGATCCTAAGTAACGATTAGATACTACAAGATAAAGATAGGAATCCTCCAAGACAAACAATCACATTTATTGTTTAGACTTGAGTATACTGCATAAATCAAAATATATGCATATTCCTGGTACTACCAAACCATATAATACAGATCAAGACCTCAATGCCTAGTAAGGCCTACTGCTTGGCGGTTGTCCCCAGGATGACCCTTAAAAAAAGGGACAATTTTCCCCGTATATGCTTTCACTTACTCAGGGCCTAATGACATGCATAAATGGAAAGCCCATGACAAATGGAGAGAGAGAAAAACATAATGTAGCAACATATTTTCACAGTTCATAAAGTTCAACTCATACACATATGGATAGCCAAAGAATGGTTACGTCACACCAAAAAATTGACAGTCAGATATTCATCAAATTCCATTTACCAGAAAATATTTCATATATTCTCATCTTCACTAGTCATCTACAAAAAGTTATGAAATTCACTATGAGTATTGTGGCTCATTTCCACACATCTCAAGTGGCAAATCCAACCTGCATCATTACATCATAAAGGTAACTCTTTCCCCTTCTCTTGCACCCAGTGTCACATGAGCTATACCTTGGAACCAAACTTTTAGTGGTCTGGTCGTACTGCCCACACAGATTAAGTTACATCCACAACCAATTACATATGTGACAAACCTGGTGTTGCAATTGATGAAGTGCCGACTCTCATAGCTTTGTTTGTTGTTATAGAAAAATAGTCTTGTTTTGTTACTGCCCAATTGGCACATATTGCACTCATTACATATAAAAAATCCTTTAGGATTATGAGGCAACCATGAGCTTACCTCCCTAGTTCTTGTAACATAACTTGGACACTACCAATCTTTTAAAGTTTTGCCACTACGGAAAATCATCTTGGGTTTATTGGAGATGCCATTCTTAATACCCGGGATCTTTGTGAGCAGATGCCAGTATTTATGTAAAATGCTTTAAATATCATCACTATGTACAGTATACTTAGTGATAAAGGCCAACTGGCCCAGTTTACTACCATTCTGTTTTGTTTTCTTAGCCAAAGTGGTCGCTCTCATTACATTATTCTACTTTCTGCTTTCTGCAAGTTCTACTTATCATAAAACGTGGCTAAGAAGCGTTGTTTCACATTTTCATTATTAGGGGAAAAGGTCTAATTCTTCCTACAATCGCACCCTATGAGCACCATCTCACCATAGGGTATATTGTTTACAACATATTTTGGATACACACTGTGGGGTGCAGGATACTATTGCAGGCCGTGGTCTTCCTAACCATCGTGCTCTGTATTGATCCATCCTCAACATAGACTTGGAGAGCCCCCAAAAATATTTTTGGTCTACCGTGATTAATAGTCAATTTGATGTTGTATGGCGTATCATTAAGATACACATGCTATTCCAGAAGCTGCTCTACTGGTCCCTTCTATAACACAATGATCTCATCGATATAACTCCCACAGTATACAATAAAATCCAACCAGGGGGAGGCATACCAGCCCTAAGCATGCTCCAGCTCATACAAGCCCATGAAAAGTCTGGCATAAAAGGGAGCGAATCTGGAGCCCATCTCTGTACGCTGAATTTGGTGGTGCCAACGACCATTGTGCAAGAAAAAGTTATTTGAAAGAATAATATCAACCATTTCAATAATCCTTTTATTATGTTCAAAATAGTCTGCTGTCCTTGTCCACAAAAAAGAATCAACTGCCAAAACTCAAAAATCTTTGTGAATGCATGTATACAAACTCGTAACATCAAATGTAACATCAACTGCTCAGGCCAAGCCACATAATTACATTGAGGATATCCTTCCCATCTTGTACATATGCCGTAGGATTGCAGACAAAGGCATGAAGGACTTTGTCCACATACTCAGACACACGCTCATGTCCTTCCTTGTATATTTTAGGCAACACATTCATGGGAATCTTGAGTTCTTAACACTAAAATATCTATAGGCCTCGTCTGATATTAGACACGGTCCATCCAGTTGTTCGGTTTCAGATTTATGAATTATGCCAATTCCTTCATTGGGTTATGCATAATCTGCTCATAACATTTGGTATCCAATAGTTTTCTATCAGTTGTTTGTATATAATAATATCTATTCATAATCACGTTACTGCCTTTGTCGGCAGCTCTAATCACAATTGTTTCATCCTATAGTAATCTGCGAAACGCAGACCTCTCAGCTTGTGTTAACTTGTGATTAGATCTCAGTTGTGTCCCTGATCTATCAAAAAGGCAATGCAATTCCTTTGTGCCCTCGTCCCTGAAGTTATCTATGTTGTAGTGTGTGTTCATAGGTATAAATTTCAACTTTTGTTTAAGGCCATTATTCATTTCAATGTTATCAGCAATCATCTAGACAACAGATGATTTGCTTGTTGCATCAGACACAAAAGAGTATTGAAAGAATGACACTATTGCCCTACTGTAAAGTTTCTCCAAACAAATTAAAGTAATGCCAAAAAGATGTCAAATAGTTAGGACCAGTCTTTGAAAAAGGGACAACAAAAGTGTCACAAGAGAGAGTTGAAACAATTTTTTGAATGAATCCTGCTAGAACATAAAAAGAACTCAGGATGTTTTTGGGAATGGTTGTCTACTGTAGACAGTGGATACCCAACTTGGTGGCAAAACCTTTACTGAGGATGACACACAAAAATGTACTAGATATGGTCCCATGAGATAACAAATGCATGATAGCATTCCTAAAGCTGAGAGAAAGTCTCTGTTGTGCCCCGGCACTGGGGATGTCTGATCATTCAAAAGATGTAAAAACAAATTGCAGTGAGGGGGAGTAATGTCCTCTCTTGGTGCTTGTACAAATGCGTAGGGAACCCAAAATATTTTTGGGGAGACCCTTGATCCTGTAGCCGCTGCTTTGTCTGGCTGTCTTAAACCAGTGGCTGACTAAGTGCAAATAGGAAAGATGTAAAAATATAGTGATGGGATATCCTCTAACATTTATGGTCCCTCACTCTGTCAAAGTTTTACTTACTAGAACAAAGATCCAGCACATGACAAACTCAAGACTAACCAAGTACCATCAACAAATTCTAGCAGGAAGTAATATTGTGCTTAAAAGATGCCAGGTCTTAAACCCTAGTACACTGCTACCTATTCCTGACAAGAATGACGAATTTGGTGATTTTGAACATGATTGCCTTGATGTCACAGAATTATGCACCATGCCAAGACCAGACGTGAAGGAAGAGTGGTTAATAAGCCCAGTTTATATCCTTTTTGTGGATGGCTCATGTCTCAGAACAAATGAAGGTTCTTTGACAGCAGCTTATGCTGTTTGTACAACTCAAGAAATAATAGAAGCTTCATGGCTTCAAGAAATTACTTCAGCTCAAGTTGCATGATTGATTGCTCTTACTAGAGCTTGCAACCTGACAACTCAGATGAGAGTGATTATATTTATAGACTGTTTATATGGTTTTGGTGTTGTCCACGTCTTTGTGCAAATATTGTCACAATGAGGTTTCATGACCTTGTCTTGTTCACCTATTAGAAACAGTGAACATGTCAGAAAGTTATTGGAGGCTCTACAACTCCCAACTGAAATTGTTGTATTGAAATGTGCAGCACACAGGAGTGGCAATGGTTATTTCACAGTTTGTAACAGATATGCTGATGAAGTGGCATGCTATTGTACAATTGTGGCGTGTACATTTAATTGGTCAGCCACAAGTGTATCTGAAGAAGAAAATGTTTTTCCATGATGCTGAAAGTTGTAGACACTTGGGATGAACTGGGATGAATGCAAGACAATGTCTCTGAACAGAAAAACAAAGAGGGATCAGAGAATGATGTAGGAAGGATGAATACAATGTGTGGGTTTGATTAGATGGAAGATTAGTCTTACCAGACAGTCTGTTACCCCCAATGACAATACATTTCCATGGAGCAACACATTTAGGCAGGGATGCCATGGTACAAACCTTTTAGCAGCACTGGTTTTTACCATAGATTTAGAACCTAAGCTGGAGAGTTGTGTCATCGATGTGTGACATGTCAACAGATGAATGTAGGCAAATGGACACATGTTACACTGAGTCACATAGTGAGGAGTGAGGTGGTCCTTTCAACTGGATGCAAATAGTCTTAATCAAAATGCCTGTTGGTAATGGGCTGAGATGTGTCCTGGTCATGATGTGCATTTTCCCTAGATGGGTGGAAGCAAACCTAACAAGGAGAAATGAGTCTGCAAAGTACACCTCACAGGAAAACTGGGTTGTCAACGCATGAGTTCCAGCAAATACACTTGTAAACATAACAGATGGCATGGTACTCGATTACTATTTCTCGACAGGTTGAAGCTGTCACTGCAAATCTACATCAGGAGTATTGCCACAACCTTAGTCCTGAAGAATGAGTCCTCATTGAAAAACACCTGACAAAGTCCTGACTAGAAACATGTTGAAAGGCCCTTACTGGTTTATTCTAATCATAAACACAGCTGTCAAATGTGCTGGGATTCCAAATTGAGTACATGCATCACATACTTAGAGAACAAGAGATTGCTATGGAGAAATAGTGTTCTATGAACCAGAGCCTTGAACACTGGTGAATGTATCACCACATGTTGTACAAGTTCAAACTCAAAGGAAACAGTCTGTGATCAGAGACAGCAAGAAAAAAAATCAGGGTGAAGAAGCTATGACAGATGAAGTCCACTTGTTGGATATCTCACAGAGTGGCATTGGAGCTGTTGTCAACAGAGAAGGAACAATGAATCAAGCTGAAGAACTGACATGTGGATCAACATCAGAGCAAACGAGTTCTGGAACAAGACAAGAAATGATTCACGTGATGCTAAATAGCAAAAGGCTTAGAGACTAAAGAAATTGAAGACAAACATATCAATTGAGTACATACCACGACAATCAAGGAAGAAGCAGAATCAAGTGGTATACGTGACAAAGAAGAAGAACAAGACATCTAGAAAATCTAAAAGATCTAGAATCCTGATGAAAGATGAAAGTGAACTTTGACGTACATCTGTGAATGTAATTTTTGTGGTGGTTCCAAACCAACAGCTGGGTTACGTTGCTAGAGATTTCACAAAAAATAGTATTAAGAATACATTTAAATCAATAACTTGTACAAGTAGATTGTAGGCCTAACCAAACCCTGAATATTAAACATGAATTTTCATTTCTAAACTCTGCAGTATCTATGCTTGGTTAACTTGTTAATGCTTGCAAATTGCAAACTGCTACAGCTCAGCTCAAATATTTATTTCGCACATCTTCTCTTGATGCAAACTTCATATGCTAACAAAAAAGTGAAATTTATTTTCCTTTTTAACCACTCAAATTTTACTTATATTGAAGTTCCTAATTTGCCTAATAAGTGTTAACAGTTGTTGCTTTATGAATAGGCCTATATTGTGAAGTTGTGTGAGTAGGGAAATTATGAGATGAGAAAATAAATAAAACTTAGACAAGTGTTTTGTTTTTCAGAAAGTGAAGCGTTTGGAAAATTTCCCTTGTGTTTCAAGACTGGTGTTAGTGTCAATAAAATGTATTATGTGTTTAGAATGCTCTTTGTTAGAATCGACCAACTCGAAAAAAAACTGTTCCTGGCTTACAAAGCCTTTTGACTCTGATTGGCTGAAAAGAGATTTATCTGCAATATTGCTTAAACTTATGTATCATTGTAACATGTATAAAAGTTCCAGGGAAAGAACATGTTGACACACTATAGAGCACAAAACATGCTCTACTCATGCTATAGAGCACACGCTCTACACACTCTTCTCAGAGCTGCTTGAGAAACTCTCTCTGTCGCCTTAATTGGCATATTTCTCTCTTTTGCCACTGAGCAGCTTCAGAGGCTAGACAGACTCTCAGATGCTTGTTCTTTTTGCTATTTTACATTTTCCTGATACTTGCTGACTCAGATAACTCTCTACTGGTGAGTCTCTATTGCTGCTTCACCAGGAAACTCTTTATGAGTCACTTGATTAAAAGTGAGTTCGGTGGTCATTACAACCCTGGCGGTCGGTGTTAAAGCGGCGGTAAGACCGCCAACAGGCCGGCGGTAAAAAATTTGCAATTATGACCGTGGTGGAAACCGCCAACAAAGACAGACACTTTAAAACTCTGACCGCCATGGCGGTACAAACAAACAGCATGGCGGTCTCCGCCAACAGACAGGCGGGAGACAATGTACCGCCCACAGTAACACAACAGGCCAATCCACCACCTTTTCCAGGGCGGATTCACCGCGGATAAAAACACGGCGGAAACAGGAATTCCGAAGGGAAAACGCTCACCTCCTCACACCCCACGAGGAACAAGGACACCATGGACCCGGAACTCCAAATTCTACCTGCGATAGTCTTCCTGCTCCTCTACCAGGAGCACGAACGCTGGCGGCGAAGACCACGGTGAGTACTGCACCTACGACACAGGGGAGGGGAGGGAAAAACAGGGACATACACACCCAACACCCCCACCCACTACAACACACACACTAATGCATATTAATACATCACAGTTACACCCCCAAACCCCCTGGAAGAATGCAAAGACAATAGAAAATGATTGTAACCATTGTAATATATTAAAATCAAGTAGGCAAAAATATATATATACACCATTTACAAAATATATACCAAGCATAGTAGTCCAGGTAGTGCTCCAATTAAGTCCGTGGAACACTGGGCCCACACGGTATGGGCGAGGCCCACACAAGATCCCCGACCATGACGGAGAGAACACTGCAGGGGCATCAGACAGCAACTAAACAGGCACCTAAGGGGGAGGGAAAGGGGGGGCACCTCAGCCGGTTGAGTGCACGACACCAAATCCACGAGGGGGCCACCTGCCCACTGTTCCATCCTGGGGAGTGCAAAGCCACAGTCTCTCAAGTCTCTACAGTGGGTGGCTTGCCCACTGTTCCATCCTGGGGAGTGCAAAGCCACAGTCTCTCAAGTCTATACAGTGGGTGGGTTGCCCACTGTTCCATCCTGGGGAGTGCAAAGCCACAGTCTCTCAAGTCTCTACAGTGGGTGGCTTGCCCACTGTTCCATCGTGGGGAGTGCAAAGCCACAGTCTCTCAAGTCTCTCCAGTGGGTGGGTTGCCCACTGTTCCATCCTGGGGAGTGAAAAGCCACAGTCTCTCAAGTCTCTACAGTGGGTGGCTTGCCCACTGTTCCATCCTGGGGAGTGCAAAGCCACAGTCTCCCAAGTGGATAACAGTCTCCACTGGTTCTGGAGGGGGCCTTGTGCCCAGAGTGCTTCAACCTGCTAAGGACAGAGGTAGTGGATGGATCTCTCCACTGGTTCTGGAGGGGGCATGGTGCCCAGAGTGCTTCATTCTGCTAAGGACAGAGGCAGTGGATGGATCTCTCCACTGGTTCTGGAGGGGGCATGGTGCCCGGAGTGCTTCATCCTGCCCGTGACGGACTCAGTAGCATCAGTGCCCTTGGCGGTCATGGGCCAGCGGTGCTTGAGGCAGCTGTGCCCTGTTCAGCGGTGCTTGAGATGGCGGTGACCTGTTCAGCTGTGCTTGAGGCGTCGTGCCCTGTTCAGCGGTGCTTGAGACGGCGGTGCCCTTTTCAGCGGTGCTTGAGACAGCGGTGCCCTGGTCAGCGGTGCTTGAGACGACGGTCTCCATTGCAGGGACTCAGCTGCTGGCGGTCCTTCATGGCCCAGCGGGGCTTTTGCTGGCGGTCCTTCATGGCACAGCGGGGCTTGTGCTGGCGGTGGCCTCCTGGGCAGCTGGGCTTGTGTTGGTGGTGGCCTCCTGGGCAGCTGGGCTTGTGCTGGCGGTGGCCTCCTGGGCAGCTGGGCTTGTGCTGGCGGTGGCCTCCTGGGCAGCGGGGATGATGGCGGTCTTTTCCACTGTGCTGCTCTTCCCAGACTTGCCGGGTTTCTTGTGGCCCTTCCCCACCTTGGAAGGTGTCACAGCTGACTCCACACTCCCACTGGGACCCCTGGGAGCGGCTTTGGTGGCTGGAGTCTTCCCCCTCTCCCGCTGGGCACTGGCCAACTTCTGATGCTTCACAGGTGGGGGACTGTCTGTGCTGTGGTTCCGTGCCACACTGGCTGCCCTGGTGGCCGGTGCACTCCAGATTCCGGTGACTACAGGCACTGGTCCTGAAGATGTTGTGGCTGAGGTGCTAGTTCGGGACCTATGAGACGGGCGGGGTGGGGGAGTTGTGGGAAAGAGGTCAAGGTTGGACAGGAAACTTTTTTTGACACACTGGGACAGGTAGCTGGAGGGGGTTTGGGAGTGGAGGAAGAGGTTGTGGTTGTAGGAGGTGTTCGTCTGCTGACTGTGGGTGAAGGTGCATGCGCTGGAGGCTGTCGTGAGGTGGATGGCTGTTGGGTGGGTGTGTGCCTGCGTTTGTGTATCTTCGGAGGGGGCGTCACAGACACACTGGGAGAGGACACAGGGGATGTGTGATTGGTAGTTGGGGTGGTGACTGCACGTGAGCGGGGTGTGGTGGTGGGTGTGCTGGAGAGGGACGTAGTGGCTGTAGAGGTAGTGTATGCAGGTGTGAGTGTAGACGAGACAGGGAGGGAGGAGGGAGACGAGGAGGAGGGGGACACAGTGGAGGCAGTGGATGTTGGTGTGTCTGCATGTGTGTGATACTTGCGTGAGTGCCTGAGGGATGTGTGGTGCTTATGTTTGCCTGAGCTTCCCTTGTGTGTTGACGTGTGCGCATGCTGGTTGATAGGTGTGCTTGGAACAGGCTGGGGTACAGGGGATTGGGTCGGGTGGAGGAAGTTGGAGGGGGGAGGCTAGACACAGGGACAATGGCTGCCATCAGTGCTGAGGCCAGAGTCTGACCAGAATGAATGCCCTCCAGGAATGCATTTGTTTGTTGCAACTGCCTTTCTACACCCTGGATGGCATTCAAAATGGTAGACTGCCCAACTGTGAGGGACCTGAGGAGGTCAATGGCCTCCTCACTGAGGGCAGCAGGGGTGACTGGGGCAGGGCCTGAGGTGCCTGGGGCGAAGGTGATGCCCACCCTCCCGGGTGAGTGGGCATGGGGCGAAGGCTGAGGGGCTGCTGGGAGGGCGGTGCTGGAAGGGGGGGTGGCGGCTGTACCTGTAGATGGGGGGGGGCACACAAGGGAGCTCCCATCAGAGGACGAGTCTGTGTCACTGGTCTCAGCTCCTGTCCCCGCCGTGGAGCTCCCCTCGCCCTCCGTCCCACTGGTGAACTCTGAGTCCGTAGTGTGGCCCTCCATGGCCATGTGGGATGCAGCTCCCTCCTGCTCCGGTGCCACTGCTCCTCCGCTTGGTGATGCTAATGCACACAAGAACAGGGAGACCACAAAAAGGGGGGGACGACAGAAGAAAGACATGTTGAGTGCATGCATTACCGCTACCGTTGGCGAACACGACAGACACAGAAGCCCCCTGCACTACGCCGCGCTCTTGGGCTCCACTGTTCAATTCCTGGGAAATGGCCTACAAGGCTATGGATGACATCTGCACACAGAGATGACACAGGGGCATGACTAGGTGTAGTTGGCACTCTACAGAGGTGGGGTGGGGTGCCACAGGGCCTGCCTTACGGAGGGACCTTGCCTACATAACTCGCCCTGGCCTAGGGAAACCCACAGCCCACCTCCCCCACCCAGACCCCTCCACTGTGCGCAAAGTCAGCAGAATGCGAGTGTACTCACCCCCTTGTGGCTGCTGTGATGCCCTCACGTGCCCATCCAACTCCGGGTACGCCACAGCCAGGATCCTGAACATCAGGGGGGTCATGGTGCGACGGGCACCCCTCCCACCTTGGGAGGCCATCCCCAGCTGAGCCTCGGCCGTCTTCTTGCTCCAGCGGCGAATGTCCTCCCATCTTTTCCAGCAGTGGGTGCTCTGTCTGTGGTAGACCCCCAGGGTCTGGACGTCCTTGGCGATGGCACACCAAATATGTTTTTTCTGGTGGGCGCTGACCTACATGATTTGTACAGGGGGAAGAGAAAGTTATTACCAACCGCACCGTCAAAGTGATTGGCCCCCATCCCTATCCTTGCCATGTGGCACATGCACTCACCGTTGTTTCATGCACGCCGCACTCTCCCCCCTTCCTTCTTACATCCACCCCACTCCACACAGCCATAGCCCATACAGCATGCTCCCAGTGTACTTACCTGTTTGTCTGGAGGACCGTAGAGTAGCGTGTACTGGGGAGGACCCCATCCACGAGTTTCTCCAACTCCTCCGATGTGAAGGCAGAGGCACTTTCCCCAGACACTCGAGCCATTGTTTCTTCCAGACCGAGGTCACAGCAGCACTTGCAGTGTAGGTCCTCTCCTGTCGAAGATCAGGTATCGAGTGATTGAACAGATAGAAAATGGCGGTCACGTCCGCGGCGGTGCGTACCGTCACCGCCGGTGTACATCGTCATTGGCTCCTGGGACCCATAGGGTCCAATGTTAACCAATGCAGCATTGCGCTGCGGTCTTCGACCGCCTACCGCAACGGTGTACAACGGCAGCGCACTTACCTCAAATCCCACTGTCCCACTTTAGAGGTCAGGCAGCCGCCATTTCAGGGGCCCACATGGCTTCATTTTCAACTTCGTCACAAATACCTAGGCCTATACTCAACACACATAGAGGCCACTTTTTGAGTATGAATGGTGTTCTGTGTAAGCTCTGGGTACGTACCTCTGAGTTGTTTGACTCTGCGCTCACTGTTGTCCTTCATAGGCACCGTCCGCTGGGACATGTGAGGAGATGGCGGCATCCTCTGGTGTACCGACCGTTGGTGGACCTGTCGACAATGGAGGAAAGACATGTGATAATCACATACAGGCTTGACCGTGCCACAATCCAGGAACTGTGTACCCAGCTGGAGCCCGACCTGATGTCAGCTATCCGCCATCCCACAGGAATACCCCCTCAAGTGCAGGTGCTGTCCGTGCTCCATTTCCTTGCAAGTGGGTCATTTCAAACAACAGTGGCCATAGCATCAGGGATGTCCCAGCCTATGTTTTCCAACGTGTTGTCCAGAGTGTTGGCTGCCCTGCTGAAACACATGCGGAGCTACATCGTTTTCCCTCAGGTGGAGGATTTGCCTACAGTGAAAGGTGATTTCTATGCCCTGGGACATATCCCCAACATCATAGGTACCATTGATGGGACATATGTGGCTTTGGTCCCCCCCCACAGGAGTGAACAGGTGTACAGAAACCGGAAGAGTTATTATTTGATGAATGTACAGATGGTATGTTTGGCAGACCAGTACATCTCCCATGTGAATGCCATGTTCCCTGGCTCAGTGCATGACGCTTACATCCTTTGGAATAGCAGCATCCCTTATGTGATGGGGCAACTCCAGAGGCACAGTGTGTGGCTATTAGGTGGGCACCTGGAAGCTAGTCATTGGAAATGGTTGTCTTGGTCTGGGGATATCCCTCCAGGTTAGTGTGTGTCTAACAGTTGTCCCTCGCCATTTGCAGGTGACTCTGGTTACCCCAACCTGTCATGGCTACTGACCCCAGTGAGGAATCCCAGGACAAGGGCAGAGGAACGCTACAATAAGGCACATGGACGAATTAGGAGGGTGATCGAACGCACCTTCGGCCTCCTGAAGGCGAGGTTCAGGTGCCTCCATATGACAGGTGGATCCTGTACTCACCAAAGAAGGTGTGCCAGATAATTGTGGCCTGCTGTATGCATCACAACTTGGATTTGCGACGACAGGTGCCCTTTCTGCAAGAGGATGGTCCAGATGGCAGTGTTGTTGCAGCTGTGGAGCCTGTGGACAGTGAAGACGAGGAAGCAGAGGAAGAAGACATGGACAACAGGGACTCAGTGATCCAGCAATATTTCCAGTGAAACACAGGTAAGAATACAAACCTGCCTACTACATGTACTTATACACTACTACCTCTCTACTGTCTGTCTTTTTCACCCAATGTATGGTCACTGAGTTGTCACTTTCCCTTACGATTTCACAGATCTGGGTCCCACAGTGTGACATCTGCTTTGATTCCTCATGGACTAGAGCTGTGTGACATAGGTATGTTGACATTACAAATGAAAGAGCTTTTTGCCACAGTTATTGCTAATACACTATTCCAAAATCACAGACAGACTCCAGATTGTTTTGTGCTTTAAGGCTGTTTATTTTAGTGCACAATATTGGAGGGGGTTTTAAAATGGTGAGGGGTGATGGCGGAGGATTATCCATGGCAGAGTCCAGTCTATTAGTCTCACAGGTGCATTGCCCAAATGGGCATAGGAAGTGGAGCTGGGGCAGTTTAAGGAAGGACAGGGTGACAAAGTGGGACAGTAGAATAACAATCAGGGTGGTCTCATTTCTTAGTGGGGGTCTTGGCATCGTTCTCTGTCTTGTTCCTGGATCTCAGGGACCATTTGTGAGGTGGTTCTCCCTCTGCAGGGGGTGGGATGCTGGTGTGGTGGTCCTGTGGCGGTGCCTCCTGTCCACTAGCGCCGGCGGAGGTGGTGGGCAGTTCATCGTCCAGGCTAGTGTCAGGGGCCCCTTGTAGTGCCACAGTGCCCCTCCTGGTGTTGATTACTTCCTTCAGTACCCCTATGATGGTGCCCAGGGTGGAATTGATGGTTCTGAGTTAATCCCTGAAGCCCATATACTGTTCCTCCTGCAGGCGCTGGGTCTCCTGAAACTTGGCCAGTACCGTTGCCATCGTCTCCTGAGAGTGGTGGTAGGCTCCCATGATGGAGGAGAGGGCCTTGTGGAGAGTGGGATCCCTGGGCCTGTCCGCTCCCTGTCGCACAGCAGCCCTCCCAGTTCCCCTGTGTTCCTGGGCCTCCGTCCCCTGGTCCGTGTGCCCACTACCACTGCCCCCAGGTCCCTGTTGTTGTTGGGGTGGTGGGTTAGCCTGGGTTCCCTGTAGTGGTGGACACACTGCTGATTGACATGTCCTGGGGACGGAGGTATGGGCCCGCTGGGTGGGTGCTGTGCTGGTGTTTCCAGAGGGGGAAGGTCTGTAGTGGCCTGTGACTGGGTGCGGGGAACTGACTGTCCCGAGGTCCCCGATGGGCCGGGCTGGTCATCTAGATCCAGTTGGACAGAGGTGCTGTCATCACTGTGGGCCTCTTCTGTTGGTGGTGTGGACATGTGTGGACCCTCCTGTCCTGCAGGGGTATAAAGGCATGATTATTGCATCTGTGTGTGTCAAGGTGTGCAATGGGCGGGTGACCGTGTACCCCAGTGATAGCATTCCTGTGTGGGACCTTGTGTGATGATGGTTTAGGGGGGTGTATGGGTATGTGCAGTGGGCATGCTTTGGTGAGGGGTGTCCATGCTTTGGTGTTGCATGCAGGGCTTGGTGTTGGGATGTGTGGTTTGTGATAGTGGGACATTTGTGAAGAGTAGGAGTGATGGGGGTGAGTGTGAGGGTGGGGGTATGTGCTGGCATGCAGGTAGGGTGGGGGATGTAATAGTAAAGCTTTGACTTACCAGAGTCCATTCCTCCACCTATTCCTGCGAGGCCCTCAGGATGCAGAATCACCAAGACCTGCTCCTCCCATGTTGTTAGTTGTGGGGGAGGAGCTGGGGGTCCGCTGCCAGTCCGCTGAACCGCCAGGTGGTGTCTGGAGACCACGGAACGCACCTTCCCTCATAGGTCGTTCCACCTCTTCCTGATGTCCTCCCGATTTCTTGGGTGCTGCACCTGTGATCCGAATAGCTGTGGTTCTACCCGGACGATTTCCTTCACCATGACCCTGAGCTCCTCCAACGAGAACCTGGGGTGCCATGGGGTGGTGTAGGTGATGTGTGGGGTGATATGTGTGCTGATATGTAGTGGGGTGTTGTGTGAGGTGCGTGGAAGTAATGTGGGTGATGGTGTTGTGTGCCTGTGGATGCTAGTGTTGTTGATGGTGGTGTCTCTCTTTGGCTTTCGTTCGTGATTTGTGGGGTTTGTGGGTGATGTGGGTGTTTTATAGTGTATTGAGTGTGTGGGAGTGGTGTGTGTATGTGTATCAGGTGTGTGTATTTGGAATTGTCCAATGTGGCTGTGTTTTGTAAGAGTGTGTGTATTTTGAGCGCGGCGGTGTGTACCGCCAATCGAATACCGCGGTTGAAAGACCGCCGCGTGGATTCGTTTGTCGTGAAAGTGTGGGCGTATGTCTGTTGGCGTGACTGTGGAGGTTTTGCTATCGCCAGATTATCACTGACCTTTGGTGCTTCGGACTTGTGTGGTTGTCTGAATTTTGGTGGATTCCGAACTGTGGGTCATAATAGCTGTGGCGGAAATCCGCGGCCGCGGCGGTGTGTTGGCGGTCTTCTGCACAGCGGTAAGCCACTTAAACCCGCCAATGAGGGCCTTTATGTCTTACAAGACAATTCGATTAGGGTTTAGAATATGGGACACACCCTATGTTGTGTTCTGTAAGTTGCTTTATAAATTAATAAAGACTAAAAGAATTGAGAACTTATGGTAAATAAAACTTTTTAAATTCCAATCATAGCCCTCATTATTGACTCTAAACTAGAAAGGATTTATTGAGTTCATTATTTGTGTTTAAAAATTGCAGTCTTTCACCTCTAAAACCCATCTCAAAGATCCTAGACCTAAAAGGCCAAAGGTTGAAGAGATTTCTGTTTGTGGTTATGAACTGGGAAATCCTTCTCGATCTCTCCCACTTCCTAGTGCCCCCATTGCATGTGTGACAGCTTCTGTCAGTCCAGGCTTTTTAGCCAACAGAACTTTGTTTGCTAGGGCTCTTGTACCAAAACACACACTATTAAAAGTGAATCTACAGGCATCATAATGCAGCGAACTGGTTTGAGAAAAGCTAGGACTTTCTGAAGGTGTCATACATGACATGGGGCCATGTGGAAGCATTCCGAATTGTGTCAGCTCTTGTTATTCATCCCTTGCTGAATACTTTTAATGATATAGGGAGTGTTAGTCACACCAAACTGGGAAGTCCAACACAGGTTCAGGATGGATAGAGCCATGATTGCTTTTCATAATAACCGCTATGCTGAACAATTGAATTTATGTTGTTGTTTTTTTTAAATAAAATCTTTTTATTGTTTCCAACGTTATACATAACACCCCTCTTATAACATCCCCCCTCCCACCATTTGAGCTGAAAGTCAGCTTTCTTAAATCCCAGTTAGCCATTGGTATTGCAGACACCACCATGCATTTACAAAGTCATTGTTACATAGTCTTATCATATCAAGAAGTCTTCATACCTCCCTCAATCAGTCTATCCAACATCATGTTGAAGGTCAGATTCCTCGTCAGGGTCTTCCATTGCCCTCTGTATACTAATATCCACCCTGCCCTAGTCCATTAGACCTCCCTGGGCAGGGTTCCTATAAACCGATTGATGACGCACTCTGCACTCTGCCCTCACCCAGCAGACCAGCTCCTTCGTCCATTTCCTCCTAGTGAGGAGTCTACTTGTGATTCACTTTAACGCATTTCTTAGTGACCACCAGCCCTTGTCCACCACTTTGCCCATGACATTAGTGCGTTTAGAGAAGGTACAGACCCCAGTAGACAGAATTGCACCGCAGTGTCAGGCCAGCGAGGTAATTCGGTGCTCTGATCACCTCCTTCCAATAGTCCTGTTTCTCCTGGCACTCCCACCACATATGTATGTATGTGCCCACTGTCAATCTACCTTTCGGGCATATCGCCGATTTAGATCAATCTAGTTTCTGTAGCCATTATGGTTTTAGCTAATCTCTGTGCACACATTTGTAATGTATAAGTGTCAACCTTGCATTACGAGTGACCTGCCTGCAATTACTGAGAATGTTCCCCCATTCACTGCCCCCTAGGTCCTCTCCCATGTCCCTTTCCGAACGTGTTTTAAGCGTAATCATGTCAGCAGACGGACGCAGGCACAATAACGTATATTGTTATACAATATTAGTTTTACACTGCCAACCACACCCGCCATGTCTGGTTCAAGGAGTGAGTGTTTGGTTCCTCTCAGAATCCTGGCCATGCCTACCGCAGCTCTGCCGCCATTCCAGCATATGCCAAGAAGCATCTGCTGGCCACTCCCCACCTGTCGCAGAAGGGCGCATACCCAATCATTCTGCTATACTCATAAAAGTGTCCCAGTGTCTGGGGGAGTCCCACTTCCTCTCCTGCTTCTCTGGAACAGTGGGGCGGGGGGGGTTTGAGACTGATACGTATGTTCCAGGGGATCAATTACTGCATAGATATGTAGGTGCCCCACTCCCTGTTGGACACTTGCCTGGATCTGCAACAGCAGGGTATCCCTTTTTTTCAGGATCACCATGGGAGTGCCTTTAGCTGTGTGAGATGTACAAGACGTCTCAGGAGCTGCACCACCGGCACAGCACTCCCGTCCTCAAACCAAGGGACTGCATTATGAAGCTGGGAGGCCAATAATACACTTGGGGCCAGATGTAGCAAAGGGTTTTACCCATTCTGTGTCTATGGGAAAATGTGTTCGTACATATGGCCCTTGGTGCCTGTAAACTCCCTCCATCCCAAGGGAGCTTCAAGACATCCAAGCTAATCCTGGCCCTTCCAGTGCCCAGGTACAGCTGTCTAAGCAAGCCATCCTGCCTGTGGAAGCACACTACTGAGATACCCCCTGGCATATGTTGCAAGATATAGAGTACTGTAGAGTACTCTAGGTAGCATTATCATTTTGCTGCTCGCTATGTGCCCCTTTAGGGACATCGGTAACCTCCATCTGTGGACACCACACTCTAGGCCGGTCATGAGGGCACCCACATTTGTGTCATACATCTCTGCCGCCCTGGAGCTCAGGTATATTCCGAAATACTTGATGGGATTGTCTGCAGCCTTATGATAGGGAGGTCCTCTGCCACCACTTGGTCCACTGCAACCAGGTACAGGACTGACTTATCGGCATTCAGCTGGAAGCCCAAGTGGCCCCACTTCTTGTATTATGTGCTCCACTACCCTCCATGTGTCCCCTGGGTTTCTGAATGTCAGTAGGATGTCATTGACATATAGGGAAATAATCTATTGCCTGCCTTCCACTAGTATACCATCGTCCCTGGTGCTTGGAGCATATCACCTGCACCAGTGGCTTAGTCACCAAAGTGATTTATCAATGGGGACAAGGTGCAGCCTGACCGTGTCCTTCTTTCCACTGCCCAACTATTTGACAATCTATGACCCACTTTCACTTTAGCTTTACTGTCTGTATGTAGGAGTCCCACCAATTTCAGGTAGTCCGCCCCTTATCATACTGCTGCAGTGCATGGCGCATGAAGAGTCAGTCCACTGTATCAAATGCCGGGTGTGCATCCAAGTTAGCTAGGGCACACTACTTGCCTGTTTTCGGCCTGGTCTAGGATGAGAAACGCCTTACGTATTTTAGTAGGTGATGTAGAGCCTCCCACAAACACAGCCTGATCTGTGTGTACAATCACCCCTGCTGCTTTCACTAACCTGTGGGCCATTATCTTCACCAGAACTTTTGCATCTACATTAATCATGGATAGTCCTCAATATGACCCACATTTTGTTGGTTTCCTCCCCAGTTTAGGTAATACCACCACTTACACCTTTTGCATCGGGCCTGGCAAAGTGTCTTTCACCAATGCTTCTTTGCACATGGCTAACAGGGGAAGGGGGCACACAAAAGGTCCACATATGTCTGGTAAAACTCTGCCGGCAGTCCATCATATCTGGGTGCCTTCCCATGTTCATATGCTTAATTGTTCATTTGATATCACTCTCATCTATCGAGGCATTTAAGAATGCCCATGTATTTGCATTGACCCTCGGTAGACGCACCTCATCCAGAACTCACAATGCTCGCTTCATCCTGTGCTTCTGCTGTGCGTATAGTGGTCAGTAGAATTCCCCAAACCTTTGTAGCATGCCTCCCTGTCCTGTGAGGACCTCCCCTCTCTTACCTTTAATAGCTACCACAGTGCTGCTTCCCTTCTCCCTGTTAACAAACCATACTAGTAAGTGGCCTCCTTAGTCCCCCGTTCATGTAACTATTCAGTGTACTTTGTATAATCATGCTTCCGAAGTGTGTCTCTCGCTTCGGTGAGCTCCCCCACCGGCGCTGATGTTTCCTAGATCTCTTCAGAATGTGAGGCCTAATTATCTATCTCTGCTATGTAATGTTCCAGCTAAGTAATTGTCCTCAGGGATTAACACGCCCCATAGGTTGCATACATGCACTTGCCCCATATGGTCACATTGAAAGCTTCTCACATCAAACCAGCTGAGGTCACCGACCCCGTATTGATGGTAAAATACTCCCGGATGGTTTCCCAGATATCTTCTCGGAACATCTGGTCAAGCTATGACCCAATATGGAAGTACCACTGGGGTAGCGGTACCACGTAGATGTGCCCTAATAATTCCACAGCTAGCGGGCATGATCTGATAAGGTGCGGCCCAGATATTGGACTGCTACATAATCTGCTACTTGTTCTGGGTGTACAAATGCATGACGGAGTTTGGAAAATGCTCCAATGCGCCGCCATGGGGGATTCTGACACCCCATACCGCCATCCTGTTCCTGCGGGTCGCCCGCCAGGAACAGGATGGCGGTATGGGGTGTTGTGGGGCCCCTGGGAGCCCCTGCAGTGCCCATGCCATGCCACTGCAGGGGCCCCCGTAAGAGGGCCCCACTTTGTATTTCAGTGTCTGCTTTGCAGACACTGAAATACGCGACGGGTGCCACTGCACCCGTCGCACATACCCACTCCGCCGGCTCCATTCGGAGCCGGCTTCCTCGTGGGGAGGGGTTTCCCGCTGGGCTGGCGGGCGGCCTTCTGGCGGTCGCCCGCCAGCCCAGCGGGAAAGCCAGAATGGCCTCCGCGGTCTTTCGACCGCGGAGCGGCCATATGGCGGCTCCCTCCACGCGGGCGGCGCCCGCCGCCCGCGGGGGTCAGAGTGACCCCCTTAGTGTATTCGTTCTCTCCAACGGAGCTCAGAAAGACCTACCCAGTGACCTGGCAGTGGCTCACAAGCTGTCCAGTGTTTGGTCAAGAATGCAGTTACAGTCACTCATCCACAAAAAGTAATAGGGCCAGAAGTACAAAATGTATTTGCATTTCTTAATGGACCAAATCTCTATTTCGGACTATTAGGAAATGCAAAACAGACATTTGGTATGTACGAATGCCAAAAACTGTGTTGCAGAATGCAATTGCTACCCTGTAGCAATCTCAATTTGGAAATTGACAAAATAGGAAATTGTAAACAGCAAATTCCTATTTGCAAATCGCAACCGCATGTACAAATGATTTCCTAATTGTGACTAATTCCAAAATGGCCTTTTAATAAATGGAATTACCTCTGATTCAGTACAGGTGGTAACCATGTGCAAACTGTAAAAATACCACCAAAATGCATCTGGCTCTTTCACAATGGTGGCATCATACGTTCTGGCAAGGAGGAAGAGGATTCTGGCTGTGAGGGACAGAAAGAGGAGGAGACAGGAGAGGATATTTGGGGTGAGGTGCACCCTGTTTACCAAGACAGAGGAGGTCATACACAGGTACAGACTGAGTAGTCAGGGCATACTTGATTTGATAGCTGAATTACAACCCAAGCTACAGGCACCAACACTGAGGAGAAATGCTATACCTCCCGATGTGCAGGTATTGTGATGCCTACACCTCCGACCTTTGGGGAGTTACTAGGCAGTCATAGCAGTGGCAGGGGATGTCACAAAGTGCCTTTTCCAGGTTCTGCCACAAGTTCCTGGACGTAATGGTTGGAAAGCTAAACCAATACATATATTTTCCCAATACTCCCCAATCATTGCAACAGATTTAATTGAATTTTTACAAGGTAGCACACTTCCCCAATGTTCTTGACTATGTTGATGGCACACATATTGCATATGCCCCTTTCAACTGCACCATACATCTATAGGAACAGGAAGAACACACACTCATTGAATGTGCAGGTGGTGTGCTACACCTCCTGTGTCATCACCAATCTTGTAGCCAGATACCCAGGCAGCTCCCATGAATCCTTCATGTTCCATCACAGTAGAATACACTACTGACTTGCACACAGGAAATTTGGAGTTAGGGTTCCTGCTAGGTAAGAGAATCTCAAACTCAATTAATGTACTGGCCAGGAGTGTATGTGTGATGTCACCTAATGGTTTCCTCTCTCTTTCTCCTAAGATGACAGTGCATATGCCTTAAGGCCCTTGATTCTCACACCTTACCTGACCCCGAAGGCACCAAGTGAGAGACGATACAACAGGACACACAAGGCAACACGCTCACTCATTGAGTGAACATTTGGCATCCTAAAGTCCCAATTCTGTGTCATCCACAAGATTGAAGACACTTCTCTAGAGGCTGGTTTTCCGTATACATGCTGGAAAATCATAGCGAGCTGTTCCATCCTGCACAACACTGCAATGAGGAGGGGACTGCACGACGTCCACATTGAGCCTGACTCTGACAATGACTCAGATGATGAAATACAGTCACCACGAGGGCAGCAGGAGGGAACCAGTATGGCTGAGGGACATGCACAATGCACAGAGATAACAAAGAACAATTTCTGAAGTAAGGGATAACATGACATCTTAGAAATTAAACATCACACATATAGGTAGTGCTTGGTGCACGACTGAGTGACCACCTTTTATTCAGGTAGCTACCACAAATGAAGAAACATAAATGTAACAGGGAAAAATATGTGTCAAAAAACAATGACAACTCATAACACTGAGTTGTGAAGGAATCACTTCTTTCGTCCCCTTGGGTTGGGTTGTTTTTCCTCCGCACTGGGTCGTGGGACAGATGCTGTGTCAGACCCAGAGGGATGGTGGCATCTCTGCCCAATTGTGCAAGCCTTCTGTGCAGACACACCACTGATGCTGGGTCTCTGCTCACTCTTGGATTGTGAGGGAATGGTGGGGAGGCACAGGTTGTGCGTTCAAATGTTTTCCAGGGGAAGGAGTGACCTGCACCAACCCACGAGCAACATCCTGGGAGCAGTGGGACATGCCAGTCTGAATATTGATTGAATGCCTGGCCAGGCTTGCTCTGGCGTTTGCCAGGCTGTTGATGGACCTGATGAAGGTGTCTATGCATAAAATATACTGTGGTGCATCCAATGTGCCTTGTGCTCGCACTCCATAGATGATTGCCTGCGTTCCTGCCCCTTCTCAACTGTCTTTGTCAAACTTTGTCATGCTCTGCAGCTCCCTACTAACTTTGCAAATCTTCTTGCTTTGCAGGTGCAGGGTCCTTAGGATGGACCTATCCAGGCCACCATAGACAGACAGTGTATCTGCTCCTTCTGGCATGGTCTCAGTGCACTTCTCACAAACCTGGACTCTACTGTGGTGGGATCCCTCACATTGGACAAGTCACCATCTCTGTCATCAAAAGTGGGCAGAGGGGAGGTTGTGGCTCTCCTGCCTGTTGGTGTTGATGTGCAGAGCAGAGGTGATGGTGGTGTGGGGGAGTGGGGGTACAGGGATGACTTCAGTTCTAGTAGCTCTTTCAGCTGCCACAGATGCAGAGACGTCCAGGCCGTGATCTGTGGAACATATTTGTACATAGGTATTGTCATAAAATTGTTAATGTTGTGTCTCTGCTGCATTTGTGTATGACATGTTAAAGATGTGCACATTTGTTTGGTGTGGTCATCAGCACTCAGTAAATCATGCTGACGAAGTGTACTACAACTCTCATGATGCATTGCCTGGGTGGGCCAAGAATCTCAATATAGTATTTCATGCTGTGATGTATGTGATATGTATTGCCTAACATCATGGTCTGGATGGGACATAAGGGGAGATTACTTACCATTGCTGGTGCCTGCTAGAATGGAAGTATCAATTACTCCATTACCGGTGATGCTCTCCAGTTTGAGGATCATCTCGAGCAACATCTCTATGGCAGTCAGTTGGGGGTGTCTTGATGGTCCTTCTCCAGTCTCATGTCCCTCTGCAATCCTGCTGGCCAGCTTCTGGAGCTCTCCTAAATTGTGATTTCCTAATTTAGCGATTTTTTAAATAGAGATTTCCTAATAGCGATTGTGAATTCGTACGAAATCGCAGGGCTCCTACATACCTATTTGCGGCTTGCAAATAGTGATTTCTATGGAATCGCTATTTGTGAGTCACAAATTAAGAATTTCGTACATCTGGCCCATAAAGTACATAAGGCGTTAGAATGATCATTATCCCCTCAAAGAAGCCTGGGATGTCTATGTTCAGTGCATATGAGTTGAGAAGTACTGTGGGTTTCCCACCAGTGTCACATAACCCCCCTTTCAAAGCATCAACCCAAATCAGACAACCATGTGCAGATGATGTGATGTTAGCCAGATCCCCAGTGCCAGAACTCTTTCCACAAAACTGCACAGTTGATTTGCACAGTTGGCAAACCCTTTAGTTGCCACTGTAAATCCCTAGTAAATGGTCCCCGATACGTAGGGCGTGGGATACTAAGGAAGGTCTCTGCGGGTTGCAGCACCAGTTGTGCCACCCCCAGAGATCCATCACCAAACTCACACAAGTGCTGCCATTGCAGGTTGCGTGTTTTGGTGCAGGCTAAATTGAAAGCATGACCTACCACACACCCATGTGTGCCAGGTCCTCTATCACTGCATGTGCCAAGGGTAAGGCACCCCTAAGGCAGGATGCATCCAGGCACATGTGAGAGCATATATGCATGAGCATATATGCCCCTGCTATGTCTCTGTCGATTCTGAGACATAGTAAGTGAAGAGAGAAGCTATTTTTAAATGCAGGTCCTGGATATTGGTCATTATGAGTTCCCCAGCTACATGAGGGCTTCTCTGAATCTTGAGATGTTTGGTATCAAACATCTTAGAATAATAAACCCTTACTGACCCGAGTGCTGAATTTATTTAAAAAGGCACACAGAGGGCACCTTAGGTGTGCCCCCTGAAAACCTACCAACTACTAGTGTGTAGACTGACTGGTCCTGACCAGTTCAGCCACCACAGATGCATGTCTGCCCCCACCCCCCAAGGTGAGAGCCAGGCCTGAGACAAAAGCCTGCACTGGGCAGAGGGGTGACCTCCTCTCCCAGACAGGATGGACATTCCAGGATAGGGAGCTTCAAAGACCTTGCCTCCTTTGTTATGCAATTCAGGTCTCTCTAAATGGCGGAGATGGCCAACCCCCTGTCCTGACTCAACTTTTGGCAGCAGCACAGGTGGGAAAATTATTTTAATTAGAAGGAGTGCCCACTTCATGCCAGTCCTGCCCCTAAGTTGGATAAGCTGAAGTGGGCACTACTTTTTAAATTTCTCCATCTTGTTTGGAAGGAATTAGGCCACTAGGGTTAGGGTCATGCCTACTTCCTATCAGAGTGGTCATAAGAAGTGTGTAATCATCCTCAAGGTGGTCAGCCAATTGACTACTGCCTGGCACTCACTGAAACTCTCCTAAACTGAATATTTAGGTGACCCCCCTGAACCACAGAATTGAGATTTCAACAACCTAAGAAGACCCGGACAAAGAAGAGTTGCGCCTGCAAAAGAGGATAAGAAGACACAGCTGACCTGGAACTAGCCCCTCTAGCCTACCTGCTGACCTCGAAGGATCCTGCATAAGAAGCCAATTCGTCCAGCCTTCAGTAAAGACTCAAGTATCCCATAGGCACTGGACTTGTCCTGCAACAAGAAACTCTAAGGAAATGACTCTGCAGCTGCTGGAATCCCATAAACCTGACACCAGAAGTGACCACTGTACTAAGGTGACCATCGTCCCAGATTTGCCTGGACAGTCCCAGTTTTTCACTTGCTGTCCCGGTAGATTTTGGCAAATTTGGCTTATGTCCCGGTTTTTAGAGGGGGTTGACTGAAAACAGTGAAAGTCCCTTTTTTGATGTTCCAAAGATGTGGTAGTTAGCAGATGTTATAAGTAAGCAATGTAACTAACAGGTATGATGCTGGTTTTCAAAATTACTTATTATTTCTTTTCATAGTGCCTCTTCTGTGTTCTTAAGTTGATGAGAGCTGTCATTCAGGGGTTCTCCGTTGACGTAAAATTGTAGTCCTTCTTCTATTATTGCAAAACGTCCCTGTTTTCTGTTCTCAAGATCTGGTCACGCTACACTGTACCTGATGTCCACGACCTGAGGTGAAGCCAACCAATTGTGCCAATGTGTGTCCCCTGCTGCCCAGAAAGCGAGTCCAGTGTGGTCTCACCCATGTTGGACTCACCAGGGAAGCTTGCAGCCTCTGCATGCAAGCCCCCTCGCCCATAGGCTTGTGGAAAGAGAAAATCTGACAGCTAGAGCAACCACTCAACCAGTGATCCCTGACTCCAGCTGAGGTGGGTCACCGGTGCCAACAAAGTCCCCCATTTCCCAAGAGCTTGAGTTCACTCTGGGTCCACCCCTGCCAGACTCCCCAATGCTGCCTGTAGCCTCAACACACAGGACTGTGAGTGCTTATGGATGTGAAAACCCGATGCCTAAAGACACCCCTGCTTCCATTGCCCCAGGACATAGGAGAAAAGGACCAAAGGTGCACCTGCATCCCAGTGCACTCCAAGTCTACTACCTACCTGTTTGTTTTCCCTGACTGGCTTCCTAGCCAGAGCCTGCAGCCTTTCTTCACGAGGCCCAAACTCCCATAGGAAACCACTGGGCAGACAACTCCTTACTTCACCTCTTGACCCAGCCGCCCCAGTATCGTCCAGTGTGACCTGTTGGTGTGGTTCTGATCAGTGCCCAGTACTTACCTTAACTCCATGAGATTGGCTTCGTAAGCCGTTGTCAACAGTGTGCTTGCTGAACATTGTTTTCCTCCATAGGATAACACTGAGAGAACTCTGAATATTACACTAAGTGTCAATTTTTTTAACTACAAAGTATTTATGCCTAAAAGTCTACTTACCTGATTACGAAGTTCTTGGGTTTGAAATATATATAAAAAGAATTGTTATTTTCTAAATTGGTCTTTGATTTATTCTTTGAGTGTGTATCTCATTTATGGCCTCTGTGAGTACAACAAATGCTTAGCACTACCCTCTGATAAGCCTAACTGCTTGCCCACACTACCACAAATAGAGCATTAGTCCTAACTGCTTTTGCCTCTGCCATACCAATTGGGAGGGCAGAAGCACCCAGCGGGGGTCTACAGACCCCCGGGAATGCACACAGTTACCCCTATAATCCTGCTGAATCCCCCCTGCACATCTTGCGATGGTTGCCGCCAGAAGCGGATGGCTCCCAGGGTGGGTACGACAGATTTGCCTCCTCTTACTGTGCGGTCTCCAGAGCAGTCCAAAGGGGAGCTGCCCACCCCATCTTGCAACCCCACTCTGTGTTTCCTGACAAAATGCGGCACAAGGGGCCCAAAAATCCTCTTGCTGTCTCTTTTGGGTTATAATCCCTCTATGGGATATGCGGCACTGCCGATGCAGGGAGATTATTAAGGGCCCTTGATGCGGGCACAGCCAGTGGACTCCACCACATCTGATCTCATGGCTTACAGCCAAGTCCCAAGAGGAGTTTCACGCCTTGCAGCTCCACTCAGCATCTCCTGCCACAACCCAGGCTCGGAGGAGCCCTGTAATCCTCCTTGCTGTCACCTCCAGAGGTGCACATTCTCCGCAGACTCTCCGATGCTGCTGGTTCAGGCAATTAGGGCCAGAGGGGGCTCTGCTGCCTGCGTTCGTTGGAGCAGCGAGGAGATGTGTCCGCTCAAGCGGCCAACCTGGCTCCTCCCTAGGTTGTTTGTAAATGTATCTTCTGTAGACATTCTGAAAATCTGGCATAGATTTGTCCCTCCTATTTTAGACATCTATACTAACCATACAGGCCACTTCACTTTAAGCTAAGGATGACCAACTTCCTGAACCATCCAACCCTGGCAGTCCTAAATAATAATACAGCTATATTACAACCCTCCAAAATTTACACCCAGTACATTGTATTTTATCAGGATTCTTATGGTTTGCCAGCATTTCATGAGCAGTTTAACAATAACCAGAGAACCCCCAAGTTTCCAGATTGCATACTTGAGTGGCTCATCAAATCCATTTTTAGATCTTGGCTACAGAGTTGTCAGACCTATTGTTTTCAATATACTTTTAGTGTTCTTGGGTCATTGCCTTGCTAATAATTGGAAGGCATTGTTGACTAGCTCTCTTCCCTGCTACCGATTCAATGGCTTTCCTCCTTGTTCACATGAATGTTCTGCATTTCAGTTTAAGTGTTTTTATTGGTTCACTTGTATCCTTCCATTGTCCACCTAGCTTGCATTCAGGGAGCTACTATTTTTCTCACTCTAATAATTTCATGGGAATGTATATCTTTTCTTGATCTTTCTTCATTATGACCATATTCCCTTGTCATTTTACTCAAACTCCCCTCACTTTCTGTGCTGATTCCTCTGCCTCTCCTCAAGTGTTATGTGTGTTTTTTTTTTTAACAAACTCCATCCCCATTGCTTGCACTTTCTTTTGACCACCCGCCCTCCAGTTCCCAATGGAGGCTGCTAATCACACTTTGAATTCCCATCCTATGTGATTTTTTATATCTTTTTTAAGAGGGACTGGCAATTATATATTTTAATTGCTGATCTAACACAAGTGTCCATTGTTTCAGGTTCATTAATTAACAGGCATCTGCAAGACCAATAGGGCTCACCATTTTGATTGCTTGGCTTCGCCAATGCTTTTAGATGATGTTATGAAGCAATTCCTGGAATATAGAGTGGCCCGGCAGCAAATTGCAGCTGCTTGACCCTTCATAAAAATTCAATCATTTTTAAGGCCCTCCGGGGGTAGAGAAGCAAAGAAGAAATCAGTTGCGAGTGTGTGAAGAGGGGCAATTTGGAGCAAGTATTTGAGGGGAGAGGAAGCAGCACTATAGAGAGCAAGATAGCACCTATACTCTTATGGTTCGCTTAATGTTGCAAGTAGTTGCCTAAATGTCAGCAATGAAAGAATATAAATCAGCTAATCAAAAAGAAGGCAATGAAGCTCTGTTCAAAGAGAGTGACAATTATAAAAAGAGGAAGGCAAGCCCTCAAATAAGCAAGCAAGTGTTAAAGTCAATAAAGCCAACCAATTTTAAAGAATGGGTAGTCTCGAAGTCCAATGTAAGTCGTTAGTATGGTCCATAAGAGGCTTTTTCCTATCGTTGAAAGTTTTGGGCGAGATGTAAAAATGGCTGCTAGTGTGCCAATGCATGACATGCATGGGTCAAGATGAGTGCGTCACTGTGTGCACATTCACATGCGTCATGGATGCTGGCGACCGTCTTGAATGGGTTTTCTTTATTAAAAAACCTAACCCAAAATTACAATTGCATGCTTGCATATGTATTTTCATATACATTGCATGTGATTGCAAGAAAGCGGTACCAAAGTCAATAACTTGACATATTGGAGCTGAGACCTGTTAGCTTTGTCAGTGTTTGTTTTCATGTCATCCTTATCGTCTTTTATCACATCAGGACTGCAAGTATCAGAGTGTAAAGTGAGAAATCACCTGGAATGGAAGAGTTGCTCCTGCAATTGTAGATTTGGTAATAGTCACTGCTGTCATGATTAAATATCATAAAAGTGCACTTTGGAAACTTTTCGAGTTCGACTGTTCTCTGTGATCTAGCAGCAGATGAGTTTTTCTTAATAAATTCTTATTTATTGTCATTTACAAAATTACAACAAACAAAACAACACATAAGGTCGGGCAGGGAGAATTTTCATTTATTTTGGTCTAGATTCATGCAATTACAGCACAATGAATGGTAAACATTACAATTATCAGGAATGGCTAAACCTTAGAAGGAGTATCAACTATGAATAAAGAGGAATCAGCTGGGGATGCGGTCTGGAGAACTATCAATATGGATCAGGGGGTGTGAGTGTGCATATATCGTATTTTTGGGATGGAATTTATGTGGCTGCGGATTGCTCAAACTCATTGGCTGGTCAGGCTGAGGGGTCACTGGGTGCATTGCGGATGAGTTAGACTCAGTACTGTCCCCATGAATTTCATGGCCAAGACGTGGGTGGTTGCAGAAAACTATGGGCCAGATTTAATAGAAAAAGATGGTGCACAGCATTGTGCCAAATTTGGCAGCGTTGTGCACCGTCATTTTCACAACGCAAGGGATGTGCGTCTTTCATAGAATTCGGACAAGCCCTGTGTGCCGGTGCTAAATTTGCAGCAGTGCACCAACACAACCAAACTAGCACCGTAGTGCAAGGATGGCTGCATTGAGGGGAAGTTTATTTTTGTGCAGAAACACCTTCCTGCAAAAATAAAAATCTTAAATGACGATTTGCTCTATGTGCACTGCAAAACACAGCATACATAGAAAGAGCAAAAAAACGAGGCAAAATGAAAGCATTTTTCCTTGTGTGTCACTCTAACGCCACCCCTGGGGTGGCATTATATTTTGGCGCTGCTTCAGGCAACACCCATTGCATGCCCCTTCCACGCAAAGTACTGGGTGTGAAGGGGCTGTGTAGGAAAGTGCCCTTGTTGGGATAGTTACCCCCCACACACTTTTTGCCAAATTCTGATGCCAACTTTGATGAGAGTGTGCTGGTACTCTGCTAAGCAGGCCCCAGCACCAGTGTTCTTTCCCAAAATATGTAACTTTGTTTCCACAACTGGCACACCCATGGCACACGGTTAAGACCCTTGTAAAAAGTACCCCTGGTACCAAGGGTCCTGTGGTCAAGGAATGTCCCCAAGGGCTATAGCAAGTATTATGCACCCGGGGGGGGGGGGGGGGCTCACCAAGCACATACACACTGCCTTTCCAGCTTCTGCATGCTGGTGAGGAAAAAAAGGCAAAGTCAACATTGCACCCCTCTCAGGATGCCATGCCCACAGACCACTGCCTGTGGCATAGGTAAGTCACCCCTTTAGAAGGCCTTTCAGCCCTAAGGCAGGGTGCACTATGCCACAGGTGAGGACATAGCTGCATGAGCAATATGGCCCTACAGTGTCTAAGTCCAGTCTTAGACATTGTAAGTGTAGTGTAGTCATATTGAGTATATGGTCTGGGAGTTTGTCATTATGAACTATACAGCACCATACTGGCTTCACTGAGTACTGTGATCAAACTTCTCAGCACAATAAACCCAGACTGACAGCAGTGTGGGATTTACTGAAAAAATGCACCCAGAGGGCATCTTAGAGATGCCCCCTGTATGTTAGCCAAACTGCTAGAGAAGGACTGACCAGTCTGTGCCAGCCTGCCACTTTCAGACGGGTTTCTGATCACATGGGATGAGAGCCTTTGTGCTCTCTGTGGCCAGAAACAAAGCCTGTCCTGGGTGGAGGTGATTCAGACCTCCCACCTGCAGGAACTGTAACACCTGGAGGTGAGCCTCAAAGGCTCAAGCCTCTTGTTACAGTGTCCCAAGGCACCCCAGCTAGTGGTGTTGCCCGCCCCCAGGCAAAGCCCCACTTTTGGTGGCAAGTCCGGAGGGCAAATTAGGAAAAAGCACCCCTAATGTGTCCAGAGCTGAGGTGACCCCCTCCCTGCAGAATCCTCCATCTTAGTTTGGAGGACAGAGACCAATAGGGTTAGGTTTGTGTTGCCCTCCCCAAAGGGAGTGGACACAAGAAGGGTGTAGCCACCCTCAGGGACATTAGCCATTGGCTACTGCCCTCTGACCCCTGTAATGCCCCTAAATCCAGGATTTAAGGGCTCCCCTGAACCCAGATTCCCGGCGACCTCACAAGAAAAAAGAAGAAAGGAGACAGAAGAAGGACTGCTAAGCTGAAACCCCAGCGGAGTAGGAAGACGAAAACTGACTTGGCCCCAGCTCTACCGGCCTGTCTCCTGTTTCAGAGAACCTGCAAAAGAAAAGAGACGCATCTTGTGGGCCCAGCGACCTCTGCCAAGCCTCCAGAGGACTAACTGCATCACAGAGGAACAAGAACTCCTTTGGATAGCAGCCCTGTCTATGAAGAAACTGCATCTAAGGACTCCAAACCCTCTCAGGAACCGTGAGTCCTGACCACTCTGCACCCGATGCCCACGGCCCGTATCCAGGTGGCCCAACCGACTAGAGAGGATCCCCAGGCAATTTTGAGCAAGGGCCCACACTGCGTTGATCCCTCCTGTTCCCCACGACGACGCCTGTAGTGTGAATCCAGACGACACCCCTGACTGTGAAAGCTCCAGACCAAGATATCTGACGCCAAAAGGTACACTGCACCTGCAGCCCCCAGGCCTTGGAGAACCCAACCTGTGGTGCACCAAAATTCACCAGGCAGCCCTCCTACTTGTCCAGTCTATGGCTCTCCGGAACCGACCCCCTGGGCCCAGCCTGCAGCATCTAAGTGACCTGTGGGGTCACCTCGTAGGAAAGCATTGGGAGCCTGATAGTCTGTTTGCACCCTGCATCTGGCCGCCCCTGCGCCGCTGAGGGTGTGAGTTTGGTGCCTACTTGAGGCCCTCCCGGTGCACCACCAAACTCCCCAGGTCTGCCCTCCAAAAACACGGGTACTTACCTGTCAGCAGATCTGAAACTGAGTGTCCCTGGTCTCCATAGGAGCCAATGTTAAATTTGCCTCAACTTTGACCTCTGCACCCAGCCGGCCCTGTGTTGCTGGTGGTAGGTGTTTGGGGTTAACTTGAACCCCGGCCTGTGGACTTCCTAACCCTCGGAGACTGGAACTGTAAGTAATGTACTTACCTGTAAAACATACTAACTTTTCTTACCCCCAGGAACTGTTCTGAAAATTGCAGTGCCAACTTTTAAAACAGATTATTGCCATTTATTCAAAAACTGTACAACTAACCAATTCCAATCAAAAGTGGTATTGATACACATGTGAAATACCTATTAATTGATGTACTGACCTGCAACTTGAATCTTGTAGTTCTAGAAATAAATTAACAAAATATATTTTTACTATATAAAATCCATTGGTCTGGAGTTAAGTCATTTAGTGTGTGCTTTTTCTATAGTCTGTGTGAGTACAACAAATACTTTGCACTACCCTCTCATAAGCCTAAGTGCTCGACTACACTACCACAAAAGAGAGCATTAGTATTATCTACTTTAGCCTCTGTTAAACCTCTGGGGAACCCCAAGACTCTGCACACTATGGGCATTATTAGGACCTTGACAGAGGGGTTTCCTCCATCACAAATGTGGGGATATCCCGTCTGCCGTATTATGATTCCATTATATTCAATGAGGGTTGTCATACGACAGACGGGATATCCATGGCGTTTGTGATGGCGGAACTCCTCCGTCAAGGTCATAATAAGGCCCTATATCTCATTTTGATATAGTATATACAGAGCCAGCTTCCTACAGGCCGTATTTACAAGGTGGCGTTAAGCCACAAAAGTGGCTTAACATCACCTTGTAAATACGTCGCCGGGCATACAGCCACCGAAGAGTCACAAAAAGTGACCCTATAGGTTTTAACCCAGTCATTGCAGACCACCATGTCACGGAGCCATTCAGCGACAGTTGGAATTCTGGCTCGTCCTCAATATAGACTTACTCTGCGTTTGGCGCGGAAAAGTGTAATTGAGTAACGCGTCAGACCCCAGACAAGACCTCCCACACATAACCAAGAAGAATCACCAGGAGGTCCAGTGACAGTGAATGTTGGCTTATGTCAGTTATCACAAGAAGGATCTCTTGCCAGAATGCCTCAATAGCGGGCATTCCCAGGCAAGGTGCAGGAAGCCTGCATCATCACATTGGCAAAGCTGGCAATTATGAGAGGAAGAAGGGTCGATTCTGTGCAGCTTCTGTAGGGTAATGTATGCCCTGTGCAGAAATATATATAATGTAATAGCTTATGCCTATAATTCATGGATAGAGTGCGGGTGTGTGCACAGCAAAATTTCCATTGAGTGATAGGTATATCTACCCCTAATTCAGATTCCCATGCTATTCTTTGCTAACTCAGTACTTGCAGTCTGGGCTAGTGATACCATATTATTGACCTTCAAGCCCAGGCAGCAGAATCAGCACATGTAATGAGTTAGGTGAAGCGCAAGAACTTGGCTGGTTCTTGGTGGAATCCTGGCAAGGCCATATTTATTGTGTCAAGTCTGGCAGGAGATTTTTAAGTGAGGCATGTGCTACTGACTTTCAAATGTGTCCCTACTGAGTCCTATATAAGAAGCTTTACAGGTAAAAAACCTGATCTATCTCTTAACGATGACTGTAAAGAACCCTTATGGTAGTACATGTGAGAGGTGCAGTCTGTGTTTACGTTTTGCATTTCCTGTCATCTTACATTCCCTAAGAGTATTTGCTTTTTAAAGTTGTGTTTATGTAGTTGTGTCCATTCAACAGCTAGCTCTTGAATAGGGTAGACTCTAGTTATCTGGGTGAGTTCTGGTTGTATGTGGATGTTGATGATGGGGTAAGATTAAGACATCCAGAGTTGAGGTTCAACCAATGCAAGTTTCTAACAGTGCTTGTCAGTGGGTCATACGCTCATCCAATCCTTGGCCTCTCCGTACACTGAGTGTGGCCACTTATGTGCCAAATGTAATTATCATTTTATGTGAAAGTGTGATGGAGGCACATACAACAAAAAAAACATAAATTTTGGGCCCAAGGATTTGCTCAGAAGCTGTGGCTAACCCTTTACAAAACTTGAGGCGCTGAACACTAAGGCTGTGTATTCTTGATTCTATCTCATGACTCTTCCATCCACCACCAGACATTCTCTATCTCTTTATTCCACTCTTGCAGGTTCTTTTTCATCCATGCTTTCTCCTTTTGTCACTATTTTCCCTTCTTTCTCCTCCTGTTTCTTTAACCCTTTTGTGTTTTTCTCTCTCTTGCTCTGAATGAAAGTTTGAAGTCGAAACATGAGTGTCAGTCCTTAAAAATGAGAAATGAGGCTCAGTTGAAATGTTGACAGTACCATAGGGAACGAAAAAGGAGACATATCTATACAATCTATCTAGATAAATATTTATATATATGTATAGTTATATACACAAACACATAGACATACAAGGTATAATGGTGAAGCCGGGAAGACATATATGGAGAGGGACAGCTTGACAAAACTGTATTTAATTCTATCACAGGACCGGAGGCGAGGATTATGCAAATCTTTCTTCACTCTTTATTCAACAGCAAGTTCAAAGTTAAACAAAACATGAACAGAAAAACTACAAGTTCCATGAGCCCGCCGCCATGGTAACGAGTATCCAATGAGGTGCCCTCCTTCACGTCAGTATAAATGGCCCGAGACACGTCACACTTCCTCTTTCTTCACTGCTCAGATAAGTGCCTTTTCTGCCTCCGTTGGGAGTTTGTTTTCCTAAACTTGGCGCGCTGCCGCTCAATTGTTTTGCGGGGCTTTCTGTTGTTGTAGCAGCTTTATCGCCATGAGCGGTCCGGAACGGACGGGCCGCTCGAGCGTTTAATTTCCTTTCGGCCCTCGGCGTGTTTAATACACGTCGGGCCCACCAGAGGGAGCGCGCGCTGTGTTCTTCGTTATCGGAGAGCGTGCCTCTTTCAGTGCGTGGCTCGCGCTTCGCGTTTGCTTCTTTCTAGGGAAGCCTGTTTGGTCCAGGGGGTTAGGTTCCTGCCTTTCACCCAGACAAGCAGGGTTCAATTCCCAGGCCTGCCAGATGACACACTCAGTCTCTCAGCAGGCATATCTGCATTAATCACTTTGCTTTTTCTTCCCAGAATTGAGGGTTTCTCCTCTATTGCATGTTTGGCACCCTGGTGCATTTTTTCTCTTCCCTACCCTGACACCCGTTTGGGTAAGAATTACCCCATTAGGGAAGGCATTACTTCTTGACTTACTATCAGTGACAGAGAGGGTAGGGATTTTACCCTATATATTGTATATTTTTTGTTGGGTGTACACTCTGTCATAGTCCTCATTATGCATTCCTCCCAAGAGGATGAACCTTTTACCAACATGTCCCCAGGTGAGGGTCCCTCTCACCGTACCCTTCCCCCCGGAGTGGACACTTTGTTTTCCCAGGCTATTTCTCACGCTTTAGCCCCTCTTAGGGATACTGTAGCTAAGCTTACTGAACAGGTGTCCAGAGGTACGGGCATGTTTGGTGTGACGGGAGCAGAGGGTGATTCCTCTACCCTTTCGGCCCCCAGGAAAATGCGCAAGCGCGACGCGGGGCACCTGGGGGATGGTGTATTTTCACCCAATCCCAAGAGTGCGCGCGCGCATAAGCGCGTACCCTCCCGGGAGGACCGTTTGCCCGGAGTACTGGGTGACAAGCTTCACCACCTATGGAACCCTGATCTGGGATCCCCCAAAGGCTTCATGGGAGGTTCAGATGAGGACTCATCATCTTTAGATGACGACTCGGGTCGCCCTTGGCGTCCGGGTGCTACCCTACCAGATCCTTCGGATCACGCCGATTCTGACTCCGATATGTTTGAGCCGGAGGGTATCTACCATCCGCGTTCCTCGGAGTGGCGTCCAGACCACAAGGTGGCTGAATATGTCGCCAGTAAAATTAGGCAACCTCTGGACAAAGAGGTGCGCGCTCGTCTACGGGCGGAGTGCCCACGCCCGTCTTTATCAGATAAGGTCGCTTTCACGCCAGTTATTGACCCAAAAATGTGTACGTTTTTTTCCAAGTACACCAAGGATCCCAAAAAAGGGATTGATCGCTCCTGGAGGGCATGCCAGGATAAACTTCTTGATGTGTTAGGTCCCCTCACACAGATTATTCAATTGGCGGAGCGGGCCAAGCAAGCAAACACTCCCCTACAGAACTCATAGATTTAGAGGTTCAGGCCCTTCTTCACAAAGGTGCCATTTCCTTTACTTCCCTTCACCCCACAGGCTTCGTAAGCAACATCTTCTTGGTGGAAAAGAAGGACAAAGGGTTTCGTCCCGTTATCAATCTTCGTGCTTTCAACGAGTGGGTGGTTTACAGACATTTCAAAATGGAGGGTATTCACATGCTCCGCGACCTCCTCTTACAAGAGGACTGGATGGTTTGTCTAGATCTCAAGGACGCGTACCTCACGGTCCCTATTTTTCCACCCCATCGCAGATTCCTGCAATTCTTATGGAACAACCAGGTGTTCGAATTCACCACACTCCCCTTCGGCCTGTCGTCGGCGCCGTGGTGCGTCACAAAACTTCTCAAACCAGTAGTGGAAACTCTGAGGTTACAAGGCATTCGCCTCATAATTTATCTGGACGACATCCTTTTGATGGATCAGTCCAGGTCTCGGTTGATGTTCAATCTGAACACAACTATTGCGCTTTTCCAGGACCTTGGTTTTGTGATCAACCAACAGAAGTCGCAACTTACTCCGACTCAATCGTTAGTCTTCCTAGGGTTTCTAGTGGATTCCCGCTCAGCGTCTCTCAGTCTCCCGGCGACGAAGATTTCCAAAATAAAGAAGGAACTGAGAAAGGTCCTGCAACGGGACCAGATCTCTCTACGCCAGTTAGCCAGAGTGGTAGGCCTGCTTTCGTCTTCGATTCAAGCCATTTTTCCGGGTCCCCTACACTACAGAGCCCTGCAACGCTTGAAAGCGTTTCACCTTCGCCGAGGGGTGACGTACTCCGAGTTGATCTCCCTGTCTCAAGAGGCAAGGACGGAGTTGTGTTGGTGGCTGGACCACATGCAGGCATGGAATGGCAGGGCCATCTTTGGGGCGGCCCCGGATCTGGTGATCGAGTCAGATGCCAGTCGCCAGGGATGGGGGGCTCGTTGCGGGGACATCTCGTTGGGGGGACGCTGGACCCCGCAGGAACTAACCATGCATATCAACTGCCTGGAGCTCCTGGCGGGTTCTTTTGCAATCAAGTCTCTCACGAGAAACAAGGTCTCATGCGTAGTTCTACTACGGATGGACAACGTATCGGCAGTGCAATACATAAATCGTTTAGGGGGAACAAGATCAAGAGCCCTAGCGGGGCTAGCGATAGATTTTTGGCATTTTTGCCTTCAACACCAAATCTCAGTCACAGCGGAGTATCTTCCGGGAACCCAGAATGTGTGGGCAGACTGGAATTCTCGGTTTCTCCGGGATCCCAGCGATTGGCGACTACATCGCTCGGTTTTTCAGGCGATCATGGATCATTGGGGTCCCTGTTCAGTGGATCTCTTTGCGTCTCGTTGGAATGCCCAGCTTCCCCTATACTTCAGCTGGCGTCCGGATCCGGGAGCGATGGCAGTAGATGCGTTTTCTCCAACATTGGGGCACTCTTCAGGGTTATGCTTTTCCCCCGTTTCTTCTTATCCCGCGGGTTGCTGCTCAAGTTCGCCGCCAAGAGGCGACGGTGATTCTAATAACCCCCTGGTGGAGATCACAGGCATGGTTCCCGACTCTGCTGGAACTCTCGTGCGAGTGTCCTCTTCGCCTCCCGGATTTTCCCTCGATACTCCTGGATCCGTCGGGGTTCTGCCACCCTCTAATCCTTCAAGGTCATCTTCCCCTCATAGCTTGGAAGATTTCCGGCATCATTGGCAAAACAACCGGCTTTCGCAGGAAGCTAATAACTTCATCGCACAGGCCTGGGCCCCTGGTACATGCAAACGATATAGATCAGCATGGAATAGGTGGTCTAGTTGGTGTGTGGGCAAACACTGCGATCCCATGGGGGCCAGCATTGCCGACATCATCAATTTCCTGGCGGAATTAGCTGCATCCGGCTTAGCGTATCGCACCATCAATTCTTTTCGCTCGGCCATCTCTGCGGGCCATCCTCCCCTGAATAATCTCCCGATTGGGGGGCATCCCTGGGTTTGTAAACTTCTTAGGGGTATTAGACTCTCCAGACCTCCACAACCTAGATATTCGGAGCTCTGGGATGTGAACTTGGTTCTTAATCTCTTATCCTCTTGGCGGGACAACCAATATTTGTCGATGAAGGAATTGTCGGCAAAATTAGCCATGCTTCTCTGCCTCATTTCCTGTAAGCGTGTGTCAGATATCAGAGCACTGGATGTTTCCGCTCGAGTCTTTACTCCAGAAGGAGTCACGTTTACTATTGCAAGGAGAACAAAGAATAATACCAGGTCGGTGTCCTATCCCGTTTTTCCTGATTCCCCGAGGCTATGTGTGGTTAGATGTCTCAAAGTCTATGAGGAAGTGACCAGTTCTTGTAGACCTCCAGGTGAGACTCAATTGTTGATTTCTATTAAGAAGCCGTTTAGGGCGGTTTCTTCTCCCTCCATTGCCAGATGGATTCGGTGGATTCTCTCTGAGGCAGGTATAGATATTCGAGTTTTTGGGGCTCATTCTACTCGGGGAGCTATGGCTTCCAAAGCCATACAAGTGGGGGGCAGGTTGGAGGACATCATGCATGCTGCTGATTGGTCTTCAGAGTCTACTTTTAAGAAGTTTTACTTTAAACCAATTCACGACGCAGCCGCACTGGTGGTAAGTAAGCTTTGAACTTGCATAATCCTCGCCTCCGGTCCTGTGATAGAATACGAAATTTCCTAGCTATCGTGAAGGAAAGTTTCAATTCTATTAAGGACACGGAGGCGAGGATTATCCCACCCACATACATTTCGCGGATATGTTCCCTCCCGATTACATCTATCTGCGTAGCAAGGTGGTATACTTGCGTTTATGCCTTTGTTTATTGGTTATTCTGCTCATATTTTTAATTTTTCAGGTAAACACTTGATTCAGATATATTTTCATTTATATGTGTTTTAGAGTTCATAACTTTGTTGCCTTTGGTAGGTTTCCTGTGTTCTATCGGACTTGCATCTAATTACACCTATTTTTTAGGTTCCGAAACTACGACCAATTGACTCTACCAGGATTCCTTCCGCAGTGAAGTCGAGGAAGTGTGACGTGTCTCGGGCCATTTATACTGACGTGAAGGAGGGCACCTCATTGGATACTCGTTACCATGGCGGCGGGCTCATGGAACTTGTAGTTTTTCTGTTCATGTTTTGTTTAACTTTGAACTTGCTGTTGAATAAAGAGTGAAGAAAGATTTGCATAATCCTCGCCTCCGTGTCCTTAATAGAATTGAAACTTTCCTTCACGATAGCTAGGAAATTTCGTATTACATAGCCCACCACTTGCATAAAAAAAGTGCTAGTTACACTTCTTTGGCCAAGTCCTCTTTAGAAAACCATGACCCCAGCCCCTACTTTTTCATCCCATTTAAAGCACTACCTGATAAGCAGCTGAGCTGGTGCACAGTTTTCGTTTTGGATGTGAAAGTACAGAACAAGTTCCAGTGTCAGCGAGATTACACAAAACCCTTATGTCTCAAAGCTCTCGAGAACGAGATGCTTCTTTATACACAGAGCGGAACTGTCACATCACCATTCTGCTGCAAGGCTGTAGAACTGTACAACTGCTCCAAACGCACCGCGAATACGTAAAGCAACGCCCCAAATAAAAAAATAATCTGAACACCATTTTAGTACTCCTAGAAACCGAAGCTGGCGTTCGTCATCGTTAATCCCAGCAGAGACAACATTAGACCAGGAATCGGAGGCAGTGAGGAGGCAGGCGGGACTTCCGGAAGAGGAGGGAACGCCAAGAAGGCCGGCTGACAGTTCGCCAATCACTGCCTACAGACCATGCTGTGTCCCGCCTATTTTCGAAATATTGAGCGTTGATTCGATAAGCCCTGGCAACTGTGATCGGTTCCTAAGGTAAACATAGACAGGTACTCTGAGTGGCAGCCCGGGGTCTGCATGTGGTTTTGCTACAAAATCAGACGCTGCAAGGAATCTTGAAGAATCCGGAACAGAAGAACCAAAGAGGTAAGTGGGAAGTGTACATGCAAACAGTTCATAGGGGTTATGTATATCCAGAACATCACCACTACAGGTCTTATGTGCCTGCGTACTCCACATTTTCACTGAATTCTAGGAGAGCACGAACCCGCAGCTTTTAAGTGATTCCTCAATCAAATGTCACTTTTGCTAACAAAGTAACCGATTCACTGACTCTTGGAACTAGTTATCTATTTCACAGCACTTCAATAGAAAGAAGAGGTGGCACTCAGTACAACTATAGCAGGTTGATATGTATGACCAGTCATAAGATTACTCATGCATTTTCTATTTTCTCCTCTATTCTGTCTATCGTGTTCCAGTTTCCAAAGCTTCTTGTGCTCTTAATTTCAATGCACACGTGATGATTTACCGCTCTGTGAAACTAAATTATCAAACATGATCCATAATAGCAGGACTGGAGGATTTAATGATTGGTAAGTGTGTGGCAGATTTGCCACATTTGCAAGTTTAGGATTATGGACGATTTTGTTGGTGGTTCTGGTTGAGCTAGTCTGCAGAGTAGGCAAATCCCTACAAACGTATTCGTTTGAGACTGTTCACCTTCTCCTTGCAGGTAGTTTGCTATCTTGGAAGAACACACACATTTGGTCAGTTCAAAGGGCAGAAACGTGTTTATAGGTTGCAGAGTCAAAGGGAAGAACTCCATGTTTCATGGAAGGGAAGAGGAAGGGGTTTCTCCAAGGGGAAAATAATTGTGAATCTGGCCTCTTTCACCATTTGTTCACTAAAATAGTCCACGTAGTGTGGAACCACATATGAAAATGATGGGTCTATCTATGTACATGCAGGTTGTTTGGCTCAAAAGGCATCGTTTCTGTTTTCGACCAAAAAATCACCATTTCCGTATCAATTGGACATTTCAGTGCATGCTGGCATTGGTACACAACAGCTGAGCATGACTTTTAAAATGTTTGAAATGACTATTGTCTTACTGCTCTTACATACCATTAAGATAATGACTATTCAGCTAATACAATTGATTGATTAATAGATTCTGCATCTCATTTTACAAGAAATGTTCCAGTGCTTTACCTTTCTTTGTGCCTCAAACAAAGAGCTCCTTAGCTTTTGTCAAGGATTACCTGAAAGGCTGCCTGTTTATTAAAAAACGCAGAACTTGGTGCTTATCCAGAAGACGTAAACATTTTACACCATGTATCAAATATTCCCTTCCTAGCCAAAGTTCTGTAACTCTGAAAATAACCTTCTTGACAACCAGGACAGGTACATTATGCTTCTTTACTTAATGAGGCAAAAGGTAACACATTAAGAGGACTACTGGGCAAGAAATTGCTCTTAATATCTTCCAGAGCACAAATAGCAGGTCGGCAAAAATATTAACTTCAATAAAACATCTGAAATTGGAACAGGTCTGTAACTAATCTGCCGCATCAATTTGAGCGTGTTCTGAATAAACAGTCTAGACGGATCTCCTGGTGGGAAGAGTAGTAAGACGTAGATTGCGCAAAAACGCATGGAAGAACACTAACACCTACAGGGCACCAATTGCACAATCCTACATGAATACTGAGATATTATTTGAAAATTGAAGTGCTTCAAATCGAATGGTTGCTCTCAATTCACGATTTACCATAATAGCACCCACCGAGTAAGAACAAGAGCTGCAGGTTATGTCATTACCCCCGGAAAGATTTACTGCACGTAGTATGTGTCTGTCCAGTCTTATTGCCGTGGCACAGAATATACTTCTGAAATATTTTAATCTTAAATGGCATCAGAACCCGCCGATAAGCAGCATTGTTCTGCATGAAATGGCCTTCGTCACAAATTATAACATGCTTTGCTAACTTTCTCTTAAAAGTACACCAGTTTTTAAAACTGAACAACTCTGAATTTGAGGCAAATGAATTGTCTGGGGCCTAAGAATAATTTATTCTTAAAAAGCTCTGACTACAGGGGAAAAAAGCCCCTTCACTGAACCTGGCTAACAAAGCAGCATTGCTGTCTTATTCATTGGGGGGCCAAGGAGTGAACTAAGGGCCAGATGTAGAAAGCATTTTGCATGGTGCAAACTGCGAAAATCGCAGTTTGCGCCATGCAAAATGCTCATCGCGATGCTCAATCACAATTTGCGAGTCTGTACTGACTCGCAAATTGTGAATGCGACTCGCAAATAGGAAGGGGTGTCCCCTTCCTATTTGCGACTCGCATCGCAATGCTAAATTGCTTTGGCCCAGGGCCAGATGTAGGAAGTTCCGATTTTCCAAATCGGAAATTGCGAGTCGGTGCTACTCACAATTTCTGATTCGCAAAATTGGATGCAGAACGGTGTCTCAGACTCCGTCTGCGGGTCGCAAAGACCCACCTCATTAATATTAACGGGGTGGGTCGCATTTTGTGACCCCATAGCGAGTCCCTGCACTCACAGGGATGGTGGCCTGCTGAAGACAGCAGACCTCCATGTCTGTGACTGCTTTTTAAATAAAGCTGTTTTTTTAATTTATTTTGCAGCCTGCTTTCCTTAAAGGAAAACGAGTTGCAAAATAAAAAAAATAACAAAACCATTTGGTTTCATTTTTTCAGAGTAGGCAGTGCTCTGAAAAAACCTTTTTGGCAACATTCACAAAGGGGAAGGGGTCCCTTAGGGACCCCTTCCCTTTTGCGAATGAGTTACCACCAGTGTGACACTGGTGGTAACTGCGAATTGCTTTGCGACCGCATTCGCGGTCACAAAGCAATTTAGCATCGCGATGCGAGTTGCAAATAGGAAGGGGACACCCCATCCTATTTGCAAGTCGCATTCACAATTTGGGAGTTGGTACTGACTCGCAAATTGTGAATGTGCATCGCAATGAGCATTTTGCATGGTGCAAACCTCGATTTTCGCAGTTTGCACCATGCAAAATGCTTCCTACATCTAGCCCTAAGACTCCTGAAGGAACTGTATGCCAAACTGGCCAAATATTGTTGATTGGCCCGATGACAAGAGACGATTATCCAAACCTTCATGCTGATTAGTACTTTTCCCCTTTTACTTTATTGGCACAGTTTTAGTTGCTGCCACTTAAGGGAGTTTTTTTTTTTTAAGTGAATGCTTATGTTTTGCTAGTTTTGATTGTTGAAACTTATCCTTAACTGGGACTACCGCACAGCCGCATGTAATCTGAGTAATGTTCGGTGTTTTGAAACTGCTGCCGAATAGCATTTTCACTCCCAGCCGTGCAAACACATCCTTGTCGATGTTACCCATTTTAAAACTCTGATATTTAATTACTCACTGTGTGTTATACAAACGTCTGGATGGTCTGATGAATTAGCAACGTCATTTTGCTTTTGTTTTATAATTGCAATGGTTTTTATTAACCTCGCAAATAAATATGTGTTTTGACGTACAAGGTGGTCGTATAAGGGCCAACATGACCCATTCCCCATGCCTTACAGGAGCTTGCGCTCCTGCAGCAAAATATATTTATACATTTAAAAAAAAACACTTACCATTAACAGTGAAGCAGCTGACATTGCCATACCACTAGATGGCAGCTGACATTGTAATACCATTACATGGTGCCATATGCCATTTTCTATCTTTCCCTGGAGAACATGTTTTTAAACTTAGAATTAGATGCTTATGTTACTTGGCAATAGCAGAAGAAGTGTTCAGTGGTTCCCGCATCGTGCCTTCTTGTCAGCGGCCCGCAAAAAAGATATGACAAGCCCATTGACAACAGTCACAGTTTAGGTCTGGTTGCAGCACAGAGTCTGTATTACACATAGTGGATGATGCTCTGCACATAGAGGGTAAAAGAGATTTATGTTTTAGTTTTCTCAACCATTGTTTTTGAGGCTGTCAAGTATTCCTCTCTGCTAAACATTTTGGAAGAGCGTATGGAATGAACTAGTACAGTTATGAAATGTTGCTATTCTTGCCTAGAAAATTGCTTTCAACAAATAAAAATGTGGAACTTTTGTCTCAACCCATCGTCTCTCCAGCAAGGAATTCTCCTCAGTCTATCTACATTAAGGCTTTTTAAATCTTTACATTGAACCTGTGATTTCGCTTCTGAGGCTTTCAAACATATCTTAATATATGTACTCTTATGACTTTCAGATGTATATGAAAGTGCCTTACTTAGAAACATTGGCAACTTCCACTGACACTTATAGACCTTTAGACATGGATGTTGCTGCTGTATCTCAAAATAAACACACTCAAAATGGAGTTCCTTCTGATTACCACTGTACATTGCATCATTTGAGAACATTCCTAATACAGATTAAATCCTGCTGAAAAAGTATGGGGATACGTAATCTCAAGAAACCAACTGTGATTGGGGAGAGGGGCTAACAGGACATGATACCTTTGCACAAGCATTGATCTTCTGGCTTTTCATCTGAGGCTATCCTTATCATTTTTTCTCCTCCGCCTTGTTTGAGTGGTGGTTAGGTCAAATGAGGCTACCTTCCAGATTGGAGCCCTGATCTATGGCAATACACAGAGCCTTAGTGAGGGTGTGCATACAATGATCAACAGCTCCCTTTACTTAGGTCTATTGTGGTGTGGTCTTGTGATGGTGAATACCCGTATATTCAAGGTACTCTCTGAGTTCAGCCCCTTGAAATAGGGGTCTTTTGTCAGTCCAGAGTTCCTCTGGGACGCCAAACATGGAAACTGTCTTTCCCAGGCGCGTTAGGCCTTTCGACATGCCCTCGAATTGGTTACCTCCATATTCAGATATTTCTAGTATATATCCACTATCCCCATATTGAGCCGCCCATCACAGAAATTCACAAACTCTAGATTGACTTTGGACCGTAGTGCCTTGCAAGGTGCCTCGGTTCCTATGGGTGCTGGGGCGCTGGCCCCTTCGGTGAGCTGGAACACTTTGCAGCACTTCACGGATTCATTAATTGCTTACTTGAGGACAGGGAACTATACATTGTCTTTGTTGTGCACCTTGTTTTTGAATGGTCCCTAGTTTACTTCATGGGCCAGCTTGACTATCTTTCAGTGCTGCATTCTGGTTATCACTATTTAGTTTCCTCTCATGAGGAGGCCATCCAGGGTGGCACTTAGCTTCTTTCTCACCCTCCATAGCCCCAACAGGCTGTTCCTGTCTACTTGTACCCATTGGTTGGCATCGTGCAGGAGCACCTTTCACTCTCACAAGCATACCATCCCTAGAGTATTCTGGAGGGCACCATAACTTCAGGCGCTACCGTGATCTTCTCCAGGGTCATAGCCTTCAGACATGCTCTATGGCCCGCCATGCTTATGTACGTATCTGTGAACCTTCCCTGGTGGTCTGCTCAGCCCCTTGATTGTGGGGTCAGCTGGGTTCCCTTTCCCTCATTGATAGGCCACTGTGAGCCAGCACTTTTGCAGGTGTATTGCTCATCTCTCAATCCATGGCAAAAGGTGAGGGGCTTAGGCTTCAAATACGCTAACCAGTGTTTTGTGATCCGTGATCACTTTGAACTTGCAGCCATACAGATATGAGTGAAATTGGTTAGACCCGACTTTAACACGAGGGCTTCCTTCTCTATCTAGGTGTAGCATTTTTCTGTTCCCATCAAAGCTCAGCTTGTGAAGATGATTGGAGCCCACATCCCCGGCTCACTCTCTTGTGTCAAAACTGCACCCAGCCCCACCGGACTGGCATTATTGATCAGCTCCATGGCCTTCAAGGCATCAAAGTAGACCACCGTCATGTTGTTTAGCAAGGATTGCTTGAGTCTCTCATAAGCAGCTACTTGTTTGGCTCCCTAGCCCCATTTGGCATGAATTTTCATTAAAGCACTCAGTGGCCATGGAAGGGTTGCCCGGTTCGAGATGAACTAGCTATAGTATGTTGCCATGGAGAGGAAACTGCACCTCTGAGGCACTTTGAGTGGCAGGGGCTTGCTTAATGACTTCAGATTTGCGGGAGTTTACCTTGAGTCCTTCCTTCGAGAACACATACCCAAAGTACAATATATGTGGTGCGAAGAACAAACATTTTTCTCTGTTTAGGAGCCCACACTCACTGCTTATCATAGGCTGTCGTGCAGGCATCAGTACTGTTCCTGTAGTGTGGACAAATAAATCAGAATATGACCCCTTGTTGCCCTGAGAAGATTTGCTGTATGGTGTTTTGAAACACCTGGGCTTCTGACAATTTTCCAAAGCATTAAGGTGTCAGTATGTCAATGTGTGTGGAGGGCACGCCGTTAGCTAAGATACTTTTCAAAAGACGTACCAAGGTCTACGGATCATATTCCTATCACCTCAGCATATCTACCTCTTGGCAGCTGAACTAGCATGGTGATTGAATAGCTTGAAGGAATAATGCAGAAAAACAGATCTTTCATGGCCCATGAAAACCCTTATGGAGATTATTGTTTAAGAGATTAAACAGATACCGGATTTTGGAGCTGTTTTGGTACTGTATTGGACTGATACTATGTACGGATCGTTGGTTGAGATTCGGTACTCCTAACTTTTTTCAGAGACACTACATGCCTTGAAGAAGGCCCCTGGCAGGGACAAAACACGTGTCGGCTGAACTCTTCATGCGACCAAGATCATCAACACATTTGTGCTTTTGTTTAAAAAAAACACATTCATTTGTTCATGGTCTGTTTGGGTGTTTAGTAAAAAATACTGTTTAGTTCAACTATTGGATTCTCTATATCATTATTTTTTGTGTACATACTATATATCACCACGTGTGTTATTGTTATGTGTTTCCAGACCATAATGTACTAACTGTGTAATACAATAGTTAAGAATGTTCTGCTACTTTCTACATACATTGGTCTTGGCAGAGGTTTCCTAAGCTCAAAATGTACACATCTTGGCAACAGATGTGTTGAAGTGTGTTGAGCATCATTGCTAAACTACTAGTGAAACTAAGAGAGATGTGCGACCTAATAGATCACTGTAGCCCTGATTTAAGTTGAAATCAGAATATAGTTACTGATGTTCGAGACCCCTTGTAGCTCTGAGAAGGTTTCCTGTAAGGTGTTTTGAAACACCCGGGCTTCTGACAATATTCCGAAGTTTAGCCTCTATATTGCTGCAGTCCAAGATGTGTTGAGTTAGTCATTATATAGTGATTCTCAGTATCCAACAGTAGTTAGCAGTACCCCGTATTGAGGTCTAATGTTGAGAACCACTGTGTCCCATTTAGGTCAGCTATAATGCTGTCCCTGGTCTGGGTTATGTGCTGTTCTCTTTGATCACCTTGTTAGATAGGCACATTTCAATACAGAGCATGATCACTCCAGTCTATCTGTTTATTTCCCCGTAAAAACAATGGGTGATAACTGCGGTTTAGGGCCAGGCACCCTCTCAGTTACGTTCATAAGTTCCAGCTTTTCGAAGTCTTGCTCAACAAGGGTCGATAGGTGAAAAAGCAGACTCCGGTGCAGAAAGTAAAAAGTAGAAATATTTTATAGTTAGATTAATTAAAATCGTTACAATGCGCTAAGACTTCACGGTTATTATAAATTATATTCAAATCTTCAACAAAATAATGACATTTAATTAAAATTGATCTAAAGGTGTTTTTTGAGAAAACATATGTATTCATTTAGAGTTCATGCCTGAAGAGATCTTAGTGAGGCTCTATGATGAAAAATGTAATACATCTCGGATCTTAAAATTAGATTCATGAAAGGAACGCTGCACCTAGTGCAAAGATGAGTTACAAGATGGTAAGATTACAGAATGCTTCTTTTCTGCCACCGTGGAATGTTTGGTTGGCTTAAGGGTTCACCTGATGAGCGAGCCTTCCAGGCTGGCAGTCTGAAGCAGTGAGTATTTTTTGTCTACTGCAGTAAGATATTTGGTAAATGGATGGCTTAACTGGATATTAGAGCCTTTCAATCATTGCTTCCTAGCATGTTCTGCTGTTCAGCAGTTTGAAAAGGAGTTTGAAGAGGCAGATTCTATCAGTGAATTTTGGACAGGTGCATAATAGATGAAATTATGATTCATGAAGAAAGTGACATAATCTGCACCTTTTATCTATGTCCTTTGGCCGATATGTTAGATGACTATCCTTTGAAGGGCACAGACCAAATCGACATTGTAGGAATTTCATTTTTGTTCTTGAGTGAAAAAGGTTCCTGTAAGTATTCTTAGGGTCTGAGATGTTTGTAGGAGTTGATGGTTGCTCACACATGGGAGTGTTTGCAATTAGTATTTTTGTCCTTCATTAAGGAAACTCTTATGGCCATCCTGTTAGCAGCCTTTTTAAATTAATTATGGGATTTTAATGTCGGACTACAGAACCTGTAAACCAAACAGCTTAAATGAGATGGTTAGTAGTTCAAACCATTGCTTTTTCCAGGCCCTGGTATTGTTGTACATTTTCAGCTAAATGTGAATTCTTAAGGAATTGTTAATGGAATGTTTCATTTTATGCTTGAGTTTGATAAACCTGAGTTGCCTAAAATAAACTGGTTGTGGAGTCCAAATTCCATCCTAATCTGAATTTTCCTGTATAATTTTGCTATAACTGAGTTCAAAGAGCAGGCAGTGTTGTTTGGAAGTGCAGCCAAGCCATTATTCCGTGCTTGATCTAGTTTGCTTATGATGGTTTTCAACAGAGAATTCAAGATGGACCCTTCTAGTTTGGAGTGTAACTGTCTGAATGCATACAAGAGTGACTTGCCTTTGTCTTCAGGGCTGCTTTGTTCTCTTGGAAAGTTCTTGAAAGATCGAACATGATACCTAGGTCTTTGTGTGAGCTTACAATTTTGGCTTTCCGCTTATTGATTAACCAGGCTCTTTTCTTTTTAATTTTTGATTCTATTACCATAGTTTTGAATTTTTCTAAGTTTCTCTCCAGATTGTTGTTATTACATTAGTTTGCCAGTTCATCCAGCAGTCGCTGTAATCCATTTGGGGTTATGTTCATTACTAAGAAGCCATCTGCATATTGTAGGATTGGTAAGTGTAATTGAGATACTTTTAGTGGGCCAGCTTTCACTTTTTCTGTGCTCCTGTGAGATAGCCTGAATTTGTTTTAAAAAGCGTGTGCGCCAATACACACCCCTGCTTGAGCCCATTTAGGGTGTAGATTTTCCAGGAAACTATACACTGCTTACCTATTTTTACTCAGACCCATGTATCTGTGTATAGAATGTGGATTGCCTTGACGATTGGAGGAGGGATTAACCATTTAGATAGTTCTGAAAACAAAAGCTGTCATAACATTTTATCATAAACCGATTTAAGGTTGATAAAGCCTACTTGCATTGTTATGTGTGTTGATATGGTTTTTGAATTTAAGACTGAGTGTGTGGTAATATTTTGGTCTGCTCCTATACTACGTTGGAAGCCGGTTTAAGTTAATGGAATTATCTTCTGTTCTTCAGTCCAATCTACTGGATTTTGTAGAATACAACTGACAAAATATTTGGCCTCAGTATCAAGCAATGCTATCAGCCTGTTAATCGAGGAGTTGGTAGCATCACCCTATTTGTATATTGGCTGCAAGACTGATCTCTGCCAAGAGTCTAGAATTGTTTGAAAATAAATACATTAATTGCAAAGCTGAGTAAAAAGGTTGACCCGGTGCAAGAGTTTATTTAAAAATTGCACCTGGGAGGCCATTGGTGCCTGGGGTACCATCTTTCCTCCCCTTTCCTATGTTGAATGTAATCTCGTTTGGGGTTTTCCATTCCTTGTATTCGAGGAACCGCTGGTGCTTTGTCTGGGTTTTATAGATGGCTGTGGCTGCAGATATTTTAGCATTAGAGTTTGTTTTAAAAACCTTCATATATAAATGTTCAGGAAGGACAATACAAATAAGAGTATCATTTTGCATGCATGTAACACTGGAGTCCATTATTACATGTCTGGAGGGAACAGGTGCAATAAAAATACCATCAATGACAGTTAACCAGACATACCATTAGAGGGTGGAGCAGGCTCAGAAAGGGAAGAAGCAAAGACGGTAGGAGCAAAGCGTGTCTCAAAGCTGAGAAGACAATTGGCTGTTATAGGTTAGGGGGTGTTCTGGTCTTGGGGGACTGTGTCAAAAGTCAATAAGTAGTCCTGGAGTGACTGCTAAAGGTCTCTTGGTCATGAGATCGGTGGTTGTAGCATGACATAGATTTCGTTAGTGTGTTGCAATAGATTAAATTGCTGATCCAGGCCTTAGCTGTTGGGCAAACCCCACTACCCCAGTGTAGTGCTATCTCTCTTTTCAGCAGTAATAGTGCAAGGGCTGTGTATCTACGGATCATCTTGGGAACGTCTGTCACATGGCCAAGGAGGGCCATAAGAGGGTCAGATGGAGTTCAATATCTATCATTAAGAAGAGATGCTCATATACCTCAGTCCAATAGGCCCTAATATGTGGACAAGTGTGTGTGAGGTGTGCAAAGTCAGCGTCAGGTACATTGCATTTAGGATAATTGGAAGGTCTTGTAGGACCTAATTTAGCCATCATGCTAGGAGTAATGTAAGCCCTGTGCAGAAATTTAAATTGGAGCATTTTGTGTCTGCGGCGATTGGTTTAATCTGCTTGCAGCAGTAGGACCACTCTTTAAGAGTCAGGGCACAGCTCAGGTCAGTTCCCCATTGTTCCCTCATCTTCCCATCATGGGTGAACTTTAGTAGCAAGCAAGCTTTATACAGTTTAGAAATCAGCCTACCCCCTTCAGAGTCCGCTATAAGCAAAGTCAATGGAGAGAAGTCCTTGGCAGCTATGGTGTATGTGGGGATGCGGGCACGAAGTGAGGCATGAAGGCAGCATAGCAGAAAGATGTCCATCTGTGTAGCCTGGGTGAATCTAACGTTGTGAGTTTGTGAAAGGACGAGTCCATTAGGGAAGATATCTCCCATTGTGTGTAGGTTGAATTTACTAAGTGTGGTTTGTACTATTCACTCCTGTGCAGGTGGGATCCACGGGATGTAAGACATTGGAAGTAAAGGGAAATGCAGGAGCCATGTCCAGAGGAGCCAATTACGTTCATTCTAGGCCCAACAGGTCATGGATAATGTTTGGCTATCAGTGGAATCAAGTATGATTCTGCTAAGTAGGATGGAGGATAGTGGAATGCCCTCTGCTTGATCCCTCTCCGGGATGGAGTAGGGCAGTCTGGCATCTGTATGGACCCAATGAGAGGCAAACTGGGGCTTGTGCCACCAGGTAATACATTTTAAAGTCTGGGACTCTGAATCCACCTCTGTCGTAAGGTAGCACCAGGGTATTCCACTGAACCCTTGGAGTTTGGCCAGCCCAGATGAAACGCAACAGCAGGTCCCCAGAAGTTGCAAAAAATGTGTTGGGGATATTGAGAAATCGATAACAAAACCATGGCAATACTACCATTTTAATAATGGCTATCTGTCCTGCCATGAAGAGTGGAAGTCGTATCCACCTCTGTATCTGGACTGTTAGTTTTTCAATGGCAGGCCCATACTTCAGGAGGAGCACTTGTTCTTTATTCCTGTGTAAGATAATGCCAAGATATTTAGTGGAATAATCGCACAGCTGCAGTGGATATTCACACGGTACCACCAATGTGGCGTCGGTTAGGAAGAAAAATTCTGATTTTGACCCATTGACGTTAAGTCCAGAAAAGCTCCCAAAGTGAATAATTTCTCGAATGACCGGAGCAAGATTTTGAGCGGGATCACCAGCGGAAACAATAAAATATCGTTGGTAAACATGGAAATGAGTAGAGGGCCCGGTCGAAGGTGAAGTCTGGGGTGCATGTGTTCTTCTTGTAGGTGGCGTACCAATGGGTCCATGGGGATAATGAACAATAACGGTAATAGGGGGCACCCCTGCCGTGTACTTTTAGTGATCGTAAATTGGCCAGTGAGTGATCCATTCACACAAAGCCTTGACACTGAATGGGAATGGAGGAGCATGGTAAAAGCGATGAAGCAATTAGGGAGTCCGAGCTTCTGGAGCATAGCCCAAAGGAAAGGCCACTCTAAGGAGTCAAAGGCTTTTTCTGAATTGAGCAGGGATGTGGCCTCAGGAGTCTCTGGTGAGAACTTAGTAAGCACCGAAAATATTGAAAGGAGGTAAAAAGTAGTAGACCTGTGAGAAAGGAATCCAGTCTGGACAGTAGAGATCATTTGGTCAATTAACAATGCCAATCAGATATATACCACTTTGGGGAGAATTTTATTATCAAAATTTAGTAATGAACAGGGCCGATTTGAGGTGCAGAGATGGGGGTCCTTGTTAGGCCTAAGCAGGAGTGAAATCACAGCTTCCCATAGCTCTCTTCGAGGGATTCAGCAAGTGTTAGAACTGGGGTCTTTGGTTGGCAGTCAGGTTACCCCCTGTCCAGGCAATGACCCTCACTCTAGTCAGGGTAAGTCACACACAATCCAAATTATCCTGTGCCGACCCTGTGGTAGCTTGGCACTGAGCAGTCAGGCTTCACTTAGAAGGCAATGTGTACTGTATTTGAGCAATAACTCATGTAATAACACAGTAGAACACCACAAAAATACACCACACAGTGTTTAGAAAAATATGTAATATTTATCTGGTAAGATGTAGGTCAAAACAATTAAGATTTAGTACATGTTGAAATATAATTTAGAAAATTATGTAAAGAGTCTTTAGTTCTTAAAAAGCAACAAATGTCTCTTGCAAGCACAAAGTACCTGGTTTGCGTTCAAAGTCTCAGCAAGGGACCACAGAGGAGGAGTTGCGTGGAAAACGAGGAGGTGTGGGTCGATTGTTCCGGCGCACACAGACAATGCGTCGTTGAACTTTCACGCAGGGCAGGCTTTGCGTTGATTTCCGGCACGGAGACTGGGATCCTCTTTGGGTTGCGGGGTTTTCGGACGCCCGGGGATGATGCGTTGAAATCCTTGCCGTGCAGGACGAAGTCACAGGGGCTGTGGCAATCTAGTGGGCGTTGCGTGGAAATGTCTGCCACACGGCAGGCGCTGCGTCGATTCTTCCCAGGAAGTTGGGCTGCGTCATTCTAGCTCAGCTTTGCATTGATCCAGTGGGCCATGCATTGAATTTTTGGTCAGAACGCTGGTGCTGCGTAGTTTTCCTCTTCGGAAAGTCAGGCTGCATCAATCCGGTTCGGCGTGCAGTGATTTTCTCACCGCAAGGCAGGCTGTGCGTTGTTTCTTGCAGGCTGTGCGTTGATTTTCGCTGCACAAGGAGTTCTTTTGCAGGAATGAAGTCTTTTTGGTCCTGAGACTTCAGGGAACAGGAGGCAAGCTTTATCCAAGCCCTTGGAGAGCTCTTCTCAGCAGAGGACAGAAAGGCAGCAGGGCAACAGCAGGGCAGCAGTCCTTTGCAGAAAAGCAGTCAGGTGAGTCCTTTGGGAAGCCAGGCAGTTCCTCTTGGAGGTTGCAGGTTCTGGTTCGAGGTTTCTTCTCCAGTGGTATCTTGTCCAGAAGTGTCTTGTGAAGTAGAAGTGTCTGAGTTGGTAGGGTCAGAGACCCTGCTTCAATACCCAAATGTGCTTTTGAAGTGGGGGAGACTTCAAAGAGTGGCTTAGAAGTACACAAGGTCCCCTTTCAGTTCCATCCTGTCTGCCATGGTCCCAGTAAGTGATATGGCAGTCCTGTGTGTGGGCAGGCTACTGTCCTTTGACATGTAAGTGTCAGGCCCTCCACCCCCCAGCCCAGGAAGACCCATTCAATATGCAGATGAGTGCAAGTGTGACTGAGCATCCCGTGTTTGGGGTTTGTCTAAGTGAATGCACAAGGGAGCTGTCAACTAATCCTAGCCAGACGTGGATTGTAAGGCACAGAAGGATTTAAGTGCAGAGAAATGCTCACTTTCTAAAAAGTAGCATTTCTAAAATAGTAATATAAAATCCAACTTCACCAATAAGCAGGACTTTCTATTACCATTCTGGTCATACTAATTATGACCTGACTACTCCTTTCAGATCAGGATCTACCATTCGAACAGTATATGAGGGTAGCCCTGATGCTATCTTATGAAAGGAGCAGGCCTCAGAGCAGTGTAAAACAAATTTAGGAGTTTTACACTACCAAGACATATAGAACACACATGTTCATGTCCTGCCTTTTACCTACATAGCACCCTGCCCTATGGGCTACCTAGGGTCTACCTTGGGGGTGACTTATATGTAGAAAAAGATGAGTTTAAGGCTTGGCAATTACTTTTAAATGCCAAGTCGAAGTGGCAGTGAAACTGCACACACAGGCCCTGCAGTGGCTGGCCTGAGACATGGTGAGGGGGCTACTTATGTGGGTGGCACAACCAGTGCTGCAGCCCACTAGTAGCATTTAATTTATAGGTCCTGGGCACATGTAGTGCACTTAACTAGGGTCTTACAAGTAAATTAAATAAGCCAATTGGGTATGAGCCAATGTCACCATGTTTTAAGGAGAGAACATATGCACTTTAGCACTGATTAGCAGTGGTAAAGTGCGTAGAGTCCTAAAGCCAGCAAAATGAGGTCAGAAAAAGAGAAGGAGGAAGGCAAAAAGTTTGGGGATGACCCTGCAGACAGGCCATTTCCAATAGCAAGCATGTCCAACAGATGGGGACAAGGATAGATTTATACATTTTATAGAGGATACCTGTTAAACTGCCAAGGCTGGGGCCGTGGTACCGTCAAAGGAATGGATGTCCTGTGTTATTTCCTCTCAGTCAGTTCACTCAGAAATTGGCATTTATATGTAAGTAATCCACACCATTGCTACCTCCTTAAGGTCGGCTCCTCTGGCATCAATGCCACCTGTGAGTTTAGTAGAGTATAGCTGTTCGTAATAATGAATTAGGGCACCAGTAATATCAGCAATATGAGTGACTCATTTGCCAGTGTCAAGCAGAAGTTCAGTTATGTAGTTGGTACTGCTGTTTGGACGAAGCAAGTGTGCTAGTGTGCATGCCGGACGCTCACCCTTTCCATATTGATAAGCCTGGGCATATTTTCCCAAATATGCAACTTCTCTTTCCGTCAGGGAGCAGAACTCGTCCATCATTGTTGAGCAGTTGTATAAGTGTGTAACATCGGGCCGTTGAATGTTGGACCCATCAATGTCCTTAAGTGCAGTTTCTACATATTTGATATTATTCTGAATGTTGCAGAGGACACCAGTGTGTTTTGAAATACATTAGCCCCGGATGTATGCCTTGAAGGCATCAGATAGGGTGGTTTGTTGAGTAACGGAGCTGGTGTTCAAACTAAAGAACTCTAGGATAGATTCCCGGAGCTCCGTGTGGAACACATCATTCAAAAGGGCGGTGCCAGGAAAGCACCACCACGTGAAGAGAAATGTTAAGAGTTATACATACTGGAGAGTAGTCTGACAACATGTGTGGCAGGTGCTGCACATCCCTAAACCAGGGGAGAACATCTGGTGGCAGTAGCCAGTAGTCAATGTGCTTCCAAACTGTATGAGGTGTGGAGTAAAATGTATAAAAGTGTTTTGTATGGTGGGTATGTCTCCATGCATTTACAGAGAATGTGTGTCCTGAGTGTCCCCAAGACCCTGAGCTGCCTGTGGTTTGCTAGTATTATGTATCCCGGTGGAGTCGAGCAGTGGGTTCTGTACCAGATTGAAATCCCCCCTGAATAAGACAGTAATGCCGTCAAAGCTGGCCATGATGGAGAAGAGGTCATGAAAAAAGTCAGGTTCATTTACATTAGGAGTATATATGTTCACCAGGAGCACACAATGGTCAGCCAACCACCCAGCCAAAACCACGTATCCTCCCCCTTTGTCCAGGAAACGAGCAGTGAGGCTAAAGGGGGAGCTCCTGTGTATAAGTGTGCATACCCCCTAGAGTAGGAGCTGTAGATAAATACCTATGTTGTCCCCATGACTTTTTGAAGACAGTGGAATCTTGCGGAGGAAGGTCTGTTTCCTGCAGGAAAGCAGTTTTCGCCCCATGCCTATTGAGATAGGCCATCACCTGCTTATCCTTACAGAGGTTATTTAAGCCCCTAATGTTCCAAGTCCAGCATGTGATCTCAGCTATAGCGACCTGTCCGCCTGTATTCTCAGCCACAATGGGCTGTTTGTGGTCTGTATGATAAGTATGACAAATTATGTAGTCCCCTCCTGTTAATGGATGGGTGTGAAACACAGAAAAAAGCAACAGTTCTCAAATAAACGACTACCCAACACCCACCACCCACACAGAGCTTCTAACAGCTCAGTGAGTCCCTTATAAGGCAACAAGCAAACAAAAACCCTAAAGAACATAATGCGGTATACACCAGGATGGCGGACAATGCTATGGTCATCTCAGCCTATGTGAAGATGACAGCTAATGCATAGTAATAGTTTGGTTTCAGGTAACTTCAATGGTACCCTGTCAAGAACATGGCAGTGAGAGAAGGGTAGGGGAACGCCCATGAGTATACTTTTATATCCATCACCCTGACAGGCACAGGTAGGGGTGTTCAGCCAGAGGGAAAAAGGTCCGACCCCTGTGAGTTTTGTAGGCCTGCTGGTGAATGAGTTGGCGAAGATCTCGGCGTGGCGGCACCATTAGGAGTCATTATCTTGCAGAATGATAATGCCGCTGCCAGAGTGTCGCAAAATTCGGGCCTTCACCTCGGTATCCACCTGGAGCCTGGCAGGGTATAACATGCCAGAGATATGGCCTTGTGTGGGGAGAAGTTTTTTGACTTCTTAAATTTGCTGCTCGTCTCCTGAACCATCAAGGTAAAATCAGGGTAGAGAGAGATGGTTGAACCTTGGTATTGCAATGAGTCCTGCTCATGAATCAGTAGGAGTGCTGTGTCTCTGTCTCTAAAGAACAACAAGCACGCAGTTATGGGACATGGAGGTGCTCCTGGTGGTGGTCTGCATCCCTGTGATCTATGAGCATGCTCCATCACAAAGGTGTCTGTAAAACTTTGATGCTCAAACAGTTCATTCAGCAACCACTTCACAAACTGGTCCAGGCATCCCTATATTGGTGGGTTCTGCAATGCCTGTATTGCAGATATTGTTCCTGCATGATCTTGAGGAGATGTTCCATCTTATCCAGGCGTTTGGTGAGAGAAAAGGCTCCGTCTTTCAGGCCTGATCTATGTTCTTCTGCACCATCCAGACGGGCATTGTGGAGGTCAATGTTTTCTCCCATACAGTCCAGGTGACTTGTCAGTGTATCAAAATGGGCGTATATGGGTAAAACCCAGCCCATAGTTCGGCCATAATAGCACAGGTCCCAGTGAGGTGATCCTCCATCGCAGGGTCAGGTCTGCGCTTCTCCACGTTTGGAGTGGGCTATGGTCTACCGGATTGTCTGGGCCTTTCAAAAGAGAGCTTGCATTGTTTAGGGTCGCCCTTCCCCATAATTGCGGTTGTGTGGACCCAGAAAGGTTAACCCGCCAAGGTGGTGGTCAGGGGCATGGCCATGTCCCACAGAGTCACCTCCGATGTGATAGTTGCAGACAGCAGTTGGAGGTAGGCCATGATGCAGCACTGAGAACTGAATGTGCAATGATGGCACCTATAATCCCAAAGGCTGGAGCACCCCCTTGGCAGAAGGCGGAGAGTCAGCAAGACCAGCTCCCCAGAGGCCAGTGGGTGATCTGGGCGAATCCAAAGTGCTAAGGGTGCAGCAGTAAGATGATGTAGTTCACGCAGTCTCTAAATGTGGCAGATCCCAATTAGTGAGAAGGGGAATGGTGAGGGTCATGGTGGCAGTAGATTAGCGTCAGTGGAGGAGGGAGAGCTGAGCAGCTGGTGTGGTGTGGGGTGGCGCTGCTGTGTAGAATTTAAGCATTCTCCCCATCTATGCCAGAACATTAAAGGCTCAGCTGGGCCACCCGCAGTGAAGAGGCAGCGAGATTTCCAGTAGGCTGAATGTTGGGCCCGGCGATAAAGCGATTACTTCACCGCAGCCCGAACAAGGCCGCTGAGCATGCACAGATGGGCCTCAATAGGCCATAAAGTCTCATCGGGGCCGATGGTAGAGGAGGGGGTGTTCCAGCGCAGGTGAGGACAATGGCAGGCATCACAGTCCGCATGGTGGCCAATGGTGGTGGTGATAAGGTGCTTTTGTATCGCTCAGCAAATGTCAGTAGGCTGTCCGCCCAATCACAGCGGCGTCCTCACGAGAAATAGCAGTATATCTATAGCTCTGTTGGGCCACAGGTTGCAGTGCATGTGCATCCGAAAGTACACCATGTGGACCACACAAGCCCAGCGGGGCCCAAAAGGCTAGTCCTCAGGCCCACCCACAGACCCTGTCAGCACAGGGCCTCTGTGGAATGTCAGCCCCGACTACACATCCACAGGCTTGCAGCCTCTGCACATCATTTTTGTCCCAGGAGGCAGAGTATCATGTGGCAGGGCATGGGGTCATGTATCCAAACAGGGTGGATGGAGAGGGATCAGTATCGGAGCCTGCAAACCACGATTATTGGGCTGTCGGGCAAGAGCTTTACTGCCGCATGGCCATTTTAGATGCCAGCTTGGCCACCCCCCCTTTAGCATTAGAGTTAATTTTAGCCAGCGATAAAGAATTATTGTCTGGTTGGATAATGTACAAGGATTGAAGAAAGAGAAACCAAGCCCTTTCGGACATGCATTGTTTTTCTAATAGGGAATAAGTGTGTGCCGTTTGGTTGATAAGGACCCCAGATTGTTTTGAATTGCCCTTCCTGTAAGCACTTAGAAGGTTGATCCAGAGTTTGTCATGAGTTGTTTTTGGGAAGGAGACTTTTCTATGCAGCAGGAGCAATGCGCGGCATAGCCACGCAACCATTTCCATGCTTGCCTGAACCACGCAAATGCGTGGTTAAGGCACCATGCATATGCATGGTTTGGCACACAGCAGGAGCAGCCGGGAGAGGAATGTGGTGGTCGGGTAAGTGGGGCTGGGGTGGGGGATTTTTAAGGACAGATGGTGTGAGTGTTAGAGTTAAGGGCGGGGGGGTTTTAGGACAGGATGGGGTAGGTTTTAGGGTTTCAGGAGGGGTGGTGGGTCAGGGTAGTTTTTAGGAAAGGGTAGGTTTTAGGGTTTAGGGTGGGGTGGAGGGGTCAGAGTAGTTATTAGGACAGTGCAGAGTAGTAGGTTTTAGGGTTCAGAGAGGGGGCAGGGGGTTTGGGGGTAGTTTTCAGGACAGGGTGGGGTAGTTTTTAAGGACAGGGTAGGTTTTAGGGTTCAGGGTGGGGTCAGGGTAGTTTTTAGGTCAGGGTGAGGTAGGCTTTAGGGTTGAGGGCAGGGTTGGAATAGTTTTCAGGACAGGGTGGGGTAGGTTTTAGGAAAGGGTCGGGTAGGTTTTAGGCCTTAGGAGGAGCTGGGGGCCCAGGTATTTTTTAGGACAGGGCAGGATAGGTTTTAGGGCTTAGGGTGGGGGGGGCAGGGTACTTTTTAGGACAGGGTGGGGTAGTTTTTCGGACAAGGTATGTTTTAGGGTTTACGGTGGGGGGCAGGGTAGTTCTTATGACAGGGTGGTGTAGTTTTTAGGATACTGTAGGTTTTAGGGTTTAGGGTGTGGGCAAGGTAGTTTTTAGGGCAGGGTGGGGAGAGTTTTTAGGACAGGGTAGGTTTTAGGGTTCAGGGTGGGGTAGGGGTAGGTTTTAGGACAGGACGAGGTAGGTTTTAGGGTTTAGGGCAGGGGTCAGGGTAGTTTTAAGGGCAGGGCAGGGTAGGTATTATGGTTTAGGACTGGGGCAGGGTTTTGGGGTAGTTTTTAGGACAGGGTGGGGTAGTTTTGAGGACAGGGTAGGTTTTAGGGTTTAGGGCGAGGGGATCAGGGGGCAGTATTACACAACCACGCATGCCATTACCACATATACTTTTACTAAGCATGTTTTTACAATGAAATCAGTTGTAAAAGCATGTGTGGTAAAGGCATGCATGGTAAAGATGCAGTTATGGTTCCGACTGCGTTGTTAAGCCATGCATGCTTCTGCCATGCGTGGTTCTCTCATACAACCATTGTTTTTTTGCTATCCAGACTATTTGTTTGTAATCTTTTTTAAATTTGTTTTGACTTTTTGAATCTGGCTTGGGACCTGTGGATTTATGACCATGCATCACATTTTCTTCAAAGTTGTTTTTTAATTTTTTAAGCTCTTTGTTAAACTCTTAATGTATTTCAGTACAGATTTTTTAAGATGTTATGTTTTTGGTGGTTGTTTGGGGACACAGAATGCCGCCAGCATTGGGGACTACCTGTCTCAGGATCCTCAGCGCTGAACCATGAGATATAGTGCTTTCAGCTGTCCCGCACTGTGGGAACACAGACTGATGCCAGCATCAGGGACTACCTGTCACAGGATCCTCAGTGCGGCCCCAAGTGACTCAGGGGTGAGAGAGGGGCCACTAACTGTGCGCTATATTGTACTTTCAGCTATCTTGCAGTGCTGCAGTGAAGTTCAGGCCAAGGGCTGGCGCATCCACGCCCGTCGGAGCCTGGAGGAGGCTTGGCTGGGCCATCCCCCTAATGTTTGTCTTCTTTTCTTCAATTTTGATTAAATAAGAGTTATAGTATTCCTTGCCCTCCCCTTGTTTGCCCAACTTTGTTCACCATTAATTCCTAGCACATTTGAGCAACTTTTCAGTTCCTCTGTGTTCCATACTTAGTTTGGGTTATGTGCAAGTGTAAATTGCCTCCAGCACCAAAACAACAGTGTAGTGGTTCCAGTATTCTAACATATTTGACATCTGCTGTTGGGACAATAACCATTGAAATCATCTCAGTTGAAGAAGAACATAATTTAACTGCCAAACAAAATTAATACCCCACTCGCTGTAACCCATCACTTCTAGGGCATATTCTAACTTCTGACGAGGCCCCCAACCCACCCACATTGAGCAATGTACATTTAGTTGGGATTGCTGTCCATCAGTCATCTGCAACGGGTTCTGTCCTACCTTCATCCTCTCAGTCCTGGAAAGCAGCAAAAATGGGACATTGAAACACACTGTTGTGACATTAGAATTTGTGGGTGACCTGTTTGCAGATCACTATAGCAAACTGGAAAAGTTGCTGTATTTTACCCAACCCTTTCATGCAGGACTGACCAGTCTGTGCCAGTCTGCCACTAAAAGACAAGTTTCTAACCCCATGGGGTCTTCTCTGGGTGGAGGTGCTTCACACCTCTCCTGCAGGACCTGCCTCCTGTTACAGTGTCCCATTGCACTCCAGGTAATGGAGATGCCCATACCCTTGACCAAGTCACATGTTTGGTGGCAAGTCTGGTGGGAAAATTAGGAAAGACATGGAGGAGTGACCACTTCAGCTGGGACTACCCCTAAGGTGACCAGAGCTGAAGTGACAGAAACCTTCATCTTGTTTTGGAGGATAGGGACCAATAGGGTTAGGGATGTGTCTCCCTCCCCAAAGGAACTGGGCACAGGAAGGGTGTAGCCACCCTCAGGGACAGTAGCCATTGGCTACTGCCCTCTGACCCCTGTAGCGCCCCTAAATCTAGTATTTAGGGGCTCCCCTGAACCTCACTCACCAGATTCCTGGCAACCTCAAGAAGAAGAAACAAGAAGAAAGAAGAAGAACTGCTAAGCCGGCCCCAGCAGTGAGCACTCCTGATGACAACTTACTTGGCCGAAGCCCTACCGGCCTGTCTTTAGCTTTAAAGACCCCTGCTCCAAGAAGGCAATGCCGCCTACAGGGCCAGCAACCTCTCCAAACCCCCAGAGGACTGCCTGCTCAGCAGAAGACCAAGAACTCCTGAGGACAGTGGCCCTGTCCAAAGAAAATTACCAAAATGACTCCAAAAGTGCTCCGGATCTACAAGTCTGTCCACTCTACACCCCGATGCCCACGGCTTGGGTCCAGGTGGCCCACCAGTCCAGAGGAGGTCCCCAGGCAATTCAGACCTCGAGTCTACCCTGGGTTGACCCCTCCTGGACAACACAATGACACCTGCAGCCTGAATCCAGATGTTCTCCCTGACCACGACCAGATCCAACGAAGATGTCTGAAGCCCAAGGAAACCCCTGCACCCACAGCCCCCTGGTCTTGAGAAACCTGACCAATGGCCAGCAACATCCAGTGGGTGCCTCTCCTGCCCGTCCAGCCTCTGGTTTCCCATAACCAAACCTCTGGAACCTGGCCTGCAGCATCTTTTGTGATGCCTGGACTCCCCCTTTGAAAAGCATTGGGCGCCCAGCTCTGTGTTTGCACCCTGCACCTGGCCGTCCCTATTGCTGCTGAGGGTGTGTGTTTGGTGTGATCCTGTGGCCCCTCTGTACTGATATAAACCCCCTAGGCCTGTGTCCTGGAACCGCTGGTACTTACGTGCAATCTGTTTTCTACCAAGCACCAGCAGTCTTCATCAGATTCCAATACAAACCTGGTGCTGACTTGGACCTCTGCACCCAGCCGGCCCCGTGTTGCTGGTGGTGCACTTTTAGGGTCAGCCTAAACTTTGACCTGTCGACATCCTAAAACCCGACTGGAATCGAAAGTTATGTACTTGCCTGTTTTTGGTGCTAACACTTCTCCCTCTCCAGGACTCTACAGACACCTATGGAAAATTGCAGGGTGTCAACTTTTAAAATAGAAAATTGATACTTACTTCTGAACTGCTTTATCTGCTAAAACCAAACAAAGTACATTTGATACACATGTTTGGTACCTACTTACAACTTTACTTACCAGCAACAAAGTTCTTCTGGTTCTAGTAATAAAATAACAGAATATATTTTTGCTATATAAAACAAATTGGCCTATAGGTAGTCATTGAGTGTGTGCCTCATTTCTTGACTGTGTGTGTACAACAAATGCTTTGCACTACCCTCTGATAAGCCTAACTGCTCGACAACACTACCACAAAAGAGATAATTGGTTTTATCTACTTTAGCCTCTGTTAAGCCTCTGGGAAATCCCCGGACTCTGTGCACACTACATCTCACTTTGATATAGCATATACAGAGCAACCTTCCTACACCCCTTGCTATGCAGGCCATGACAGCAGTCTTTTTTGTAGTTGCATTGTTTTACTTGTCCTTGTGAATTCTGACCCCAATGAAAGGAAAAGCCAAATATTTGAATATGACTTTCTGAAGATGTATCAGTGAGCCATTTTGGTGCAATATCCTGTCACTACTGTTGAACTCTGTGGAAAGCAAATGAGTTGATTAGTTGGGTTTCACCCTTTTTGTTTTTACTTGTTTGTGGATGTCAGCCATATTCTTGCTTATGGCTAATAAGGCTGTTTACTTCTTGACTGGCTAGCAGGTAAGGGAACAGAGGCAAGGCGTGAATGGGAGGCTGGTGAAATGGATGTATTTGGTGTGTTTAAAACATGTCTGCTATATTGTGGACTGGCCAGCAACATTATTTTCATTATTTAAATGGGAAAATGGAGCCCGCATGTGGCCAGACCAAAGTGCAGCTTATAATGTAGAACATTTGCAAAGTTTGCATCCGTTCCTCCCACCGCTAACATACCTCATCTAAATAGCAAGTTCAATTATGACAGTTGTTCAGCTCGATCTATACTTGACTGCAGTCAAAGATTAGGGACAACAAATGTAAATATTTGTTAATACTTTTTTAAACAAACTTGCCTTGTCAGCTCAAATTCCTTAAATTTAGGGGCGAAAGCCAATCAAATAGTCAAATGATCACACCATGCAATCTAACTGTGGGCAAGCTTTATGTGTGTAGGATGAGGACAACTGGCACTAGTGCTATACTCTTCTATGGACCACAAAGTTTTAAATCTCCAGAACTCACTTTCTGCCCAGCACATTTTCCTAACTCGATTTTTCCTGATCAAGACCTTTTTATCCTGATCAGCAGGTCTGCTTGCCTGTTGCTGCCAAACCTGTTGTAGGCCTACTGTTCCCTGCAGGAGTGACATACAAGGGTCTGAAAACAGAAGGTTAGAGAGCAGTGATACTCACAGGTGGCATGAAAGGTCTACTTAAAATGTTAGTGTTTTGATAAAGGTTCAGCTGCATTAGAAGGTGTCTGGTGACTTTGACACAATCATTTTGGAATAGGGGGGTGACTTATGCTAAGTCAAAGGGCCTGCAAAAAAGAAAAAGAGAGGATGAATCTGCCACTTTGACACTGACGTGGTATATTCCAAACACCTCGATTGGCGGGCGCTATTAATCTGATATGGAATTTGGCACAAGCCTTCTGCCTGGAAAGCACTTTGGGCACCTGAAAGAATTCTCTGCCATGCCCATTGTAGAGGATGGAAATGGTAACTTTGGGGGAATTTCTGAGAAACATGGACTGTATCTGACATATCCCATACAATATGTGCAATTTCTTTTAACCCGATCAAATGTAAAACATGATCAAATGTTTAACTCAATCAAATGTAAAACCAGGCCAAATTTGGCAAAGCACCGTGTAAAGCGCATAGTAGCATCCACTGAAGTTGAATCATAGCAAACAACTAAGTGTAACAGGAATTCCATGCAGATCCTTTTGGTGTCCTTTTGGTGCCTTCAGAGGAGTTCAGATTACAGCTTATGCCCTCTTTTGAACAATATGCTAAGAAATGTTCACATTACTACTCATTATGCAGAGGTCTGATGTTGCACAGGCAGTGTTGAACATCTGCCAAAACTTCAGTTACCAGTTTGGCCGAGCAGATTTCATTACTCTTGAATACTGTGAAAACCACCTATTGTACACCCCTTGCAGCAAATCCAGAGTTACCAGATTCAGAATAACAATCGGCGGCGTACTGGCCTCAGCTGAAACAATTGAAAGCCCTGGTCTTCCTGCTTCCCCCTTTGTAAAAAAGCAGCTAAATCCTTCATGTGAATGGAGATTTGAGAAATATTAGATAACCTTGATATTCCTGGTGCTTCCTGGCCAATAAAAATGTTGACATCTTGGTATGTATAAAGGCAAAGGGCAATAAGAGCTTGTCCTCCATATGCAGTAGCAACTTTGGGGCAGAAATTAGAAGGGAAGTGATATGGGGCAGAAATTAGAAGGGAAGTGATATGGAAGCAGACAAGTCACGATAACCCTGAAAAAGCATCAGTAGAAGCCCTAAAACTATTAAGTAGAGACATTTTATAGCATGTCATGGCAGCTAAAAAGCAAATTTGAGGAGTGACACAGCTAAATGCAAGATTTTGGTATACTCTGGTGAAGAAAACACATTTGAGATACCAGCAAAGTCTATTTTGTGTAATAAGGATATTGGTTTGGAAAATTGCACTTAATACATGCAATAAGAATGTCACTATTTCGTTCTTCCCTAATTCTGATCAGGCAGCACAGCTAAAATTAAGAAATGATTATATATGCATAGGCAGACATCAGTTGAGAGCAGTTGAAGAAGTTGACCCGTTGAGGCCACTGTATGCCACTGCATATTTCCAAGACCCTTAAAAATGGAAAATTGGGAATCTCAAGAATGGGATGAAGAGTAGGTTGGTGGGTCAGTGGGAGCAAAATGATGGCTATAAAGTTCAGGCTATTTCTTAAGTATGACACTACAGACGCTCTAATGTGTTACTGAATATTGTCACTTGGAATGGTATTGGTTTGAATATCAAAGACATCACAAAGCCTTTTGTTACTAACTATTGGTAAGGTATTTGGCAAAATCATTTTGGTTTTGCATTGAAAGCGCTTTTTTACAAGGGGATGGGCACCCTACTAGAGTTTAATTGAATAATATCAACAGTAAACTGTTGATCAAAAGCCAAATTAAAATGGATTATCGCTGAATATGAAGGTAATTGTTTTTACATAAATGTTGTGTAATCAATTTGACATGCTAAAGCTACAGAATTTGGTAGTGATAAGATATACTTGACTGATAGATAGTCTCTGTTTCTGTCGCCACTCTCATCAGCCTACTTTTAATAAATATCACTGATTGGTTAGCAATAGTATCAAGACTGTTGTGCCACATTTGTTTTGAGAGGCAGTTTAATTGTTTTTCAGAAGACATCAAACAATATGCCAAAGGAGGATTTCTTTGAGTGCTTGCAAACTAAGGGCCTGGTTTAGAGTCCAGCAGATGGGTTACTCTGTCACAAACGTGACAGATACCCCGTCTGCCTTTTTAAAATGATTGGATTATATCCAATGACACTTGTAATATGGCAGACAGGACATCTGTCACCTTCGTGATGGAGTAACCCATCTGCGAACTGTGAATCAGACAATAATTGTGTTTTGAGTTAGAATGCAAGGGCATGTGGCCCTTTTATATAAACACTTTTCTCTATAGACACTGAATGGGGGAAACCCTTTGATAATCAGGCTTCTGATGTTTTTCCAACCATATTGTTCATTAATTTCTGAGCTTAATTTCTTTGTTCTAGACTTCTGAGGTCTATTATCTGTTCATAGGGTAATTCATCTGTAATAATTTAAGAAAGTAAAGGACAGAAAGAATGATTAATGAAAGAATTAGAATGCATAATCTTTATCTCGTCAAGGGACATCTTAATAACTTCCATCTATCTGATAGCTATTACATTTAATTCAGGTTACTGGACACATTTAGGGTGTATTATACTGAGGACAGACTTTACAATGTGACTCAAAGTGGGTTCCAGTTGTCTAGGGTGTCTACAGGGACTGGACTAAAATTTTATGTTTTCCATTTTCCGGGCACTTCACAGATAATCGGAACATACATTTAAATAGCTGATAGTAATCTAGGGGAAATGTTAGTATACCTCTTCTACTGGGATTAGTATTGTGGTTGATGAAGTGGGAAAACATAATTGCCTGCAAGATTGCTTATTGGTAAATGTTCTTTAATTGTGAACCCCTTTATTTTTTTATTTGTGGGCAAGCTTTATGTGTGCAATACTTCATATTAGTGAGAAAGAGTTAAGCACTCAGTGCCACTGTTATGGTTAAAAAAGCATATAAATTGGTATTTTGAGTAACCACAGGATAGCCAACTCTAGTGTTCCTAAGACACTATGACACTGTAAGAAGGTTGATAATATTACAATGCAAAAATATTGCAAACATTAAACAAACACCTTATCACTATACTATCAAGATACATACATATTTACTAGACATAAATATTCATCTACTTACCTTGTGATGGTTAGTTCAATGCAGTGATTACATATTTTTGTTGTATGACATACCCCTTCTGATATAGCAGTGGTACACCACGCAATAAATACACAAAAGGGGATGGGAGGAACTCTTATAAATTATCTAATCAACTTTTGTATTTGGTAAACCATATGATGTCATAGATGTACGTTTGCCTTTGCATCTACTATTTATGCTTTGCTGTTTGATCTGATTCATTTTAATATTGTTAGTTTTTCCTTCTTACATATATATATATTTAGACAGTATTATTTTGACAAATTTCTGTATTTTCTAAAATGCACATTAAAAATACAAAACAACCCTTTTTACAACTACAGCCTATCTATATATTGATATATCAAACAGCCACAATATAACTGGTAAACGTTCTTCCAGGTAATCAAGCTCTATTCAAATATGTTAATGAGCACATTTGAGATACATGTACAACTGATACTTTCAAATGAATGCATTGAACTGCATGCAAAAATTACTGGTTCTAGATTTCTGCTTCTTCTTCCAGGATACATTACACCATCATTGCACATCTGCTTCCAATCTAGCAGCCAGGGTGGTCTACTGTTTGGCCTATTGCATCTTCAGGGCGGCTAACCAGTTGGCCTTGTGATATCTACATACTTTGCAAACTAGTGACCAGATACATCAAAATGTAATGATCATAAGATCCTTGTGGTTACAAGACTGACTTACACACTCTCTTGGTGCCTCTCTCTCTCTCTCTCTCTCTCTCTCTCTCTCTCTCTCTCTCTCCCTCTCTCTTGCTCCCTTGCTCTCTTTCTCTCCCTCTTTGCCCTAAAAAATCTAAAAGTATGAATTAACAAACTGATTACTGCCTTGATGACCTCCAGTCCTAGTACTAACAAAAAAACCTAATTGTTTCACAAATATCAGAGCACCCAGAGTTTAATATAGAGTTACGCCACTCACACATTTCCCCTTTCTAGGAATGCACAGCATGAACATAAATATATATTCCAGGAGTGTCCCTGATTAAAAAGATTTTGGCAGTCAATTTGCAAACAAATTAGTGATGAGATAGGAAGTGAGTTTTCTCCAAATCCACAAAAACTAGTACATTAATATTATTATATAAAGTAAGATGGCTTGTCCAGTGAAGGATAAACAAAATGCTCTGTGTCAGTGCTCATTAGCTGATCACTAATATCCACCCACATGAACACTCCAAGGGGCCTAGTCACACATTGCACTTATTAGTATGTTTAGTAGTATGACAGTGGTCTTTCTCATGGACTACACAATGCTATTCACTAGCCTATGTTCAGAGGTCTCCGTCTCTTCTGTCTTTTATGTGCGAAGACCTCTGCTCTGATAATCTCCACACAAGTTAGGCTACATTTTATTAGTACATGTGGAACAGATGAGGGAGTGGCTTGAAAATGAGGCATACTTAATACTAAATGGGAGGGTTTAGGGAAGACTAAGGTGGAGGTAACGGGAGGGTTAAGGAGGGGTTTAGAGAGTACAAACATGCACCTCAAAAGAATAAGCCAACTGCTGTTCATAAATTGCACTTACATAGTTACTACAGGCAAAAAAGCACAAAACAGTTACATATGTGCTCCAGCTAAGACTTAGAGTAAGTCCAATGCTGCACATTGGAAACACAGTTACTGCAACACCCTCACATAGAATATAATGGAGGCAAGGGACTTAAAATTAAACCACACAAGAAATAAGGTTAGAATAAATTAACTAATTTAGACTTTTTTGAAATATATTTTTGTTGGCATTTAAAACATTTCACCCATTGCCCATTACAATGTTATTCTCAATATCCATGCCTAAACATCTTTGTAAACATCCTCAGTATGGAGGAACCAATTATGCTTAGTGTTGTCTGAGACTGCCCAACCATGCACGTTACTTTTGTGCTCATTGTGAAATGCATGGTTCTCATTGGTTCATGCTAATTTAGGCTTACGGATCATGGTATGCACTGTTAACTCTGGGAGTGAATGCTCCAGGTTATAAGACTCTTAGCTAGCGCCATATGTAGAAGGGATTCAGGGGAAAATAAATAATGACTAAAAACCATGTGTAAATAACCCAAACAAGCAAAAAGTCTCTGGGAGCAGGTCTCTTGGTACCTCAGCGCAGAACACCGATAGGGGAAACTATCAGCACACCCTAGCCTCAGAAAAGGTCTGGCTAGCCTAGTTGCTTATATGGCTGAATTATGCAGGGGAGCAATGTTACATCCAAAGCCATAATCTATATCCTGATTGGGACCAATGTCCTTTTTACAACTTCACATGTGAGGTAGGGGAAGTCATCTTCTTTAGTGGTGAGTCCTTGACCTGCGCAGTGCCATTCCTGATTCCATCTGACCCCGTGTCACTCCCCTCAGCTTCCAAGTCTTTGTCCTTTAAGTAATTTAGTTCAGAGCCTGAGTCTCCACCTGGGTCTTCTCAGCTTTTAAGTATCTCCCCCTGTTCTGCCAAATGAAATCTCCTGGATGCCCCGGGCATCCCTTAGCGGTGTATGCTTTCTTCTTCCCTGGCCCAGGTGGTACAATCCTTTGCCATGCATCCACTGTCCTTCCCACCCTTGACCTTCACGACAGCACAATTCTGCTCCTGGCTAAAGCAGGAGCCAAACCCCAAAATCTGGTGCCTACTTGGTGTGTTTTGGGTTGAGGAAAACCCCACGAAAAGGCAAGTTTCTATTGTTTATGGCAATAAGCACTTCACGGCCACCTGAAGTTGTGGCAACATTGTTTCCCAATAACTCCGAAGCGAAGGGCAGTCCCATGTTAGGTGGTGAAAATCTGCATCAGGTGACCAGCACCTCGGGCATTCCCTAGGTTTCCCATTGTAAATTTCCCACAACCGGTGCAGAGTAAGGTAGGTCATGTGCAGGAAGTTGAACTGTATGTATTTCAACCTTTTATCGTGAGAAGTTTTTTTGAGTTAAGCTAACATTCTTTGCCATTCCCTATCTGGAATTTCATGACCTAGGATGCTTACCCATCAGTCCCCAAGAGTCCCCAGTGGTTTCTGTCCCATGTCATTCAGTGGCCTGTGTAAACATGTCACCTGACATCATGCCGAGCAAAGGGAGATTAGTAGCTGAAGTACAAAGTGTTGCGGTGATCCTCTCTTCCCAGGTTCCATAAGCTTTTGTTTAACCTCATCAATGCCTCATAAGTGAGAAATGGGCCACTGAGCAGTAAATATTGCTCAAATAGGTCCTCCATCGGGATAAGGGCACCCATTTCAGAGCAGTCCCTTACAGTTGTCACTTTGGCTGCTGTCCAGGCCCAAAGCAATGGACCGATGTCCCCTGAGGCAGCCCCACCAGTGGTATAGCCAGTGCATATAATGGCTTTCTGCTGGTCTTTACTATGCCATGGTGTCAGCTATGCAAGGCTATTTGTAACAAAATGCTTGGCTGGGATATCAGCAGAGTAGGGTGTAATAAGTTAGCTGGTAAAAGTCCATGATGTGGTGCCAGTCCCACAGTGTGCAATGCTCCCCGGCGAGTGCCAGCCAGCGATTTGGGCACCTATTGTAGCTGTACTACCATACAGTACAGCTTGTAGTCCAGAACTCCAAGGCCATCCCACTCAGACAGGTGCCTCACCACTTCAAGTGGCACCCTGTGGCGGCCTTCATCCCACACCAGCTCCCAGAGCAAGACGTCCACCTGTCGGAACCACTCCCCAGAGATCTTAGCTAGGAGACTGGCAAAGAACTCTAGCAGCCGCAGGAGCATCACCATCTTTGAGCCTTAAGAGGTTAGTGCAGAGATCTACAGAAGACAACACAAGTCCGCAGGGATTACAAACCTTTGCCCAGGTTCCCCTCACTCATGTCATCAAGCTGATGGTATACCTGAATACCCATGTATTTGAAGGTCACCAGAGACCAAGTAAGCACCGGGGGGAGATCTGTCGGAGTAGAAGTACCACGCTTACAGGAAAACAGGCATGTTTTGGATCTATTCACTTTTTTACAGCAATATTACCCCAAAGTCATCCAGGTGTTTGATTGTCTCTCTGGCCCCACAGACCCTCCGGACAGGAAAAGGAGGAGGTTGTCCACATAGAGAGAGATAACATTTTTATGGCCTTCCACCAGAATGCCATTAGCCCTCCCTTCTCTCTGGAAAAATACTGCCAATGGCTCAGTGGCCAGGGCAAAGAGCAGAGGTGACAGTGGACAGCCCTATCTAGTGCCCCGGGAGACTGTATAGGAAGCAGAAATGGTGGAGCCAGTGTGACCTGTGCAGTTGAACCTACACATAGCAAGTACACCCACTTGATCCAAGAGTCACCCATACCCACTTTGCGCATAACCTCCTTCAAGTAATCCCATCTCACTGAATCGACATTGGCATTGCCTCCAGTATGGTTTTAACCTCAGGGTGGTAGATGATGTGGTACAGTCTCCTGAGATTTAGCGACATATTACAAAGTGGAATGAAGCCATTCTGGTCCTAATGATTCAGGACTGGCATATGGGAGAACACTCTAGTAGCAAGGGTCTTACTTAGGATTTTGAATTCCACATTAAGCATGGACAACAGGCAAAAAGAGGAAACTTGTGCCCCAGGGGTTTTAGTTTTGGAGAGAGGGATGACAGTTGTGCCAGTAGCCATGTCTTTAATGGCCTGTCGAATCTCCATGGATGTCACTGAGCCCCCTATGTGTTCTTGCGTCTCAGATGGCAATGTTGGAAGAGGGAGTTGGTCCACAAATGCAGCTAATAAATTGTCAGAGATGGCTGCTGGGCTAGCATACAGGATCTCATAATATTGTCTGAATTTGTCATTTACATCCCGTGTGGGGAATAAATATGTGTCCCAGTGGCTGACGTCAAGTGGGTGATGAGTGCATCTCGCGACTTGGGGCGATTCAGCCATGCTAAAATTCTCCCTGATCTGCCTTCTTGTCATGTGTTTTCTCGCTGTAGGTTTTGTAGGCACATCATCTCAATCTCTCTAAAATGGTGTTATAACATTCCGTGGTATTACGTAAAAGCTGATCATTAGTTGAGTCTGGTCGCGAAGTGTTGTCGATTGTGTGGAGTGTAGCAAATAGGGTGTATAATTCTGCCCTAAGTTCTTTGCTGACACCTTCAGATTTCCCTCTGCAGTGGCCCCTGATTACATCTTTAAGGACCTCCCATTTCAAGACAGCAGATGATGGCGTACCCTGATTTTATCAAAATAGTCCACAATGGCTATTTGCAGTGTTTCCATATAGCATGGGTCCTCCAGTGCCATTGGATAAATGTGCCATATCAAAAGCCTGAGCCCCAGCAGTAAGGGGCTGGGTCCGATAGGGTGCGTCCTAGGTTATCTGTGAAGGTGGCATTGTGACTTAACCTCTTTGAGCAGAGCAATCGGTTCAGTCATGTGTGTAGGGAATATGTGTGGGAATAGAAAGAGTAATCCCGCCCCCTACCATGCTGTGATTGCCAGAGGTCTATCAGCTCCCAATGCTGAAGCCACTCCCGGAAGCCAGTTGCTATCTTACAAGCAGGTGTCCCTGGTGGAGCGGGGCATAGAGCGGTCCAGAAGCACATCGGTAACACAGTTATAATTCTCACCCGCCGCAGGTCCCCATCTACCCGTTACCCCAGTGAGGCTGACAGTGCGTGGAACAATGACAATTGGTCATGGTTAGGTGCGTATACACTTCTCAGAGTTATTTCCTTCCCTAATACCTGCCCTTCACATATGATCCATTCACATCTACCAACGTTTGCAGAGGTTTGAAGGTGGTCCCGGCTCTCACCCATATCAGTACCCCACTGGCATATGCCGAATAAGAGGTGGCATACAGTGGTCCATGCCACCTATGACGTAGTTTCTCCACCTGAACCCCTGTAAGATGTGTCTACTGCAGCACGGCAATACTTACACCCAGGCATCTCAGATATCTATGAATGTTGTGCCATTTGGCAGCAGACCCTATTCCCCTCACATTCCGGGATATACCTATCATCTCTTTATTTTTGCTGCCGATAGGGGTATGTGCATCGTCAGTAGACCCCATTTACTCCCCAACCAGATCCACTTTTTCCTCTCCTTGTAATGGCTCCCACTTGCCAAAAATCAACATATTTCCCATCAACAAACTCTCCATTCCCAGGGCTGCATAGCAACGGTCGCCCCCCAAACTTACGATAACCAAGAAACAGAGTCATAGGCTAGGCTCCACCAGGGTCAAGTGGTAATATTCTGGAGAGGGTGAGCCAAAGGTCAAGGATCCGCTCTGATCGAAATGTGTTATACCCACCAGGAGCCAGGCTGGGCCTTTATCCCAGCAGGCTTTAGAATGTCAGCATAGTTGGTCTCCAGAGTCAACCCCCACCCCTCTCGGCAGCAGTCCTTTGGAACATTAAGTGAAAGAGGTGCCACTTCTAATTGAGATGTTCTATGCCACCACGGACAATCTATAGCTTTCATCAGCACAATCCATGTATTATCTGCTCCCTGTATCAGGCAAGTTCATTGAATGATTGCGGGGTCACCACAGACAAGTGTCTGCTTTCCAGAATCAATCTCTCCTATTCAGAATCCACTGAATTAAATCATTTAGACTTTTGTAAAATAAATAGAAATGCATTTTAATGTTAGAAAAATACAAATAAATATAAAAATATAATTTTATCATAAAATGTTTTAATAGCCTTTTCGAAATTAAAAGCTATGCATAACTGTTGTTTAACAAAATAACTACATTAATTTAAATTAATACTAGACTAAACCTTTAGTCATTTTTAATTCACAATAAATAGTTATCAACATCTCACTTTAGGTGGGATTTTTTTAAACTTTAAAAAAACTTTAATTTAGTATATTGAAGTATTTAAATATTTATTTCACAATTAAGTTAATAGTGTGTAGCCTTTTTAAATTTGATTTCACATTTAAAATAAATATATAAAATATATTTTTCAGTACTATTTATCATAACAATATATATATTTTAAAGTTTAATAAACTTTTAATCTATATCATTTACGATGGAGAGATCTCCGAACTAGTGCCAGAGACCCCCACCTATGTGTGAAGAGTTACTAGTAAATACCTGAAGTACTGAATAGCAGTAAAACTACTACAAAGTGTAATAATACATTTATATGTGCAGATTTACCCTCTTGTAAAATTAATTTTCTGAATAGACCTCATAATGCTATCACATTCACTCGGTAAGTGGATTATGAGATGCTACTCCTATGTCAGCTGGAATACTGCACCACTTGAGAATCAATAATTTTAAGACACTTCAATCTAGTTGAGGGAACTTTGGACAGAGATGGTAAGGGTGATTTGAAGCAGACATCCTAGTTTTATGATCACCACTTAGAAAGTGGATTCAAGCATTGCATGTCAGTCAAAGCTTGATCAGTAAGTGTTCATTTTAATCATTTTGCATATTACTTTTGTTTTTATCGCTTTATACATGAGCCAAGCATGATTATGTGTAACATGAATGTGTTTATTAATCGACTTATATGTATAGTGTAGTTCATTTTTCTGACTTTGCCTACAAATGAAAAATATATATTTTTAAATTGTCACATTTAAACTGGAGTGAGGTAGATCTTGCAGTGAGTGAGACTGGTTTATCTGAATTAACTCATAAGTAGTGAGGTCAATAGTATAAACATAACGTAAATTATATATCTCTTGTGTACATTTTCCTTGTTTCTCAGGTCCCTTTTTCTTATTTACATAGTGACTGGTTTTGAGATTGGACTGACACTTGCTTTTTTCTGCCTTCTGATGGGAATCACCACAAAGAGGAGGAAGAAGCATTCTTTCAGTGCCCAGCAGTAACACTGCCTTACTTTCAGGCATTGGGAACCACGATGTCAGGAAATCATTGGGCAAACAGTGCCTGGAGCGACAGTGAGTACATCATTACTATATTGTTACAGGTCACAGACAAATATTGGTTTCTCTATCTTAAGCAGTATCATTACGTGGGATCTCCTGTGTGAAAATATCACCATGATGCACCCTATACATGATTAGAGTAAGTGTATTGTTTTTTGCTCTGAGGTTGTGGTACTTTATGGATCTCGTACCAACCATTCAGGAAACATTTAGAATCAAATTTCACACAGATTTATCAAAAGTCACTGGATTAGCTAGTGCAAAGAAATATATTTCCCTACCAAAAATAGTAGCTGCTGGACAGTGATACATGTATTGATATAGCATTACCCTTGCATGTTGCAACCGCTTTATCATCCTTTACAACATTTGGCACACAGGGTGTTAGTTTGATGACTGCATTACATCTAACCTAAAATTTGTGGGCCAACGCCCTACTTACAGACCTGTCACATTTCAGGGAGTTACTAACTAATGTAGATTCATCCTTTGAGAATGGGAGCTATTCTGCTGTATCCGTTCCTCATTAGCGCCCAGGAAATAGCCAGTCCCATTATTTGGGGCTTCTCATTCAATAAATGGAAAGCTAGAAGAGAGCATATTTACAGACTGGCATACATAAATATTGACACACATGAATAAACAGACTGCCCTCTCCCAATTCCAGAGAACGATCCAGCAAATTTGTTCTTCTCCCTCCCTCATTAGGAAGGCCCTGGATTTTTAAATGAATGGAAGGACGCATTGCTCTTTACATACTTGCAGAAATACTGGAGATCCTCGGTGCCTCTGGATTGCTCCAGGTTATAAACTGTTCTCCATTGATTTAAAGATTTGAAAAGACTTCATTCCAGCAAAAAGTTACTGTTCAAAAAGATTTGATACAGCCTAATGGAAGCATGTAGAAGGAGATAGATCTGCTGCCTGCAACTTACTACATTATTTCCAAACGTTTAAAAAAAAGACTGGGCCCTCATAAATACCGCCGATGCCATGGGCGCCACAATACCGCCAGTGCTGGCGGTATGTGTGGCACCTGATTATGACCTTTCCACTGGGCCAGCAGACGGAAACAGTGTTTCCGCCCGCTGGCTCAGCAGAAAAGTCCCCACAACATTGAAGCCGGCTTGTAATTGAGTTGGCGGCAATGTTGATGTGCAGCGGGTGCAGCAGCACCCATCGCGCATTTCACCTCCCGTAATTCGGGCAGTGAAATGCGCGATGGGGCTGTGCCTTGGGGCCTTTGCACTGCCCATGCCCAGTGCATGGGCAGTGCAGGGGCCCCCAGGGGCACCCCGAGTCCCACTTACCGCTAGCCTTTCCATGGCGGAGTTTACCACCATGGACAGGCTGGCGGATGGGGGCTCATAATCCCCAGGGCAGCGCTGCCCCGGAAGATTACAGCGGTAGCCTGGTGGTACCAGCGGTATGACCATGGCGTATGCGCCACAGTCATAATACGGCTGGTTGGCACCGCCAGCCTGTTGGCGGTACTACCGCCACCGCCGGCGGGGCAGTCCGGGACCGCTGGGGCCGTAATGACCCCCAGTGTTTTTTTGGGTACTTCAGAGGAGATAAATGAATGATTTATCTCTTTCGTGATGCAGAGAGTGTCTGTAATAATGCATATGAAACTCATGATCAACTCTACATTTGATATTCCATAAAGCAATCTGAGAGTACCAAAAAAGTGATCAATGGAATGCTTGGAATTATTGCAGCCACTGTTAATTACTCTGGACTACATTCTAGTCCATGTCATTTTTGCTCAATGTGTGACTATAGATACGGAACAACCGCATGAAAATTATTAATTCATGTAAATCTTGTATACCAGAAAGGGCTTCTTATTCTTACTGCTGATGCATCAACAAATATCCAGCAAGCTGACAATGACCACTCTAAAAGAAATTACCAATGTTGATGTATTTTTCAAAGGTCCTGTGATTATCAGTTTTCCTTATCTCTAACAGTACAGTGTTCTACAATTCAGGTGCCAAATGCTGAACAGTTTGGCTGCCAGCTTGCTCTCTCTTTACGACTTGGAAACTAGAACTGGAAAGAAAGAGAGGATCTCAAGAAATGATCTGATATTTAGTGATTCAGAAATATTGGATATAGTAGACTTCACCTGTCAATAGGAAACCTTGTGACGTAAAGAGAGGTCTTTAAACTGTGCTCATTGAGGGCCTAATTTATATTTAGGTGGCAGACCCCTACTCTGCCATGAGGGTGAAGTAAATTGCTTCATTTTCCATGGTGGAGAGGCAGCCTAGCTAATTTATAAATGACCACTAAGCAATCAGTCATTTATAAAGGCCTTGGCAGGTACCACCGTCACTGAGGTTCCTGTCAGCGCGTTTTACTGTGTGCTGCAGGGCTCTGTTGGAAGGACACAGCCAACTTGCAAAATGTATTCTGTTTTTAATTTCAACAAGAAAGTACTGCAACAGGATTTTGTTTTTGAGAAAGAAAAACATAATGCTCCCCATACCTTGGGAGGATTCTTCCATAGCAAGTGGAGCTTTAGAATGGTTTTACTGTTCCTCACGGCCAGGTTTTACCTGGCAATAAGGACCAGTAATAAATGCTCAGTATCTGCCCATCTAAATTGAGTGGGCAGACATGTAGCCATTTCTCTGATAGCCCTTATCCCTCAGGGCCATCGAAGAAGTTTGTCCGCAGTGGAGACAGAGCAATGTCCAACGTGGCCAAACTTAAGGTCCTCCTACAATTCAATTTGGCAGGAGTACCACTATATTGACTCTCCACCAAAATATAAATCAGGCCCTTAGTTATCGTCAGGACAACATTTTGAGCACACTGAAGACAGGCCATCAAGAAGTCTGAAAGATCCAGATAGATACTACAGCACTTATCCAATCTCAAATGAATAGCTGAGGCTTCTGAGTAAGTATGGTGTGTTTTCTAGATAAAACAGGAATGGTTTTCCTTCACAGCCACAGAAGGTGAAAACAATAACGTCAACATATTTAATTGCGTTTTCTGAAATACATGCAGAATCACAATTCCCCCCACAAAAATACTTATTCTTTTCTTTTCCAAGAACAATTAGGGTTGTAACAGTTGGGCTGGTACAGTCAAGGGACTATCATCAAAGAATAGATAAACCGGGCACATACATCGCAAAATTACAACCTGTTACCAATTCCACATTAGACTGAGCAGGCATGCAAAAACTTTGTAATACAACAATATTAGTAAATTTTGAAGACTCTTCCAGAATTCTAGGGTACGGCAGCGCCATTCCTCGTTGATACATATGTATTGTTAACCATACAATAGAAAGTAAATGCCTGTAGTATCACAGGTTAATGGCTGAAAAACTAGGTTCATCAAGGGGTTGAGTTTAGTAAATACGCTGGTAAATTGTCCCATATCCCATATATCTTTAGACCTTGATGTAAGTGGCATCATGGCATCAGTTCCATATATATATATATATATATTTTCCCTCTGCTCATTAAATTATATAAGGGAGTCAAGCCAAGTTTTAAACTTCCGTGTCCTCCCTCACCCCCCACAGCACTCCACCTGCTGTTGTACCAGCAGAAGCACTAGTGCTACAAGTTTTCTCTTAGGGGAGGGGTTCTCTTCAACTCACCCTAGAAGAACAATTCTGGGATCGAAAGACATCCTCTAGTAGATCTTCTCCGACAGTGTTGACATTATCATTGTATGTATGTCCCAATACAGCTAGATTTCACCAATTGACCAAGTTCAGAGCTTGTCTGGCCTCCCACATTTCACACAATGTTCATCATCTCTAAGGCCAAATTTCCAAAGAGTCTTAGGAGTATAGTAGTCTCACGGTAAGAATTTAAAGTGCATAAAACATAGCCGACTACTAGGGGAATAAAGCCTGTGTAGGAGCTGCAGAATTTCCACAACTCCTCTGCTAATTGCAACCCACTTTCCTCCTGAAATCCAACCTTATCATCAATGCAAACACTGCATCTCGTGCTGCACAGTTTAGAGATAATGTGTCTGTGGGAGATGGCGAATACCAGAATTCCCAAGGACTAGGAGGGGGTGGGCTTTTGGGGAGTCTCCAGGAAGTCTGACCTGCATGATCCCTGAAGCCAGTAATATAACAATATGTCCAAAGAAGTGTACAGCAAAGATTTAAAAAAATGTTTAAGCGTGATAAAGGTTCCATTTGTACAAGTCTCCCCAGCGCTGCAGGCCACAAGAAGATAATTGAGAATCTGCCTTTGGTTTGTGGGATTACTGGCAGCAATAGTTGATGGTCAATGGGCAAAAGAGAGCCACCCTTCTGCCAAGATTGTTCAGTGCCCATGCAGTACACATAACAATGGCCATCACTCATGTTTGATGTGCACTGAGTGCACCTATTAGGAACTGCAATGGAATAGGTGCATCACTATCTGTTTCAGCTGCTAGATGTGGCATATATAGATATGGGTAGTGCCAATAGTGAGCAAAAGGAGCCTGGGCACACATATAGTATAGGTTCGGGTCGGAGCCTCCAACCCGCCAGGATGAAAGGGAAGCATGAGTGTATCCCATTTAATTCTGGGCTGCCTTCACAAGCCAACCTAATTATCTGAGAATGAAGTGCAGTGGAGAAGCATTTCATAAGTGGTACTGGTATATGAAAGATACATTATCCTTGGATGAATCACAATCTGCCTAAACCCTATCTGACATGCCAACAATAGTGGGAGAGACAGCCAACGTGTAATTTGGTCCGCCCCTGCAAAGAAAGATGAATCAATGGTGTCCCATATAAGCCGATCACAGGGCCGAGAACTTTCCCTTAATATGCAGCTCAGTCCTGCTTGCGCTGAGTTTCAAAAAGTTGTGCCACATTCACAGATGTGCAGTCAACAAACAGTCTCAATGTCTCAGCCTTTTGTCATAGATACAGCCCATCTAGAATTGTTAGCCCACATCCCCTGTCCACAGGTACACAAGTTACCCAAGACATGTTTCTGGCTCATTGGGTCTCATCAGTGAGATGTAGCTTAAATCCTATGGAAAAGTGAAATACAGGACCCAAGGCAGTTTACTGTTCACACTTATGGTGTCTCGCTGAGATAACCAAAATCGGACTGATAAAATGTTTGAATCAATCTGATCTTCTATTAACTACTCTCAACCAAATTCCAGTCCATTGTTTTTTGCTCACTCTACTACTAAAGTCAAGGAAGGACGATAGGCAAATCTGTCTTAGCTGTGTCCAAAAAGTGGCAGTGCATCCCAAGAGTAATTTCTGGTCACTGAGATTTAAATTAAGCATTTAGTTTCTTCCATATGATATCCTATTGTTTCAATGCTATCACTTAATTTTCTTATTAGTAGGGGCGTGGGCTTTCAAAACTATGAAGACAGTAAATATTTTTCGGCATTACAAGTGACCATCCACTGATTTAACTGCATCGGTAAGGCGCTGTGCAGTGATCAAACTGAGTTTGTGTTAAGAAGCTATACTCACCTTCTTTAAGTCTCTATTAACACAGCAGCTATCCAAACACAAATAAGTCAAAAATGCTAATTCTATCCCCAAACTTGTCTGTGGACCCATAGGAAAATGTCACGGTAAAGAATACTACGACACCCACTTAAATTGCAACCATATCTTGAAAAAATGGGGAAGCGCACTAACTAAAGAAGTGATTTGTAAATGTCTGGAGTTGTTCTACATTAAGGATTCACCAAAAACTGATGGCTTGAGTGGAGAGGATTGAAACTGTGGATGTCATGACTGTATTTTAGGTTTCCGTAAGACCTCACGTTAACTTAATCAGTTTAGAATGACACTGCTCACCAGTGCATAAAAGAATTATATTTAATACAGCAAACAAATTATTGAAGTTTCGGGGTTCCATCTCCCACAAATTTAAAAAAGTGGTTCATAAGGTACATTTCTGGCAAGACAAATCTGTGGTAGTTTGTAAAACAACAAACAAACTTAGAGCTAGTCTATGGGAAATACTTGTGTTGATGCTGCGAGTAGAAAAAAATACCTGCTTCAGTGAACAAGCTTAAATGTTTTCTCTTTAATGAAACGTCATCTGCAGTAATCTTCTTTGTCTGCAAGAATGTCAAGGGCTTATAGTTTTTGCTGAGACTTTTTTTCCATATAGAAGGAGATACAAAAACAGAATTTGGCATTAGGGAGCATATCACATGCTGAACCAGGATATATTTTACAGTCATTTTGGGCTGTCAAACACTGCCATTAGGTGGGAAAGATGTTAAGAGACGGAAATGCCTTCAAATAAAGCCAACAACTGTGCCACCTTCTTTTCTGCTAACATAAAATCCATATACCTGTTCATCCAAAGACTCGCAAAATCATCCCCAAGCCTATAATGTCTCCTTTACTCATGCCACCGGCTAGGTCTAGCATATCCATACTTCTTATCACAACCTCAGCTGACATCCCCCAAGTTCTCTGTTCTGATCCATACATTAATAAATCATATTTGTAGAGCGCAATGCTACCCCAGCTCATGGTGTCCTACCGCTGAAGCTACAAATACAACCGTCTTCCTTGTCATGTGGGCCTATTTGTGACACACAAGATCAAGGACCTTTTCAATAACTCTCCTTAATTCTTATTCATGGATGTTCAAGTGGTCTTTGTAATCAAATGGTTTTCTAGAATGTTTTAAAACAGCTGTGGACACCTTTAAATTGAGATGGTTATGCTTTCTGTGGATCATACTAGTCCCTCATTGTTCCTGTCCAGTCTCCCCCTCCTATTCCAAAGTCCTGGTTCACCTACATTTTACCATGACACACTATAGCTAACATGTGCCGCTACGCCAAATAAGGTATACACAAAATGCATTCCATAGGGCACGCTTTCATATATCACTCTTCTCATTACCATCAAATCAACAATTCCCATCCTCACTACCTTGATCTTTCAGCAACCATTGACATGATCGGGAATGAGACACTCTATATATCCCAGGCATCAAAGAGACAGTACCGTCCTATTTTTCAACCTATCTGTCCACCAGTTATAAACTGTCATGGTGCTTTTCCATATCATCACCACCTTATGAAAGTTTCCCATGGCTCTTTAGTTATGAAATGTCTTTTCTCTGGACTTCCTCATTTTGTGCAGTAATTTCCTCTTTCAGATTCTTGTGTCAGTTTGCCGACAAATTCCAAATATTATTCACTCTCCAGCTCCAGGAATATGTCATAGCAGTCCGTCACTTGTAACACATATTCAGTTCTAAATATAAATCAGTAACTGGAAATCCTGCACTGCCTGACCACCATCTGCTTCACCTTCTTCTATGTCTGACATGTTTCTCGTCCCCCACTTGGAAGCAGCTGTGATAGCAAAACGAAACTTCATCAGAAGCACGACAACCCCATTTTCAGTTCTCAGCATTAGACAGACAGGCTCCTACAGCTCGTTCCTCAATGTAACTATTCACATTAAAGTTCTAGTTGTAAACAAAACTTTCTACAGCAACAAAATATTTATCAGACTTCTAGAGTATTCTTTCCTTACCATTGATAAAACATTCAACTTCACCAGTTGCACATTATGGCCCTGATTCTAAGCTTGGCGGGCGGCGGGAGCCGCCCGCCAAGCGGGAACCGCCAGAAGACCGTACCGCGGTCAAAAGACCGCAGCGGTCATTCTGGGTTTCCCACTGGGCTGGCGGGCGACCGCCAAAAGGCCGCCCGCCAGCCCAGCGGGAAACACCCTTCCCACGAGGAAGCCGGCTCAGAATGGAGCCGGCGGAGTGGGAAGGTGCGACGGGTGCAGTTGCACCCATCGCGAATTTCAGTGTCTGCAAAGCAGACACTGAAATTCTTTGTGGGGCCCTCTTACGGGGGCCCCTGCAGTACCCATGCCTTTGGCATGGGCACTGCAGGGCCCCCAGGGGCCCCACGACACCCCATACCGCCATCCTGTTCCTGGCGGGTGAACCGCCAGGAACTGGATGGCGGTATGGGGTGCCAGAATCCCCATGGCGGATTCCCATGGGCAGCGGAAAGTCGGCGGTACACCGCCGGCTTTCCGCTTCTGGCCGCGGCTGTACCGCCGCGGTCAGAATGCCCGGCGGTGCACCGCCAGCCTGTTGGCGGTGCTACCGCCGACCCCGGCCCTGGCGGTATTTACCGCCAGGGTCAGAATGACCCCCTATGTGTCATACCTAAGTGAAGCTCCAAGTGACCTTGCTCACTGCCCTGTGAAAAATCAAGACCTTTCCAAATTCCTCATCAGTGCATGCAAAGCAGTCCACAGAATACCCCCTACCTTGAGCATATTGCATCTGCTAAGCTGCTGGCAGGCCACCACGCAGTACCGCCCACCACTTATGTTGTATAGTGGTGAGCTTCTGTGTGGTTCTTTCTATTTTGCCCCATCTAACCACCTTTGCCCTCTAACATCATTAGTTTGTCTCTGTATAGTATAAAGTGCTTGTGAATGCTTTTAGAAGATAATTTAAAGCAGTCACCAAGGTCCTGCTGTTTGTGGCCAATACTGGAAAGGCATTTCTGTCCCTCATTTATTTCAGCATAATTATTTCTGCACCAGCGATTTGGCCATATCATACAGCCACGTAAGTATTATCTGTCAGGCGGGCATTTTTAGACCATCACTATTGTCTTCTTAGCCAAAAGCGATGCAATTTTCCTTGTTGCTTCTGTTGTTTTCTAGGACTATAGCCCTACAGTTGTGTCAAACCTTCTCCAAGATCTGTCCAGTTGTGACATTTTAATGTGTTATGTGTAACCATCTCTCATTGCATAGTCTCTGACACTTTATGCATGCGGTTCGTTCAATGGCTATTTCTAGTCAGTGGTTCAATTGCATCAACCAGAATCTGACATTTCAAAACACCTGTTTATATTCATGGATATCGTGCTCTGTACATCAGCTGGTATTAGCAAATCATATGTCTTAATATCTATAAGCTGAGGCAGCTTTAGGATTTTTGTAGTCTTTTTTTAACCATTAACGCTTTACATAGCGTCTAAATGTGCATACCCCTTCCATAATACCCTTAGCCTCCTGAAAACAATATTTTATACTATTATTGGTCCCCAGAAGTCCTTTATTTCTAGCTGCAGTCTTCCATATTACAACAATTCTCTATTTATGAACCAAATTCTTCCCTATATTTGGACAAGGGCCTGAGTTGCTGATCTCTAACAGGCATCACAGTTTTTCAAATCTTAAACACTTACACAGCATAACGTTTCTTTGCTGCTTTTTTAAAGTTGCTATGGACCCACAAGGGAGATTCTGACATTTATGGGCATTCCGTGTTTATCTTTTTTTACGACTGATTCCATGTCTGATTGACCTTTGATATCACTTGTGGCAATTACATAAGCTCTGCAATACATAAACTACCTATATCAGTTGTAGAAAACCTGTCAGGAAAGTTTTTTCATGGTGCTAAAATCACACTCTCTTTCAGAATGAAGGTGTGCTGCTCTGTCAGGGTCATCAGTGCTCTATGTGCACTGTAAGTCAGTCTGTATATAAATATATTGTTATGCCCAAATTCCAGAAAAAATATTTGCCCTGTACACCAGTAACAATGGTAGTGCCTGTGCACACCTTCCTATAAATTTGTCCAGAGAAGATGAAATATTTGATCTAATTAATCTAACTCTAATCTAAGGGCCTGATTTAGCTCTTGGCGGATGGAATACTCCATTACAAACATGACGGATATCCTGACCGCCGTATTACGATCCCCATTGGAAATAATGGGATCGTAATACAGCGGATGGTATAGCCATCACGTTTCTGACTATTTCCCTCGCCAAAACCTAAATTAGGACCTAAGTCTTTCCACTTCTACCAACAAGGCTTGTTCTGCCTCAGTCTTTTAGCCTTCAAAAGTGAAGGAAGTTTGTTTCAACTTCCTAATGTTATGTTCCTATCATGGAAGTTTCACCATTCATTTATGCAGTGCCATTTACCAGTGGAAGCAATATCAAATGCAGGGAGCTACCCTATTGGAGGCCTCACTGCATTTCCCAGCCGCTGTAAATCAACCTATAATCTTGCATGGGATTCCTACACTGAAGACATATTCCACCATTAAGGTAAAGGCAATGAATTATTCCATTTTGGCACTTCAAAGTGGTTTTCACAACTCATACTTTCAAATTAATTTTTGGCATTTAGTAAGGCCACTGCATACTCCACCTCATTTGCCCTCTAGAAAAGTCTCAGTTACCTTTACAGCTTATACAAGGAGCCATATGATTCACATTTTTGGGATCATTGACAGCCTTCGGAATCAAAGTACTGTTGATTCTCTTAGCAAGGGTGGGGAATTCTCCTCTGTCCCTTGAGTACAGATACATATTTGAGACTTTCAGTGAATTATCTTTTATATATTAAGTAGAATTTTGCAAGAAGGTCATACAAGCCTGTTCTTTTTTCGGAGCCAATACCACATGAATATTTAACGAAGGTCCTAGGAGACGGTTTCCTCCTGAACATGTATTTCTTTCCTTTATGCTGTGCTTCTCTTCCATAGCCAATAGCTTAAAGGCCGTAATGTTGTTGTGGAGCAAGGCATAATTGTAAATGGTAGGTCCCTCTGACAGAGAACAAGATAAATAATATCCTAGAAGATGTGCATGTTCTATCTATAAGCCATTGGTTATGGAAACCATAAGTAATGGGAATTTCATCAAAATGCAAGTTTCAGAACTTGGGTTCAGAAAACAAGAAGTCCCACCTATAGTGGTTAACGGAGGCTGGTGAGTGAAGTCTGTTTTCATAAACAATGGCTATTGTATGATTAAGGAGTATGCACTGTCAGTATTGTGCTAGTGATCACAGTAAGCGTAAAAAAAAGTGGTTCACAGGTAAGGTAAGATGCAAACCTTTGAGCATTGTTAAAGTGAAGTCTACAGCACACAGAAGAATCAGGAGAAAAGGCTAAAACGAGTCTTCTAGCCAGTATTTAATTTGTAAAAGAAGAACTCCTGGGTCCCAAAGTGTTCCTCAGAAGCCCAATGCTGCTGCTGCTGAATGTCCGTATGCTGAATATCAAGGCTATTTTGTCTTGATTTCACTTCAGGTCTTGTTCATCCATCACTCTACTATCCTAGCCCTTCCGACTCATTCTTGCAAGCTTTTTGTCAGCCCTGCTTTCTCTCTTTGTCTCTGTTTTTCTGTCTTTCCCTTCCACAGTCTTTCAGCCTTTGCTGCCGTTCTCCTCTCTTTCTTGTTCTGGGTCTAAGGCAAATGATGATAAATGAACCCTGAACCCCAACATAGAGTTCCAGTGGGTCACATCTGCAACCAATGGCTTAAATTAAGTACTGCCATTAATTCAAAGTAATCTGAAAGATTCACCGATTCTGCTCACAGCATCAGATCAACAGACATCTGTGATGGCCAACCAACATACAGTTGAGTGAGTAGTGACTTTTCTGCATTACAGCAGCATGCTCACATCAATTTTAAGGTAGTGTGCAAATCATGCACAGGCAAGAGACCCAGTATTTCTCTGTACCAAAGCTTGATAGACTGTGGACAGCATGAACTGAAATCATTTTTTTGAGGCAACACTCAGGCAACTTAGGTAATGTTACCTTTTGAATGAATTGAGGGGGTGAATATGTGTGAGTACAAGGCTGCATTTAGAAAAAGAGCGTAAAAGACTGACAATAAATTAATAGAGAAGAATGAGATAGTGAAATGGTGAGTCACTAATGAAAACAGAGCTCCTTCTATTACTTTTATTAACTGGATCTTTTCTCTCCGTACCAAGATATGGTATCTGGTTTGTAATTCCAACTTTGGCTGGCTGATTACTCAGTCCAAGTACATGTTGACCGAGGCCAAGTTGAGATTCTTTCCTTGCCTTTGAAAACTTTTTATGGTACATTTGTCATTGTTGAGAATTTAAATAATGAATGGAAAATATAGTTTGAAAATGAATAATAAATATATGTTCATAATTAATACAAATGGTATCAAATGTGTTTTGTATTGACAGATCGGACCTTTGATCTTAAAAACAAAGCATGCCTACCAATGTCTGATCTAACTGCAGTTGCCAAAGGGGATATTTGTAGTACAAAAGGTGCAAGATCGAAATCCACTCTATGGGAGATGGACGTGCAGTCTCTTGTCTCATCACCTAAGTGGCTACAACTTCATGGACTGAAGAGAAACAACTTGACCCTCTCCCAGATTTTTGAGCAGATTGGATTTTTGCACAAGCAAGGTATGCCCATTTTGTTTATTTTTAGTCAAGACCTAGTTTTCTAATGTGAGTTTTTCTTCTTAAATCATTCCAAACTGTAGAATAGCCTCATGGCCGTGTGCATAGTTAAAACACTTGACATTGGTAAACGCTTTACAGAAAACAGAAATTTTCAAAGCGAAAGTAGCTCTTCCGTCACAGCGGGAGAGACAATACTACAATATTCACTGCACTCGGGAAACTCGCCCCATAATGCTTTGCAGGGCATTACTGTTACAAAACATTTTTGCTCTGCTCATAACTCAGCTTGTGGTGGTCCTAGGACAATGGGACCACCACTAAAACATTCAGCATGGCACACTCCTTCTGTCTAGGTCATCTATGAGTCTCCACACTAGGTTAGTGGGGACCCCAAAATAATACCCCTTCCACCATGCAGTGTCTTTTTAAGCACTCTCATGGCTGGAACTTTTGTTTTATGGTTGTGATTAGCTTGTATTTTAAGGATCTTGTTTGTGGTATCATTGCTGTATGACTGCTACTTCTGAAAATGGATAATGTACTATGCCATCTAGGATCTAAATGTATGGTTACCTGTATTCTTTATTGCCATTTTCATTTTGTGTTATTATACTCTTTAGGGTATGATTATGCAGTTCCATGACTATGTTTCGTACAAATGCTGTTTTCATTGTGTTGTTCTCTAGGGGCTGTTCTAAGCATTACAGTCATATCAACATACTAAAATATTTGTGGCACAGACACTTGCCCCATAATGCTTTGCAGGGCATTACTTTTGCAAAACACTTTTGCTCTTAACTCAGCCTGTGGTGGTTCTAGGACAATGGGACCACCTTCAAAACATTGCCCACAATGTGCTATTTCAGTCTACACCATCTCTGGGTCCCCACATTATGTTAGTGGAAACTCCAAAATAATAACCCCTACCACCATTCTTTATCTTTTTAAGCTCTCTCATGGCTGGAACCTTTGTTTTACAGCTGGAAGAAGTTATGTTTTATGGGCCTTGTTTGTAATATCGTTGCAATAGGCTTGCTAGCCTTGAAAATGTGTAATGCACTACGTTCTCTAGGGGCAACAAAAAAACAAATATGGTTACATTGCATTATTTTACATGACCTCGTTTCTTACAAGTGGTGTTTTTATTGTAGCGCTCTCTAGAGGCTGATTGAGCATTGCAGTAAACATAATATAATATTCGCAGCATGAAAATCCTCCCCATAATGCTTTGCAGGGCATTACTTTTACAAAACGTTTTTTGCCCGCAACTCAGCCTGTGATGGTCCTAGGTCAATGGGACCACCTTCAAAACTCTTTTTCTGTCTACATCATCTCTTGGGCGCCACACTGGGTTAGTTGGGCCCCCAAAATAATAACCCCTCTCACCATTCAGTGTCTTGTGAGTGTTCTCATGGCTAGAACTTTTCTTTTACAGCTGGGAGAAGTTTTGTTTCAAAGGCCTTGTTTGTAAAATCTTTGTAGTAAGCCTATTAGCCCTAAAATGTTTTCTAGGGGATAAGTATATTGTTATAGGCTACAATGCTTTCTCCTGGTATTTTCATAGACTTATGCATAAACTTATGTCCTCTAGGTACTAACAATATGGTTATCTGACCATGTTTCTTACAAATAACATTACTGTTATGGCGCACTCCATGAGTTGTTTTGGGCATTATAGTAAAATGCCAACAGTTTATTTTTGATAAAGGCTTGTGTTATAATTGTATACGTTTTAATAATCTCTCCTTATTACAAATATGACCATGATTCAGAACAACTTAACATCCATATTATGTTATGGCTGTTTAAATATATGTTTGAGTGGCCCTTCAAGTTTATTTCTCCTCTGTGGCTGTCTTGTGTCTTTTTTGAGGAATTGTGTCAGCCAGCCAGCAACTCATATGGTGGAGTGATGAAAGTGGTATTCTATTGGAATTAGCATGGCAGATTTAAATTAGGATGCTAACTGGCAACATTTTCATTTTTGCTGAAGATAGAGGAAGAAGGTGAATTGAAGTGCTTTAGTTATTTGCAGGGCCACTAGAGTTCTATGGCAGGAAAAGATAAAATTATGAGGCAGGTTGACCAATTTATGAGGCAAGAAAAGTCCAATTATGAATTTGCAATGGCAATAGCTATAACTCGAGCAAATGTGGGACGTATTGCATGCAAATGCTTGTTGGATAGGCAGTTTATCCAGTTAAACTATTTGTTTGTGTCTTAGGACCCATTTAGTCATGAGTGGCCACGTTTAGATATCTAATCAGAAGGATTTTATTTTTATTTTTACCAAATTGCCATTCCTAGGAGAAGATGGGCAAGAAACAATGACATTGCTTACAGAGAATTTAAACTTCTCACTAAATCTTGTACTAGATAGGAACTTGTGTGAGGTAAAACTCTGTGATATGCAACAAACTTGCAGAAACTGATATGTTTACTTTTTAAAATTGTTTTCTTTTTATGCCTCATCATCACATTGTTGCACTATGGTTGGAAGGCTGTCTTGTAGCTTCAGTGGTTTTGAAGATAAGACATATTTGCCAAGAGTAGGGATGGATCACTCACCAGTAACTGAATTATTGAATAGTGCACCTCTGTAAAATAATATGGTTTGATGTATTTCGGTGTAGTTTTATGTATAAATATAGTACTCTACAACACAGGGAAATTTGCTGAGGAAACAGTTTGAGAGAAATTAGATAAGATTTACACATATGACTAGCAGCTCTCCTGTAAAGTGCCATGATACCCTTGGGCCACATTTGTGCTACATAAAATGACAAATAAATAATTAAATTACCGTTTTGCACTTGCTAGGTGGGAAGCTCTTACTGTTGTTTTCAGAAGGTGAGCAATGAACAAGTGAGGGACAACAAAAGCAAAAACACAGAAACATGGAACAAACCACTAGCTTTACGTTACTCAAACGTAGGTTAGATACAATAAATGAACATGGCAAATTATTATAATTGATTATGCGCCAAATTAATTTCATTGAGAGTGACCAGATAAGGATACAATGAATCCAGTACATCTCGTTAAAGTATAATTTTATGAATGTTTATTGAAAGCTTTTGCAGGAGAGAGAGAAAGTTAAATATACCCTCAATTTTACCAGTGTTTTTGGTACTCTTATTATTGTTATATGAACTGTTGTTGTGCAATGATGTGTGTACAGAGAGGATGCCATTTGATTATGAGGCATTTACTAAGTACTTTGTGCTCCTATGTCAAAATGGAGATATGCCTGGCATAAGTATTTAACTAGATGAAGTAACACAAGAATCAGATTGTTTGGAAGAATAATGAGTTGCAGGCCCATGATGAGCGGGCAATCATTTTTACAAAACACACAGGTCAGTAATACACCCTGTGTTGATGGCATTGTTTAATACATTGCAAAAGCACAAACATCAATGTAAGCTGTAACAATGAAAAGATTAAACTAAGGCCGATCAAGAGGGGCCATAAAACTCCCATCACTGCTCAAATCCCTTGTTGTGTAAGGCTGAGAATTCTAAAATGTGCAGTCATTGTCACTCTCGGCTCTGCTTTCCTCAGGTAATCTTTAGCTACCCAACTGCCAAAAAGTACTGGTAGAAAATTCCCAGCAAAGAGTGAGACATGCAGCATTCGCTTAAGAAAGCACAAATTCCACATTTTACTGGGAAAATTTAGAACTGAAGAAATTTGCCACAACCAGCAAAATCAAATACCGCTCCCTAGGGTTTGGAAATTTACTAGGTGCAGTAAATACTTACTCCCTACTTCCCCTTATCTTTGGGACCTATGTGTATTTCCTCCTGGGCTATGACTTTAAATAGAACTAGTAATAATATTGCTACCATGGTGCTTGCCAGATGTTTCCCTTGATGACAACCCAGATTAATTCAGGGCTGATTCTCTTGTGTAGTTTAAAAAGGGTGAATGAGATTATTTTTGGGGATTGCAGTAGATTAACATTGCAAAACTGCTGGCGGTGGCTAAAGTTGTCAATATTCCTCATTGCGATTTAGCTTCTTTTAGTACTATGGAAGCTTTGGATGATCTTGGCCTAGATAATCCCGGTCCCCTGATACACCGCTGTAAACAATTGTTGTCCAAGTTTTTTTTGGGATTCTTAGAGAAGTAATTTAGCTTGAGTAGAGTTTGCTAATTCTGGCCCAACTTTCCTGGATGGCATTTTCAAAAATGGCAGATGTGTTGCAGTGATGATGCAATATTTCAGTAACCATGAGACCTATCTACTTGATTTTGGTGTCAAAGCATAGGTTTTGGGGGGTCAAGTAGTCTTATAGAGACAGAAAATAACTTCTCAGAGCAACCTTTCCACCACCTTCCAAAATGGTGGCTTTAATAGAGAAAGCTGATACATATATAGAAATGAAACAAATAATAATGTTTTTTAAAAATCTTTTATGTATACACCAAACAATGTTTATGATCTGAATATGAAAAAAATAATGTTTGTCACTCCTGTTTTAGACACATTTTCATAGTTCACTTTATTTGTTTTGGCAATCACTTGTGGTACATTTGCAGAATCCTGAACATTTGAGAGAGGACATCGACAGGGACATCTTTTTGTAGCACAGGTTTTGAAAGTACATGTACGTCTAAGTTCTGTGGATAGAGGCTTTAGAAATTTCATAGGTTTTAGCACCCCAACAATATCTCCCGAACCAAATTCACACAGATCTTTCTCTAAATATGCATGATCCAAAACATTTATGTATCTTCTGATCAAGTAAAATGCCCTTTTAATGTGTCCACGCACAGAATATAACATTGGTGGAAGGTCACTTAGCTGGACTGATCTGTTGAACTCGCTGTACCGAAGATTGTCAGAATTGTGACAGTCAGAACATGTTTTCCACACAGGCACACAGTATTTTTCTTTGTCTTTAAAGACACATGCTTCTTCTGTCTCAGCAACCCCTTTTAGAAACTTCACAGGTTTAGCAGTTAAAGCTCCAAGCTTTGTTCCAATTTTGCTTATAGTGTCATCATCAGTAAGAATATGTGCATTGAGAAGAACACTGGGCATCTCTGGGTCAAGTTTCTTGTACTGAATGTGAAGTGGGATTAAGGCCTTCATTTTAACATTGGCGGTAAAAGCCGCCTACCGTCGCGGCGACGGCTGCCAAAAGACCATCGCCGCGGCTACCATCCATTCACCTAATTATGACTACAGCTGGATTTCCGCCACAAGAAAGGAGGAAATCCAGCTGTGGCCATACTGGCGGATGGTGGTAAGGTGGCACATGATATGGCCTGCCGGTGTTCTGCTGGTGGGCGCTGCTAGCAGTAGCAATGCCCCATGCCGTCCCCTGCCAGAAGACCCCCTGGATGCAGGTAAGTTAGGCTTCCGACAGGGGAGGGGGTGGGGGCGGGGGTGTTGTGTGTGTGTGTGTGGGGTTGTGTGCATGAATGTGTGAGTGTGTGCGTTAATGCGTCTGTGTGTGTAGTGTTGTTTGCATGGGTGTATGCATGTGTGTGAATGCATGTAAGAATGGAAATGTGAATGCGTGTCTGCATGTCAGTGTGAATGTGTGTACGGATGTGTGCAAGAATGAATGGATGCATTTGTGAATGAATGCGTGTATGCCAGTGTGAGTTAGTGTGTGTATGTGTGGTCTGTGTCTGATAAGTGTGCATGTATGGGCGTTGGGGGATTGGAAGGGGGTAGCGTGGATGGAAGAGGGCATCTGGGGAGTGTTTGGGGGGTGGGTGAGCCTCCTAAAAGTGACAGGGAAGGAATTCCCTGTCACTGGTAGGGCCTACCGCCATGGTCTTCGCGGCAAAACCATGGTGGTAGGCAGGCGCAAAATGTCTTTCAATGAATGTTCCAAAGAAGTATGGCTTTTCCACCTCTAGCTTCTTCACTGTTTCCAAATACCAGGACCCATATTTTAGGTAGTTTATGCAATCAAATTTGTGAAACACAGTAATCAGTGACTCCACAATCTCCGCGTGCAGCTCCCAATTACCTTCCTGTTCAGCACGTACCAAGTTTTTCACTAGAGTTATCATGTGTAAAACATTTCCCCAGAACTTGGAAAGTTCTGATTGTTCTTCACATTCTTTGACAAACTCTACAAACTTGTTTTTGTGTTTTTGAACTGAGTGCATTTGAACATTGCCTGCCTTTGCATTATGTCTTTTGAATGGAAATGCATCCTGTGCCTTGTTCACTTCTGAGATAAGATATGCAAAACCTAATTTGTCATTGTTGATCCAGGAAGCACTCCAACTCAATGTTTCTATAGCCTCAGATATCATGAGCAAACCTTGTAACGAACAAACACAATGAGTTCCACTCAATACTGACTGCACAGTTTTGCTTCCAAAGATTTCCATCTCAAGAAGTGCATTGTTTATGGCACATCCACTGAGATAACTTCCTGCACACCGCAACACAACTTTTGTTATGCGGAAAATGCCCATCATTAGATAAAGATCATTATTCTACTGGATTGCTCATGAAAATGTCAGCTACAATACGGAAAACACCTTATTTGCAGAAAATTGGTAGGATAGGCCGGTCCTGAAGCTGAGGCACACATTTTTTGGGAGTCTTTTAGAGATGTCCATCATGTTGAGTAGTTTGTGACTGGAGATGGTGTTACTGGTTAAAACCCAACCTTCTTCAGTGGGACAGTATTTTGGGAGATCAGAGGATTAATTCCATCCTAGGGAGGAACTGGCTTTTCTTTATCCTTCAGTCCACACCGAATAAGCAATATGATAAATTCAGTTAAATCAGTTTTGTGGCCCGCAGCTTTAGGTAGACGAAGATCCATCTCCTCAGCCACTTTGAAACTTTCTGGTAGACTGGGAAGTGTTGATGGCTTGTAGTGATTTTGGCAAGGCAGTTGGTTTTTTTATGTATGCCTACAGCTGACACAGCTTGTTTTCCAGCGCTACTTCATTGGTACAGTCTTTTAAAAGCACCATTACATTATCATGTGTGTTGGATGTTCCAGACAAATAAGGACTGTCTTCAAAATCAAAATTATCAAGAGCAGCAATTGTAAATCCTTTCTTGGTAAAGTGAATTGGCAGTGGTGTGCTGTTGGATTCCCAAGATTTTACTGCATGAGCTGCTACCGAGTTCCTGCTCCATACTAAGTCATTATAACTTGTTGATACACAAATCCTATTCACTGAAGTGATTAGCTCTCTACTTTTGTACTTGTAATAGATTGCGTGGGCAGTCATAATGTGTAGCGGAGTTTTCTTTTGGCCATGATGTAATTCATAAAACATGACTTGGAAAAGACAGTACATTTGCACAGCATAAGTCTGTTGGCTAATGGGGTTGTCTTCTACTTCTTGCTTATATCTTCAAACCCATCATCCATGTTATCGGCTTCTATTCTGAACTCAATACATTTAGTTTGTAATAGTTTTGCTTTGCTGCTATTAAACAATGATGTAAAAAATGTTAAGACAACATCAGCCATCCTTGTTGACTCCCATGATTTGCGGATCTCTGGGACATCACAAAATTTGTCATTATGTCCAAAATCTAAATCTTTCAGGACATTTCTTAAAATGGCTTCTCCTGATTTTACTGCATCCTGTGATCTTATTTTGCAGCAAGAACTTCAGGAGTCCAATCAGCTGAGAACACCATAAGTGGCTCATTCTTTCTGTTGGACTGACAAAAACAAATTCTGTCTTTGTATATTCTCACCAGAAAAATCTTAATTTCATTATTATGGACCAATACATTTTCATCAATGTTGACGATTATTTCTCTGATCTCACTGAGTGTGAACCTGTAGCCCGCACTTAGGAGTGAGTTTAAAACCTAATTTTTTTTTTCATAGACTGCAAACTTAACTGAAGGCTGGTGGTTACATTGCTGCTGGGAGCTCATTGTACATTCATATTTTTGAATGTATGCAGGGTGGGCATACAGGTCTGCTGGAAATACATTCACCTCGCTTTTTAGATCAGCTACTTGGCTAAAAACTTAATTTTGGAAGAAACTAGCTGCAGGTAAAAACATGTTTGTCCTTTGAGACTCACATACTCTGTACTTTGTTCTTTCGTCAGTCCCTTTGGCTCCTCTTCTGGCTAAACCACAGATAACACATTGAAGATCCTCTGCTTCTGATCAGTTGCTGGAGATGGACGAGGGGTACCCATCGATCTTTTAAGAGGATGGGCATTGGGTTTGGTTGTTGTCGATTTTTCAGAAGACGCTGATTCTTGTTGTGATTCCCTTGTTTCAGCATTTTTTTGGATGATTTTTTTCCAGGCTTTTTCCATTGTATATGACTTGTAGCACTTGTTGTTACAATGATAAAATATTTGATCCTCTTCACCCACCAGTTTCAATCTTTTGAGAACTTCATCTTGCCGTATTTCTGCAGCATTTCAAACTCTCTTTTGTCTAGTCACAGTTGATGTTAGCATTTCTTTCAGATTAGTTTGGCATATGACCCATTTTTCATTGCTGAAGGAGTCCTCAGATTTTGTAGTTAGCAACACTCTGTCAGGAGGTAAAGATCCTCTGCTACCACCTGCTGCCCTCATGTTTATGAATTTGAATCAATGGAAAACCTGAAACAAAACAATATGAAATAAAATAACTTACCAATATGATGGCTAAAACACATCATTATAGAGCCGCCATTTTGGAAAATGGCAGATGAGATGCTCTGAGGAATTATTTTCTGTCTCTATAACACTACTTGACCCCCAAAACCTAAGTTTTGACACCAAAGTGAAGTATATAGGTCTCATGGTTCATATAATATTACATCATCACTGCAACACATCCACCATTTTTAAAAATGTAATTCAGAAAAAATCGGCCCTGATTAGCAATGTCTACTCAAGCTAAATTACTTCTCTAATGATCCATAAACACAAATCAAAAATGAAAACCTCTGAACAACAATTTGTTTACAGCGGTATATCAAGGGGCCAGGACTAAGGAATATATTTATAAAAAATGGTGCATCCTTTTACTTGATTGATTTTTTTGATAGAGTGAACTTCACTTTTCATTTTTTGGTGATGGCTACTTGTTGTTCCTTGGTAATAAATTGACTCATTTCTGTTCTATATTCTGAGTCTTTCTGGATTTCACACGCATATCTGGTCATGTCTCTCAGTTAATACAACCCAAATATCTGTATTAACAATTATATTGGAAACGGAGGGTATTTAATTATGATTTTGGAAACTGAGGGTATTTAGTAATAAAACATAATTGTTCTCAAGTAACATTGTTATTCTAGTATATCACATTATTCATGTAAAATTTTGCCAAAATGAAAACAGGTTTATTATCCTCGACTCCATCTAAAATCCAGTAAACATTTCTCTTCAATTGCAAAATACACCCTGTATCTGTGGTGGCACAGAGAGAGGTGTAAACCCTGGAGTCAGTGTAAATAGATAGCAATATCATTCCATAACTTCTATAGCTTTTCTTTGTTAATAGTCAGTTCAAGTGGCAGTTGTACCTCTTCCAGTGATCCATCATTCTTATCACTTTGCAACAGGTAAGGAAGTAAGTTGTCGCGTAGGCTCTCATTATCCTAATGAGACTACTGGATTTTTGGGTGGCAGGATCGTTCACAGTGTGGGGGACTAAGTCAAACCCACGGCAAAGGACCCTTGTCACCCCAAATCCGGGTTGAGCTCTGGCTAACTAGCAGTGCCTCATCTCTCCCAAAGGGAAGAGACAATTGGGCAACCGAGCGCATGACATCTTAGTGCTTCCCAGGGAAGTCGTGGTCACTCAGATCCCAACCAGTTCTCTCATACACAGTGTGGTCTCATATATAAATGACAAAGGCAGTTTGAGTTTTAAAGATTAGTTTAATAAAAAGACTGCATTTTAGATAACAAGGCGTGAGCCGCAATAACCGGAACCATACAACACAGTAAGATTGAAATAGTAACGAGGAGACTGAAACATAAGAATAACACTATCATAGTGCTACTATAGTACGTTCTCTCTTCTAAGTTCTATTTTGAGCACAGCATGTTAAGCTCTAAGCCTGCCTTTCAGGTTCCCCCGGGAGGACATCAACCCTCATACCTGAGCAAAGGCCTGTGATCAGGATCAGCATATGCAACAGGGCAGTCAGCGTCTAGTTGTGGTTCCCTGGTCAGAATCTTCCTCTTACGTGTACCAGGACTAGGAAGTGTTTTTATAACTAACACACCGGTGTTCTAAGAAACGTCCCTACGTAAGAATGTGTACTTTCTACGAACCCTAAAGACTAAACTTCTACCACGTCTATCGGCAATGTACCAGACTGTATCCTTGACTGAAGCACAGAGCGAGCAAGAATGTATTGTTTGAGAACTCCGGTGCTGAAGTAAGCTAAACAGTGTGATAGAAGAAAATAAAACAAGACCGTGAAACTGGTTATTGAAAAATAACAGTGCGAGGCTGAATAAAATGCATCCGGAGCAAAGTGCACAGAGGCCTAATGCTTTAAGCAAACGCGCAAAAGCTATATTAAAAATGGCTACACTACAAAGTGATTGACTTCCTCTTCTACTTCCTCTTCCATTGGCAAATGTTTATTGTAAAATTCCTGTGGAGATATAGTTGAAGCTATTTTATTAAATTAATTTGGGATTTTACTTCTGTTGTGTTTTCACTTTATTACAGTTTGAGTGCTACATAAACACTTTACATATTGTCTCTAAGTTAAACATGACTGTTTTCTGTGCCAGGGTACTAAAGGGTTAAGCACAGGTTTATTTATTGGCTTTTGTGGTTTACCCTGATAAGAATTGGGATTATTACTTGAGTGGGGGCTCTCACCACTCTCAACTAATCAATTAATGACCCAATTTCTTACCTGGTAAGAAATTGAGGATATTTCTCAAGCATTGCCTTTGTGGAAGGTGGGCAAGTAGCAATGATGTTGGCACTGAGTAGAAGTACCCCAAAGCAGGGCACAATAGAGAACACTGTACCTGGCTGCCATCAGGCTTCTTGAAGCTGTGATTGGGGGCAGAAAAAAGCACAGGCAATGCCTAAAAACTCTGTCACCTTGAACAACAGAAACTGCAGTCTTCTCCCTTACCCCTACCATCTACCAAATTGCAGTGCTAAGGAAGGACTAATCAGCAGCCTTTTGCCAACAAGATTCTTATTGAATTTCTAAGGGGAGCCGTGTCTCCATCCTCACTCACTGCAGTGTCTGGGGTCCACCCTTTGGCCACAGGAATGTAGATACTACGCTTCTATGGTCTGGGAAATCTGTATCCAACCTCTATCTATGTCATGCTAAACCAGGGCCCATCCAAAAAGGATTTTGCTGGTCTCAGTACGCAGTCTCTCACCATACAGAGTCTTCCTAGCAAACATGTGCTACAAATAGGTTGCACATGCATACTTTTGACATTCACAGGGAATGACAGCACAAGGATGTGGGGTGTACATACCAGTGATATTTTTATGGGAGAGGCCAGTAGACTCTTACTCCCTTGCATGGAGAAATAGGTCTGGTCACACTAATGATCCACAAAAACTCAACATGCTGCAACCACCACTATATGTGATTTATCCGGGGTATGCACTGTAGCCCTGTGCCCACTATGATGGAATGCTTTGTGCACCCCTCCAGGTCACAGATAAGGTTTTGAACTTTCCATTACCAGAATTGTGCTTATGCATTTGCGCATGTGTTAGATTAGCATGATTCCAGCCCCAAATGAGAATATATTACACCAAAAAGCATTTCGCAAGCAATCATTTAATATCAGTTTACTATAAAAACAAAACCACAATCATTGTCAATAATATTATTGGTACATCATTACTTGAATTCAATTTTTTAAATTGTACCTTATATCTCTTCCTCATTAGTTGTATGCAGTATAACAGAGGCAAACCTATAGAACAAGGAACGTATCAAATTATTTATTCAGCAGATTTATCTACAAAATAACACACAAAAAATCTAATTTCTGACATTGTATTAGTCTAATTATTTCATCACATTCAGTCCTTGTAAGTTATTATATGGATATAACACATTCTTTCTTGTGTTCTTTCTTTATACCATGAGGGAGTGCTAATTCCAAGCAAAGAGTACTTTATCCTGGTCACAGTTTGAGTTATAAAAACCAGTTGTCCTTTAAAGTTCCCTTTAAGCTTCAGACACTCATCAAGCTAAATAGTTGATGTGCTGTGGCTTGTACACTTTCCAAGGCCTCTTTAGGACTTCTTAGAAGGACTATAATTTACAGGTTATAACATTTGGCATATGGGGTATTCAGATAAGTTGATACAACCAAAGAAGTGATTACTTTTGTCCAAGCAAAAACAGGTGTCAATCAGTCCCTTAATGACATAATTGAGGCATTTAGAAAAGGTGGCTTCAAGTTGTAACCATTTCATGGATGGGTTTGGAGAGAAATTAATTCAGACCAGTGAAACTCAGGATGCTGCAGCCAATCTTACCCGTGTTTTACGTATGGTGGTGTGACTGTGTACATGCTCAGATGAGAGCCAAATAAGAAGTCAGGATACCCGTTTCATTTGGGCGTTTAGGGCAGAGGTATATACACATTCACCTTGCAGGGGACATTCACAGCTCAACACTATCTGTTGTTGTTGGCTTGTATGATGTGTGACTGGAGTGCATGTGATGGCTGTTATGAGTGTATGTAGGGGGTTGCATGATACAAATGAAGTAGGTTTAAGATATTACATGCACATATTTATAGAGCATGATGAAACATCCTTTTTCTCCTCTATTTGAAATGTGTGGACTAGATTTATGTGCAATAATGCAAAGAGTAGATGTATGAAATCATAGTTCAGGAGCAAAATACAATTATGTTATAAAGAGTAAAGTACAGGGCAGGCATCTTTATGATTACTTATGACAGCACCAGTGTATGTAGATTAGATCTACACCCCATGTGCTTTATTACATTTGTTGAACGATCTACACTAGAAATGTCATTATATAAAAATAAAAATGAAGTATCCACCAGAGTGCCTTAGTGAGTCAATGTTAAATAGGCCTGCATGGGAGCTGTACATTTTATTTTATTATTAATAGTATATATTTTGAATTAATTTACATTCTACATTAAAATATTTGTAGTTACGTTTTTAAACAATGAACTTTATTAAATGTCCTATACTTTTCCATAAGGTGATTTCCATCTCTGTGGCAGAGGTCTCTGTCCCAGTAGTAGACATGTAATGATGTGTAGTCATCTTAAAAGACCTTCAAGATATTGGCAGTTTTATTTTCATTGCTTGCGTAGTCTATTATCTCAAGTATCTTATTGCGAGAATGTTTAACTTTGAACATGTGGCTCATTTTATTGCCTTTCTTGTAGTATAAAAGATTTGTTTATAAACCTTTTTCAAGCAATTTCATTCACCAGTGTCTAATCAAGCTGACCACTTTCTTTTGTAAATAATGTTGTTCTTGTTCTCATTGTCTTATGTACCTTTGACAATTTGACAGTCTTCTGTTTTAGGTCTAATTCCTTTTCCTTTGTCATCTCACCTACCTTCAAAATTGATTTACCCCTGTTTACTGCTTTTCTCTCATACCACATAATGTCCCAATTGGTGATTCGTGTAATTTTTTTCACAGATGTAATGTGTTGAAATGTATTTAGAATTGTAGGAATGTGTCTTTCATTGATCACTATAGATAGTCTCAGGACTTTCCTTGGTATGTCCAAGACTATTGTCAAATTGGCATTAGAATGATCCGAAAGAACCCTCAGCTTTGTAATAGCCAAGAGTACCGGTTGCAGCATGGGCATGCCTGTGTAATAGGTAATCTAAACTTGAGTGTGATTTGGGCGCCTTTGAATAAAAGGTATATTCACTTTTATGTATTACTCTCCATCATTTGTCAAGGAGATTTAGATCTTATACCCCTCATGTCAATGACTGAGGAGTGTTGATGTAACATGTATTCAGTAGAGATCAATCCAGGGCAGGATTCAAAATATTGTTCTGGCCTCCTCCTATTAGTTCCCCACCTCTAGTGAAATCTGTGATAAGGGGAAATAGAAAAGACTACAATTTTTCTCTCCCATCATTAAGAATATAAATGGAGAAGAGCTTGAGATGGTTCTATTGCATACCTTTGATTTCTAAAAGCCTACCTTGTTTACCATGAAATGTTTTCTCTATTTCAAGTTGTAAAGCATTTCTAAGTAATATCTCTGTCTCTTTAGTCTTGCTGTGTCAATTAGAGTGCTATTGTGTCAGAGCTCAGAAACATTGAACTCTTGCTATATTCCTCCTCACTATTTGTGTATCTTGTAATATAGCCACATCTTGATCCTTATGGAGCAACTGTTTGAACAATGACCTCCTCTTTACAGCAAAATTAAAGCACTGGACGTTTAACATGATAACCATTGTTGGCCCCATTTAAGTTTGTATTGGTTTGTGGTGTTCCTTAATCCAATGTAATCCTGAGGAACTGTCAGAGTCACCAGATCCTCGGGGTCTGCGCACGTTCCCAACACGTCCACCACTGAACAGCTCCAAGACTCTGATAGATAAATCACAGATGCTGAGAGAGTTCAAGAGGGGAAGAGGGGATTAGGAAGGGAACAGATGGGAAGGAGACCTATAGTAAGAAGAAAGGTTAGAACACACAATATGACCTAAAATCAATACTAGACTAAGGTTTTAAGCATAGTCATTCTGAAAACATGAGCAATCTAAGAATGAAGTTTAAAATGACTAGGTTCCAAGATGGTCGGATACCTGTAATGGAATCAAGATAAATTAAATGAAAACTTTCTTATTCAAGCATGAATCAGAAAAAAGAACATGCATAATAGAAGCATACAATATTACATTTAGAAACTCTGATCTTTTGTGTTTTCTTGAAATGTTTTCTTGAAATGTTTTTCAACGCAGATTACACTCTTTACAGGTTTATATATATATATATATATATATTTATATATAGTAAACAGTATGGAAGAATTGTGTTTCAATGACTTAATATTATAAGAATTCAAGAAATAAATCACACACTTGTCAACTCGAATACCACCAAACAAATGTCCTAGAATAGTAGTATACAATGAACAACATAAAATAAACTCGAGGAGAAAATCACACGTCCTACTGACTCGAATGCCACCATGCAAAATGTCAAGAAATGGTAGCGCGTGATAAACAACAAGGTTTAAATCATCATAAAACGAATCGTGTGTCTTTCCGATTCGTAAACCTTCATGTAAATGTCAAGAAATGGTTGCGCACAATAAACAACAAGCTTTAAAATTATCTTGAATCTAATCGCATGTCTTGCCGATTCGTAGCCTCCATGTAAATGTCAATAGATGGTAGCGCGTAATGAAACACAATTTTTAAAGCTTCATAAAACGAATCACCGCCTTGCCGATTCGTAAACATCCATGTACATGTTAAAAATAGTCGCACGTAATGAAACACAAGTTCTAAATTTTCATAAAACGAATCACGCCGCTTGCCGATTCACAAGCATCCATGTGTATGCTAAAAAATGACAGCGCGCAATGAAACACAATTTCAAAACTTCCACAAAAACGAATTGCGCGTCTTGCCGATTCACAAACTCCCATGTAAACACTACAAAACACTGAAGTGCACTTTTTCTGAGCTCGAAGCAATATGTTAATCAAATAAATAATTAGACCCAAGAATACGATAGTTCTGAAAATAAACGGTGTTGGGAATAAACCCAACTACCGTCTTACCGCCCAAGAACAAGATTCACCAATGAAGCATGAAAAGCAGAGGACTGGAAAATCAAATAGGCCACCGGGACAGGAACTCTGGAAATAGCTGCTGTTCTGCACCGGGACCTCTGAATAGTGAGCACTGGGATTTGGGCTGGCTCTTCTTTTATAGAGTCTTGGCCCAGCCCACAACCACGCCCAGGCATGCTGCAGGGAAAGTCTCTGGAAGACCCTGGAAAAGGGCCACACCCTAACACACTTTGAAAACCTGCAACAATACATTGCAAAGAAACAGTATTTGTAAGCATTTTCAAAATCAGTCTTCAGGATTGAACTCTGCAGTGCAAAAGGTTAAACCACAACATATCAGCAAAATGCATAAATTACGGTGTTTTGAAAATGCTGGGTTTTTGCATTCTAGTCGCCAATAGAGCGCGTAATGCTCTGGTGTTGACAGGAACTGCCTCAAGTGACCACTTCTAGCCTGGAGTATTAGTGCCAGAGATCACCTCGACCTGTGTCCTTATGAGAGGGACAGGTCACATATCCTTAACAACCTTCTTAGTGTACCAATTGTTATAATCATCATTCCTGCTCAGGAAAACAGTTAACAGCAAAGCATGCAACCATAACTAATTAAAAGTGAAACAATGGAATTGTATTCGATTCTGAATTAAAATTGGTGGGGGATTTCCAACCTCACCATTGTCTGTTATTATTCAATTTTCTATTTTGAATATAATAATCTCACCAGGAATTTCTCCTTTCAAGGAATCAGATCCCTCATTCAAACCTGCCTATGACTGCAAATTGAAAATTATTGGTGTAAGGTATTTGTGCGAGTCTGAATGGTGATGTTAAAAAGGATAAGCAATAAAGGAGAGCCAAATGGTACACTATATATAACATAATCCATGCCAGATGCCCACTAATATTTAGACCCATCAGCCCATTCTTGATTTTTAATCAAAAGCACAAAAGGGTAAGAAACAAAACAGTTCCTCATGGTAACTGTCATCACCATATCTTTACATTAGTTTTCACGATCAATGGTATTGGACTATTAATCAATCCAGTAGTTCCTAGATCGACAGGTTGGCTTGATTAGCAGTGACCACAGTTTTTCCATTCATTCTCAAAAGCCATTTAAGTCTAATACATTGAGCAGAATCTGCCATCTCGCTATTTCTTGTTTCTAAATTATGTTGCAACTTCTGCACAATCACTTTTTTCAGGACTTTAGATAGTATATAAGGGGCACATTTAGCACTAATTATTTGGTTTGATTGGACCTAGTGTTATTTTCTCTAATGAAGATGTACAGCAGTCTTCAAAATGCTTAGGAGGTACGTGAGCAAAGGAAAGATTTACAAAATCTGAAACAGCAGTACCAAAAAGCCTGACAAATTCTTGTTTAATTGAAATGTAATTACTTCAACATGAGGGTTGCCAACTCTAAAATATGAAAATAGAAGAGCTCTAAAACAATGACATGGACATCCTGATTGCTTTTCCATCATTAGTATTTTATCCCATTGTTTTTACCCTACTTAAAAGGACAGCTGACTTATCAGAATGACTAGTAGTAACTAATAATATTATTAATACTGGCAAGTCATTGATGACTAAAAAAAAAAAAAGCTTCTCCAATAGTATTTTTGCTTGAAAGATTTAATTTGTATTGATACAGTTTTCATTTAGAGTGCTTTCTAGTAGGTTTTGATGTTTGTAATAGAAATAATTTCCAGGAGAATTTCAGTCATTATGTTTGGAGCAAAAACACTATGGTGGTTATTACAACTTTGGAGGAGGTGTTAATCTGTCCCAAAAGTGACTGTAAAGTAACGGATATACCACCAGCCGTATTACGAGTCCATTATATCCTATGGAACTCGTAATACGGCTGGTGGTATATCCGTCACTTTACCGTCACTTTTGGGACGGATTAACACCTCCTCCAAAGTTGTAATAACCCCCTATGTATTGAATTAATTTATTAATATTTCCTTAAGTTACATTTAGACTATTCTTTTATAGTAGTAAATCCTTAATATTGTTAAAACAGAACTACCCAAGACATTGGAAAAACGTTTGAAATAAAACAGTGTATACAATTTATGTTTGTAATAAACCTTACCTAACTCCCCACATCCACACCCAAATCATTGAAATATTCCCCACACTCCCACCACACTTCCACCTAAGTAAATGTTTTTCAGTCACAAATTGGGCATAGCCTGTCACCAATGAACACATCCCAAACACCATCCACTTTTCCTAGCTAAATGTACCATATCAATTGCACTGTGAGACACTATGTCATACCCTCACAGCTCTGGCTTTACTTGCAGCCCTCTCCCGTAGTTGATCTTATCAGTTCCCCCTGAAGAGGGAGTCCCCTTCTATATTACCATCTGAACTCTTCATCAAAATGAATAAAGTCTTAGCAATAAGTGTTTTTTTTAGTTTAGCTTTTGCCTACAGTACTGATCTTATGACTATATGAAATTAATTTGTAATTTAAAACTCTTTCTGTTTACCCAACAGTGTTTTACTAACACTATCATTTCTATATGAAAATATATTTATAAATCATATTGTATTTGGCATGTAAAGTCTGCATAATGATTTTCCAAATCACGGTTAGAGGCAGCCTTGCAATGGTGCTTTGTAAGATCATTTTAAACCTGTAAAATAACACAGACATAATGGGAATATTAAAAAGTAACTCATACATTGCTATCATGTCATTATGAAAAAACGCCATAGTTAAGAGATAAGTGTTAAAACATTGTAGACATAACCAACCATTGTGGGATTCAATAGGTGAAAGTCAATTTGCTAGAATTTGTTAATTACATTGTAGGACTAAACCACATAACACAACATGCTTAAGCCTCCTTAGGAGGATGCGGTGGTCACTGATGTAAACTGCAGCAGATTGATTTTACAGCAACAATGCAATACCTTTTACTTTTCCTCCATTGTTGAATTAGCCCTAAAAAGATTAGGTAAAGTAGAAACTGACGTATAATTAGCTGATTTCATGAGATACAAATGTATTCTTTAAGCCATTAGATGATAGATTTTGTTTTCATTTGGTTAGGGTCTAAGCAAAAGAGAACATTAATATGATGATATTACAGTAGATTAAATTACTCATGTTAGCCTGACATATTGCTTCTCCCCTTTCTCCCCATGTCCTTTGTCTACCCTGGCATTTGCAGTTTCCATTTTGTACCCCATGTATGTGTCCAATCTCAAACACATCCTACATTGCTGGCATGGCTGTTCTCCTCTATTCCTTAGTGTGCTTTTTATGACAACTGGACTCCTTCCAATATCATATGTCAAATTTCTCTTCTGCATCCCCTACTTAGCATCGTCCCACTCCCTCAAACATTGTAGACCCTGCATTCAACGCTTTTCCCTTACTGGAATGTGATTCTTTTACAATGCGCACTGGATAATGTCATGTGACTCCTTGACTGCACCCACCAATCCTGCATGTACTCTCCAGTTGCCTCGATGCATCATAGGATGCCTCACAGGTTATCCAGTCCCAAGTGGTTGAAGTGAGACTGACATGATTTTATTATTATACAAAAGGCATGTGGTAACTGGAGCTCACACCTTAGCTATTTGCGCTGCCTCCACTTTAGTCCACATTATGAGTTACTTTCACTTCACATACCAGGATTCCAGGTTTTGCGGCAAGCAGCACCGCCCACATTTTTCCCAAGGTAAAGTTCAGTAGATTATGCTTGCTCAGAATAACTGGAAAAAAATTATTGGTGAATACTCAGACATGCAGATTTTGGTGCGGTAAGTATGGAATTCAGCATGACTTTCACAACAAAACACAGAATAGGTGATAACAATTGCACCTGATAAATTCCATACACTTCTCTAGCTTCTTTATGCATCCCACTTTGAGGCACTCTTAATGAAGCCTAGAAATGCATTGATTTCAGGAAGTCTAGATTCAATAAAGCAATGGACAATGGGATGTTGACCCTGAACATAACTTATTTATTAAATGGCAATATTTTATTTGCCGTGTGGGAAAGGGAATGCAGATTGATCTCACCTGTAGCAAAATGTGGTTTCTCCTTTTGCCTTTACGGGAGAAGTATGTTCAGGCATGACTAGAGGCATGGGTATGAACACGGTAACATTGAAACTCTTACCTCCCAGGTACAGTACATTTCAGTACAAATACATGTGATGCTGGGGCTCCATTGAAAAGGCACCTGTCCTAGACCTGCTTACCTGGGTAAGCAGGTCTCGAACAGAGAGTCTTGGTCTGGCCATACCCTGTGCTTTCCTGAGAGTGAATGCAGAGAGAGAGCATCAGAAGGATACCTGTGCCTCAATCTGGAGAGTAGAGAGGGGCGCCCGGAGAAGCTAGTGGTCGTTTACTTTGACAAAGAACGACCGGTAAAGATTATGTTTCCATTTTAACACTATTGCCAAGGCGCTGCCATTGTTGCGATCCTAGCTCTTGTGAAATTATTATTGATAAAGATTATGGATGATTATTTCGTCATTGTATCATGTGATTTGTAACTAATAAGACTATTGCACTCTTTAGTAAATGTTTTAGATGTAAGTCTACTTACATAAATGTACTCTTTTTTGTGAATAAACTCTATTTAATATGAATCTAGAATACTGAATGCTAATAGGAGGACTACAAGAAGATGCTATTATGTCCTGTGATGAAGAGAAGCACAATACTGCATAAGTTAAATTTGTTATAGTTTACAGTTTTTCACTATTACCTTGTAGATTATGCCTGCACTTTGGAAAGTCCTCTCTCTTCTCGATACGAAAATGGTCTTTTTCGTCAACGCAGTAAAGATGGCAGAGTGTACAATGTAAGTATTGGTATTCTAGTTCTGAAGTTTCAGACATTGTCACCTCATTGGTCTGGAAGCCTGAGATCTGCTTCTGTTTTCTTGAAATAACATATTAACAAGAAGCCATAATTTCAGAGGGGGTATAAAGATATTATTGTAAAGAATGTCAATTAAAGAGATTTTTCTCTGAGATGTAGAGGAATTTGTTAAGGTTCTGTTTTCCAGTGTCAGGCTTATGATTTTGGTGGCTCCCGAGCAAGCAATGTTTTGGGGGGCCTTGTTTGGAACAACTTTTTTTAAACTTTATTACCCATTAAGAGAAGGTGAACTTTCTCACGTGACCCCTGGAAGGTGGGGGCCATGGGCAATTGCCCACTTTGCTCATGCCTTAAAAGGTTTCTGCTGGGATTGTAGGACTGGAATACAATCAGTGTCTTGGGAAAGAAGAGCTCAACTCTGCTTATCACTGTGTGTATTGCTACCTAATATCCAATCATAGAGGCCAATGCAGTATACATAGCTGTTACCTAGATCATATATTACTCATTAAACATTTAATTATCAACAATTCAATAATCCTCATATAGAAGTAGAAATGCTACACACACTGATTGTTATAACGTTCATCAATTTTAGTATGAATTATTTAATAAAATCAGACTTCTAAAAAGCTATTTCCTAGACATCAGTGCTAATTCTCCTAGATGAAGTGGTTTTTGGTTTGGTAATAACTTTGGCGCCATTTGACAAATATTTATTAAACTTTCCTAAAAATGTGCCCTACTTTGCCAACTTGTGCAAGGAAAGTTTTGAGATGATCCATCAAGTGGGGACTGAAATGGAGGGGGCAGGGGGCACAAATTGTGTTTCCCCCATGCGATTGCCCATAGGGATTTTGAAAAAGACTACAGCCCGAACCGCTGGATGGAATTACACCACATTTGGCAGAAAGCTAACTCTTGATCCAGAAGGAGCCCTTTTTGTAAATTGGTGTATATTTGCTGAGTCGTTTTGGAGTTATTAAAGAAAAAAGAAATGGATGTGAACCCTTTGCGGATCCAGAGGGTCTGCAGTTCTGGGGGAACAGGAGGGGCAAGGCCCTGATTTCTGGGCCGCAACCAGGGTGGAAAGTTGCTCCACCATTTTCTTTCTCAGATCGGGCTGGAGGAGGAAAAAACGATTAAAAAACATACAAATTCATTGAAAAAAACAAAAGTTACAGGGATATTACAATTAGAATGTGTTTTACCCATACACAACTACACAACCATAGAAATTCAGCAGTTATATGCTTCTAGTATCTATGGGGAAAACGTCAACCTAAGCATAATGTCCCACAAACTTTTGTATTTTTCAGTGAGTATATATATATATATATATATATGTATATATATATATATATATATATATATATATATATATATATATGTATGTGTATATATATATGTGTGTGTTTGTGTGTGTGTATGTATATATATATATAATGTATTTTCCATATCCAAACCAAGTTCACCATGTGAAAACTAGGTTTTCACATGGTGAACTGAGAATAAGCAGAAGAAAGTGCTTCTAATTCAGCTATTGAATGAGAGAGGGGTGAGTGAGTGATGGTGTGAAAGAGAATTAATGTGACATGGAAATTTGTGGTAAGAGTGGAAGAGAGGTGTAAGAAACATATGGGCTTAAGGTTGTCATGGCAACACACAGGTGCATGCATGTGGGTGGTAGGAGGTGGATTGGAAATTTGACAGGAAGGGAGGACTTACAGGACAAATGGAATGAATATGGTAGAAAAAAGAAGAGGTTGAGCTTTGAGGAGACGATGGAAGGTAGACAGTGGGTGATGAACAAAGAAGAATATTGGACGATGAGGGAGAAAGAAAACGTTGATGACTGAGCAGAGTGGTGAATGCAGCTGTCAGATACAAGCTGCAGGTTTAAGTGCAACATTTTGTGTAAATCTTATTTTTGCTTATCTTATTTAGGAAATAGCACCAAACATCATTTTTGCAATGTTTAAATGTGTATGCAAATCAAAGTTA